>NC_080097.1:69018433-69682600 GCF_950005125.1 Chionomys nivalis | reverse complement strand
ATGTTTACTTTCTCCTGTTGGTATCTTTCATCAGCTTCTACACCTTCAGAAGCAGCCTGGTGCTTTAATTTTCTCCTTCTGAAGGAAGGGTCATTCTGTTTCTAGTATCTTAAACTGTGTGTCAAATAGGGTCTCCATGGCCTACGCTCAGACACCTACCACCATTGATAAGACTCTTTCTTGAGAAAGCCCAAAGATGAGTTCCCAGATGTAACAATGGAAACCAGCGCCTTCCAAACAGAGCTTGTAAGCTGGTGTAGATTGTGACTAGGGCACCTCCTCAGCACTGGATCTTAGCTCCAAGGCTGAGATTTTAGGTGGGTGTTTGGGATATGGACTGGACTTCTGAAGGTCTGGCTGATGTGGTGGTAAGATTCAAGGTTGGTGACAAACGTCTGCTTTAACTGTGTGGCCAATTTGATGACCTCAGCAAAACCATCTTTCTTGTAGTATCTGATGTCAACCCCCCCACCCCCACCCCAGCATCTCCTAACTACTCAGGGTTCTGACTTTTAACAAACACAGTCATTCAGCCTCCCCCTAGGGACTGCATGGTCTACAGAGAGCAGAAACTAGAAGGTTGCTTTGCCCTGCCCAGCAACTGGTTTTAGGGCCCCAGGCTTGTCTGTTCACCCAGGTGAGCCGCGGTTTCCTCACAAGAAAACAATGATGAAATATTCATGAGTTTTCACATCTCTCCTCCATGGCAGCTCATGGGAGGAGAGGCTGCTGTGCTGCCCTCCGCCTTTGCCTCTGTCTCTGCTCTAGTATGTCTGCCTTTGTTTTGTTTTCTCTCAGCCTTCTGCAAAGGGTTTCACTTGAGAAGCAAATTATGGTGCTCAGGAATTGAAAACCGCCTTCCCAGTTTCTCAGTTAGTATTCAGACTTCCATTGACTTCCAGTAGTCTCTGTGTGACTTGTACAGTCTATGACGTCACTCACGGAACACTGTTCCAATCACTTAGCACTTTTCTTCCACCGCCATGCAGTTCTGAAGACTAAAGGTTAAGACAAAACATGAGGACAGAGCCAAAGCTGAGAGCTTGTGGGTGAGAGGCTGGTTATGATTAAGGCAAGAACCAGACACAGGGTAACGCGGAAGACTGTATTTTGTACTGCCTCCTTGTCCCTGTCCATCCATGTCCCTGCTCCCAGTGAAAGACAGGCTGAAGAGCCCCTTCAGTTGTAACTTGCATATTATGTAAAGAAAGAACTGTGCCGACTGTGTTCAAAAGTTTAGAAATCTCAAAAATAGATTTTTTTTTTTAAAAAAAATCATTTTCATTTGCCACAGAAGAATGCACTAGGCTGGGTAACTTATAAAGGATCAAAGTCAGTTTTGGCTCACAGTTCTGGCAGTCCAAGAGCATGATACCAGAGTTTGGAGAGGACACCATCACATTCCCATGCATGGCTGAAGCCAGAGTAGTAGTAGATACACAGAGACAGTGGGGTAAAGGAGGGTGAACCCACTTTATAACAATCTACTCCCACGATTACCACTCTACTCCTGTGAGAAAGGCACACATCTCTCTGAATGGTGAAATCCCCTCTTGAAGGCTCCACTTGCCAACACCTCCACAGTGGCAGCCACACAAGAGCAGTTTTTAGAGGGGCAAACCATGCTGTAGTCACAGGTCCGTGGCTATGGTAGAGTTGGGTTTGTAAATAAACTGGGAATGTAAGAGGAATGTTAGGGACTGTTCTAGGTCAAGAGGATGTGGAGACCCAAGGAACAAAGAAGTGTGCCCCAAATTACAGACAGTAGGTTTCCAACACAGGACCCAGAGCAGTGTGCCCCAAATTACAGACAGTAAGTTTCCAACATAGAACTCAGAGCAGTGCACCCCAAATTACAGACAGTAGGTTTCCAACACAGGACTCAGAGTGGCCATGTCTTCATGCCATGTTGTGATCTGATATATCCTCTGTTGGCTCATGTTTTAGACATTTGTTCCCTGCTGATGGCACTGTTTTGGAAGGCTGTGGAACTCTGGGGAAGTAGGGCTTAGCTGGTGGCCCACTAGGGTGGACCTCTGAAGACCGTATCTGACCTCCCTCCCAGTCACGTTCCCTATGCTTCCTGGTCCATCGTGGTGTGAAGAGCCTGCAGTGGACGCTTTCACACTCATGACAGTCCACCCCAAGGACATTTCCCCACCACGATGCCCTGAGACCATAACTGATGTAAACAATTCTCCTAAGTTGATTTTGTTACATACTCTGTCACAGAAGTAGTACGTTCTCTGCCAAGGTGGGCACGTCTGTCTCCAGTGGCCTCAGCCAGTGCTGCTATGTGGAGAGATATGTGTGAAGGGACAAGATCAGGTAGGACTGCTCCTTTTCCTCTCAAAGACGCCTTCCCGTTTTCTATCTATTATTCTTGCTGCCTTGCTTTCTCTCTCCTCCCTGCAGGAAATCAGGGTGATTATGGGACCTTCTCTTAGCCAAGGTGTTAGGAGTTTCTGCTGTGCTCCCCAGTGGACAGCTAATGGACTCACTTGGGGTGTTCCAATAAAAGTTTCCCACAGTCCACATCTGAAGTGGGAAGCTTGAGGGAAGGTCTTAACACTCCTTCGGCAAGCTCATCAAGATCTTGCCGTTCCTCTCTGGAAATTATGTTTCATGCCTTGTGGATCTCTATCCCGAGCTACATCAGTCAGCAATCTGGATCTGGCTTGTTCTCCTGGAGTGTGTTTTACAAGCAGAGATGAGGTTTCTGATTCTGGCTTACCCAAGCCCTCCTGGACTCTTGGAAAAGTACTCAAAGTGCAATTTCCTCTCATCTATTAGGGTCTGGTTTGGGGGTTGCTCTTTAGAGTTATTGGGTTTTCTTAATAAAGGCATTCCTTTCTGAGTTGTGCTTGACCTGGGGGTGACATGGGGAGTCTGTTTCTTCTCAGGGCTATTGTAAAGTTAGGGCTCACAGAAAACAGAGCAAATGGGGGCCTTTGAAATGTGATCCCCTTGGCCAAGGACGTCTTGTAGTTAAATGGAGGACTTACCAGGGCTCCCCTGTTGTTCAAGTCCCGTTCCCCTGAGCATTTCAGACTGGAGATGGGCTCGGTTTTCAGAGAACTTCTCAAATGTTTGTTTCCCCCTATTTCCAGTCTCAAAGAAAGGTACAATTCTGCAAGGGGCCAGCCCAAGAGGAGGCTCTTAGAACTGATTCTTGGATGTGCGACTTGGCTGCTTTCTGAATGTCTGACCAATACTTAGCTTCCCAGTATTGGCATTCTAGTAGCTCAGTCCATCACTGTGGCCAAGATGGTGTTGGTTGGCCAAAAGTCACCAAAGGACCAGAATCCAAGGCCATGAGCTATTTCAACAACAACAGAAAAGAGAGGGGGAGAGGGAGAGGGAGAGAAGGAGGGAAGGAGGGAGGGAGGAAGGGAGGGAGGGAGGGGAGAGAGAGGAAAGGAGGGAGGGAGGGAGGGAGGGAGGGAGGGAGGGAGGGAGGGAGGGAGGGAGGGAGAGAGGGAGGGAGGGAGGGAGGGAGGGAAGGAGGAACTTCAGTATCAGGTTTTTGGAATTTGATGGTTAGCGTGTGCACCTCTGGAAGTAAGATGTCAGCATTAGGTGTCTTCTGTGAGATGATATCTCTCTACATCTGGAGCTCACTGCCTTATCTGGACTCTCTGGCTGGGAAGCTCCTGGGCTCCTCCTGTCTCTTCCTCCAGGGTGCTGGGGTTGTAGGCACAAATTGTCACTTCCGGTTTTCTTCCTTAGGTTCTAGAGATCTGAACCGGGATCTCCATGTTTGTAAGGGAGTCACCCTACTGACTGAGTGGCTGCCGTCTCTCCAGTTCCCTCTCCCTTTGTTGTTGTATTTTCAAGCAGGTATTTTAAAATATTCAAGAACATTTTCCTTCCCTAAATAAAAACCATCTCATCCTGCTGACATTTTCCTCACTTGGGTCCAAAAATTAGGACCTGTGCCCTAGTTCTATCTTACTCTATGAAGCCTGATATGAAAATTGAAAGAGACTGTGTTCTCCTTCTCAGTGCTTACATTCATCCATAGCTTTTCTTTCTTTTCCTTTTTTTTTCTCTCTCTCTTTAAAAAAAAAAAAACAACAAAATACAGAGCTGTCCCAGCAGCTGTGACATGGTATTGAGCTGTCTGAGGGTTTTTTTTTTGCGGTTATCTTTCCTTTCTTTACGAAAGAGTCGTCTCAGAAGCAGCCTGACAGCTCCGTCACTTCTCTCGCACCTCTAAATTTCTCTTTCTGTTGTCAGTCAGCAGACAGCAGACTGGGATCTGATGGGCCTGAGTGATGTCCAAATACATGAGAGATCGGAGAGAGGCCCAGAGCAGCCCGTCAGGAGCCGTCATCTTCTGCCTTTATTCTTGGAGGAGCTGTCTTGACTTTCAGAAGTTCCCCTCTGCCAGGATCTCATCTCCTAGGCCGCCATCTGCAGCCCGCGCAAATAGGCACACAAGGGCCGGGCTTCCTCTGGCATCCTTTCCAGAAATTATAGTTTGGGTGTGATGTTGAATTCCTCTGGACTGTGTGCTGCTTTGGGAGTAGGGGGTGAATACTATATTGGGATTAACTCTGTTATGTGAAACCGTGTGACACACTAGCAGCAGAGACATCAATGGGAATAACGTGGGTGGGTTCTTAGGTTCTATGCTCAGATGGGAGTCTTTTCAACCCAACGTCCATTTATTTGCTAGTGCCCTTGCGTAGATACCATCTTTCTTCCTATTTTAGGATGTGAGGAACAACGTCTACCTGTCCCCCAAATGGCAGAGCTCTCTAGTTTCTGTAGTTGTAAGCAACCCCAAGTCAGATTATATACACAGGAGATTCTAAATGCAGGCTCTGTGTGCTCCATTTGGGTCTTCTGACAGACCCCAGCTTACCTGTTGGTCTTGGTCTCGCCTGTTGGGACTTAATACATAGATTGTACAGTCTCAGGATTTCTGGATACCAGCAGAACTATGAAGAACAGATTCATTTTTAAAGAGGTCAGTTTTACAATTTATCTGTGCTCTCCCGTTGTTGTTCCTGGCTCCCACCTCCCGTCTTTGGTTAAGTTTTCCTGAGGGCATAGTGCATCTTCCTCATTTACAAGTGGACCTTGAGTTTTACCTGACTACCTCCTGGGGTTGATAATGTGTTTTGTCAGATGTGCCTCTGCTGAGATTCACAGTGCATCAAGGTTAGAGCATTCAGAGGATGGCCAGCCTGGAAAGGTGTATTGTTTGATACTGAGCCTTCCAGAGACAGTAGGAAGCATTGTTTTTTGGAGATACCTGCTTAAGTGTCAATTCTGGTTCTACCTGTTAATACATGCATGGTCTTTGGGGAGCTTGTTGAACTTCTGTATATGTTCTTTTTCTATTTTAGGAGTTATTTATTGTGTATGTGGATTCATATGAGTATATGTGCACATGTGGACAGGTGCGTGCTTATGCATGTGCACAGAGACCAGAATAGGGTGCCAGATAGCCCCTCCCATCACTCTTCACCTAGTCTTGGGAGGTAGGCCCTTTCCTTGAATGTATAACTCTTATTTCTACTAGCCCAGACACCAGAGAGCCCAGCCCCCTCTCTTTATATCTCCGTGGAGTTGGGGTTGCAGGTTTTTCAGATGCACTTCAACTTATTCTATGTGTGCTGGGATCCAAACTCCAGTTCTCATGGTTGTGGAGCAAGGACTCTAAACTACTGGGCCATCATTCTGGCCCCGTGTGCTTTGTTCTTTCTTTGTTTGTAAACCAGGGTGCCAGCAGCACCTGACTCCTAGGCTTGCAGAGGTCGACTGTCGTGTTTATAGCTGATACTTTTATAGCTTTTACGAAGAGCTTCTCATCTACGGATTCTTTGATTCCCACAACTCAAGGAGATCAGTACACATTGCTTTTGAAGTCCTGATTTCACTCGTTAGCACTACATGGCTGCACACACGAACTGTGCATGGTCGGCCACACCTTTCCTTCCAGCAGCTGAGAGACAGAAGCAGAGGAATGAGCAGTTGTGGGTCACCCGTGGCTACATAGTGGGCTTGAGGCTCATCTAGTTCCTTTCCTCCTTATGTGCCTCTTGGCTTTGGATCAACACTCACAGAGAATAAACACAGAAAGCGATTTAATGAAATAGACCATTTGTGTAAAGCAGGCTTAGTTAAGCTGGGTCTCAGGTCAGATGTCTCTTCAAAGAGACATCAAACTCTTAACTGACTCTAAAGTGAGTCCACACTTCTAAGTGGCCACCTCTCTCTATTCCATAGTATTTTTAATTTTTTTCTTGGAAGAGTACTTATTGCTGTCATTAAAAATGTTGTGTGTGTTTATGGTTTTACATGTACGGTCTACCCCCTTGGTAGAATATAAATTCTGTGAGCAAAGGCCTTCTTCTGCCGCGTTTACTCCTGTTCATAGCCCAGCTAGCAGAAGGGCTCTATCATAATGGTAAGTAATAATAATAGGCAGCTAATATTTCTTAAAGACTTTCCACTTTCTAGGCATTGTTGGAATTAATTCACCCATTTAGTTTTTGCAAAGACCATGGATCTTGTTATTTCTGGTTTATAGATGGGGAGTTGGAAACCTAGAGTGTTTATACAACAGCTCAAGGCCACACAGTAGAAAGTGGCAAAGTTTGGATTAAAAAGCAGGCCACAGAGAGCATGCTTTGAATGTCCATATTTCCAGTGCCTTGTGGATACATACATGTATGGCAGATGAATGAATGAATCCAAGATGTCCCAAAGAGCCCCATTGGGGGGCACAGTCATGGGTTACTGTGCAAATGGGTTACATCTAGCTTTACTAGATGCTTCCTTTGGAGAGTAGAGGGTGTGGCACTATCGTATGTGTGTCAAATGCCCCGCAAGCCCAGATGGGTTTCAGTGACCACCACTGCTGCAATTTGTACTTTATACTTGATAGCGTCTCTGGCTCCATTGTCCTTTTCTATTTTTCCTTTCCTTTCTTTTTTTCTTAAGAGAAGAGAATTGTGGGAAGTGTTTTGTTTTCCCTGGGAGCCAGGCTATGTATTTACTTCAAGTTTTATTAAATGAGTTATAAATTTTCCCAGCAATTTACTCATAGCTCAAGAGGTTTAATTTGCATGTGTTGCCTTTTGCAATATGCTTTTCGTAACATTGCAGATGCGCCTTCCCTGGCTTCAGTAAACAGCAGGCACTCAGCCAGGTTTTTGACTGAGCACATGCCAGGCCTGGGAAACAGAACTTAACTCTGTGGTGGCTGGGGGCAAGGGGTAAACATCCCTCTCTGTCCATGGCGCTGGGGATTTCCAGTGGAGTTCCTGATGGGCAGGAACAAACATTTTCAGGAGTTTCCTTGTAGATATCTTTAAAACACTGTTAACCTATGAGATGGAAGAGTAGAGAGATGTTTGTTCTTTTTTTTTTTTTTTTTTTTTTTTTTTTGGTCTTTCGAGACAGGGTTTCTCTGTGGTTTTGGAGCCTGTCCTGGAACTAGCTCTTATAGACCAGGCTGGTCTCGAACTCACAGAGATCCTCCTGCCTCTGCCTCCCGAGTGCTGGGATTAAAGGCGTGCGCCACCACCGCCCGACTAGATGTTTGTTCTTAAGCATTCAATTTTCATTAGATCTTCTTTTTGATGTATTGCTCATAACAATGACAACAAAGAGTTTCTTGGAACCCCAATTGATGTTCACAGGTACTACAGTCTGTCCGGGGTTCTGTGATAAACAAGCCAGTTTGATGTATGTTTGATTCCAGATAAAGGGCTTTTAGGTTCAGGACTGGCCCTTAGGAGCCCTCTCTATTGGGCTTGAGTTTGGGCATTGCCATTAGGTATGGCACTTGAGTTCCTGTGAATGGGGTTGTATGGGCCCTGCCAGGTAGATGTACTGGGAGGATTGAGGAGAACAAAAAACATAAAGCAACAGGAGTTGAGTGTGCAGAAATACCAACTCTTTTTACCCCAGGACTTGCCTAGCCTACTGAGCTTTGTTGGGGGGATACATATTCTGAGTGAAGATTTTCTGTTGGCATCTCCCATCCTGGAGAAGGGAAAAGTGTCAGAGGTAGGGACCAGTAATACATAGGTTAGAATGAAGTTTGACTGCATTCAAAAATAACAGCAAAAATTCTAAGTCAATGCTATCATTACACTGTAGGGATTTATGTCTCTTACTAATGAAAGAAATATAGTGGTGGGCCATGCAGGCTTGAAGTTTCATGGTGTTGCGAAGAATCCTAATTTTTTTCTCTTTGTAGCTCTGTCAAATGGATATTCTTTGCATGTTTTCTCATGATTCAATATGGCAGTCATTACCCTGGTGGTCTCTTTTCTCATTCTTAGAAATAAAGAGGAATTAAAGAAGAGCAGGCTCAATCTCATTTGAAGATACATCCATCCTGTCCTTCATGATTAGAGTCTTTGAATCATATTGGCCAGAACAGTTTCACAGAGCCATATTGTAAAATGCAATTGTTCATCTTTGCAGCCATATGCCAAATGAAATTCTAACTTTTGTTGTGAAGAGAGAAGTGGGAAGTGGAGCGCTGAAGTGGGTTCTACAAGCCAATGTTAGCGTTGTCTCATGGCTTTATCTTTGAAACAGAAGCATGCTTACATGCAGAAAGTTTGTTTCATCAGTGATGTTAGGAAACTCAAGGAATTATGATGTCATTTAATTATTTTGCATTTTTATTTTTGTATTTTTGTTCTTTAAAACAATTTTCAAGTTCAAATATATTTTAATATTATTCTTCCCCTCCCCAAGTCTCTCCAGATCCTCTCCCCCTTCCTACCTAGCCCACTTCAAGTTCTTTCTCAAGAAAGAGAGAGAACCCAAAACTAAAACAAAACTGTGGACAACCAAGAAAACAAAATAAAACCACATCTAAAAGAAAAAAAAAGGAAATCACCAAATAGTAACCAAACAAAACACAGACATCAAACCTGTGGAATTCAATTATATTATGTGGGTAGTATGCATTGATGGAACTTTGGGCGACACTGGCTTAGAGGAACAAGGCTGGTAGTTGACTAGGACCAGTCTTAGCCTCAAAACTAAAAAATTTTATTTTTATCAAGAGTTAAAGGCGGTGCTTTGTCATGTTGAGTGGTTTCATGTAGAACAGCAATCTTGATAGTAGTTGATTGAGCAGTTACTCTATGCCAGGTACTATGGGATTTGCTGGGATTGTAGCAGAGTTAATTCTCTAAACACTGTCAGTTGACTTTTCCTGTTATGCTGATGAAGGACCTTAGTCAGGGCTAGGATAAGGTAACTGTCAGCATCCTCCATCGTCATGGGGCTAGCCTCACTAGCTCTCCTAAGGAGCATCCCGTCTACATTTGGAGTGTGTTCTTTCCTTCATCCCCACTCCCCATTTAGATGTCTAGCCTTCCCTTGCCTTCTCGCCTCCTCTGATTTCCATTTCTGCCCTTTCCTTTCCCAGTTGCCATCTACTATGAATGTATCAATCATTTCCTAAGCCTCTTCCTGCTGCCAGCTATCCTGTTCAGCCTCTGTATGCAGAACACAGCAGGTGACAGTTTCTAGTCTGCTGAACTAAGACTTAGAAATGGGCATTACTGGGCCCATGCCTTACATCTCTCTAGGTTGTTCATCTTAGAATGTGCTGGTTTGTTTGTAGTTTTGTTTATATAATAATTGACCTTGCTCCCTCCCTCCCTCCCTCCCTCCCTCCCTCCATCACTCCCTTCCTCCCTTCTTCCCTCCTCCTCTTTCTTCTTTCCTGTGTATAATAGAATTAAGAGCAGTTTCAGGCTTACAACTCAATTGGGCAGAAGGTATTGAGATTTCTGTGATAACCTCTGTGTCCACACATGCATAGCTTCTCCCTCATCAGCACAGCCTCAAACTTGAGGTCTTTCACTGAAAGGAATAATTAGTGATGGAGATTAAAGCAGGAAATATCTCAGCAGTCTTAAGACATCTCCTAGGTCATTGTGTAAAGTTTTTAAATTGCTCCATCTTAGAGTCCAGGTGTGATGGGAGGGGCAATGCACCCTGCTGAGCGATCACTAGGGGCCTCTACTGCTTGTCCTACAATGCCTGTCTGGCACATCCTATCTACTCAGTCAGTATTGTTGAGAGTATGAATCACTTACCAAGGGCCTTTCAGTTGGGAAGGGAACAAGAGGCCCCTTAAGGAATGAGAACAATGAATTATAGTGGGTAAGGTTTGGTTGGGCCTCATGGAGTTGATAGATTTTTTTATTATTATTATTCCAGCTATAATGGTCTGTCATGCAGGTCAGCTTGCTGTCATCCAGGGACCTCGTGCATCTCTGGCTAACTGTGAGTTGAACATGAGCAGCATACTGCCGGGATTAGGGGACATTCGTCTTCCACTGTCTTCTCATCTCAAGAGCTGGAGGCTCAATGTGTTCCTCCTGTGATGTCATAAAGCAACTGATGTCTTAGTACATGCTGCAAGAATTATTTCCTCTTTTACTCTTCCTACAAATTGTACCTTATGATCCATTGAATTTCACTTTCCTATTTTTCCAACATTTCTCATTTTCTGTCCTTATTTTATCCTCTCTCTCAGATGGAGAGGAGGAAAAAATGTTGCTTAGCAACCAGTAAGGAACTAGTCAATACTTTCTCTAATATTAACCCTTTGGTGACAAGCAGCCAGTCGCTGAACTATATCAAGCTCTGCTTGTATGGTTTAAAGTAGGGGTTCATACAAGATGGCAGCTGAACTTCATGGTCCAGTCACAATCAGGGCCAATCATGGATATATGTAGGTTCTTACATATGCTAGTGAGTGCCAGTGCTGAAATCATATAAACTTATTTTGTTAAATTCATCCATATTTGCTATGATGAATATGGAATGAACTTTTGTTTTTGAATGCAGTAGCTTTTAAGTGAGTCTTTCCTGTATGTGCTGATTTGTGTTTTGGACACTTTAGAACACAAGCAGAAGGTGCATTTTCAAGACTGTGGTATTTGCCTTTCTAATTTCCACTGAGCTTTACTGTGTGTCAGATGGCATGTCAGGCACACACTAACAGACTTGGTTTGTTCTTACTTTTTTTGGTCACCTGAATCTTCTCCCCATTGAGCGGCTTATTGAGTGGTATGTTGGTATCCCAGAAGCCCCAGTTCTTCTTCCACTGGCATGTTTTCTTCCACTTTGACTCTTGAATGTTCTCCTGAGGTGCTTAAACCTTTTAGCAAGTTAGTAACATAAAATAGCAGGAAGATAAACATGACCTGTGCCTCTTGCATGTAGCCCTTTAGAAGGCTTACTTTGTCCCCTACAAAATTATATTTGTGAAGTTGCTTCACTGAGTCTTTTCTTACCTATGTTTGCCACCTACTTTTGTTTTTGCTACAGTTGAAAAGTCAGGCTCCTGTCCCTAGCGTTGCTGAGGCTGTCGATGCTGGCAGCAGTAGATAGGAGAGTGGGCTGCTCTCATCTTCTCTCTAGTATGCTGCTGACTTCCTGGAAGCTCTTTACGGAGCATCTCAGCAGTAGGTAAGGACTGTGATTCTCTTGATTGGAGACAGAACAAGTTTTGACCAGTTGGGCTTTTAAAGTTGTCTCCTTGTCTCTCTTGTAAGTGAGCAACTCCTCTTTGACGCTGTGTCTGCGGGAGCAACCAGCTCATCTTAGAGTTGCCTCTCCTTGGCTCTCTATTGCCTTGGAGCATGCCTACTATTGGGCTTCCACATTTCCTGGGACCTCAGGATTCCTAGAATTTTAGTCATTGGTTGCTTGTGTTGATTGTCCAGTATTCCACAGTCCTCGGACTTGGTCCCGTCATCATTGCTCTGGTTGATATAGAAGTGTCTGTGATGCATAGATTCTGTAAGGCAAGACAAAGGCTATGCCAGCTTTAATGTTGTTAGGCACTCAGTTGTTTTCTACAAGGCCATGTGGCATCACATGTCCTCATGTTTATAACTAGATTTTGGCAGTTATTTCCAAATGGGAGTATATGTGGAGCTCTTGGGCTATTTATTATTTGATACTTGAATTCCTCTCTTAGTTCATTTGGAATAGAAAAGGAGAAGCAATATATGGCTGCAAATATGAATACACGCATGATTCTAGAGACTTCCATCATTGTACACGGGCTATGTGGCAGACATTCTAGATGGGTTCCTTGCTTACATCTCTTCCTGTGTTTCCAGCATCCTTGTGAGAGAGGTGTTGACCTCCATGTTTTGTAGATAAGAAAACTGGGAATGAGATAAGGTGAACTCTTTCTCAGGCAAGCACATGCGATGGAGGAGATTTACTGACCAGAGCTGGCATCTGCGTCTGCTTGTTCTGCCCTCCCTGGTCACTATGTTCCTCTGCCACTGTTGCTGTTGGAAGTCAGGAGAGAGAAGGAGTTGCTTGTGGTAGATATGAGTCATATAGGATTCCAGCCATGACAAGTCCCAGGCTAGTTGTCACCTCGTTAAACCATCTAGTCACCCAGCTTCTACAGCTCACCAACTGGAGCTGTGGCCAGAAGTGAGGAGACATGGGAACCAAATTAGATATCCCCGACTCGCTAATATGGAAAGTCTCCCTCTGTTCTTATCTGATATAACCTTCAACTTAAAATGCAAAACCACCATTTCGTTTCCAGTCACTATGTGTGGCTGGAGTTCACACAGTTCATTGTGAACATATGCTCTTCAGGACCTAAGCACCCCCTATGAATTCTTTCTCCTAAAGGCATACAGCACCTCCCAGTGGGCCTCTACCAGGGACAAGTCTTTAGCAATGGGCCTTCATGGGCATTCTATGTGCAGATTGTAGGGTGCAACATAGAAATTTATTGTTATTATTATTATTTTATTTTTGAAGGATTTTTCCATTCCCATCTATCTATCTGCCTGTTTGTCTGTCTATCTATCTATCTATCTATCTATCTATCTATCTATCTATCATCTATCTGTCTGATATGAGGCAGGGAGCATACATATACCATGACATGTATGTGGAGGGGGGGAAATTTGTAGGAATCAATTTTTCCTTCCACATGCAGGTCTCAGGAGTGGAACTCAGATAATCAGGGGTGACTAAAAGCACTTTTATCCACTGAGACTTCTTAACAGATCTTATACTCCATTCTGATAAACAAGCGGTTACATATGAAATAGTGAGTGGTCCCAGAGATTGTATTGACTGCCATTGCATTCACTGTCTTAGTGTGTATGAGTATGTTCTGTTTACACAATGACAAAATTATCTAGCAATGGATTTTGTCATATACATTTCTGTGGCTAGACAGTAGATGACTATATACTGTGTGTATATATGTACACACACATATACATATGCATGCATGCACATCCCTGAGTCATATTTATTTTCTATAAGTTAGCTTTCATTTATAGCTAGGAACTAGGCATTTAAAAATTACATATTTGATTGTTTGTATACTGTACATACAGTGTGTATGCATACACTCCAGTTTTTTTTTCTGAATTTCTTCTCATATTCATTGTGCTGCTCCTCCTGTTGGGTAAAAGTCAGGCAGTTCTGGGATGAGGGTAACAGTAAAGGGCAGGAAATTTGCTGGAGTTATTCTGGTGCATCAGTATCTGGACATTGGCCTTTTCTTTCACGGTGCTATCTTGGTTGATAGAGCTGAGTCCTTGCTGAGCTCATCCTTGTGTGAAGAAAGGACAATAAGTGCTAGCTCTATAGCTGGAGAAGCTGCCCTGGCCTCTCAAGGAGAAGCTGCCTGGGATTCCTGGGGAATCTGTACTTTGCATGCAGAAGTCCAAGGCAGCAGTTGGAGAAAGAGCCGAAGTGATGAACCTTCATCTACAGAGCAGGAAGGAGCAGTCAAGTCCACAGATACAAGCACAAGACCAGTTTGAAAAAAAAAATTGCCCAAACAAAGCAATATTTGTAGAGGACTGTGAAATATTAGACAGAGTCTACATGAATACTATTGAGTTTCTTTGATGTTGGCCATCTACTGCTGGACACAGGGTCTGACCCTAAGTGTGGCTAGTATGACCAGTGAGGCTCCATTGGAGAAAACGAATTTTCCCTTTGTGAGTGTCAATTGCAGATAACTTTTGGGTTAGGTATGGGAGCCCATATTCACTCTGCCCTCTCAGGGTTTCATTTATTTCTACACTTAAGAAGCTTCTGTAGTCGCAGATTTCCATATGATCCCTTCAATGGCCCTTACTCTCAGGAGCTCCTCCCTGTATTTCCTCTGTTACCCTCTCTTCTACCCCTCTCCCATTTAGTCCCTCCCACTCTGGTCTTGCTCCTGTCTCCCCATAACTATATATTCTATTTCTCTTTTCTTGTGAGACTGCCATTCACCCCACCACTAATCCCTTACTTTACACCCATCATCTGTGATTATATGATTAAAACAAATTTCAGTTTAAATTAACATAAGCAAAATAACGCATATGAGTGTACATGTATGAAAAGTCAGATGTAAATATGACTCCAGGCGTCATCGAGCCATGGGCTCAAATGTGCAGCCACTTGCTCACAGGCTTTCTTCAGACACTTCATCCTACCATTAGCTTGCGGGCAGGCAAGCTCCTCCTCTTGGAGGCAAGATAATGCCAGCTCCGTAAGGCTTAAGTTTTCTCTTTTCATAAAAAGAGATTTCCCATTATTCCATGATTTACAAAATCCCCAGCTGGGCCTCATGGGCCCTGAGTAGCTGACACACCCAACTGATCCCAGCACTGGGTAAGTTCTGATGCCCAGGTGAGCTGGTTAGATGTACACCTGTCTGGAGACCTGTATGGAGTAGACTCCACGAATCTTGGGAGTTGAAGTATCAGATGGTGGTGGGCACCCTTCCCATTCATTTCAGAAGAAGTATGATTGTGTCCTGGGCTGGCAAAGAATAAATGTTGATTTTGAGTGGCATGTAGAGCAGATTAAAAGGTCAATGAGCTGTTGAGCTGTGCTTTCTTTCCTCTTCCTGAGGTATAGGCAGTCTAACCACTGTGGTCGCACAAACACCTGTCTTCCTTGACAGAAAGGGAACATTTTCTTCTTCTCAGACTCTGCTTTTCAAAGCTGTATCCCCCCCGTAATTCCAGAACCTACTATTTGTTTCATAAGAAGTGAAATAGCACATCTTGATAAATTTGACAGAAACTGTGTCTCTTTACCTTTGGGGGACAGGAGAACTAGAATTTGCCATCTACATTTTCCAGTAAAGGGATTTTGGGAGTTCATATGTAAGAAAATGCTTAGATATTGTTACACCTAGAATCTGTTGTGGGCACTGGGTACTGTGCCCATGTCATTAGTTAAGTGTGTGCTGGGGTTCACAAATTGCTGCCTGCAGAGTCAACCGGATTGCCATTGATTTGCACATGCAGAGCCGGCTGGGAGGCCCTCGTCATTCATTATGGTTTCAGACTCTCAGGCACTGGAAGGGAAGTTTCTGTGTGGGGCTCTCCTCCAGCCTCCACACCACAACACCCTTAATGTCAGCGTCTCATTGGAACAACATCCAGTTTATAATGCAGGGAATGCCTGCTGCTAACTGCTTTGCATCTTTGGACTATCTCAGTAGTGCATATCCGTAGTTGCAATGGCCTTCGGATTGAGGAGACTTAACTGGTGTTCTCTTTACCAATAGTGCCTTTTGCTGGGCCTCTCTCAGAGAACCGGGGATGTCTACATCCATAGGACACTTTTAATCCCATGAAGGTTAGCTACAGTCTTCATAGTTTTCTCTCTGTCCTTCCTACCACAATGAAGAGAAAGCATGTCTTTAACATGTCTATTACATATGTGATTTCTTTTTAGTCAAGAGATCTGCCTTCAGTAGGATATTATATCTATAAAGTAGAACTTAAATTACTTTCTCGTCGCTGAATGTGCATTTTTGAGTATATTCACTATGTCAGGCAGTTGTCTTTCATTGTGTTAGTTACATGGGATTCACTGTGAAAATCAATGGAAGGAGAAATGAGTCAGCTTAGGGCAGCTTTCTTAATCTTGGTTCTACTCATCCTCTATTAGCTACTTCTTTGTTGTGGCAAAGCGCCCTGTGCGTCTTAGGCTAGTAATATTCCTGGTGTCTGCCCACTGGAAGTCACACCCAAGTTATGACTACAAAATCCATTTTCAGACATTGTTAAAGCAAAAGAAGTAAATATGAACAGTAGTGGTGCGTGTACCATGCAGGTGGTGTGATGGCCAGAGGTCAGGACTGTCCCATATTTGGTAAGCAAGAGTACCTGTGACCTGTGTTAGGACTTGGGGAACCTTGAGCCCACCGCCTCATTCTCTGTACGCTGAAGCTCCAGGTGGGATGTGTGTAAGAATGTGAGAGTCTGTACCCTCGGTGGACGGCTGGTTAAAGGATGAAATTTGACTAGGATGCATGTGGACTTGGTCACTCCTTGCAGAAGCAGCAGAAATCCCACTCAATCCCAGGACAAATGCCAAGTCAATAGAAAAGAAAATGCAATGTTGAGTCATAATTCCTTAGTGAGGGATTAGCCTGTGCTTTTGAGGAGCTGGGGAATATGAATGAGCAAAGTTTGAACATTAGTTCAACATTAGCATCAGGGAGAATTGCTGGATACTTTCATTAATTGGAATCAGGTTATCTATGTTTCATTTCAAAGCAACTCCGATCACTATTGGAATGACCTCCTTGTCATTTTCCGCTCAGAAGTGTGGAGGGAGATGGCTCCTTTTTAGGGTGGTGTGTTTGCCGCTTGCACTGAAACCAAATACAGATAAAATATGGATCCGAGCTCCCCAACCGAGCTCACCCATTTTTAAAGAACACTTTATTTCCATATTTAGTGAGCAGCCAGGCCCCTGGCTTGCAGAAGCCAGGTCATCATGTTACTTCAGTCACTTCCAGGAAGCCATAGGATTTGGGAGACATTGGTTTTCTTTTTCCTTTTCTGGTCCTTCCTCCTCTCTTAGTACCTTGAGAATTTGAACAGGATACCCAGAGGCAAGTCTGTGTGTGCAGGCTGCTCACCGATGCCATGGGACTAGGAAATTATGAATGCTATTTTTGTCTCTGTGCCCCACCAGAACATAGGAATAGCCTTTTCTAAGGCCCTCCACTTTACCTCCAGCATCTTTGGCTGTCTTCCTGGCAGGATCCACATTGGTTCAGAGCCACCCAGTAGCAATAATAATGCTAGCATAACGGCCAAATGGCAGGATGCAGGACATTCTACTGAAGTGTCTCGGGTTCGACCCTGTTAATCCTCTGTTCCCACAGCTCCCCAAGGCTGAGTCCCCACAGTCCCAGGAGCTGCCTTCCGTTTTGCCCTTAGGAGATTCCTGCCCTAGCTCCTACCCCACCAGTAGCCTCCAGCCTGTCCTTGAACTTCTTAGACTTGATTAGGTATCTTTGTTCCCAGTTTTCCATCTTTTTCTACCACAGTATTTGGAGAAGGCTCTGTCTTTCCCTATGCTATTCTTTACTTAAAAGGTAAGTCCTCCATCGGGTCTCCTCTGGTCTCCCTGTTAAAAGTAGCATTACCCTGCCCATCCTGGTCCCACATCTGCTTTTGTTTGCTTCCCAAACTTACCAGCATCTTCTAGTGTACTTAGCCACCTATATTTCATATGTATTTGATCTTCCCAGAATCCCATTCTGCTAGGGCTGAGAGCTTGTCTACTCTGGTTTCTGAGGTACCCCTCATACCTCGAGAATCCAGTAAACACATACATGAGAACGAATGTCTGGATGCTGGTGCTATGGGAACCAGAAGGGGTGCACGTGCTCCAGTACATCTGTGTGTCTTTCCATCCCAGTTCTCTGAGGCAGGATCTGCAGGCATTGCCAACCCAACTTTACAGATGTACAAAGTCGGGTGCAGAGACACTCAGGGCTCTGTCCACACCTGAACAGCTAGAGACAATGAGGCTCAGACTCCTTTTCTTTTAAAATTGTGTAGTTTTTGATTCATATTTTATTGGCATTTGGTGTCAGCGTGAGGGGCAAGCACATCATCTGAAAAGACACCATTTCCTTTTTCTCTCTGGTGTCCTGACTCCGATTTCTAGATGCTAGTATGGTTGCAGATACAATCAGCAGACTAGATTTATCTACCTGGGTGCTGAGAATCATGCTGAACCCCCTCTACTCCTGGGTCCCTTACCTTGGCAACCCACGGGTGTCTCACAGAGCCACTGGCTTCTTCTGGCCTTAGCCTGGAGCCCTTTGGCCTGCTGCGGCCGATGCTAAGGCCCTCTCCATTACTGCCATTCATTAAGCCAAGACATACCAGGTGAAATATTTAGGTGAATCATCTGGCCTAATTTAGAAAGGCTCTGTAGGGCTTGAGCCTTTGATTTATCGGGCAGAGGTATCTGTTATCGGAGTGAGGCACACAAGGACTTATTTATTATCTAGAATCTGTTTTTAATTTCAGAAATTGTTTACCTTAACTGCGATGTGCCAGACTCCAGGACGGATTTCTGCTTAGCATTTAATTTTAGATACTTGCCATGGCAGACAGTAAAAAATAGGTCTCTAGAATTTGTAGTTTCATTATGAATCTTAGCTCCTGGCAGCCCCTACCAGCAGTTTGTCTTTGAAATCTCCTTGGCACTTGTTAACCCTGCTCTGCTGTGAAAGAGATATAGTTTATTTATTGGATTTTGCCCATTTATGAAAAAGTACAGAAATTATTAATGGTTTAGTATCTATTAATGCATTACTTGGGTGGAATTCAAATTCTAATATTTATGGTAAACCCCTTTATAATGGAACAGTAGAAAACCAGCTTTCCTGCTTCTTAAATTTGGAAGGTTCTGGATGCTGCTGGAATAGCTCCCTGTGAAATATGAGCCCTGTTGGTTTTATATTTACACCCGTAAATAAGAAGTAAGTACTTTGGGTTGGAAGAGAAATAATTAAGAATATTTGTGTAGATAATAAAGAGGAAATGGTTCAGTTTGGTGGACTGTGTGTTTGGGAAGTGCCAGAAGCTGCTGGGACCAGGATGAGAGATATGGAGATTAGGACTAGGGAAGTGTGGGAAAGTAAATCTTTGGAGGTCCTTAAGGAGGCTGGTGTGTGTGTGTGGAGGGGTGGGTATGAGTACCCAGGGCTGAGGTCTGGGAACCTGGCGAGATTCCAATTCTTCCTTAGGGCAGGGCAGCTTTGATGTCAGGTACTTGAAGTTTTCAGAATCTAGGGTCCCTTACCTGTTAAATAGAATCCATATTTCACAAGGATAAACAATTTTGTATGATTAGAAGTAATCCATATATCTGTGCATATGAGGTCTGAACAGAGAATCTGGCTAAGGAGCTTCACAGTAAGTTTGGAGTGTGTGTGTGCGTGTGTGTGTGTGTGTGTGTGTACGTACCATAAATATATATGCACATATTTAAGTATATGTGTTTGGGTATATAGTTGCTACTTGTTGGTCAGAAGATAGAGAATACCAGAAAGGTATCTAAAATAAACTTAATATTGCAAAGTAATATCAATGGGGGCTGGAGAGTTTGCTCAGGTGTCAGCACTTAATGCTCTTACAGAGGAGCTCCGTTGGGTCCCCAGCACCCACATGACAGATTACAACTGCCTGCAAATCCAGTTTCAGGGAATCCTGTGTCCTCTCCTGACCTTCACAGATTCCTGAATGCTTGTGGTATACATATGTATAAAACAAACAAACAAATAAACAAACAAACACACATTTTAAACAGGATCAGTGAATGAGTTTGTCTTACCTGTGAGGTTTCTTCACCTGTGGAAGTCCATTGTTGGGTTCATTTTCCAGAGCTTTCTCTAATCCACCTTGGACAATTTGCTGACCTCTTCAGTGCTATAAGCTGAACGTTTGGTTGCTTTTCTGTATCTTCCCAGTACAGTCATGGGCTATAAAATCATAACATGTAGTAACAGGGGTTGCAGGGATAGTCTCATTTAGTGTTCTGAGTAAGTTTTATTGCATAGAACTATTTGGTGTTGGCTTATAGAAGTGTAGCATTAACAAGTAACTGAATCATGGCCCTGTCAGCAGTTGGGATTCCATGACTGATGAGTGACGGTGAGCTCGGTTGATGAGTGGCAATTACAACGCGATGAGTCTCTGAGAACTCTCTTGGTCCTCTTTGTCCAAGGAAATCGAAGTCAAGAAGTGAAGCCAGCTGGACATGCTCACATAGTTAGTGATGAGCTGGGACTAGCGGGCAATTTCAGACTTCCAACATGAATGCCACTTGTGTTATACCATGCAACCTCTGCTCTCCCTTGAAGCCTTTCTGTCTCTGAATAATGCCCGGGTGTTCAACAGAGAGTTGTCTCTACTTATGAGAACATGAATTCAAGTAGACAAAGTATGGGCATCTGCTTGGTATGTCTGGGGCCCTGCTTAGAAATCGCAGGTGAAGAAACGATTGTTTTGCCATGGTATCAATGATGGTGATAACTCGCTGATTTACCATGTTTATGCCCCAGACCCTGGGCATACATTTGCTGTCTATCATCTCATTCAAATCCAAAAGTCTTATCCATGAGTCATAAAGAAAATGGGATACAGTTAGGTTAAGATATAAAGTTAAAAGATAGCAAGTGTAGAGGCAATGGGGATGTTCTATCGGGAACTCACCAAGGCCAGCTGGCCGGGGACTGAAAAAGCATGGGACAAAACCGGTCTCGCTGAACATAATGGACAATGAGGACTACTGAGAACTGAAGAACAATGGCAATGGGTTCTTGATCCTATTGCACGTAATGGCTTTGTGGGAGCCCAGGTAGTTTGGATGCTCACATTAATAGACCTGGATGGAGGTGGGTGGTCCTTGGACCTCCCACAGGGCAGAGAAACCTGCTTGCTCTTTGGGCTGAGGAGGAAGGAAGACTTGATTGGGGGAGGGGGAGGGAATGGGAGGTGGTGGCGGGGAAGAGGCAGAAATCTTTAATAATTAAATAAATTAATTAATAAAAAAAAAAGATAGCAAGTGTAAAACAAAGTCAGAGACTCCAAAGCATGTGATTTGATCACTGGACATGCATGCTATATCTTCTATGGGCTTATAAATGCCACTTTCTTATAGGTTGCCCAGATATCTTCCCAATCATCATGAATAAAAAAATGCTTTTAAAGTATCAATAAAGCTTAAGAAAAGTGCTAGACAATGCTCCTGATACTCAATGATTAGAGAGTAGGGAAGAATAATTTTTCATCTCATATAGAAATTCTCTATTTCAGTATATACTCCCTTGCGTGTATAAGAGTTGAATGGAATTGGGTAAATCACTGCACAGTTTTTCATATGTGTGCATTATAGACAAGAATTAAACCCATAATGCTTCGTAAAAATTGAATTTCTGGTAATCATACTTTGCTGTGCTAGTATGCTATAGGGTATGTGGTAGTTTGAAAGAAAATGGCTTGCAAAGGGAGTGGCACTGTTAGGAGGTGTGGCCTTGTTGAAGGAAGTGCGTCACTGTGAGGGTGGGATTTGAAGTCTCTGTGTTTGAAGCTTAGCCTGGTGCTGCAGTTCACTTCCTGTTGCCTGCGGATCCAGATGTAGAACTCTCAGGTTCCTCTCCAGTGCCATGTCTGCTCGCACATCACCGGGTCCCGCCTTGATGATAATGGACTGAACCTCTGAACTGAAGCCACCCCAGTTAAATGTTTTTGTTTCATAGGAGTTGCAGTGGTCATGGTGTCTCTTCACAGCAATAGAAACACTAACTAAAGCAGGTATAAGTATTTCATGACTTTGGAGAAACATGATTCCTGGTAGCAGAGAAAGGGACCACTTCCTCCAATAGCCAGCTTTGACTGTAATCCCCAGTTTGTGGAGAACATGAACTGACAAATTCATTTTAAGGTGTCTGGGTTCTGCCCTATAATGGCACGGGGTGCTGGTGGGTAGACAGCTATTTAGCTTCTTGCTATGAGTTTTAAGGAGCAGACCTGATGTCTTCTGAATGACCACAGCCTGCAAGCGCTGCCCTTGGAGTCAGCGCTTTCAGTCATCCGGCTTCATATTGACTTCTAAATATCCGTGCTAGATGGTATTAGTTTAACATTAAAGGTTTACTATCAAATAAAAATAAAAGTTAATAAGATGAAAAAAAGAAGCATGTGTCTTTACTTACAACTTGTATTGAAGCTATATGGGAAGTAACATTAGCCCAAGAAATTCTCATCCAGAAATGGATTAGCTTCTCTGCCCAGGTCAGTCTGATATCTGGCTGAGGGCTGCAGTTCTATATGGGGTCATGAACAAAGGGGATTGGAATTTCTTCCCAGTCAGAAGGTAATTCCAGGGATTTCCATTTTCCCATGGTCAGCCAGGAGGACTGGGGGTGGAGGAGAAACTGTTGGCCATGATTCTGAAAGAGGGAGAAGGTCTACACTGACATTTGAGTAGTTGAGTAGACTCGTCCTCACTTGGCAGCCAGTGCTGTAAGTCATCAGCCTAGGACATCCTTCTGTAGCATCTGAAGCTGTCTTAGAGAAATTGTGTTTCCTTACTTTGTTCAAGGTCCTATTAAGGTCCTATTATTGGTGTGTATTGGAGCTGGACTTGGGACAAAGTCTGTGCTTAGAGCCTTAAGTTGGTTCTTAGGGAGGAAGGCAACACTTGATCTATGACCTTCAGCTTCTTCTTTTTGTTTTCAGTGGATTATTGGATCAAAATGTACTCCAGGGGAAAGAGGAACAATCTGCACAGGTCAGCTCTATAGGCTCCTTTTGTCAGGGTTTTGCATTGGCTTTCCCTGCCTTCCCCTTCACTAGGCACCTTCCTTTATCAAAACCCTTTATACCTGTCTATTTTCATGTCATCAAAAGCAGTTCTCCTAACCTTTATTCGCTCTTAGTGATTCATAACAGACAGAAACTGAATGTGCTACTTTCCCTAGTAATATTTGTGTTTTAATTATAGTTCACACATTGTGATTTTTAATTTTAATTATGAGTGTGTGCTGTGTGTGGGTATGTGCACTTGAGGGCAGGTTATTGCAGGTAAGTGCGGAAGCTAGAGCTGCAGGCTATTGCGAGCCTATAACATGGGTGTTCTCTGATTCTCTGTAAATATTCCAGTATTCTCTGTAAGAGCAGGATTTGCTCTTGACAGTTGAGCCCTCTCTCCAGCCCCTGGAGATTTGAATGTAGACACAAACATCAGGTTCCACTCCCTCCTCTATAGCAATCTGTGCACTGAGACTAATGTGAGATCATACCTAGGAATTCCCTTGAATACAGTTCAGTCCACCTGCTGATCCAGCCTACCACTTGCTCTCTGGCCCATCATAAATACACCTAAAAGGCAAACCAAGTTGCAGAGACCAAAGTAGCATCTTAGCCCCATCTTCACTGTAGAGTTGTGAGGTGGCTTGGTCTTCAGTATTATCTGGTGAATATGACCACCGTATTCAAGATGATAAATGTCACTGTAATTTACTGGATGCACCAGGTAAGCTAAGGCTGTGTTCAGTCACCTGACTTGAACCGAGTATGCATTGGCTGCTCAAAGCAGAAGGGAGGCTGGCTGTTCCATGCTGCCTGGGACTCCTGTGCAGGAGAAATGTGGTACCCATCTCTGGAGAGTCCAGGTATTTCATGTCCTGCCTCCCTTGTTCAAGGATGCTTTCCCTAGGAGGCCACCTCCCGAAGGTCCTGAAGGCACTGTCTTTTATATAACTTTTTGTCCCTTCAGAAATTATCATGATGCATGTCAAGAGCTTTCACACCGAAAAAGAAATATGTCACATTAGCTTCCAAGTTTCTGATTGTCTAAATAACGCAGCAACTCCACATACAGCTGTCTGGCATTTTGACAGTACAATAACCCATAATTCTTCCTGCCACTCAACACTTCAAAGTTAGCATTTTGTAGTTTGCTCTCAAGGAGTATTCATTTAAATTTTCAAGAGTAAAGAGTGAATGTGACTGCCTCCTATCTCTTTTGATCTTTGCTTCATTTACTGGGGTGCTCTTCCATTATTATACATATTTTCCGGAATGATGATGCTTACATGTCAACTTTTTAAGAAAGAGGTAGAATGTCATCAGATTTCTGTTCTTCATTTTGTCGGTAATTAGGGATAAGAATGGAAGCCATCTTCAACCTACCAAGGTCAACTGTCCTGCTTTTTTCTATGCATTTGCCCCGACTGAAATAAGAGGAATTCGGTTAGGTTGAGTCATATCTGACTTTCCTGCCTTCTTGGAGAGGGCAAGCAAAATCGTCACAGCTGCAATCCAGAAACAATGACGTTTCCACTTTTGCCACATCCGAAGGGAGGTCAGCTTGCTTGGTCCCACGTGGTCCTGGAGTCTACAGGATGACTGCTGGACTGAGTCAAAGTTACTGCCTTTGACTTAGCTGCAGGATTCCAAACCATACCACTGCTTGGGTTGCCGCTGTTGTTTTTGTAGGTAATTCAAATCTGGCTATGGATTCGACTTCATAATTACTGAAACAACCTTGGCCTAGACAAAAATGTGCATCTTCAAACCTCTTTCCTCTGTCAAACTGGTTACTAGCTCTAGTTGTATATGCCTCTACAGCGTTGAGGCTAGCTTATTAAGAAATGTGTTATCGCCATATTAGGCATGACTGTAGGTGTTTTATTTAATTCACTATGATTTGCACCCCAGGTCTGAATTCCCATTGGTGGTAAACTGATTGACTTGTGTTCATTGTCAGGGACAAAGTCATTGATTCATTGAGTGTGCATTCTTGAACTGCATTCAAGGATGAACTTTTCCATCTTGGACATCCTTAGGACATCTAAGAATTCTAAATTGCTGAAGTGAAGGAAGTTTTCAGTCAGTGTCTTACCAACTGCCTTGCTGAATGTGCTTGCCCGAGAAAGCTCACCTTGCCAAGCCCTTTTCAGCCCATAGAGTTGGGTATAACTTAAAAGCCTGAATATGTATATAAAAAGAATCCCTGTTTATTATGCAGCTTGATTATGATTTGAAGCCATTAGAGTGAGAAACATTTTACCTAACATTTCTATAATGAAATTTGCTTGGCTAGGCACATAGGGAATGATACTCTTGGCAGTAGTATTAACTCTTTTTGGGTTTCGCCAGGAATCATTTTCACGTATCTGGTGTTGAAAATTATAGAGTATTTGAATCACAGTAGATGGTCAGTCTCTGAAATGGGGCACGTGTAGAGTTTCTCCAGTTGATTGGTTTTGTTGGGGAGGAGTCTGGGGCGATTCTCCCTTTTTATTGCTGTTTACACGAGAATTTCCGTCTCAGACCTGGTGGTCTTATTTAGTGTGTGCTTGCTGCTTCTAGATGGGGAGTTTGAGAGCTTACCATTTATTTGTAGAGGATGGTGCAATGTGGAACTGGCTTGGATGTGAGGTGATTATCTACTGGTACTTTACACAAACATGCATTTCTGCTTGAACCTGACCGCAGGCGAGTGCCATGAAGTAAAATGGATCAGTGTGACTAATATTATGTTTACGCAAATTTTGGGGGGCGTGATGAAAATAACGTGTAGCATTCTAGAAAATTCTAAAATCAAATGAGAAGGAAGTGAAGGTTTCCTGAATTCTCCATTTCTCCAAAATAATCGTTTACAACCTTCTAGTAAATATCTGTTCTTTATGTAATTCTGTATGTTATATATTAATTAAATGCATTCCTCTGAAACTGGGATCACTCTATAGTGATAGTATATTATTTCAAGCCTTTTAAAAGTATTTACCTTTGTTATAAATCAGCCTTGAAACTCTATGTAGTAGCTGGATAGTTTTGTTATAAAGAGTATATTGTAGTATCAGTGAGTAAGTGGGTTCTTTCCATGTTTCTTGCTCTATTTAATACTATGAAATATATCCTACAATCTATTTTATTTTCATTTTGTACACACCTCTAACTATATTCTTAAGCTACAATGTTAGAAATGGGGTGTTTGGTATAGCTTTATTTACCTTTTGAAAGCCTATTTTGAAAGAAAGGTGGGGGCGTTATTCTCATGTTTGAGCAGGAAAAATAGAGAAAGGAAACCTAAACCGGTGGCCTTACAGGGCACATGGAGATCCAGGGGCCCCCAGAGCTGATATCTGCCTTGCTAGCACCTGAGAAGTGGGAAAAGCATTGCGTCAGGTCATGTTATTTTGTGGCAATGTGAATCTTTTTAAAATAGTTGTTCATTGTGGCTTATGGCCCCAATACCCCTCTGAAAATTACATATTGAGGATGAAATGGCTCCCCATCTGATGTGGGATTCCCCTCTGGTGCTATGAATATGTTTTATTACCATTGGTTAATAAAGAAGCTGCTTTAGCCTAATTCCAGGCTGGAAGAGATATGTATAGAGAGGGTAGGTGGAGTCAAGGAGATGCCATGTAGCTGCCAAAGGAGAAAGACGCCAGCCACGAGCCAGAAACTTACCAGTAGGCCATCCGGATTCACAGATGAATAGAAATGGGTTAATTTAAGTTGTAAGAGTTAGCTAGAAGCCGGGCGGTGGTGGCGCACGCCTTTAATCCCAGCACTTGGGAGGCAGAGACAGGTGAATCTCTGTGAGTTCGAGACCAGCCTGGTCTACAAGAGCTAGTTCCAGGACAGGCTCCAAAGCCACAAAGAAACCCTGTCTCAAAAAAACAAAAACAAAAACAAAAAAAAGAGTTAGCTAGAAATATGCCTAAGCTATTGGCCAAACAGTGTTATAATTTATATAGTTTCTGTTTTTGTTTGGATCTGGGTGGCCATGAAATGAATAGTCTCAGCCTATAAAACCCATCTCCTCATCTCACTTGGGGCCAGGAACCTTGGGGATTTTTCTTCTCAGTGGTATGAAGAGCTGACTAGAGTGCTGGCCAGGCCACCTGTGTTCCTGTATACCCCTATCCCTCCGACTTTGTTTTGCTTTGCAGTGCTGGGGACTGAGCTCCTGGCCTCACACACCCTTTCCAAATGCTCTACCCGAAAGGTATAGCCCCAGCTGCTTCTTTTTTTTGTGGAAAACACTGGGGAAACACTGAAGTACCAGACTCTCTGTTGGATGCAAATGTGTTCAAATCAGCCTGGATTCCCAGAATTCATTTGCTCACAAAGCCCCAAAGACAGCTAATTATGATGGAATTAATGGGGGAGTCTCAAGGATGAGGCAAGACCAATATCTTAGCTGGCAAATGTTTTAGTGATGTTTCTGAGGTGTGACAAATGTCTGCTTGGAACCACCATAGACACTGTAGACTCCTGTTCTTAAATATTTTGTTCTCCAGCCTTTCTACTTTTTGGTCATTTTGTCTTTTGTCTGCTGGGACTTGTTCCTATTGTTTTTGGATACAGCAGGCATCTCATAGTATCTGAAACGGTGACTGGCAATGACTTCTGACTGGTGATTCCTGGCCCTATACTCACCACCGATGCATTCCCTAGACCTTGCACCAATGTCTGAACCTCATTTTCCTTATTTAAACAATTGAGGTAATACTAGATGGCAGCTATTAAAAATAGCTAACATTGACTGAGCATTCATTTTGTACCAATACAGGGCTGAAAGACCCTTACATTATGAGCTTATTAAAATCCATGTGTTAATGGCATAACTGTGGTCCCATTCCTCAAGTGGTCATCCGGAATTCAAGATCACACAGCTGGAGGGTGGGAACACAAAATTGTTAGGCTTTAGAACTCTTAGCATGCCCTCCTACTTTGTAAGAGCCTTATCTTGTCCCAAGACCTTTGCCATTTTGCTAAGACTACATGTAGAGAAATGTGCCTCACAAAGAACTCAGGCTTTAATGTCATTAGGTAAGGACAGCAGAAGCTCCCCTGTGCTGCTGCTCTCTTGCCTGCCAGGTATATGAATGTTTGGGATCTTAGCTGTTTCCCTTACAGGGCTTCAGAACATTCCAGGATCAGAGGATTGTAGCTGAGAGGAAAAGAGCCTCTTTCTACCAGCCATTTAATTTTGCAGTCATTAGCTTCTTCAGCATCAGCCATGAAGGCCATTGTACTATGGGTTAGTGTTGTAGCAGTGACCCAAACAGCCATGAACACTACCCCTGGGAAAGTCACAACTCAGAAGACTCAGAAAAACCACGTCACACAGTAAGGCTGAATTTTTCTTTTTCCACATTGAAATGCCTGATCTCTTTATTTTAGGAGGCAGATGGCCTGGCCTCTCTTCTCTCCTACAGGCAGCTCATGTTCTAGGGTCTTTCAAGTCCAGCTTTAGTTAGTAATAGACAGTTCCTGTCCAAACACATATCTGGGGACCAGAATCTACTATCCTCATATACCTGGATCACCAAAATAAGTTCTGTTGTAATCGAGGGAGAAGAGGGAGGAAACAAAACCAGGTTTTAGGTGAACTGTGGATTTTTTTCTTTTCCCTATAGAGATTTTATTGTAAGGTGAAATCCCTGCTTCTTAGATTGATTTGAATGGAAAGAACACACACTCACACCCCCACACACACCCACACCCACACCCCCCCCACACACACGCCCTTGAACAATGTCAGGCTTCCCGTGTCTATAGCTCTTCTGCAGGCTCCCAGTCTTGGGACTTCTGTAGCTTGTTTCCAGCAAGAGCAGGCGCTGCTTCAGTATTCATTTCAGTGGCGTTGACAATACTGACAATATAATTGACCTAAAAAGTTCTGGATTTCCTGTTAATGCACTTTAGAAATGTACATCAACTACCAAAAAAAAAATCATTTCTATCTACATTTCACTTGATTTCCATTTTCAAGAGAGCAGCTTCGTCATTATTATTCTATTTGAATAGTACTGATATCTTGAAGGATGGAAGGAGATTTCTATTGTATGCAGGAGTTCTTTATTTCGATATTTTCTTTGTCTGATTATACATGATAAACACACATTAGTGACATTTCGTGCATGTTTGGAAGATAAATGGGGATATCTCTTTAAACCATTCCTGACACTTGCTAACCTGTTAGCTTAATGGCATTTTCTCTTTGATTCAATAATTTGTCTGTCAAAAAAAAGCTGGGCTGACATTCCCCTTGTTGTGGGATTGAGATGGAAAGGAATCTCTTCTCTTGAAGATAATTTTTTTTTAAAATTGAAGGGAAAATTTTAGGATATGAATGTTTTTGAAAATTTTGGGGTTTCAGGTGGTGGAGGTGGGGGCAGGATTGAGAGGGTGGCATTAATGAACACCAGAGCTACTGACATTGTGTGGCTAGCAAGCGATGAAAGGGGGCCCATTTCACCCTCCTCCAAGTCCTCTTAAAAGAATTAGGGCACGTGGGAAATCCTGCAAATGGAGATCGCTGGGGGAGCCTGACAGCTGCCTTTCCAAGGAGGTTACCTGCATGGCAAAGGGACAGCTCTGAGTCTCTACCCCTGCCCCGGTCTCCCCAAGACTCACTCCAGGTGAAGGCCTGAGAGAGAATCCAGCCCCAGGATTATGTTTGAAAAAGATGAATCCTGAAGATCAACTTGGAGTTTAGGGAGAGACTAGTGATCTAGGCGTGAGGTCTGACTCCCTAAGAAGGTCCGCTCTGCAAATGGACAAGAGAAGGCTTCTTTTAGACCTACATCTTATTAACACTGCCGAGCCTACTTCATGGACCCCCTCAGCCCTACTTTAGAGGCTTCTTTATTTTATTTTAATTAATTAGTTGTTTAGTTAATGTTAGCATGAACATAGTTTTCTTTCCTTCCCTCTTTTCCTCCCAGACCTTCCTCCACCGCCCCCCCCCCCCCCCCCCCCGCCATCCTTTCCTTTCAGAAAAGAGTAGCCTCCCTTGTATACCAGTTAGCTGTGGAATATCAAGCTGCAGTAAGACTGGGCACCTCCTTTCCTATTAAGGCTGGATGAGGCAACCCAGTAGAAGGAAAGGGTCCCAAAAGCAGGTAACAGAGCCAGAGACAGTCCCTGTTCCCACAAGAAGACCAAACTACACAACCGCAACCTGTTACAGAGGGCCTGGGTCCCTTGCATGTAAACTCTTTAGTTGGCAGTTCAGTCTCTGTGACCCAAGTTAGTTGATTCTGTGGGATTTCTTGTGGAGTCCTTGGTCCCTCAGGCTCTCAAAATCCTTTCTTCCCCCTTTCCACAGAATTCCCCAAGGTCCACCTAATGTTTGGCTGTGGGTTTCTGCGTCTGTTTTCATCTGTTGCTGGGTGAAGGCTCTCTGATGGACATCAGGCTAGGCATCCGTCTAGGAGTACAGCAGAATATCTGTAGAAATCATTTCATTGACTTTTTTCCAGTCGTGTTGATTCCATCCTAGGTCCCCGGGCTATCACACCTCTGGGCTTGGCCCTTCAGGTTGTGGCAGGGTCATGTCCTTCTCATGTTGTGGGTCTCAAGCTGGACCCTTAATTGGTTGGCCACTCCCACAAGTTCTGCACCATCTTTACCCCAGCATATTTTGTAGGCAGGGCAAGTTGAAGGTCAAAGGTTATGTGACTGGGTTAGGGTCCCAATTCTTCCATTGATGTCTTGCCTGGTTAAGGAGATGTCCGGTTCAGGCTCCATATCCCCCACTTCTAGCAGTCTTAGCTAGAGTCACCCCCTTAGAGGCTTCTTGAAGGTCTAATTGGAGAACACTGATGAGAGGCACATTATTTTGTAAGGAAGCAGAGAAGAGAGGGTGCTTGGTGCTCCCCTAGTCTACCCTAAGGTGTCTTCAGAAACAGCATTAAAACACTCTGAGTCCAGAGAGTTAGTGGGTAGGTTTGGGATATTTAAAAAATGACTGTGATCTATGTGGAGAAGAGGAAGAATGTGAGGACAGGTGAACCTGTGTTTTGTGCTAGTGTTTTTGTGTCTACCCTCGTGCACACTGTGTGTGTGTGTATGTGTGTGTGTGTGTGTGTGTGAGAGAGAGAGAGAGAGAGAGAGAGAGAGAGAGAGAGATTTAAACTTAGTTTTTTTGTGTGTTTTAATTGTGAAATTTATTTTTTTTGCAAAATAAATCACGTATTTCTTTTTAAAGTCAGGTATTGTACATTTTCACTTAACTCAGTAGGCATGAGATGTTTCTTCCTATCCATTAGATTTTATTTATTTTTATTTTAATTAATTTATCTTTAGGTGATAATTTTTTCATTTTATATACCTATTCCGTTTCCACTCCCTCCCCTCCTCCAGCTCCCCCTATCCATATCCATCCACTCCTCAGAGAGGATAAGACTTCCCATGGGTAGTCAACAAAGTCTGACACATCACTTTGAGGCAAGACCAAGGCTCTCCTCCATATATCTAGGCTGAGCAAGGTATCCCTTCAAAATGAATGGCCTCCAAAAAGCCAATTCAAGCACTAGGGATAAATCCTGGTCCCACTGCAAGTGGCCTCCAGCCTGCCCAAGCCACACAGCTGTTATCTACATTCCGAGGGCCTAGTTTGGTCTTATGCAGGTGAGCTCCCATTGCTCAGATTAATTGTTTCTATGGGTATCCTAATCATGGTCATGTCCCCTTTGCTCGTATTATTGTTCTTGCCTTTCTTTGGCTGGTCTCTGGAAGCTTGGCCCAGTGCTTAGCTGTGGATCTCTGAATCTGTTTCCATCAGTTGCCAGCATAGAAGGTTCTATGATAACAATTGAGGTATTCATCATTCTGATGACAGGGCAAGGCCAGTTCAGACACCCTCTCCTCTATTGCTTAGGGTCTTAGCAGGTGTTACCCTTGTGGATCCTTGAGAATTCCCCTGCTGCCAGGTTTCCGCTAGCCCCATAATGGCTCCCACAATCAAGATATCTCTTTCCTTGCTCTCCCTCTCTGTCCTTCCCCCATCTCCTCCTTCCTTCCCTTCTCCCCTCCCCCTCCTCGTTTGCCCCCCCCCCCGTTCCCAATTTTCTCAGAAGATCTTGTCTACTTCCCCTTCCCAGGGGGATCTATGAGTCATTTTTAGGCTTCCACTTGCCTTTGAAGTCATATTGGTAAAAAATAGAGATCATCTTTAGGTAGGTTATCTCACTCAGGTTTATTTTATCACTTGAGACTTTTAAAATTAAACGCATGCACTAGCCAGTTTTTGCAGAACTCACATGAGTGTTTGTCTAACACTGTGACCCAGAAAGCATAGAGAAGGGCCATAGTCCAGAAGCATGGCAGGAGGTAGGAACCAGTTAAGTTCTCTGCACAGAGGCAGGACTGGGGTCTTGAGTTATGTATACTAAATTACATATATTCTTAATCATATATACAAAGTTTAAATGTACCTGTGTCAGACTGATAAAGGCACATAACTTTTTTTTGATTGATATTTAATGACACTTTTATTGACATGATTTGAAATTTAAATTTCACATTTCCTTGTTATAGACCCCAAATATTTCATTGTCTTTTAGAGAGTTTAAAGAAGAGCCCTTGAAGCTATCTATACCTGCAGAATGCCTGAGAATGCCCTTAGAGACCCAAGTAGGCTAAGCTGGTTTGTAAGTTTCTCTGAAAACTCCTAGAGCTAGCCTTGTATCATGGAAATGTCCTGGCAGACTTGGGAAGGACTCTGGTTTCTAGTTGCTAGGAGTGACACTCAGCTGGGTGGCTTCAGCAAAGTTCTGGAGGCTGGATGCCTATGATCACCACTGGAGCAAATTCAGATCTCAATGATGGCTCTCCTTGACTTTCAGACAGCAGCCTTGTGTTCCATAATAAAACTTGATCAAATTCTATATTTCGTTTTAATCTTTCTTTTCATTGGCAAACACTAATTCCTTCCTGGTTTAGAACGTTATTTAACTCCAATTACTTTCATGTACTCCATGTCCAAATATTCTTGATGCAAAGTCTCCATTTCTAAATCAGGATTGGAGAATGAGCATGTAAATCTGGGACAGAAGCATCCATTTCCTAAGATGCACTGTGAAGAGTTGGATTTCAAATCTTTATCCCACCACTTTTGAGCACGGTGACTTGAGATAAGTTGTTCTTTGGGGTTCAACTTCTACGTCTATAAATTAGGGACAATGCATGATTTGAAAGGTTTCGTTTGCATTTGAAGTAATAATAGTAAAGGAGTGAGATCAACTATTAGGTCATCTCTCTTGGATTTATCACTTTAGAATTTTAAAATTAAATGAATGCTGTGGTTGTTTGAAGAAAAATGCCCCCTAGAGAGAGTAGCACTCTTAGGGGCTTGGAGTAGGTGTAGCCTTGTTGGAGGAAGTTGTCACTATGTAGGCAGGCTTTGAGGTCTCATATCCGCTCAAGCCACACCCAGTGTCTTAGACAACTTCTTGTTGCCTGCTGGATCAAGATGTGGCAGCTCCTTCTCCAGCACTATGTTTGCCTGCATGCTCCCATGCTCCCCATCATGATGATAATGGACTAAATCTCTGAACTGTAAGCTACCACCTCTATTAAATGTTTGCCTTTATAAGAGTTTCCACGGTCATGGTGACTCTTCACAGCAATAGAAACCTTAACAAAGACAAATGTGTTTCCTATTTTTGAAGAGCTAACACCTGTGTTTATCTAAGACTTTGACCTTGAAGACACGAACAAGGCACATAGAGGCCAGGGGCGTGGCAGGAGGTAGGAACCATGAGAAGTCCTTGGCACAGAGGCAAAGTTGGGGTCTAGAAGGGATTTATTCCTAGATTGTCAGAATGCTGAGGCTCGTGGCACAGGGACTGAAGAGGGTGTAAAATACAGGGCTGGCGGCTTCTAGCTGGTGTGGGGGACAATGCTTACACAAAAGGATGTGTAGTTCGAACTCAGCCCTCACGAAGCCTCCTGTGTGCCATTTCCAAAATGGGAAAGACATATTGAAATTTCTAGACTAGCAAGGGTTGGTTGTTTATGTACAAATGGCTCTAGAAAATTGTTGCATCTTAATGAACCAGTGTCCAACAATTCGACCGTCATCCGTATAGGAACCCACACACACACTTTTTTTTTTTTTTTTGAGAAGGATAGCCAGGATTGGAGGAGATTAGCAAAGCAGATGTTGGATGGCCAGTTAATCATCCTCCGCATCTTGACTTATGACTGCTGTTAACTGGACTAGGATGGGAACAGTTGTCCGTCACTTCCTTCTTTCTCTTTCTCAAGTTCCCAGGGTCTGTGTGGGAACCCTAATTCCTTAGGTTCTAGTGTCTGGGAAAAACTACAGGTGTTCTCAAAGGGCCTCAAATAAACATCAGACAGAAAACAGCGATTACTAAGTACTTTATGCAGTGTGTTGGGAGGAACACAGGGAGAGAAAAAGTCTGCAGGCTGATGTGGAGGTCTAAGGACAGCTGTTCTGAAGAGGCAAGTAGTCAGGGGAGGGGCTTCCTTAGGATACAGGGAGGAAGTGGCTGATGGGCATGAAGGAAGTAGTTGGTAGAAAACGCTCTTACAGTGTGTTTGCCCTCTCTGCGCTCCAGATGTATGACACAGGAAAGAGGAAGCCAGGCAACTCTGGAAGGCCAGGAACATAATTTCTTCCTAGTAAATCTAAGTATGCTTTGATGGCACTGGGAACTGGCCTTGCCTATACTTTATAATCCGTGGTTGCAGTGGGGACCGAGGTGGGGACTGAAGCCAGAGTTCTATAGCACAGGTGACTTTGGAGGAGTCGCTAGTGACTGGAATATCTGTTAGCGACTTGAAAGGATGAATGAAGACCTGAGTTAATAAATTTATGAGTGGGTGAGTGAACAGTAAATGAGAAAGTACTGAGACCGTTGGCTGAGTCCACACTGTTACTAGTTGTATCTCTAGGCTTGATGGTGCTTGTTTTAAGATGTTTGCTTTAAACGTGTGAGTTAATTTAACACCTGCATTTTCAAGTAATATCAAAAACTTTAGGTATCATTAGGCATTAACGGCTTCACAGTTGCTGTTAAGGGAGCAGTTATGTGCAGTTAAGCTTTGAAGTAGCAGGTGACTTTCTCTGCTGTTTAAAGTAGGATTCTAGTCTAGTTGGCGAACATTTTGGTCCCTATTGCATGCCAAAGGTCAGCACATACTCCTGCCCTCCACTCCTGCCGTGGTGATGGAGGCTGAGGACAGTGTGTTGATTTTGTAATCTGCTTCAGTGATGGCTGCCAAACTTTGCATATTACCCAAAGACCCAGAGGAAACAGCAGGACAGACAGACAGCATCAGGCAGGCCACAGTTTGGCTATGTCCCAGGTCTGTCACATCACAAATTCTAGCTATGGTCCCAATCTCAGATAAACTTACTGCGTATTGAATAGGGATTTTGAACCCGCAGCTCCAGGGTTCTTTTTACAATATTTATTACACTGGTGTCTATGTTCATCTTGGAAGAGTAGCTGATCCGTATTGCTCTAGTATTGTCTTTCTCTCATCCCTCGATCTCTGTCTATCTGTCTGTATCTATCAATCTATATCTGTCCATCTGTCTATCTATCTAAATATTATCTCTGTGTAATTTTTACCTAAATATAGGACAACTCTAAATATTTTTATGTTCTGTTTTCTCTTTAAATGTGAACATAAAGTATCACTCAGGATGTTTCACAACTGTGTGGTATTTCAGAGTGTAGACATGACCATCTGTCCATCTTACCGGTCTCCACTGACTTGTTCTGCAGAAATATCTATCCATAGGAAAATGTAGGAGACCTTTGGCCAACCGTGTGACTCAGAAGGCAGCTAGCTACTTTCTGCTCCCAGGCCCATGCCCTTACTCTTTCTTTTAGGGAATAGTATTCATGGTTCAAATTTCTTTTTCTGTTCCACAAAAGAAATCTGACATTAAAATTCATCAACTTGGTTTTCTTTGAGGAAGGTTCTGGGATTGGTGGCACCAGGCTGACTTGCCCTGGACTCAGTTCCTATATTTTTGGTTGTGCCTAACCTTTAATGGCTGAGTCATCTCTTCTGCCAAGGACATGTTTCTTAAAGTGAACTCCATCCGGCCCGTCAGCCAGCTGTATGAATAATGAAGTATCCTCAAGCATGATTTAGACCCTGTCCTTCAAAGTCTGGAAGCCCTTTATGGAGACAGAACCTTCTCATCCAGGAGAGCTCATCCGATAGATAACAAGGGGCAGTAGGCAGGGAGCTTCAGAGATGCGGGGAGCTAGAGGTGGCCAACCAGGGTGCTCAGAGGACTGAGGGCTCGATGAGGGAGTCTCTGCTGAAGACTGAGAGAAGACTGTGAAGACTGACCCTTGCCTAGCTTCTGCTTCGTTCGGAACAGCTACCTGGTGTGTGTGTGTGTGTGTGTGTGTGCGCGTGCGCACACACACTTGTCTGGTGGAAAGTGTTCTGGGAAACCAAGTGGGTACAAGCCAAACAGAGTAGCTCTTTTCTGAGTCCTCAAAAGAAGAGACAACAGTAACAAAAAACTCCTCTTTCACAGACACATAAATATTTAATAATCATCTGTCTACAACCAATCTCGAGGAAAAAATCTTTAAATAGACTGCTCGAAAGGCCAGAATCTGAATTTTAATTGAGGTACTTTGAATCACTCCCATTAGTCAGTCGCTCTGACTTTTTCCTAGTGAGAGGTGGATTGCTTCTGAAAGGGGGATCAGAATTATTAGCAGGTCTTAACAGCAACCAAAAAAAAAAAAACAAAACTCTGTTCCTACTAAATAATAAACTAGGCTTCTTTAAATGATGTGGCCATTTCTTTGTGTGTGTGTATGTATGCATGTGTGTATTTGTGTGTGTATTTATGTGCATATTGTGTATATTGCATGTGTGTATGTATGTGCATGTATGTCTTTATGAGCATTCAAAGGAAGAGGTCATTGGAAATGCAATTTGAAAAGCTTCATGAGCTTAGTTGCTTGGGTAAGCACTTTCTGCTAGCCATGTGTCTGAGAAGTTCCCGTGTCCCCCTAGAGATTGCAGGACATTGGAGGTGTGTGTGTTTATATATTTATTTTCCCTTTCTCTGCCCCCAGGCCTCTAGTCTCCCACAGCTGATGTAACAGCCCTCTTGGATGAGCCCCTTGTATCTCACACTAGCCAATTTCGATAGTCTAAAGTGCTCAAATTGAGCTATTTTGTCCTCTGTAAAATAAACCTAGGATATTATGTGTGTTTTTCATTCAGCCACCACCTTGTCTCCCTTGCCTTGGCCCTTCAATGCCCATCCTCCTTGCCTTTCCTTCTCTCTCTCTCCCTCCCTCCCTCCCTCCCTCCCTCCCTCTCTCTCTCTCTCTCTCTCTCTCTCTCTCTCTCTCTCTCTCTCTCTCTCTCTCTGTCTCTCTCCCCAACCCCTCATTCCAAGGTAGCCTGGGAGTGAAGGCAGACAGCCTTCCAGGGAACCCCTTGTGCTCAGACTGCCCATGTCAACTCCATTTTTGCAAAATTTGCTTTGAGATGTGTGTCATGGAGCGGGGCTGCAGAGCCCCCCCCCCACCGTAATTGATCTTGCTTATCCATCTGATTCTCCTTTCAGGTTCTGTTTGGATAAATTGTTTGAGTATCGAATGTGATGCTGAAGTCCCCGCCCTAGGTAGCCCCTCCATCTCTTTCCAGATAAAAGGATGGAGTGACATTTGGGGAGCAAAGCTTCCCTGGTCCCTCAGTCCCCACCTGGGAGGACATCTCCAAGTAACACAATTAAGGCAATCTCTAGACTAATTTATTATGGAGATACTTTGCACGGCCCCTGATTTATTGTCACAGGCGAAGGGAAAGTCTGTCTTTGGAGTTTGCACTCGCTTGCTCCAGATGACTTAAACGGATGCTTATGATGGATCTGAATCCAGTAATTTATTCGATTTTGGGTCATTAACCCTTGTTCTGCTTATGGCAGCAAATGACTTCATCTTCAGACATGATGAGTGTTCTGAACTATGGGGGTACTTGGCTCTCTCCAGCTCTCATCTGAAAATCAATTTTAAGCAAGTGGCAGGCATTAGAAATCCTCTCTGTTTATGGGTTTGGGCAGCATCGCCTCTGGGATGCAAGGATGCAGGGACGGGGTAGTGAGATGGAGGGGCTGACGAACATCCTGGGAAAATACTCTTATTGCTAAAGAGTGTTGGTGTTGGGGTGGCTAATGTCCTGAGAAGACTGTATAATAGACCCTGTCAAAATGCTTCTTAGAGGTGGGGAATGGATTGTAGTTTAGAAATGGGGTTGGCAGGGGTTGGGGGGAGTCGCTCTCAGTCTAGAGGTCCTCTGTAGACGGAGTAAACTAGCTGGAAACCATTGCTCTCATTCCCTTTGACTAAAGGCTGGAGGGACTTTACTCGTTAAGCTGTTAAACCACAGCAGTTTAAACATTTTTTTCATCTCCTTTTTGCCTGGTATACCAGTTCTCCAGTTGACCTTGAAGCATAAAAACTCATTTTAGAGGAAAATAAATAAATAAAAAAAAAAAAAACAGAAAAACGTTTCCCTTCAAAGCCAAGCTTTTTTTCTGTCTCTTTCAAGGTGCTACCTAAATAGGCAGTGTTGCCTAGAGTAAATGACTGCAGGACAGAGAAGACTGCTGTGTCCAGATGGCTTGCGTCATACCTGGGCAAGTGAGCAGATACTCTGGTGGTCCCTGCCACAGTGTCTCTGGACCAACTGACCACAGGACTTGGGGTCAGGAAATTTTTTCCCCTGCCCCTTTGAGGACAAGACCATGTCTGGCTATCATTTGAGAACTCTGAAACAGGCCAATCTCTAATTATGGCTTATGCCTTCCTTAGCCTTAGTTATATGAGATTTCTTCTACTGCAGAATGTTTACATTTAAATATTTAGGAGAGAGAAGATGAATTCTTAGGGACTTTTAATATAAGGAATTTAACAATTACTTAGTGAGTCCCCTTGGGTTTTACTGATGAACTTCTGTTTCAGATATATTAATGGCTTTAACCAAGGTTAAACCAGACTGCCTGGTATCGAAGTAGAGCTTAAACTATTTCTACTGCATAGTGTTATACTTGAGCACAGGGGCAAGAGATGGCTGTCCCAAATGCATGAAATGAGGGGTGGCCCTGTTTATAGAGTCTGTTTGTGTGCGTGAGTGCATGTGTTATGAATGTTTAGAAGCATGGGGGAGCACATGTGTGCATGCATGAGTGTGCAATGCCTGCGAAGGCAAGTGGTCAAGTTTGGATGCCTTTCCTCAGGAGCCATTTGTCCATCTTGTATTTTGAGAACGGGATGGAGAGCTCACAGAATAGAGTAGGCTGGGTGGTCTAAGTGCTCTGTCTTGCCTTTATCGGCAGCTCTGGCCTTTTCAGTGTCTGCCAATATCAGCATTAATGTACCTGTCCCTTCCAAGGTGGCCATTTGTCAACTCCCTTCCTGCCTTTTTAGTATATTGTGGCTCTGACCCTCAGTCCTGTGCTTTGTCAGTAAACCAAGATGTATTCCTTGCCCAACAACAATAAACACAAAGCATATCTTGCATTAAACTGCCCTCTTTTTTCTTAAAAATTAAGTAAAAATGAAGAATTAAGAAAGGAAATGACCTTTGGGAGAGCCCCTTCAGTGAGGATTAGTGAAGAAAAGGTTCAAGCACAGAAGGACCCAAGAAGGAAGGGATAGTTTAAGGGGACTTACCTCACCTGCACCCCTCTGATACATGAGTGTTGGAAGCTGGGCCAGGATCTCTTAGCCCTCAGTGGATTTTGGAGACTTTGGTTTTCCTTCTAGACCTCATTCTCTTGAATCTCATTAGCACCTCCATGGGCACTTTTGGTGGTCTGAGGGCCTGACTCTTCTTTTGTGTCTCTCTGTAGTCATCCTGGTCAGACTAGACCCTGGCTGGATTTCTTTCTCCAGCCAATCCCTGAACTTGGTGGGTAAACATCCCAGACTGATGCCAGCTGCTGAGTCATCAGTTCTGACACAAGCCTGTCTCACGCTGCGCATCACCTCCCTTCAGCCCCCACTTCACTTTACCCTTGGCACAGATATCTAATGCAAACTCGATGCCATTCTCAAAGAAACATCATCAAGGTATTTTCTGTAATTTTCAAAAATAATTCCCACCCCTACACCATTCTTCCCATAGTAATTATGTCCTAACAGTTACTCAGAGCTACTCAGAGGTTGGCCACTCCTTTCCCGTACAGCAGACCTGGAAAAAGTCCACTGGGAAGAAAGACTGAACAGACCTAAGATCCCTTAACATGAGAGTTAGAGACAAGTCAGTGAAATTATTATCGTTTGTATTATTTTATGAAAAGGAAGCTTTTAAATGGCATCTTGTTGTCTTTGCTCTAAGGTAGCGCCCTAAGTCACAGCAGGTCCACCAGGAAATTTGGAGTATTCTTAATTCCGTTTATATATGTCTATTTGGAGCCCTTATGTAGCCCTTAGCCCATATGTAGGTTCTTTACTTCATACATGCGTCATCTCTTGCCTCCTTGCTTTCTCATGAAGGAGGAAAAAACAAAGAACCCTGATCTCCACCCATCCCAGAATCCCATCTGGCTACTTGTCAACAGGTAGTATTCCACAAAGAAGGAAGAAGACCAGCTGGTGCCCCCTATGGAGAAGTACGGATAGTCAGCCCCAGCGTCCTGGGGGTAAATTAGCCTCTACCTAGGGATCCTGGGACTTGACAGTCAAAAATTCTGTTCATTGAAAACAGACTAGCCCCGAAAACCTGGGTTAGTAGATAAAATCTGTAACCACAGAGGATAAATCTCATTTGGCTTGTTTGTACTGGTCTAATTTAATATCATCTCCCTTGGAGTTTCCAGCGTCTAGATTTTCTAGATCATTAAATCCATTACTTTTCAGTGTTAGCTTTTTATTTATTTATTTTTACTTAGGAGGTTGGGGTTGTGGAATGGAATAGCTGATTTTAGTGGAACTCTGCACTAATCATGGGAGCTCCATCAAAGTCCTTATGGCCCCAAACTGACTAACTTCTGGTACTAGACATTCTGAAGGTGGCTTTCTATACATTTAACGTGATAGGCATCAGCAGCAGAGCCAGTGAAAGGGTTTGCTTGCTACAGCCGCTGCTGGCTTAGGATTCACGTGGGTTGTAAAGGATGTTTTCCCAATTTCTAGAAATGGCGGAAAACCTAGGAGAGGGGTGCAGAAATGCATTCATCTAATAACCTTCACATCCACAATGGTCCACCTAGTCTAAAGAGACTTGAAATGAGCTACAGCGTGATCTTGACCACCCAGGCTCCTTCTCCCATCATCAGTTCCCCATGTGACTAGTAGAGCAGACATCACACTGGCCTCTAGGTGTGGAGGATACCATGTTCAAGTTATCAGGTGTTCACGCAAGCAGACCTCACTCTTCCCCCGCCACACACACACTCCCATTTCAGATTTTCCATCTGTAATAAGGGTAGTCTGTGGGATTAACTGAGTCTTTGAAGACAAACTACTTGTTCCATGTTTCTTTGATGAGGAAAAAGGTGGCTATACAGAGTCAATGGTTTGAAGCAGCTCTGTCCTCCGGGAATCAGCTTTGAGAGATTGCTGACTAGCCAGGAGGCACAGGCATGTGGGCAGGAAACACCTAGCTTCTTCGGGGACAGGCAAAGGCGAGTGCCTGGCTTCTCACTCATTTCGTCATGGATGGAGAGGAGGAGGATAAAAAGCTGAGTGGCAGGGAAATACATACTGGATAGGAACCTTCCATTCACTTCCTCCAGGCCAGGCTGGAAGAAGGGTTGAAGGGCATGGACCACAGACATTCAGGGTCTATGTGGGAAGACTGATGCTCTCAGTTAGGGAAGAGTCCAGGTCTCACTCCACTTTGCCCAGTTGTCCAAATTGGAGAACAATGGTGGATCCTGTGGCGCTTAAGCAAAGATCCATTGTCAACACTCAACTTCTATTTGTGGGTCACTGTGGTACTTAGTTTGTACCAGGTACCCTCATCCAGCATGGAATAGTGTCCGACCAGTTAGAGCCCTCAGACTTGCCTCCAACCATGGTATTCTGTGTTAGCAAAAGTGATTGCAGGCCTTGGCACATCTCAGAAACTCATGGTAAAGTTAGATTCTTTCCAGGATAGAGCTCATGACCCGGACGTCACACAGGAACGCTGTGCCCTACTCTGTAGCAAAGAGCCAATAGTCAGCAATCATTCATCTAATTGTGAATTTGCACCCGTGGCTTAGTGTGTGTATGTGTGTGTGTGATGTGCCTGTGTCTCTGTGTGTGTTTGGTTTTGTGTGTATGTGTATGTGTGGCACACTTGCGCCTGTGTGTGTTTAGCTGTGTGTGTCTCTCTCTCTGTGATGCATGGTATTTATGTGTCTTAATATAGTTTTCTTCTTCTTCTTCTTCTTCTTCTTCTTCTTCTTCTTCTTCTTCTTCTTCTTCTTCTTCTTCCTCCTCCTCCTCCTCCTCCTCCTCCTCCTCCTCCTCCTCCTCCTTCTTCTTCTGGCATTTTCTCTTCAATTTCCACCTGTGCTATGACTACAAACAGAAAGGTGGGCATGAGAAGAAAAGAGATATTTGCGAGCTTCTCACTGCGGTGGAGACTCCACATGAACTGGTCAATGTATCTGTTAGTGGATATGAGGTGGAGACTGCGGTGGAGACTCCACATGAACTGGTCAGTGTATCTGTTAGTTCCTTTTCTCGTTGGCGTCACAGGGCACTTGACAGACAACTTAAAGGACAAGAGGTTTATTGTGGCTCACGGCTCAGAGGCTACTGTCCACAAAGGCGGGGAAAGCGGTGGTAGGAAATCTTCCCTTCCTTGGCTACAGGAGTGTTAGGTGTTTGGTCACATGAAGTCTCCAATAAAGAAACGGCTAGAGCACCCCAAGTGGAGGAGACTGTAGTTTCCAAGGCCCATCCTCTAGCTGCCACGTCATCTAGTTAGGCCCCGTTATCTCGCAAACAGCACAATCAGCTGGGGCCAGGTGCTTGACTGCCAGAGCCTGTGGCAGACATGTCACATTCAAACCATAGGGGCAGTGTGCATGCGTGTGCAAATGACAGACATTGGAGCAGACACTTCCTTAAATGGTGGCTTTCTTTAGCAGCAGATACTGCCCTGTGTCTTTTTCTGCATAATTGGACTGGATTTTCATAGCAGCCTACAAGCTGGGGCACTCGTTTCCAACCTAGGCCCCCTGCACTCTCACCAGGTCAGGTGCGATAGTAAAACCCTGTTGTCTGGCTTTGTATTCCGAATAATGGAATCACTAATCTACTTGATCTGACCAAGTCAGATAAAGAAAAAAGGGAAGGACGCCTGTGTTTTGGAGATGGAAGCTACTTGTGAAAGCAATTTCTTTTGGGGAAGGGCGGGGGGGGGGGGAGAAAGACACACGGTGAAGAAACAAGGAGCAAAGACTGTTGGAAACCTTTTAATTACTACTAATTACCTCAGCAGAAAATGTTGGGAGCTTGAAAGGATTTGTGTCAGCAAGTGAAAGATCAAAGATTGCTAGGCTCGCATTTTAATCTGTTGGCTATAAAAAGGGATGAAGGGGGTAGAAATGGGACCCAGGAGAATGGCAGCCCAGGTGGCTCTGCCCTTAATCCCATCTTGACTGCTGAAGCCTGAGGCCTAGTCCCAATTACATAATAAGATGATTTAACTTCATTTAATTTTTTTCTGTCTTCAACTTGAACCTCCTGCAGAGGAGAGGGGAAGGATAGATTCTCCTTTCACTGAGAATGCAGTGAGCTGGGACTGCGAGCTGCTCAGACCATTATTTAATTTGTTGTTGTTCTCTCTTTATCCAGCAAAAACGATGCTTTAATCTGGGCTTTCAGATCATCATCCCCTCCACACCTCAAGCAGGAATTCCTTACAGGTGAAGGAGTCTCTGCATGCCCAAAGAAGCGGGATGGGGTGGTGGTGGTGAATTATTAGTTGAGACTTAGCAAGGATAATGGGTAAACTGTGTTACTGGAAAATTCTACCTGTTTTAGAATCGTGGTGGTGTTTCTTAGGGAAGGGGAGAGGAAGAGGAAGGGGAAGAGATATGTTGGCAGAAGCTTTCACCTATTGGTTCCTCGTATTTTCTGTCCCCACTCCTACTTTCTTCTTAAAGGGAGGTCAGACTCGGGTGGAGTCTCTTGGCAGAATGTTGGTACTCTCCTGTCTGCCCTTGGAACTCGCCTGCCGCTCTGCACACCACACTAAAAGCTTCTGGCTTCATGTAGTTTGAATTTTTTTCTGGCCATTGAGACCTTCTTGGTCTTAGACAGAGGGAAGTGGCTACTATCTGTGGTTACGGACACAAGAGTGGAACAGTGGAAACCATTTGGCCTACAAGTCTCACCGTGTCTACCGTCTCATCTTTTACATTAACAGTCTGCTGATCCCTGCCCGAGAGGGGTTGAGTGGCAGGCAGTCACCCACCTCATATTGCTTCCTTTACTGACTTTGGCCCACTTCTTATTGCTGGTGTTGCTTATGGATCCTTTCCTAATAAATGACCTTCCCTCACTTCCTCATCTCAATATCTGCCTCGGGGAGCTCCGCATTGCACATGCATGTGTCCACCAAAAGAACAGTGTCCCTGCAGAATGCAGCCCTGTCTCTGTCCCGTCTGGCAGGCAAAGTTTGCATTCTTAGAAATTCAGTGACCCAAATTGCAACTCACTTTGAAAACTGCAACCTACTTTTTAGCATGCCGCTTCTGTAACTGAAGGACCTGATCCCAAGTCCTGGAGCCTCTTTGTGTCTCTTGACCTCAGCTGAGTTCTCTACCTATCTACCCCCTTATCATACACACAGAAGGGGCTTAGCAGGTAGATTAGAGGAGGAGATTCATTTGAATTAGTTACATATTGTAGAGTATAAAATCAACCACCAATTGAACAGCTGCCAATGACAAACACAACGTACAGTCTCTGTAGACTGGGACTTGGGGGCAGCTCTCTCCATGGTCTCCGAGTGATGGTTCCAAAGAGGCCTGCCATTGTTTAAAGGCTTGATAGTAAAGGATCCATGTCCAAGCTTGCCCATGGGAGTGCTCGTAACATTTAGTTCCCCGAACCATAGGAGATGAATCCTTGTCTTAGTGCCTGCTGGTTAGAGGACTCCTCCATCAGTTCTGCTCTATGTGAGCCTGACCACATGGCGTCTCTAAACACGGTAGAGAGCTCGAAGATGAGATGCGCATGTCTTCAGTCCTTCCACAAGGAAGCCAGAGGGAGGAGAATCACCCCAAGTTCAAGACTATCCTGGATGCCTACTGAGATCTTGGCTGAAATGGGAGAGGAGAAATTCAGAACATGGAAGTCCAGACTTTTTGCATCCTTCTTAGAAGAGACACCCATCAGCTTTGCCTCACTCTTCAGCAAACGGTTCTTCAGATGTGCCCACAGTCAGATGTCCAGACAGGAATGCCAAGAGGAAGGGGTCTTTGAAGTCGGCTAAGAAGCTGCCTGCCATTCTATGACTCTAAGTCATACCACCATATTATTCTGGCAGTGAGCCAGATCCAGGTGTCCATTTAAGCAAATTTCCCAGTTGTCTGTAATTATGAAATTATACTAATTACTTTAGCACGGTGTCTTCCTAAAAGTTCTGCTGCCAACGAGTCCTCTGCACGTGAAGCAGCGGTGTGAGTACACTCTGGTCGTCTCAGAGTCTCAGCGCAGAGTCTGCTTTCCTGAAAGCACCATTCCTCAGCTTTCAGTGTACGGTAATCATTCCCTCTGAGTTCTTGTTCCATTTATTTTCTATATTGTTTATGTGACACACAAGCATATATTGCTTTGTGATGGTTCTATTGTTACCTCGAATTACTCCTTGAATCTCATATTGTTTAATTTCCACACGTCAACATCTTGTCTCTCCATGAGAATTATAAACAATCGGAACGCGGCGGTTATCTACTCCTTCATATAAAAACAAGCGCAGTGGAGGCTCTCCCTAAATAGATGTTGAGTTTTCCCTTTGACGATGCTCACTTCAGACTCGGGGCCATGATGTTTTGATGGCTCCAGATGGGAGAAGCCCTGGTTGTCACATTGTTGAGAGTCTCTGTTGCCATGTTCTTTCTTCAGTTTTGGTGATTTTAGTCCTGTTTAGTATTCCCAGTGTATTAGCCAGAATTCACCTGTACTTTCCCAAGGATTGTTAGGAGTTTTACAGCTGCTGACTGAGTCCTTCGGTCTCCTCGTGTAATATCCTGGTTTTATAACTTTGTCTTTAGAGCTGAGAAAGGGACAAGAGAAACACCTTTATCAGCATAAGTTCCACACTGGGAGTTATTTACTTAAGTTCATGGCTATATTTCAGAGAATGAATAATGGATATGGGTGTAAACTTTAATATATTTCTTTATGTGTGCCTGTGTGTATGTGTTTTGTGTTGTGTATGTGTGTGTGCCAGCATACTTTCTGGTACCTGAACATGTATAAACCAGATGTCATTGCTGAATGCCTCTATTCTTTACCTTATTTTATTTACAATTATGGAGGTGGGGAGGTGCATACAATGACATGTGTGTCTAGACGTACAGGAACAACTTTCAGGAATTGAGTTGTATTATTTCCAGGGTGTAGAGCTCAGGTCTACATGTTAATACACTGCAGATGTTGATACTGTACCATCTTGCCCATCTTCCACCTTACTTTTTGAGATGGGCTCTCTCATTTCAACCTGGAACTTTGCAGCTGGCTAGGCTGGCTGGCCAGCAAGCCACCAAGGTCCATCTCCCTAGCCCACATGAGTCAACTCTTCAAAAGTCTGCTGTGCTTGAATATTCCAAGTGCTAGCTATGCAGTGTGGTATATTCTTGTATGTCCTTATCTATGTTGTCTTAAGCTGGGCATAAGAAGCCAAGCCTAAGGAGAGGCTGTAATGAGCGCAGCTTTGAGAGCTCGGTTGTGGCCACATTGCAGCAGCTCCCGAGTCATAATAGTGAATGCCTGGCTTTCATAAGAAATCCACTAGGTGTTCCTTACAGGAACAGCGGTTGCTTAGGACATGAGAAGGCCTACAGTTTGCACCCCTAGTTTCATTTGGTGAAGCACTATATCTCAGTACATACGAATGTGAACATGTTTGGAAATAGAGTTTTTTGGTTTTAGAGACAATCTGTTAAGATGAAGTCATACTGGAACAGGATGGTTCTGTAATTCAGTGTTATGGCTAGCCTTGTAAAGTGGATGCCATGTGTGTAGTTAGACCTATGCACAAGGCAAGCACCGTGTGTTTGGCAAAGCCTATTTGCACTTTGCTACGCTGCATGGGAGCAGAAGCTAGAGAGAGGGGGCTAGCTAAAGTCTCCCAGTGCCTTCAGAGGGACACAGGCCTACCAACATGGAGATTTCAGGTTTTTATTTCCAGGAGCCAAAAACCTTTCTGTTTATAAGCTACCAGATCATGGGTATTTGTACCAATAGCTAGGCCTAATATAGGAGACATTTGGGGCCTGAAGACCCCTTCATCTCGCCCCTCTCCTTGGTTCTCAATAGTCCCCTTCCATTTTATCTTCTTGTTCTTCCTTGATCAGCAGTTACCTCCAGGGTTCCCTGCTATTCTAAAGGTATGTGTATGGACAAGTGCCTTCTTGCTCACCTCCAGCCTGGTTTCTACTTCCGTACACACGAGGGACTGAGCCCATCAGGAGTGATGATGGAGTCATATCTGCACCCTGTATGGGTGCAGACCTAAAATGTTTGGAAGGGCATTAAACTCAGGACAAGTGCATTTTGTTAAGGGTGCTCTCTGGGACTGTCCTTGCTCCTAGGATGCACACATCTTTTGAGGTTAGGGCCTCTGAGCGCCAGTGAGAGAGCTAAACTTCAACCTGCCCGATAAGTGTGCTGTCATTTTCTTCCCCACTAGTGTCGGAGAAGGGAAAAGTCCCCGAGTCTGTCAATTTTGTCTGTTCCCCTCAAACCAGGGAAGTTCTGTCTCCTTCACTGTGGAGGTTGACAGCTCTGCTTTCTCTTCTGTGCCTGAGTGGGTGCCTTCCCACATCCCAACCTGGGCCTAGGGAATGGCTGGGACCTCGGCGGTGCAGGGGAGGGAAAGAAAAGACAGTACACACCCATGGCAGAGGGGCAGAAGCAACCTCCTCTGTCTGTGCTAGGGCTTCTCAGCCCTGACTCAAATGACATTTTGGGTCAGACCGTTCTTTATTGTGGCAATTTGTGTCTTACAGGTAGCAGTGCCCTTGGCCTGTGTTCAATGGATGCTAGTAGCATCACCCTGCCACGGTACCCAAAATATTTTCATTTTCCTCATTTTATCCCTACTTAGCCCTGCTGACCTCCTTTGTTTGGATAACTCTGGGGATATCTTTGAGATTGGGGGTGTTGTGTGTTTTTAAGACACCTCATATTAGGGAAGGGAAGTTGTGGTAGTTGCTTGGCAGTTAGAGAGATTTGGGGGGACCATGTAGAGAACAGATGTGATACATATGTAGATTTTGAAAACAGAGTAACAACTAACCCTGTCCCTACCTCATGCGGCAGATTCCGAAGGTCTGAATAGATCACTTCTCATTATCACATTATTCAAGGGGACAGCTTGGGGTAATAAGTAGGTTGTTTCATTCCATTTTGCCCAGGGTAATGTAGGTTAATGCCTGCTTTCTAGGCATAATAGGTAATAGTGTCCCCTTTGCCCTGGAAGTTGTTCCAGTTCATACAACAAATGACACGGTTATCTTGACACGGTAACAATACAATACTGATGGGGTGTCAGAAGGTACAGGTGACCTTGCTGGTCCATGTAGTCCTCGCCACAGCTTATTGTCTGTTTTGTAGAGATGGGCATTTGTTTCACATGTTAACACCACCAAGTCTACCCTAGAAATGTTCCAGAAGTTCTTTATGGCTAGCAGGAAGGTGTCCTGGGTTATTGTCAGTATATACTTGAGTTGAGTTCTGGTTGTTTTCATTAAAAGATAATATTTTAGACCAGGCAGTGATCACACATGCCTTTAATCCCAGCACTCAGGAGGCAGAGAAGGTAGATCTCTGTGAGTTCAAGGCCAGCCTGCTCTACAGAGTGAGTCCCAGGACAGCCAGGGCTACACAGAGAAACCCTGTCTTGAAAAACAAAACAAAACCAAAAAAAAAAAAAAAAAGGAAAGAAAAATTTTAAAAATGCCTTAGTTGACTATGGCATATTAGCTTATTTTTTGATATTTTCTATGTCATGAAAGAATCCGTTGTGATTTGGCACTCAAAGAGGAATTCATGCTGTATCATACTCTTGTCATTGACACTTGTTATTGAACCAATGACTTCAGTTTTTAGCTTTCTCAAAGCAATCTGCAGGGTAAAAAACTATGGACGTTGTTTTTGTTCCTTTTTACTTGTATGTGATATGATGTGTGTGTGTGTATGTGTGTGTGTATGTTTGCACGTTTATGGATGCAGGTGTGTGTGTGTGTGTGTGTGTGTGTGTGTGTGTGTGTAAGCAAGAGGCTCTCATTTGCTGTCTTCCTCAATCACTCTTGGTTTTATTTACTGAGTTTGGATGTCTTGCTGAACTCAGAACTCACCAACTCTATTTGTTTAGTTAGCCATCCTTCGCTAAGGATCCTGTGTCCATCTGGACCACTGAGGTTTCAGGAGGGCTGCCGTATTTATCCAGAATTAATATGGCTTCTTGGTTCAAACTCCAGTTACCGCATCTGCATGGCAAATGTATGGCAAATGTTTTGTCTACTGAGTCAGCTCTCTAGTCCCGAAAGTGAGAAAATTTGAGCTATTTTAATGTAGAAAAACCCAGATTGTAGTAATCCAGATTAGTAGTTGGTGTTTTTCACTTCTGGGGCACAAAAACATGGCTATCTATAATAGACACGCTCTGGTTCAATGAACACAGTGCATCATTAGCCTCATGGAGAGGTCGCTGAGCTGGATACTTCCTTGAGTCCCAGACTTTGATAGACATAGAGAGAACTGGGGAAATTAAAGTGAATACCCAAGTCCACTCCTGAAGAATCATGCCGTGCTATAGGGCATGCACCCTGGGCCCCTGCATTCGAGTTTTAAGGAAATGTTTTGGGGATCCTGACACAGAGAGATCACAAAGAACCCTTTCTGCTCACTGCTCGAGTCCCCCCTCTTTGTTCTGGAGCAATGGAAGCCCATTGAAGGAACGCTCTGTCTGCACTAAGTCTCATCTGTCTCCTCAGTACAGGGCTCTTTCTCCTGTGAGTTGCTATGGCTACAGTGGCTTTTATCACAGCACTAGAATGTAGCTGATGTAGGAGCTGAGCACCGGCATTCATCTTTCTCTTCTTCCTGACTGTGAACACAGCGTTACCCTCTGACCCCCATGATCTCTTCAGCGTTTGGGCTGCGCCCTCACACCGGGAGCCAGAATAGACCTTCCTGGAGCTGCCATTGCCAGCTCTCTGTCATTCCAGCAAGAAAAGTAACTAAGACAGGGTTCGGGCCAGAGTCAAGTGTGTGGAGGAAGCCTGTCTAGCCTTTGAGAACTGTCTGTGTGGACAGATTGTGTGTGTGTGTGTGTGTGTGTTTGTGTGTGGAGAACAAGTTACAGAAAAGCAAGGTATTTTTGTAAAAAGAAAGTGCAGTCTTAAAGAAATTGATAGGATGAGACTAAGGCCTACAAAGAACATTTTGAAGTGAGCCAAACACAGGAAGCAGCTAGGCCTGATGGTAAGAGGTATCCCTTCTGTTTCTGTGGCTCTTACTTTGCTTTCTGGTGGAAATGGAGGGGCTGGCTGATGTCACTCCTCCTTATACCCATGTGCTCAGTGCAGACACCCCCTCTAAAGAGAAGGACACACCTAGCTCAACTATAGACATTAGACAAGAAGTCTAGGTTTCTGGCCCGTTACCTGCTCAGAGTGCCCAGGGTGTGGGGCTGAGATGGACACTCAGTTGAGTCTCTTCCAGGTTCTCCTAGTGGCTCCTTGACTGGGACAACCTCTAAGATTGTGTCAAAGACCCCAGTTAGAATCATTTTTGTGTTAAGAAGACCTAGAACAGACAATAATAGAATACAGACCATGATGGGGATTTGCATTACATGTACCTTTGGAACAATCTTGGACCCTTTGCCTCTTCTCAGATTCTCTGTGAGTGTAGTGTGCTCATCACCCTCTTCCTTCAGCTACTATGATCTTTGTAAGTGGGGATTCCCAGGCTAGTTGCAAAGATTCATTTTAAAGAGTCTGTTTTTCTGGGCTAGAAAGAGGTTAGAAATAGGATCTGTGACACATGAGTTGTTCCTCTCTTCCTTCTCAATCAACCATCACCAGACATATAAGTCACTGTGTTAGTCATCGTAGGACTTGATTGTCAAGTAGACAAGTAAGCCTCAGATACCTTGGACAAACAGAAGACAGAGCAAGCCCTTGGGCAGTGGAAACAGGAATATACAGATAGAAGTCCCTAGAGAGTTCAGTCAAGAGACACTTGGGCCAGTTTGAGAGACGCAAAATCTCCTCCAAGGAATACATTTAAGCTCCACCTTGAACTGGGGGTGGGATGTACATTATCACTGAGCAAGTGGAGGCATTTCATGTGAAGAGAAAATAACCAGACAGGTTATTCAGCCTTCCTGTGGGTCTTGGTGGGTCTTGGAAGGTGATAGGAATAAAATCTGGAGGTCTGTCTCGAAAGAAGGGTCAAGACTGATCAAAAAGTTAGCTTTGTCAAAAGCTTCAGGCCCATTCTTACCTACAGACAATCCGTGGTGATCCGAAGTCATTAATCCACCCGAAAGGCCTGTCCTGACCTGAGTTCCCTTGCTTTGAAGTGTGCTGTCCTCAGCGGCATGAGGAAATAATTTGCTGCCTGCTTCAATGAAGCATCAGGAGAGCCAGCAGACCTAATGACATGTGAGAATATTAACCTCCTACCACCAAGAGCCGTGAATCTTGAGCGGCAGTCTATAATTCACCCTGAACTCTGAGCCAGGCTTGCTTTCTCACTCTCTTTCTCAGCTAAATCCGGAGAGAGGAGGGAGGCTTGCTTATAAAACTTTATGTTCTCCAACAGCACAAACCTTGCTGTTTAGTAATGAGTGACTTTTCTATTGCAATGGGAAAAAAAGGTTGTCCTTGCAAAAGCAGGAGGTAGAAGAAGTGGTCTTCTCAGTGGTGGATTGCATAGATGCCCTGTTCTTTTTTTTTTTTTTTTTTTTTTTTTTTTTTTTTTTTTTGGTTTTTCAAGACAGGGTTTCTCTGTGGCTTTGGAGCCTGTCCTGGAATCAGATCTTGTAGACCAGGCTGGCCTCGAACTCACAGAGATCCGCCTGTCTCTGCCTCCCGAGTGCTGGGGTTAAAGGCATGCGCCACCATCCCCCGGTTTAGATGCCCTGTTTTTGCAGTGAAGATAATCTCAGTGTCATGGAAGGGGACCACCTCAGTACTTGGGTAACCAAACTTGTCTGTAATTCTGGACTTGATCTTCAACATCAGAGAAGACACAAATCTGGATATTTCTGGATGTTAGAAGGGATGCTAAAGACAACACAAATCTGGAGGTATCTGGATGTTAGAAGGGACTCTAAAGACAGCTAAAAAGTCATTTGAAAGTAGAAGAACCCACATGTTTTTGGGTTGTGAGGATTATGTGTCTATATCATGGTTTTGTGAGATTATGGGACCATTGGTGAAAAAGTAGCATCTTAACCACCTTTGTACTTAGAAATGCCAGATACACAGAGGGCATCAAATGGTAATTGTTAAAAGATAGAACCGTCATCTGCTATGACCCAAGATTTTACATATGGAGGAAACCAAGCTCCATAGGCTAAGTTATTCACTGCTACAGCTAGAGTTTAGGACTTTTCTATTGTCTGTTCTGTATCCATGTCATCCTCAGCCATTCTGATCTGTCCAAATCACCATCTTCTTCCTTCATCCAGCTTCTCATTTTGAGGAATTAATTTTATTAAAACTAGTCAAATTAAAGCTCCCTCTGTGCAGGATATCCTGAGGTCCATTCATTATGGTTTCTTATCTTGGCAGTGATCTACGTGAATAGTAAGTTTGGTCATTATGCACATACAGTGTCCATAGTTCTGGAACAATGGTCAATTCATCAAATACTTTTCTCTTGCCTTCTGAGAAGTATGTCACTTTGCCTGTCACCTTCTAGTTTAGGTTACTATGAAAGATGGGGCGAAATGGGAGAGAGATGAGTTTCATTACCCCAAATTTCCTATTCCCCCAAGATCTTTTTATTAATTAGATTTCAAGCAATCATATGATGCATAACGCATATCTATAATCTTTGGGATGATTAGCTACTTGCTCTTTTGAGATAACTGTTTTTATTTTTAAAATAAGATATGCAAATTTCATTTTAAACAATGTTTCTATGAACAGACTATGCTTGTGAGGGCTTGGAAACAGGGTCCGTGTTCCCAAAGTCCAGTCTTCCTATGCATATCCACATCTTCCTCGCAGTTTACTGAGTTGACAAGGGACAGCCTACAAGAAGCATATGTTGCTGTGAAAACCACCCTGATGGCCTTTTGTCTCCAGTAACAGTTGACAGAGAAGGTGGGGACCTAGGTGCAGCCTAGGGAGACTCTAGTTCATTGACTCATTCATTGCTGCTCTCCACGGTGCTGTCAGGGATGGGGTGCCCATGCTGTCTGAGGTGGGAAGCTCATCTCACGGACTTGTTCCTTGGGTGGTTTTCTGAGGCACAGAGCTGGAGCTGTCTTGGGGGAGAGAATGTGGCTTTCATACAAGCCCTTTGAGAGGTTGAGATGTCCCAGAGCCCTCTCTCCTTCACTCATAAAAAGCTATCTTGTAGTCTGGGCCTAAAAACATGTTTTCACCCTTTTCAGCCCCCTGAGACCTCAGAGTCAACATCTAGCACGTTTTTGCTGGCTTAATTCCATTCAAGGGTGCCTGGCCTATGGGGAACCAATCTTTGGAGAAAGCATTTGGTTAGGGCCGCCTTGGATCCTGGGACCAGGAGGCCCAGACATGGCAATGTCTTCTTTTCTGGTTGGTTTGCAGTGAGTAGACACCATCTGTTGAATTTGAAAAAATCTCTTTCTATAAGGTGGTGAAAGGCTTGTGTGGAAGAGACACTGTTATCTTTCAAGCAAACTGTTCATGAGGTTGAAGCACTGTGTTCTTGGCTCAGCTTGTGTTTGCCCAATGGCCATGGGAGCCTCCCCAACCAGCAGTGCCTTCCGCCCCATGGCGACGTGCAAGCATACCGCGGCTGCGGCTCACCGTGTCTGCTCCCCCACATCTCCCCAGCAAAGAAAACCTCCATTTATAGGACCCACCACACAAATTCACTCCTCGGACTCTTAAAAACAAACAAGATCCTGAAGCCACAGGCTTCATGCGGGCTGTGTGGTTTTGTAAAATCTCAAACCGTGAATCAAAATAATTTTTAGAGACATAGTCAAGGCTCAGGCCTAAATGCTGTCACTGGTGGGAGAGAGATGGGGAATGTTTCCTTAGACCTGGGAGGAGAGCTGAGAGGGGAGAGTGACAGGGACAGGACACAGAGAGCCGTATTCATCTAGGGCGAATGTCTGCAACCTCAACTCTGTCGTGAAGGGCTGATTAGATGAGATAATTCAGAGAAGCAGAGCAGTGGTGGACAATAAAAGAGAGAACTCTTTACAGCCCTCATCTTTCTTAGCTTCCAACACTGCTCTTGTCTACATTGCTTAGCAGCCTGCTTTCCTGCCTCCTCTCTCCTCACTTCACTCTTCCACAGATGGTAAACTCAACTGGAGTAGACTCTGTGACTCGTGTAGCCTGTATGTCTTCTCATGTAGGATACGAGTTCTTCACATGATGTGAGTGGGTACCACATACATCACTTTTGGTGATAGACCAAATTTTCAGGCTAGGGATTTTCTTTTTTTTTCTTTTTTTTCTTTTTTTTTTTTTTTTTTTTTTGGTTTTTCGAGACAGGGTTTCTCTGTGGTTTTGGAGCCTGTCCTGGAACTAGCTCTTGTAAACCAGGCTGGTCTCGAACTCACAGAGATCCGCCTGCCTCTGCCTCCCAGGTGCTGGGATTAAAGGCGTGTGCCACCACCGCCCTGTAGGCTAGGGATTTTCTGAGTGGCAGGATCTAATTATCTTTTTTTTTTTTCTATGCCTCTCCAGCCTCAGCCATGTGTGGATGAACATGTAGGTAGAAAATGAAAAGCTAGAATTCACTGGAATTGAGATGTAGCTAAAGCCTATCTCAAGCCACGGTTAGTCTCACCATCTTAGTGACTTTACATGCTGCTATAACAAAAATGCCTGACCAGAGCGACTTAAGGGAGTGAGGGTTTATTTTGGATTCTATCTCCAAAGAAATACAGCCCACTGTGGTAGGGAAGACAGGTGTCTGCGGAATAAGGACCGCTGTCACATTGCACCTGGAGTCAGGAAGCAGGGTGTGAGTAGTAAGTGGAGCCAAACCACAGATGCTCGGTGCTAGCCCCCGTGACATACTTCCTCTACCAAGTCTCCGTCTCCTAAACCTTCCAGTTCCCACTAATAGTTCCCCCTGCTGGACGCCAAGTGTTCAAAAACATGAGCCTCATTAAAGTAACGTCTGTCAATTGAGCTTAATTTTTGACCCTGTTTTACCTGGTAACTATGTCTCAGTGTGCCATTACCACTTAGAACAGAGGACCATGCCACAGTTGCCTTTGTATCCCAGAGACTTGCAGAGAAGTGGCCAAAAAGAGGTCACTACATGCATCTTGTTTTGCAAGCCAGCGAGCACTTAGATGATGAGGGGCATGTTTATCAACACACAATCAGATATGAACTTCAACTTCACTCCACCCTGTATTGTCCTCAGCAACATAAAGGGCGCATGAATGCTCAGGAGCTGTTTATTCTAGGAGATATAGGAAAACCGGGGAACAGATTAAAAAGCAGAAGAACTGGAAACAACCCTGAGTTGGTAATTATAATGACAGGATTACACCCCAGCATTCAAATTGTTTAGGGAAAGGTCGAGGCACGGGGTGATTTCTCGTTTCTGAACCACAGCTATGTGTTGTTCAGTCTCACAGATAGTCATGCGTAGTTGAGGCTGCACTGGATGGACACTCAAAGCTTCTAGATGAGGTTTGATCATTATGCAAGGTTTAAGCTAAACTATTTTACCTCCCTGGTTATCTTCTGTGATAGGTGGGTGGAGGGCTGGGAGATAGAAACTCTAAGGTTTTTCTGGAACTCAAACTCTGAGTACAAATATATCCATTCAATTGAATTTGCATGTATGCTGAATTATCAAGTCTATACAAATATATAAATTGTATATTAAATTACATATTAATAGCAGTTTATAAATGAGAAATGTTAACAAAAACTACTTTGATGATTCTTAACATGGAAGAAAATATTCACAGAAACATGGAATAGGTAACATTTGTGTGGAAAATGGCGAAGAGCCTATGAATAGCTTTTAATTTCCATGCATGAGCTATTGGTGTGTGTAGCACAGGTCTTGTAATTTAATTCTAGGTATGTAAATATAGCATGAAATTCTACGGGATCATTAGATATATGTCTGTAAAATTTTTAATTGCTGTGTGGTATATTTAATTATTCACATGTACTGGGCCATTTTTAATCATCTCTCTGTTGTTAGATGGTTATGTTGCTTAGGTTGTTGTAAATAATACTATAAAGCCAAGCAGGCTGGCACATACCTGTAGTTCCAGGCAGAGGCAGGAGGATTCTGAGCTCCAAGTTAGAGTGGATTGCATGGTAATATGTTATAACAAAAGATATACAAAAAGGTGGCAGGTGGGGAGGGGTTAGGGAATGAGAGGTGGGGAGGGAAGGAGGGAGGGAGGGAGGGAGGGAGGGAAGGAGGGAGAAAGAGAGAGACGCACACAGAGAGAGAGAGAGAGAGAGAGCGCAGTCGGGAAAGTGCTTGTTAAGAAAGCATGAGCACCTGCCTTCAGTCCTCAGCACTCACATGACAAAGTCCGGGCAGAGTGGCTTGCACTTGTGACCCCCTTGCGGAGGCACAAAGTAGGCAGCTTAATGGAATTGGGAAGTTGCATGTACCCATGCTAGGCCTTGTCACAACAAACAAGATGGACAGCTCAGGAGGAATGACACCTGAGGTTGACCTCTGGTCTCCACATGCACCTGCACACTCACACACAAGCGTGAAAACACAGATTTGCACCACTTGCACAGACACACACACACCCGCACATGTACACACATAAAAGCACAGTAATGATAATGAAGACGTAGTGAACTTCTTTGCACGCATACCATGCATACATCTTTGATATTTGGTGTATTGATTATTAGGGCTGGAACAATCATTTTTAAGAATTTTAGCAAGAATTAGTGTCGAGAAAGGTGATACCAACCTCGCTGTACCTCCAGTATTGTGTTGTCTGTTGTCTAGAACCTTTCACAAAGACATGTGCAAACTTAAGAAAACAATATGAGATTGTTTTGATTGTGAAAATGTACCTGTGAGGGTAAAATGTTCTGTCATATTTCCATTATTCATTAATTTTCTGTTCAAATTTAATTTTAAACATCTTTGAACTAGGAATTTAGCTTTCCAGTATTGATTCATTGATACACTTGAGCCTAGGCTTGTTAGAGAGGCCATAGGTACTGACCAATTTTTGTTTGCTTTTTGATTTTTAAAGGTATAGGTTTTGGTTGTTGGTGTTTAAATCTGTAACTGAATGAGCACTGGCAGTTCACCTGATTGGATTGGTACAGTGGTTATTTCTAACACAGCCAACCTGCAGCCTAATGCATCTTTCCTTTTTCAAAAGATTAATTTTATTTTATGTGTGGACATTTGCCTGCATATATGTCTGTGTGCAATGCCTGCAGAGGCCAGAAGAGGCATCAGATTCCCTAGATTGGAGGTCCAGTGAGCCACATATGAGCCACCATGTGGGTGCTGGGAACTGAACCTGGGTCCTCAGGAAGAGCAGTCAGTGTTCTTAACCACAGAACCATCTAGCCTGCTCAGTGTATCTTTCTTAATATCTCTCCAGGGTCTTCACATTCACAAGTGTGTTAAACATGTCCTAAAGCAAGTCAATGGCAAAATAAAGTGAGATAGAGGCAAAGGAAGAGGAAAGAAGGAAGGAAGGAAGGAAGGAAGGAAGGAAGGAAGGAAGGAAGGAAGGAAGGAAGGAAGGAAGGAAGGAAGGAAGGAAACCAAAGTCTTTAGAATCTGCCTCTACTGCAGTCTGAGCCACCAGGTGCTCTCTTGGATTTCCTATGTTTCTGACCTTCGAGATAGGGTCCCGTGTAGTCCAGGCTGGCTGAAAACTCACTAGGCAACCAAGGAAGGTAGTTGTGCTTCTGCTGCTTGACCCTCCACCGTGCAGGCTCGTGCTACAACCGTGTGCCCATGCCCAGCTCAGTTTGAACCACTTGTGAATTTGCCTAAAGTTGTCATTTTCTAGCTGAACTGTTGTCTTCCTGCTACAGGATATCATTAAAAGCTTTTTCAGAGCCATTTGAATCTGGACACACTATGATTCATCTTCATTCCTTGTCAAATGTCTCCTGAAAAGCTGGTCTTACAGAATCCTCACCCTGTCCCCTACGCCCGGGCACAGTAACTGTGTGATAATACATGAAATACTGTGCTCTTAATAGGGTCCCTTTTATCAGCAAAAGGTTTGAACTAGTGTATTAGAGTTAATCCAATTTCAACGTGTTGCTTAGGTAAATAAAGTATCAAAGGCTATAAAACTATAATCCTGAAGAATGATATTAGAAAGCAGATAGTAGAGGTCACAAGTGATTACCTTTTAGTAGGTGGGTCCCTTAGAATCTAGTTCTGAGCTACCAGGTGGCAAGAGCAAGGAGGTCAACACAATGGGATATCAGATACGTTATCCATCATGTCCTAAGGCAAGCAAACATCATTTCCTCAGAGGTAGAGGACCAGAACCCCAGGTAGGTTAATGTGTAGCCTAGAGAGCCAAGATTGGAGAATCTACCTGCTTATTTCTCTTTCAAGTACCAGAACGTGACAGCTCTGTTTCTCGGCTCTGACTCTTACTCATTCTCTGTGGCTTTCAGGCACCATATTCGAAAGATACCTTAGTATTCTTAAAAGCGTGAAACTTACACAAATATTTAGCTTTATTGGCTTTCTTGATGGGTGTTGCTTTTGGATCACTCTTCCTAGTAATGAATTTTATTTTATATTTTATACATCATGAAGGATGCCTACAGGACTTTATACTTGACTTTAATCCCATGTCCTGCACTGCCATTGCTGTTAATATACCCTAGTTTATGAAGTATATAGCTCTGCTACCCCGTTTCTTATATACATGTTATATAGTAATTGATTTAGATTATTACGTGTGTGTGTGTGGGTGTGTGTGGGTGGGTGTAGCTTTGTGACCTGAATAGCACAAAACCAGAAAAATTATAAAGCCAAACATAGAGAATGATAAATGATGATATATACTTTATTAAATATAGAAGTCTATCATCTATCTACCTATCCTTATCAATCATTTCTCTCAATTTATTACCTATCTGTCAATCCATACATTCAGGAAGCAACTCAAACAGGATATGCTGAGAGTCATATGGCAGTTAGAATACCCCTGTCAGACCTAGGTGACATGCTGGTGGTGCTGGGCCCCTTGACTGAAACTTGACCAGTCACGTCACTGCTTCCCAGTCCCCTCTTTCTTTCCTCATTTCCTTTGGGTGAGCTCTGTACTGTCTGTCCTGTCCTTGTAGCTTTGGCCATGGTCTCTGTGGGAAGTTCATTTTCTGACTTCTCTAATAGCTACTGCATGCCAGGTGTGCAAATAAAACAGTATCAAATTGTTATTTTTGCCGTCAGAGATAGCACTTAAACCCTTTAACCACTGCACTGGCCAATTAGAGCAGACACTGGCCTGTGGCTGCCCTGTGTTGGCCTCATGCTGTGGTTGCTGAGTATCAGTGACCTAGCTGCTAAATTATAAAGATTATTAAGGCCAGTGGAGGGACAGGTCTGAGAGTGTCAGCTAATAGGGAGAGTCTCAGAGGTGAGCCTGTCTACCAGATGGTAAGGAGGTATTCAAGTTTATTTTGTCCCAGGCATGGAATAGTTACCTGCACATGCTCTTTACTCTTTCTGCCCCCAAACACTTCTCCACTGCTAAAGACATGGATCCACACAAGGATTGCCCTCTCATCACTGGCAGCTCGCCACACTAGCCGGTCTGCTTCACGGGCTTCTCTGGGTTACTCTATTCAACTTGCAGCTCTCAGCTAAGCAGCCTCATAGACTTGGGAGTTGGCTCTAATTCCGCTATGAACCTGACAGCTATCCAGGGGAGTGGAAATCACACTGACATCCCTTCTCTAGCTGGGGGCTGGGCAGAATGAGTTCTGGGAAGACAAGGTCAAGTCCTTAAGATAAGGCAGTTGACCTGGGTGGTTGGTAGGTTTGGGGCATATGGGCTAGGCCCTTGGCATGTCCATAGCCTTTCCACTCTGGCTCTGCCAATGCAGGTTTGGATGTTCGGATGAATGTGGCGCGGGACAGGTAAAGGTGTGAATGGAGGTGCTGCTTCCCTGCTTGATTTGAGAATATCATGATTCTGGTGCAGGATAAAGCCAGAGAAACGGTACTCGTCACATAGATCTGTGGCGAGCTGTCCCCACTATGTATGACCCTTTCTGGGCCAGGCACAAGTGCCACTAGCGGTTTAGATAGGCAGCTGAGAGAAGAGAGACCTAACCCTTGGCAGAGCCTGTAAGCTGACAAGACACCAGGAGTTTGCAGAAGTGATCTCTGGTGACTTTTATGGTGTCGTGTTCTGCTGGTTATGTGCTGGCAGAGGGCAGTGGGGATGAGGGAGTGGGCATCGCAGGTCTCGGTCAGACACTGCTTTCCCTGCCTCCTGCTCCTGGCCTTTCTTATTACCATCCTCACAAGGGGCCAGTTTCCAAGGACAGAATGAGAAGTCTGAGTTTGCACCCACTCAGTAACGGAGAGATCAGGAAGGTGCTGCCATACCCACAGCCCTGTGTCAGCCTCTAGCCGCGGACCTAGCCTGAGCAGAGCAGAGCTGCCTCTTTAGCGCCACTGTTTCTATAGGCTAATGAGGGCATTGTGTGGGCCACGGGCAATGATAGTGGGATATTAACTGTGACAGGAAGCTTGATCATAATTATCTTAACGAGGATAGGGTTAATTATAGTGGAAACTTAAAAGTTTCCTCTGTTTGACTCCACTAGAGCCAAACACATTCTGATGTTTTTGTCATATTGATGTGACTTTGGAGAAGACACTAGGATTCTTCCCAGGACAACCACAAGCTCCCGAGAGAGCCCAGTGAGCAGGATGGCCAAGATGGTACCTATGGGTGTGGTCAAGGCAGCTTTCCCACTAGTGCAAGGAAGGATGCAGCCTGCATCCTGATCTGGAGATGCTGATGAGCTTTGCAGAACAAACCCCCTGCCCAGGAGTGATCCCACCTGGGTCCCCACGCCCTGAGTGGGGTGCCTCCATACTCTCTACTGGTTTCTCCCAGTGGAGTAAGAACCCCGTGACTCCCTCCGGCTTCTAGCCCACACCTCTCAGGCACTGCAGCTCCCATGCAGGGAATCACCTTGCAGTGACATCAACTCTCCATGAGTCTCTCTCTCACTTTGAGGGTGCATTTTGCAGTTTGCACATTAGCTTAGACCACATTACCATCTTCCCTGTGAGCTATCGGTATCATCCCAGGAAAGCAGGTGCTGTGCCCGGACTTCAACAACCTATTTTTTTTAACCTTGTCATTTTCTACAAGAATGAATCTGGTATGCAGGATATGAACGCAAGCATTATTGCAAGAAACTCCTTCCCGATCACTTCTTCTGGAAAGCAGCAATAACAAGTCACGGGAAAAATTTCAAAGTCAAAAGAGTAACCCTTTTTGCTGGCTTCCAATGTACCATGGGAATGCCGCAAATTCTCTCCCTGGTGTCTCTCCTTCATGGCATTGGGAGCCTCCTGCCTCCAGTCCCTCAGCCTTCTACTTGGCAGAGCCGACAGAAATGATGAGGACAGGACTTGATTTATCACCACCCTCCTGTACAGCACAGCTCTCCTTTACTGAGCACTGACGACATTACAGGGAGGAAAAGGAATCTGGCAACCAGACGAGAGACAGGAGATTTGGTGGGGCTCTTTGCTGAGCCCTCCCTCCCATACAGCCTGGGTTGTGGGGAGAGGGGCTGCCTTGCTGGGGCCTGTGCCCTTGTGGTGTACTGGCCTTGGCGTTGTCTCTCTTCATGCTGTGTCATTTTGTTTTCTGCTTCCTCAGAAACAGTCTGGGAAGGGAACTTTTCTCTGCTTGCCTGTTGTCAGCCCTTTGCTGATTCTCACGATAAAAATACAATATTTGCATAACGTAACTTGGAACAGTATGTATCTGAATGTTGCCTTTGACCAGAGCCCATCTGACGCTGGTGCACAAAGAACTTATTAGCTGCCCAGAAGGCTTCCTGATGGGGGGGGGCACCCCCCTGTGGCAAACAGAGACCTGGCCCTGAGCGGTTGTGGTTAATGTTCTTGGCTCACTGACTCCCATGGAGAAAGGGGCTCCTAACTCTTTTGGTAGAGAACTTGATTGTATATTCAATACCTGATCTCCAGAAACCCAGCAACCAGACCTTGTGAAACATGCCCATAACCCCAGTAGTGGGATGGTCTAAGCAGGAGGGTCAGAAGTTCAAGGTCATCCTTGGCTACATAAGGATATATGGGAACCAGATGCAAACAGACAAACAAAAACAACAAAAAACTAACAACAACAAAAGTAACAACAACAGCAACAAACAGACAGGGACTTTAGAAAGCTAACAGATTCCCTGTACACTGGATTTGTTGATCAGCCCACTCTCAGTCTCTCTCCCCACAGCTCAGATCCCAGCTTCTGGATAAGCCAATGGACCACACGAAGAGGTAGCACCGACTGGGAACACAGTCAGTGTTTGGAGTGGAGGGGAGCATGAGGCAGTTTGGCACAAATGTCCCCCTAGTCTTCCTGAAATCCGCTGAGCTAGGAGACAGGCTTTCAGTACCCGGTTCAGGTCGCAAGCAGTCAGAGAAGCCGAAGCCAATCCCATAGCCCACTCCTAACCCCTCAAAAGGACGGAGGTTTTTGTTTTTGTTCGTTTGTTTCTTGTTGTTGTTGTTTTGCCTCCCAGAAGCCTATGAAATAGGATAATTCTTACTCAGAAGTGCACACCTGTTTAGGGTTTTGTGTTGGCCCCGGCAGCAGATAGCGCTAACTTCAGAGCCCTATGCTCTGGGTGCAGGAACCAGAGGGGGACCGCACCAAGGTCTGTTAGACACAGGGCATGGAGATGGGAGCGAGCTCTGGATCCAGTGGATTTAATGAACATTCGCTTACATATCTGAAGGATAGGACCCCCACTCTCAGTCCCCCACTCCTCGTTTTGTAGGCCCTCTATCAGAAAGCCCACCAGAGAGCCATGACACCTCGGGAAAGCTCCCATGCTGAATGTCGCTGCCTGGGGTGCACCCAGCACATGCCCAAGGGGACAGGGTCTTAGTATTGCTGCAATTAGTAACGGCCAGTGCGGCTGGCTGGTACCACCCTGATCCACTGTACTTTATAGACTAGTCAGGGACTGAATGTGTGTCGGGTCTTCCCTTCTTGGACTCCGTGGCTCAGCCGCCTCTGCCGGTGCAAACTCAGTACATCTCCTGGGCCTGGCAGGTGAAGAAGCTGGGAGTCTGCGCGAGCCCTGGGACTTTCAGCTCGCTTTAATTAACATTTGTGTGTGCCTGGGCAAGCGTTTGTTCACAACCGCCCCTTACTGTGCACCACCCCACACATCGCAGGAGTCCCTTAGTGAAGAGCTCATGTCGGACTACGCGGGTAAACAGGGCCACCTTTCCTTTCGGTCACAGCATTTTTGTCTTTGAACCTGATACCTAATCCTTTTTATTTACTGCCTGAAAATCTACATTGCTATATTCCATGCTTAAAGAGATAACAAGTTCACATTCCGTAAAGTAGAACTTGAGACCCTGGGCTTTGAAGCAGGAGTTCTCCCAGGCCCCTGTCCCCACACAAAACCAAGACCAAGTAAAAAGAAATCATGAAAGAAGAAAATGCTTTCTGTTGGCCTGGAGTGATTATGTAATTCCTCCCTGTCGGGCAGCCATGGGATGCTAGGCAGGAGCAAATTCAGTGATTAGTTCTTTTAAAAAAAAAAAATGGAGAAGGGGAAAAAGGAGCCGAGGGATGCAAGGATGCAAGGGAGAGAAAAGCCCCTTCCTGGCTGCTTCCCCGACAGAGGAGAACTGCGAAGAAACGATACTTGAAGTTATATTTATTATTGTAAGAGGGGTATGAGATTTCTAGGCAGGAATGATGGATGACAGCTTAAATTTGTGTCCAGGGAATGAAGGTGAACTGTGACAGAGTTATTTATCTTGGGAATGGAGGTTAGGGTCAGCCCAGGCTGGGTGCCTGAAGGCACAAGACATTGACAAATTTATCCTGCAGGCCGTATCTGAAGCCCTTTGTTTTGGATCCTGGCTTCTCAATAAGTGACCCTCATCCTTCATGTTGGCAATTCGTGAAGGATGCAGTGAGTGCCAGCGGGGGCCCCCTTCTCCCCCTCCGCCCCCACCCCGGCTCCCTGCTACTAATTCTTGTCATTCACTCCGCTGACAGGCACCAAGCCCAAACTATTCCCAGTTCTGAAAGGGAAGGTTAAAATATTTATTTCAGCTCATAATGGCCTCTCTGATTTACTGCAGGATCGTTTTCCCCCTTGCCTTTGTCATTGCAGGTCACTGGAAGGACTGAGCGCATTCAGAAGCCTGGAGGAACTCATCTTAGACAACAATCTACTCGGTGACGACCTCGTGTTGCCACGGTTACCCCACTTGCACACCTTAACCCTCAACAAGAACCAAATATCCTTTTTGGCAGCCAGCACGCCAGGTTCCTACAGCACCCCACTTGCTGTCCAGCTCCAAAGGGGTCCCATTCTGCCACCTCCAAACCCTTCTCCGCAAAAATACCTGCAAAATGTCAAATGAGTTTTATGTGTCAGCTAAATTAAAGTATGTGAAATACAGTCGGTGGGCAGACAAAGCGTTCTGTCTTCTGGTGCTCAAGACACTTCAGAGTAATTTATTATAGGTCATTCATAAATGAAATGCACCGTTATATCTTCCTGTTGCTCCATTTTAGTGTGGAGATCTAAGTTATGGCTGCGAGGAAATCTTTTTAATAGATAAAAATAGAGAAAGAAAATAATGTCACGGGTGCCTGGGAGGAAAAGCTGCTTCTGTTTGCCTGGGCTTGTGTGGGAGGGCGACCTCTGGTGGCCAGACGTGGGTAATGCCACTAAGCTTACTTAGTCCTTTAGGCTTCCATAACAGTTTTGATGCAGGTTTGGGGAACAGTTCTGGAAATCAAGAAGGGAGAGAGAACTCTTCACTCCTAGCGGACACAGTCTTGGGCGTGGTGACAGGCCTCTGAGAGCCATGGCAGGTTATGGCCTCCTTTGAGTAGTTGAGTACCTGCCCATCCTGGCATGAGAATTTGGAGCTAACCACCCTGGGTTCTCTAACAGCACAGGGCACATCACCCCTCTAGCTCTAGTGCTCTGGGTAACCAGGTACTGGGATACTAGCTCCACTGGCAGGTGTTTCTGGATCCTTCCTGTGCACAATTTTGCCTGGCAGGGTTCGCATTCCACAGATGTGCGTGGGATGAACAACACACTCATTTTCATGGTTCTCACTGACCGCCATAGAAGCCGTGCACTGTGCTGGGGACTCTAAGCACCCTACTTTTCATTCTTATGAGGACCAATGAGGAGTATATAGGTTTTCCATTTATCTAGTCTTAGAAACTGAAGTTATGTATAAACTTACAGTCAAACAACGGACAAGATAGAGACCTGGTTTCAAGTTCAGCCCCAGTTGTAAATAGAGGGTTTTTTTGTTGTTGTTGTTTTTTGTTTTTTGTTCTTTGTTTTTTGTTTTTGTATGTTTGGTTGTTTGTTTGGTTTGATTCTGCTGCATAGCTTTGGACTTGGAGCCCGATTGCTTGGTTTATTGATGTCAATCACTTGTTCCCATTCACAATGAGTTAGAAACAGAGAACCAGCATTATCCCTCCTGGATATAAAGCAAAAACAGATTCATGTGTAAAGTTCAGCGTGCATACTTATAACAGCATTTAAGATGCTTTGCAAAATTATTTATTAACCCTCATTGGCGCTTAAAGCCATAAGTTAATATTTTCTTTATTCTGTGAAATATTGTCTCAGCCAGCTCTTGCTGCTGGGACAGCATGTTGTTGACACAAACAAGTATTTGTCACTTGTAGACTGGCGACTGGGGGTCTGAGAACAGGATCCACTGTGGGAGGGGCTGGGTGATGAGTCCTCTATCTGTTCTTGCACTGGAGACACAGTAGGAACAGGGATGATGAGAGGGGGTAGAAAACATTTTTGTCTGTTCTTATTAATAGATTAAGTTACCTTATGTTATATTATATTATTTTATTATATTATAATATGTTCTATAATATATTATATATTAAGTCACTTTAGGACTTAAGAACTTTTCAAAGGATTTGGAGTTGAAACACTTGAATTTTGAGAGTAGGTATTGACAGTTAGTACTTCTCAAATATGTTTCTTATGACCTTTATCAGTGGACACTTTAGGAGAGGTAGAGGGACAGGGCTTAGAAGTAAATTCACAGTCTGAGTCATAATGAAACTTAGTGGGATTTCTAAGTTTCCAAGTCATTGTTTGAAAGCATGCTGTGTTCTGTGTATTCTGTGTCTTCGTGGGCTGAGACGATCAGCTGGACCACGTGCACAGCTGGATAAAGGAGAGAAGGATCGTTAGACTGAGCTTGGAGATACCATTCCTCCCTTGGACCTCAGCCCATGCCTTGTATCTCATGTCACCACAGGATCTTACAGGCCACAGACTTAGTGTCATACGTCCTCTTAGTCATTTGTAGCCATGTGGCCTGGTATAAGTCATCTTCCAGGAGCCTGCTCCTCATTTTTTTCCATTTGTTTTAATTTATTAGCTTTTTAAAATTTTTTATTTATTTTTTTCATCTTTTTTTATTAAAATTTTTTATTAAAAATTTCTGCCTCCTCCCCGCCTCCCTTTTCCCTCCCCCTCCCCCCACTCCCCACACCCCACTCCCCTCCCCCTCCGTCTCCAGTCCAAAGAGCAGTCAGGGTTCCCTGCCCTGCCCAAATGAAGAACAGAAGGAGGGAGAACCTGTTCCTCATTTTTAAAGACATAAGTTGGATCAGGTGATGATTTTATTCTCAGCACCGCTGAGATTGGTAGGTCTTGGGATCCAGAGCGCTGGGAGACTGCCTTTTGTTAAGTCCGTTTTCTATTCTGTGCCTTAACTTCCTTGAGCCGTAATGGCAATGCTAAGAGAGTAAGGGGAATAGCCTGGGAAGTCACTGTGTTGCTGAAAACCCAATTACATCACTGTGCTTTTATGCGTCATCAGTAGGCACATACCCACTAAGTGTTGTCTGCCTCAGGTTGCTATGTCCAGCTCAGGATGCTATGCAGTTTCTTTCCTCCTGATCTACCGGCAGCATGGCAAAAATCAGCTTCCCCACCCATTTGATCTGGAAGTTATAGTCTGCAAGGTCGGCAAAAGCAGACTCTGAGCCTACCTCCTCAGATTAAAACTCCGTGCTGTGAAGACGCCTCAGTCCTACACAAGGGTATTGCTGGTGCTGTCCCGTGAGATGCTCCCCATGCAGGCTCTGTCAGCTAGCTCATGTAGCCTGATGATCCACTCCACAGAACAAGTGTCCTCTGCCCTTCAATCCTATGGGAATCAGAGCTCAGCTGGATGGCCCTTCTGATGGCCTTATTTTGTGTCATTCAGGCAGCCATGATTTTTTTAACCAGTAATAGATAGTCTAAAATAGCCTCACTCTTACGTGTGCAGTTAGTGCTGGCATTCCCTCAACCGCCTGTCTTTAATGGGCCATATGCCCCATAGTATTTGGAAGGATTATTCTAGGGCCCAGGCCCTGGTGCCCGAGTGCAAAGCAAGTTGCACAGCAAATGCAGAAGAAATGTGCATATGATCCAGGTGTGTATATAAAGAACAGGTCTTTTCTGTAGATATCTACACCAGCCTTGGCATCTCCTCTCTATGAGATCTCACTTCATTTTCATGATAAAGCATCTTATTGGCTTTCTCAACTCCTCTTTTCATCCAGCCCAGGCTCACCTGCCCAGGGAAGCTATCACCCCCATGTTAATTAGCAATTGATGGAGTCAACTCCTCCTTTGAGATTCCATCTCCCCTGGTATGCCTAAGTTCCTGTCAAGTTGACAAAAGTCACTATGACATCATCCTACCAAAACATGGAAACCACTCTCATTTGACTAAAGCCACCATCTTCAGGGGCAGAATGTATTTCTTAGACTTTTATATTTTACTGTAATTCTAATCTCTTTCTATGAGCTGGGAATTACTGATAAATAATCTCTTTGCTGTTGTTTGTTTGTTTGTTTGTTTGTTTTGAAAACTCAGAGATTGTGAGCTTCTGGAAAATTCATAGATTGACAGGCATGGCTTCATCTAGACCCCACTTAGGCTGACTCTGAATCCCCCCCCCCAACTTGATTCTGAAAGTCCAAAGAGAAGCAACCCTTTGCAAGAAGAGCGACTTCCATGTGACAGGATCCAGCTGCCAATGTAGCAAGACCCTGCTCCCATCTGGGACTTCAGGAATTTGGCTCACAGAGGAGATTCCAGGGTCCAGACTCTGTAGCATCTGGAAAATGTCTTTTCAATTCGCCAATGCATGCATCCATCCCCATCTCTATAGGTCCTCTTGCTCCCCTCCCCCACTGCCTTTGTTCTATCACCTCTTGTTCAATGTGAATTCAGTCCTCAGCACAGAGTCCTCCTGGGCTATCAAAGAGCCTGACTATCTCAGGTCATCTCTTTCTCTCTCTCTTCTGCTATGTATTCCTAGCATAGCTTTTCCTTTGACTCCTGTAGAGAGGCTAGGTAATTAAACAGAGGCCATGGACTAGAATACCCACACCCCCCTGTCTGTATTCTAATCTCTCTTACCCACCAATCACACACACTCTCCCTGGCTTGTTCACCAGCAGCCTTGAGCTTCTGTGTTGATCTCCATCATGTGATCTCCGAATATTCAGCCCCCAGTAGGGAACCTGCTGAAAATTTGGGAGAGGATAGATGTTTAACCTTTGCACAATTAAATTACCTTCTCCTGCCCTTCCCTTTGAGAAGCTGGCTTTATTTGAACGTATACTTCATTTTCTTTCTGTTTGTGTCAACACATCTGCTAAAGGTATGACTAGCCTGAATGATAGTGCAAACAGGAAGAAAGATTAGAGTTCCATGTTATGAAGCTGGGAAATGGCAAGGAGCCTGGTATGTTATGTCACAAACCTGGACCTCCCATTTAGAAAATATTCTGTATGCATGTGTGTCTATGTGTGGGTATGTGTGTGTGTCTATGTGTGGGTATGTATGTATGTCTATGTGTGGGTATGTATGTGTGTCTATGTGTGGGTATGTATATATGTCTATGTGTGGGTATGTATGTGTGTCTATGTGTGGGTATGCATATGTGTCTATGTGTGGGTATGTATGTGTGTCTATGTGTGGGTATGTGTGTTTATGTGTGGGTATGTGTATGTGTCTATGTGTAGGTATGTATGTATGTCTGTGTGTGGGTATGTATGTGTGTCTATGTGTGGGTATGTGTGTCTATGTGTGAATATGCATGTATGTCTATGTGTGGACATATATTTTTATGTGTGGGTATGCATGAGTGTCTATGTGTGGGTATGTGTGTCTATGTGTAGGTATGTATATGTGTCTATGTGTGGGTATGTATGTGTGTCTATGTGTGGGTATGTATGTGTGTCTACGTGTGGGTATGCATATGTATCTATGTGTAGGTATGCATGTGTGTCTATGTGTGGGTATGCATATGTATCTATGTGTAGGTATGGATGTGTGTCTATGTGTGGGTATGTATGTGTGTCTATGTGTGGGTATAAATTTTTATGTGTGGGTATGTGTGTTTATGTGTGGGTATGTATGTCTGTCTATGTGTGGGTATGAGTGTCTATGTGTGGGTATGAGTGTCTATGTGTAGGTAGGCATGTGTGTCTATGTGTGGGTATGCATGTGTGTCTATGTGTGGGTATATATTTTTATGTGTGGGTATGTGTGTCTGTGTGTGGGTATGTGTGTCTATGTATGTCTATGTGTGTCTATGTGTGGGTATGTGTGCCTATGTGTGTCTATGTGTGGGTATGTGTGTCTATGTGTGGGTATGTGTGTCTATGTGTGAGTATGTACATGTAAGCGCAGGTGCCAATGCAGGGCAGCAAAGAACCTTAGGTCACCTGAAGCTGGAATTATGGGTGATTGTGAGCCACCAGAAGTCTGTGCTGGGAACTGAACTCCCATCTCTTACAAGAGTAGCATGCCGTTTCTCTAGTCCCTGAATCTCTCTTTTAACAGCAGGTTCTTATCATCTTGAGAAAGCATGTTTTCTTTTTCAGGGTCCTTGGTTTCTTATAAATACATACATACTTTCGAGTGTCCGTGAGTAGCAGAAGCAATATGATCTATGGGAAACCACTCTGTTAACACCCACAGATGCTTGTTGCTTCCTGGTGCATCTAACTCAAATTTCTTAGGACATTAAGATAAAACCACAGTGCTTTGAAAACACAAGCCTAAACTAAAATATTTGAGACAGATAGCAGAACTGGATGGCGATGTATGATCTTCCCCCAAAACATACTAAACTCTTCATTCCTCAGTCTTTTAATTTCACCCTTTGTGCTAGAAATTGAGTAATTTTTCTTCCTAGGAATGACTGAGACGAATATAGTCTCTTTCATTTACTGGCTGTGTGACTCTTTACCTCATTTTTCTTAGATTTTGTTTTGGCATGATAATATTTCAGATACATATATGCATGCAGGGGTACAAATAAATCATTATACTATGTGCTTAGCCTTCAAAAGTCTGACATTAGGATTCACCATGGTTAACATTCCCCAGTGGTTGTGAGACCTTTGCCTTGACCTGGAGATGAGTCCAAAGGTGGGGAAGATCTACTCTCAGCTGGGAAATCACTCTGGCTCCTGTGCAATGGGACCTGCATGCCAGGAGGCTCCTCACTTTCCATCATCTCGAAATTTGTAAGGAAGACACCACCGTGGTCTTGACCTCTCCATATAGAACCACTCCTGCCAAGCCTTGCCACAACAGCTGGACTCTACAATGACAACTTACTGTAGATACCAGCAAAACAAATTTTCCTGAATGCCAGTCCTTTGGAGAAGCCTTGATGAGGGAAACCAAAGTTGTTCCGAGAGTCCAGCAGCTGGAGAGAGTTATTATAGTACCAGGAAGCTTGAAGCCATGCTGCCCTTCCAAGCATCTCCCAGGTCATCTCATTGCCATGGTCTTGGTTAGCTGGACATCCTAGAGTTTCTGCCACTCATTGTCTTGTTTTAATTTTACAACTGACTTAAGAAGGTCCATCTCAGCTCAAAATCAGGCAGGAGATAGAGGAGTCAATGAAAACTGACTCCTCCTTTGGTGGTGGAATCAAGAAAGACGAAGGGCTGATGCAGAACATACTGCAGGCAGTGCCAGGGCTCCCTGTTCACTGTGGATTGTGGGTAACTGCTTGCTCACCCAGATTTGTCATTTAGTAGGGTGCTGGGAAGGTTTAGAAAAGAGGAATTTCCACCATACCACATGACCCGTGTGACAGAGACTCCTAGAGATGCACTGGGTTCGTTGGCAGAAAGAGCTGAAGCACCTTAGAGTCTGAAGATGCTTTTGCCCAGATTGTCCATGATCAGGATATTTAAAGGGATCTGCCCTTCCAGGTCTTCCAGCCAAGGAAAGATGCAGTTTTTCTAGAGTGTGGAGCTTAGATAGCAAAAATGATCCATCCTAACAAAACAAAAGTTATATAACATAAAATTATGCATGAAAAGGCTGTTAATGGACTAGAGGAACAGCTCAGTGTCAGAACACCTGCCTGCCATGGCAAGGCCCTGAGTTGGATCCTTAACAATGCAAAACTAAGATAATAAGGACAACGAGTATGAGAATAAAAACAACATTCAGTTGGAATAAAAATATATCAAAGCAAATTTTAAAAATTAAGTTGACAAGTATCAAAAATGTTAAATTAACTAGAAAGGACAGAAATCTTTTTATACTAGATATGCCCATTTCAAAACCTTATTTCTTACAAATTCCTTTATAGTTTCATAACATAATGATATTTGAGACGTTTTCTATAGAGAGCTAGAATGACAATCTCAACTTTTAGCATGATTGACTGAAAACTGATTTTTGTTTTTAGGAGTTGAAACGTATTTGTGTTATGATTTAGATGGGTGCTTTATATTATAAGAGTTCACACATGCTCCCCAAAGGTGTAGCCCGCAAAGTGATGCTTCTGAAAGGTGGTGGAACCTCAGACACTGTGAGCTAAAATAACTCCTTTCTCTTCTTAATTTTGCTCTGTTTTTGTCATAGTGATAGGAGACTGACTCCCATAGCCTAGCCTGTCACATATGCCTCCTACTTCTGATTAAGCCTTTTGTTTTTTCCTGAACATGATCCTTAACCTTTGGCACATTACCGATTTGGAGCACCTCCTCGATCAACTGGCTAAAGCGACACCAGCCCTGGAGTACCTCAGCCTGCTGGGAAATGTGGCATGTCCCAATGAGCTGGTCAGCTTGGAGAAGGATGAGGAAGACTATAAGAGATACAGGTGAGTGTTCATATGGTGGCAGAAAGGAACAGGAGCCTCTGGGCACTGATAGTGTGGGCTTCAGAGTCAATGTTTGTAAGTACCCACGGACGTCCGGAGACTGTGTTAAACTGTTGTCTTTCAAGGACAGAGTCATTTTCTTTCTTTGTTGGGTTTATGGGATCTGAGATCAGGGACTGAGAAATAGTTTTCATCAAGGGCTAGTTCATATGCATTTTAGGTTTTACAAGTTACAAGCTCTTGGGAAACAGCCCAGAAAGTTTGGGAAAAGAGGACAATGGTTTGAGAAGGACTTGTCCTACTGTGCTTTATGTAAAAATCTGGTGACCTACAAAGAAAGGTAGCAGGAATAGTCATTGTGTATCAGGACAAAATTGTAACACTGAAAGTCATCATGGATTTGGAAAGAGAATTTTAAAAATGGAAGAAAAAGCCCAACACAGAGACATAAGTAACATAAAGTAGGGATTCAGGTGCATTTCTGTAAAGAAGAATTTTTGACTTTAGTTCATTTCAAAGTTTCATGATTAATTTTGTAGACCTTTGAGTATATTCTTATACTGACTCAGAACAAATAAGAACCCTGCTTGAAAAAAAAATTGTTCTTGAAGGTCTTTCTCCACTAGAGAAATTTCCAACCATGGTATGATATTCTAGATTTGAGTGTGACTTTTGATAGGAGAAATTCAGTTGCCATCTGGCCAGAACACATTGCTCATTTCTCACTTTGAGTTGTTTAATTGCTTAGAAGTTAATTGATTTCTATGACTTTGTTTCCAACTTTTAATCATGAAGTTGTCTGATACAAGATGTGTGAAGGGGTCACTTTAAACACAGTATCTTCTTATACCAACGTTTTTTAAAATTGCATTTGTTCTTTTTACTATAATTCTCAGTGCATATTAATTGTCACATTAATGAGATTCTTTGTTATATTTTCATATATACTATATAGCTACTGCTCTTTAGTAGTATCAGACTCTCATGACTCCCTTTGTACCGAGCATCTCCCTGCTCCCTCCTGTTCACTTCCCTTTCTGCTATGCTATCTCCACCACTACTTGAGATTGTATTTTTGTTGCTGTTATTTATTTCTAGTTTCCACATGTAAGGTAAAGCACACAGGACTTCTTTACTCTGTGTAATGACCTTTAGTTCTGTGCATTTTCTTGCAGACAACATGATTTCGTTCTTTACTATGGGTAAATTCTCTGTTGTCTGTAAATATATATTCTTTATCCTTTCGTCTTTTAGTAGGTACCTAGATTTCTTCCATATCTTAGAGGAAGTTTTAAAATGTATCTGGAAGGTCAAATCCAAAATAGTTTATCTAATAACCATGTTTCATAAACCATTGTTTGGAAATTTCTTCTTTACTTTCTGATGTTTTTCTTTATATTTTTGTTCTATTCATAATACATATATATAACTTTTGCATATATATGAATATGCATGCGTATTATCTACATCTAGTGTGTATACTCACATTTACATATATGTTCATTTATTTATTCACGCAACCAAACATAGTATGTGAATACAAGCGTGGAGAAGTTGTTTTCTTTTCTTAGAAGGGGAAGAGCAAGTGGGAGGAATTTTCTGTTTCTCCCTTGTTCTGTTTGGTCTCAGATGTAGGGCTTTGAGGTGTATAAATGAGGAGAAAAGCAAATTCTTCATTGTTTATTTTGGAACTGGTCAGGTTGACGAAGAATACTAAGCTCCACCATATGAGCAGTGAAAGCTAATGTGGAGTTTTATTCTGACAGAAAGACCTCTAAAGCCGGAGTGACTGTCTAGGTCAGTGGTCCTTAATGACTCTGTGTCAGCTCAGAGTCTCTGATTCTTCTGGCAGCAAATCCATGTTGGGTTTACCGTCTCACAGTGTTACGCACCCACATACACTGCTATAGACTTGCCCACATTGAGAGAACAGTTCTCAGGGAGTAAGGCGGAGGTCCTTGTCTTCTGAAGCCCAGTACAAACCTAAAGTCATATTTAACATGGAAAACTGGCTGGGGACTATACTGGAGACGTTTGGAATTACTTGCTCTGCTTAGAACTGTGTATTTCTAAGTTGTCACGGGGATCTTTGAATCCCATGCCGTCCACTGCCCTTTTGGTACCAGATCAGTTAGCAAGCAACAGCTCCCATCCAGACGCACTCCAAGTCACAGTCATGGAGCACAGCATTTGCAGAGGTTTTCTTTCTGCAAGAGCAATCCTTCTTAGGGATTCACCTGGGCGGTCTCCTAAGTATGTCCTCCCACCCCAGGTCTGTGTTGCTGGCAGGACGTGAGAGATGGAGCCCAGAAGGCTGTTTGTTAGTGCATTTATGACAGTGTTGCCAGGAGGGACTGGATTCTAGAGCTTGCACACAGCCCAAATCACATCTAGCCACAATTGCCTTTGAAACCCCATAAGTCATCTACACAGTGACTGCTGGCTCCTCACACTTGGAGAAAAGGCAGCAACCAGGAACCATAGAGACAGTAATACACTCCTACCCAGTTACACCTTCACTGCATCATGAGGGGAAATGCTGTTGGCCCTCTAACATGCTTAAATCTTTATTCATTTTTTTTATTGTTGGCTTGATAAGTTGTCAGCCCTGCGTTTGGAAGAAGGGGGTGCAGGCCAGATGCATCTCAGCTCTGTGGTCTTTTGGCAGCCCAACTTTCTTTAGCCCAGGGGGTGATTCATTTTCCCCTGAGAAATTGTAGGGTTTCCCAATATGACTTTCGAAATCAGAGTTCCTGTGGCATATGCATTTATACAAAGCTGTGCGGTCGCCTTCCCCAAGTTGGGTAAACTCTTTTCCTGCGCTCCACCCACCAAGTGTGAGGTCCACCTTCTTTCTGCCATTCCCAAGATCGTCCTAATAGAGTCCCTGTGTGAATTTATATGACCTTTTTGCTAGGAAATGACTTAACAGTGAGTGATGTTTCTACAGTTTACTGGTTTTCACTTTAAGTATGTTTTCTGACAATGCTTCTTCTATTAATCATGCAAGCAGTAGAGGGAGCCTTAAAGGAGTGCATTCAGAAGCAAGAACCTGTGGCTCATTTAGAGCTGTTGAAAAAATTTTCCAATTGATTGGCATCCTCTGTGGTCATGTGATGTAGTATTTATGTCACCCAGCCGTCCATCAAAACAAGTATGCCTTGTTTCATTCTCAGGGGAGATGTTGATTTCAAAGATTTCGGTTCAGTTTTTGTTTGTGTTGTGGCCAAGCATCAGACCTGGGGTGGGAAGTGACTAGGTTTCTGTATCTTGTGCTGTCTCTTCTACCTTTTCCTCTCCATGCCCCAGTGCCCACCCTTTTGGTTTCCTCTTAACCTCTGTGTGCCCCCTTGGCTTTTCTTGTCATGTATTCCCACAGTAAAACAGGCTCACATTCCTCTGTGAACACAGACATACTACTGTGTGGTTGGACAGAGCCCTGGACCTCCTAGGGTAGGAGTGTAACCATGTCTGGGGTTCCCTTTGCCTTTTGTCACTGCTTATGGCAGAGACATGGCGATGGCCACCTTATCACAGGGCCTTAAAGCCACTTGTATTCCCGTGTTGACACATCGCTGCCATTATGGGATGAGTGTTGAATGGACATGAACTTAGGCCTCTTGCAGACTTTGATACCATCCAAAATCAAAATAATAAGTCAGGGTTGGGAGACCTGGAGCTCAGAATAGTTTGTCTTTCCTGGTCATTCTTCGAGGGACTAGGAAATAGACAGATTTCCATGTAGACAGAGAGAGAGTGCACCATGACCAGATGATAATAGACGATGAAATTCCAAGATGGCCAGCTTCTTCTTCATATTCCTGACCTCGGAGAAAAGACTGTCAGCTTACAAACAAAGACTTTTATCTCACCACATGGCTCTCGGCCTATGGGCAAGTTCAAGCCATGTCAGGACATGCTTACCCCTAAGGTATGGACCTATCAACCTTCCTGCCTTTGTTCAAACCGACCAACCCAGAACTCGGTGAGAATGACCCCCTTCACGGACCCTTAAAACCATCAGCCCTCGAGGAGATCCTGGGCTGTTTCCCGAGTTCCTCGGCCCTGTCTTTTTCCCAGTGTGCCTGCTGCATTTGTGTCTCTTCACCACGATAAAAGTCCATCTCCCGCTGCTCCTTCTGTCTGCTCCTGCTTGCTGTGTGTAAGATGCCTTTGCCTCTCCCTGTCTCGCTCCAGATAGTTCCTGCTTTCTAATTCTTTACCTGGCAGAGAAAACAAACCCCATCAAGATCCTTAGATGGTATCACTTTCTTGACTTTTTTTTTTCTTCAGGAAGATTGATGGCTGAAAGTCAACAGAGAATAAATGCTGAATGTCACCTTTCAAATAAGAAATCTGGGCTCTCAGGCTTGGGGCTGTTCTTTTGCAACATGCTCTGGTGTGCATTTTCTTCTAATTTCTGTTCCTTCGGGGCTCTGGTTGCACACACACACACCCCAAGTGGGTCTCTCTATATTCCTTAAAACTGTAAATTGTTTAAAATACATGCCTTTTCTTTGTTCCCTGGAAGGCAGCAGCCCTGAGGCCTGCCCACTGTCTGTAGCACCCCACCAAAAGAAAGGCAGGAGGGACCCTCCAGTGGTGTCTGGGGCCACCTTGGGCTACCACCCATGGCTGTTTCCCACTAAATGGGAGCTGTAAAACCTGTGGCTTATATAACCCAGCTAGCATTCCCCAGCTAATCTGCAATCTTGGCTTTGATGATCACAAGAAAGCAAAGGTCATGACACAGAGATCAAAGGGACAGAAGCCCACACAGTAATTGGTGGTTCCCCTCCATACAGGGCCTTGGACAGTCCTGTGGGTGTATTGTTTGCACAGAGACTTCAAACATGCTGTTGGTGACCTGTGAGCAAAATCAGCTGGCCTTTTCCAGTCGGCAGGCCAATTCATTAATGCTGTAGGTGAGCTCACCTCGGCTCATTAACGTGAAATCATTGTTGTCTGTCAAAGCGTCTGGAGCTGCCCTGCTCAGTGCTTGTTCATCATCCTTGGTCTTCATTGGTGCTTTCTGGCTGTCTTCCTCTCCCTGGATTTCGAAGGGAGTAGTTATGCAAGGCAATTGGGCAAACTGGTGTGTCAGGAAGGGACCTAATGGAGGCGTTTATTGTCAGTCAGCTTTGAGTACAGACTCCAAGCAAAGTTTTAAGGAGGCCAAGGTCCATTTTCATGGCTCAGATAGGGAAACCGAGGCTCGGAAGGGCAGCTCAAAGCTTCCAGACCTGAGCCCTCTCCACTCTGCCCTGCGAGTTCCCTCCTCCAACTTTTCATCGTGATGACCGCTCTTCTTTACACGTCTCCCCTTAATCTTTAAGAGCTCTGGACTCTCAAAGAAGCTGCATGCAAACCTTGGTGGTTTCTCTTACTTCTCAAACACCTTCAGTAGCTGACCAGCACTCTTGACCAGCGTGAGATAACCAGCATTATTAAATGGAGTGACGTAATCCAGTTGACAGCAAAGAATTGTGTTCTTGTGTTGAAAACCTTGCTCCATTCTGTTAAGATGAACAGTGAGGGAGCATCCATGGCTGCCTGTCTGAAGGGCACCAGGCAGAACTCCCGGATCATGGGAGTAAAAAGGTGTCAGGAAATAACACGAAGAAGCATTGAATGCCATACATGTCATGGAGAAGCCATCCAGCACTCTGTGTCTCGGTGCTCCTGAGAACCTGTGAGAGTCTTGAGCTATTTTGGTGAAAGAAATATGGCTGCCAACCCCACCAGCAGATCCTAGAGACTCATGGGATCCGTCTGTGGTTCATGCTATTTCTGGGGAGCAGACAATTGTTTTGGAGCAGACAGGACAAGACAAGCCTTTCCTTTCTCTTTGACATCCAGGCAAATGATAACAATAATAACAACAACAACAATAATAAAATAGTAATAATAAGAATGCCATTGATATTAGAGAAAAAAACAAATTGATTTTTCAATGATAACAAAAGGATTGGAGTTGTTCCTTCCTCCTTCCAGTTTCAGCTTTGTCATTAAAGGATCCTTTAAGAAAATCTACCATTTCACATGAGCAGAGAGGGACCCTGATAATCTCTGGGTGGTAGCCTCTCATTTTCAGGAAATCTGTCTCCACATAGGGACAAGTGGGTATTTAAGTACCTTTGGTGGGTTTCCTACATCCTGATAACATCCCCTTCCATATCACAGCCAACAGAACCCCCTGGCTTACCACCTCTAGGCCTGGGTTTTCCCTCCAGCCACCTTGAGAAGGTCAGAAAAATTGGAGTTGCCCTCTGCAGCTAGGGATGTGAGACTTGAGGTAGACTGATCTCTTCTCATTAAGCACTGCCCTGACTTAACAAGCAGTTTTATAAATCTGAAGCTGTCTCCGGGTGTCACAGGATTTATGGACAAGGGGGCTCTGCCATAAAGTGGTTTATGATGGCTGCCTTCTGTGTTGTTAGTAGCTGTCTCTTCCTTCAACCATTGCTGTTTGATAATAGCCTTAAAACACCCAGAATTACTTACCTGCAAGTCTTCTTCCCCATAGCCCCTGTTGACAGTCTGAATAAGTTTACTGGCCTTTTGTTGTTCTTTTCCTTCAAAACAAACTGATTGGGCCATCAATAGCTCCCGTGAGCCGACAGAGGGATGTCATCAGGACTAGCCCTTGTGATTGCAGGTTATCTGGGGGAGTTAACCTCCCTGCATTGTTAGCTGAAATGTTTTATGTACTAAGCAACTTTAGGATACGGCTGTGATAACCCCAGTAACTAAGTCATACATCACGGTAAGGAGATTTGGGTGTAACAAATAACCCTGGATTAAATTTACAAGGGTGGAATTGATATTGTAAAAGCCTTTGTTCTGTGGCTTCGGCAATGTGCGCCTGTGTTTTTATGGCAAACTTGTATTATACTCAGGATTGAAGCTGCAGCTTGTGACACTCTGACATGACCTAGAACAAAGGGAAATAGATCTCTTAAGACCAGCACAGAACAGGCAGGCTGGACGCCCACCGGCTTATCACTTGGCGGGACTGCTGGAGCCTATTTTAAGTCATCAGGGGACAGGAAGACCTGGGGAATGGGACTGTTAGCTGGGCTTTGTGTAGCACAGGTAGACTGTTGGCTGAACTGGGAAGGAGACTCCTGGCTGCCACATTGCGCTCATAATTTCCCAACTATTAGTCCTTGCGGTGTTGTTTTCACGGGGACATTGGTTCTCAGCAGGATGGCAGCAGTGGCAGCATCACCTGGGAACTTATTAGAAACATAAATTCCAGACCTCAGTCCAGCTCGCCTCGGTAAGAAGCTCTGGGGATGGGCTGGGGCCTGCGTCTGTGCTTTAACAAGCCCGTGGGTCACAAGGATGCCTGCTAAAGTCAAGAACCAATGTGCTAGAAGGTAAACACTGTGCTAGAACGTAGATCAGATAGAGAGCAGAGGTTTTCTGTGTTTCCTCGCCTTCTCAGCACCCTGCTTAGCTCCTTCGTTTAAAAAAAAGCTTAAATCTTCAGTTTTGTTTCTGTGTCTCTGTGTATGTGTGAGTATTTGCTACATGTGGATGAGTGCCCACGGAGGTGTGCTGAAGGGGTCAGGATGTCTAGAACTACAGTCACAGTTGTTAGGAGCCTCCTGCTGTGGATCCTAGTAACTGCACTTACTCTTCTGGAAGAACACAAAGTGCCCTTAACTGCAGAGTTACATCTCTAGCCCCGTTTAATTTTTTTAAAAAAATCTATCATTTATTATTCGTGTGTGTATGTGTGTATACATGCGTGTTTGAGATGTGTTGGGGATGCTTGCTTACCACAGATCACATGTGGGGGTCATGAGATGACTTGGGTATCATTTCTTTCCTTTTGCTGTGGGCCACAGGGATCAGACTCAAAATGAGCAACATCTCACAGGCCCCTTGGGATAAAGATACTCTTTAGAAGAGTAACCTGTGCCCTTCCCTTTGGCTATCAGCCTGTAGGTTACAAGAAATTTGGAATTCCCTTCAGAATCTCATGCTAGAAGAAGGAAAAGCCTGGAAACCTGGTGCCAACCAGAGGGAGCTTGTGTCCCTGAAAGAGGGTTATAGCTGGTCAGTTTCTGCTGCAGGAGCCCCTGAGCTGAGACAAGTGGAGAAAGGCAGAATTCTTCCTTGAACAGAACTGCTTAGCTGTGCATACCTCTGGCTCTCTACTTAAAACTAAATATCATCTTAGGACCATAAAGATGGACTCAGGGATCACTGGACCTCCTTGTTCCTTTTCCCTATTGGCCAGATTGAGTGTGTCTCCTTTTTCTCCTTTTCACTATTAATTTGTCTCTTTAATTGATCTATTAAGGATGGGTAGCCTATGTTGGTTTGTTATCCTGTCAGTACCCACACTCTGATCCTAATGGGTTGGAAACCATCCTCTCTGGGAACTCACAGTGGCCCTTAGGATGGAAGTGAAGTCACTTAGTGGTGATTGGCAGACTGTGTCATAGGCTGTCTCTCCGACTATCAGAAGAATGTCTGAAAACAGCAGCTCTTTGTCATCTAAAATTTTTAACTAGCTTAAAAGCCAGCACCGCTCTGTCTTCCTCCTTTGATTTCAGAGCTGTGATCCAGAGTGAGGCGAGATGACAATGCGCGGCCTGTTGTCGTCATGGTTCCTGGCAGCCCCATGAAGGCATCTTTCACTCCATCATTAAACACCGGCTGATTTTCTAATACTGATGTTGTCCTCACCTGAATATTCATCTTTTCCCACCCTACACTTAGTGGGTGTCTCTCCTCCTTTGAGCGTCACTCCTGACATATTGTTTCTGTCTGTACATGTCTTTATTTGAAAGAATCTGTTGTCATTAAGACTTTGCCAGTATAAGCAGGAGATGGAAGTTTTCTCTGACAGTCTGAGACCGATGGGAATTCTGCTAAACGGTGGAAAGAACATTTGAGCCCTTTGCCTTATTTTGGATGAGATCAGAGGTGTTGGGAGGGGTTAGGGAGGGGACTTTGGAGAAAAGGAAAGCGGTAATAGGTTGAATTCAGGGAGAAAGCAAGAGAGGGGTGAGAAGGAGGGATGGAAGGAGGGAGGGAGGGAGGGAGGGAGGGAGAGAGAGAGAGAGAGAGAGAGAGAGAGAGAGAGAGAGAGAGAGAGAGAATATAGAACCTCTGGTCTTGGAATGGATTGTAAAGGAATTTCTGATGACCGAATGACCTGAGATCCATCACTGGGACTATGATGGTGTACATCTCTAATCCCAAGCACTCCCATAGGGGGATGCAAGGCAAAGACAGGAGCCCCAAAGCTCTGGGTCAGTTAAACTGTAGTACAAAGCACTGCAAAATCAAAAGAGAGCCCCTACATCAGTAAAGTCAAAGGAGAGAACTGGCTCTGGAATATTGGCTTTTGACTTATGCTCAGTGCCCACATGTTTGCTCACTCACATGAAATAATAAATTAATTCATAAGTGAATTAATTAAAGTTAATTGCAAAATAATTTTAATGTGTTTTGATTTTAAGAGTCTGGGGGTGGGGTGTCTTTAAACTGCTGTCTCTTGAGCGATAGCCAGGTCTTTTACCTGAATAAATTTATAAAGGTCACTTGGTGACTTGAAATTATCTTATGGATGTGGAAGGAGGCTCTAGGAACCCAAGGTTCTAGTGGAGAGGGAGGCACAGTGCATGCCTAAGGAATATCTACACTAATAAAATTTTAATTGGGTTGCTTTTGAACGTGGCTCTCTGAAGCCTGTTTGAGATGGCATATTCCTTCTTTTTCCTTTAGTTTTTGAGTGTTCTCTGTTTTCCCATAATGATCCCATCCATAACTTAGCCTTATGGGTTTCTAGTTGGTAAGAACTATAGTAAGAACTCCTTTGAGAGCGGTGAGGTATCATAATCATTTCTGTGTCCCTAGGGCCTAGCAGGTAATAGGTACTCAAGAAACGTTTGTGCAGCTGAAATGAATGGATAGGCTATTGAATTCATTCTTGAATTAGTTTCCAAGATATAATGAAAGTAAGCCTTTGAGAAGGTTGATGTTTAGGTAAGGTTATTCATTACCTGAACAACAAGGAAATATCTAGAAATTGATAGCATGTTGGAGTGGATGCTAATAGTGTATTCTAGGAGAGTTAGAATGAAGACAGCACTGAGGGTTAGAGGTGAGAAGTGTTTGGAGTTGGGATTTGGAAGACGAGAGGATTCTGAAGAGGTTGGGTGCAGGAAGTGATAGTTTTCTTTAGAGACTGTCCATTGTTCTTGACATTGGATGTTCACTTTTTCTTCTAAAACAGAAGAGAACCTGAACAAGTGCTTGTGTGATAGAGATAGAGTGTGGTCTTGATGGGAAGCAAGAAAGTAGAGACAAGTGTCTGTATGTTTATACACTTATAAGCATATACCCTGGCCAAGGGCATCTTCTTGTCAATACCCTTTACACACATTTGTTTGAGAGCAATTCATCACACATATAGCCATTGACTTATCCTTGGTGGTCTATCAGGGGTACTAATGATTCTTTATAAGGGAACAGAGGCCACCCTGTATTTGCTGGATATTAAGATACCCTAGAAATTTTCTCTGCTTCCTGTTTGTCCTTGATAAAGTTCATCTCTGTACTGCATAGTGGAAATCACCCAGAAATGATGACAGAAAGTACTGAAGACTGTCTTGAGTCATCAGTGAAGCAGTTTTCAGCTACGGGCATGCCCTACTTCTACCCCAAAGCCACCCAGCTTATTAGATCTCATTTAAGGTCCTATCTGGGAAATTCTGGCCTCCAGCCTCAGCTTCAATTTGCAGATCAATTGTATCAATACTGAGAGTGATACGCCTGCCTCCTATTAATGGCAGATGCATATGTGGTACAACTGACCAAGGTTTATGTTACTCTTACTGAGAACTTTCCATGTGGCAGCAGGGCTCATTTCTCAGGATGGAAGAACGGAATACATTGCCATGGTCCTGCTAGTCGGCTAGTTCTAGTGAGTTGTGTATCCATGCTTGGGCCAAGCACAATTTTTACTCAAGTTTGGTTGTATGTCAGTATAAAGTACAGAACCCCTCAAATTTCCCCTAAAGAAGAAAATCTGTTTTGGGGGGGGAGGTAGGAAGATAGTGGCTAAGATCTAAATCCTTAGAGCCTTGCATGGACTCGCAAGGTTCAGTCACATTACCCACGTCCCTGAGACTGTCACTCCAACCTTCTTGAATTGTTTCTGCCTTGTTCTCCCAGGTGCTTTGTTCTGCACAAGTTGCCCAATTTGAAGTTTCTGGATGCCCAGAAAGTCACCAGACAAGAACGGGAGGAGGCATTGGTGAGAGGGGCCTTCATGAAGGTGGTGAAGCCCAAGGTAAGCTGTTCTTTTCCACTTTTCTTCCTCCTTTGATTGCGCTGAGGAGCACGGGTGATGTCTTTCTGTGCGTTTCGCATGCAGTTGTGACCACACACCAGGGGTCACTCATAGATGCCGAGCTGACCAGTCATGCAGTTGGCTGGATGTAATTTGGGTCTTCCTGTCACTCCGTCTGAAGAGACATTGTTTGTTAACCACTGTGCTTATTTAAATAAGAATGGCTCCCATAGACTCATGTCTTTGCATACTGGTCTCCAAGTGGTAGAAGTGTTTGGGAAGGATTAGCAAGTGTGGCCTTAGTGACAGAATATGTGAATGGGACTGTGGACTTTTCCATTTTCAGTTATGTGGATCAGGAAGTAAGCACTCAGCTGTTGCCCCACTGCCATGCCTACCTGATTGCAGCCATGCTCCCTGTCATGGTTGTCATGGACTCACCTTCTGAAACTCTAAGCCTGCAAAAATCGGTTTCTTCCCTAAGTTCCCATGGCTGTGCCGTCTTAGCAGAGCAATGGGATGGTAACGGAGATGCATGGAAATGCAGAAAAGGCTCTGTCAAGGTCTAGTGGTGGCTTTTAGGCCTCCTCAGTGCTTTCTTCTCAGCAGTTCTACGGCTGACAAAGAATACTCTGGGAATTTTGTGTTTATGGGGTGGTTACAATCCCGCTTGTCCTTTAGAGGGGGCTCTTATTTCTTGCTACTAAAATGGGGTAATTTCCTTCTATCAGAGATGAAAGGTGTTCCACTTCCCTGAGGAACCCTTACCGCAGTAGGTAGTGTTTTCTGGCAGTGTGTGTGTGTGTGTGTGTGTATGTGTGTGTGTTGGGATGCTGCATGCTCTCTACATACAGGGTTTATTGGGAGAGTTCATTTGGAGTCCTGGATTCAGACACAAGGAAGTTCGAAGGGTGTTCACAGTAGTCTTTCCGAGAGACGTTTGGATCCTTCTGAGAAGTCTGTGCCTGGCAAGTAGATTCTGTGACCCTGATGACAACACCTTTCTAGAAACTTCACTACCCTGGAGCACTGTGCAGCTCCTTAGTTACCACACATGAAATTGTAGCTCTGTGTTAAAAATGCTGGCACAGGAATCCTGAAGGCCTAGTTTGTCTTCAGCCGGTGACTTATAGCCCTCTGTACATGCATTGGAAGTGATTAAGCTGGGAAGCAAAGCCAAACAGCGCCAAAACAGAGCAGAACAATGAGAGCTCGTCCATCAAGCTACGCTGTTGGCAGCAGAGCTCAGGCCACTTCTTTCCCTGAATCCATGAGGTGCGACTGATTTCCTGTTATGCTGAATGAAATTGCTAACAGTTGTGGAAATATATGATATGGAGGGTATAATTCTGGCAGATAAATGTATTGTTACCTGTTTCAGCATGTGGAGAATTAATTGAGTGATTCATTTCATAGCTATTAAAGTGTTAACAGTTCTCCTTATTGGAGCATTGGCCTGACATAGTGCACATGACTGCCTTTAGTTATTCCAGCTTTTGCCATTTTGTCCAAATGAAAGAATTTATCTCTTGGCTTCTTTTCTTTCTCCCTTCTTTCCTTTCTCCCTTTTTCTCCTCTTTCCATAGGATGTCAGAGTCAGCAGCATCACCAACCTCCACCAATGCAGCAGAGGAAGTCTTGTGATCCCTGGGCTCAGATCCTGGCCCTTCTGTCTTTCTTACCCCCACGCCTACACTGCACTGAGCAGATCTCTATTTTCCTTTTCCTCGTTTGCTTTGGGACTGGAAGCTGTAACACTGCTGATGGAAATCCGATGAAGTCCTAACTAGCTGGCCTTGTACTGGGATGTTGTATTCTGCGTGTGCTTGACTCTCTCCCAAGGTTTCATGTCTCAGAAGCCTGCACACATAGAAGAAAGGACCATTGACTCAGAGCAGTTTGTGGGGTTGCCCCAAGGGCACTGTCATGAATTCCTGAGCTGGAATTTTACCTCTATGGGGCCTGGCCTTTTCTTACTCTGCTGTTTTGGCCTAAGGGGGGGGGGGGAGACAGAGACAGAGACACAGAGAGAGACAGAGAGAGACAGAGACACAGAGAGAGACAGAGAGAGGAGACAGAGACAGAGAGAGATCGAGATCAGTATTTTCCCTGGGGTTGTTTTGGCAAACAGGAAAGTTCCCAGGAGAGCCTGAAGAAGGAAGACAAGTAGGGATGGTCTATTTTGCTGTGAGGAGATAGGGAGAACTGGAATCCCTCTTGCCTTTGAGCATGATGGGGAAGGGCTCCTTAAAACCGGCCACCAGCTGTCTGAGTCGTTAGCCACAACAGCGGTGGTGCTCTTCCGAGTTCCCAATTACCTTCCAATCAATTATAGAATCAGCACATGTTTGTGTGATTGACTCTAATGCCCTGACTAACTGTATTACACTTAAAAATGCCCATTAATTATTTCAGGGGAGACACAGAAATATCCTTGGCAAAGCAACATGGGGATCTTGCCTTCTCTTTCCCAGCTAGAGAGGACCTCAGAAACCCCTCTGGGAGAGTGGCGGAAGCTTAAGGTCCTGAAGAGTCCTTTGGCTGTGGGGGTTCTGGTGAAGTGCACTGTGTGACGATCTTTCAAGATTCAGAGAGGATCTCACGCCATCACTGGTTTTCATATTGCACATGCTGATGAATGGCAGGCAATTCACTTTTGTCTGTTATTTTCTGAGACTCACAGTGGTGTTTTTCCTGCAGATAGAAGAAAGCCAAATGAGTTCTTTGCTGAATTAATAAACTGGCATTCAGAAGGCTGCTTCTTGTCTGCTTGCCATGTGTACAGACACATGCTTGTTCCTATGCAGGTATATATGTCCATCCTATATCTGTATGTATACATATGTATGTTCTGGGAGTCATGTGTACCCCTGCAGTCGGCTCCTCGGTGGAAAGCAGTTGCCTTCCCTCTGACTGCTGGAGCTGTGCCATGCACACTTGCTGAAGACCCTATTTTTCATAACAGAATCGGAATCTCAAGTTGACTTCTGTCCTTTCTGGGGCAGCAGGGGCCTGTTGTGCTTATTCAGCACAAAGTTCTGATGGATGATCAAGGAGGTCATGATTTGGGGAGCTGTTTTCATTTTATTCCTGACATAAAGTATTTGGGAGAACGGAAAACACCTCTCCAATCACAGCCCTTGCCTTCGAGGTAGGCACAGGCAGACTGGGTGTTCTCGGCTGACACAAACACAAAGCCAGCCAGGAACTAGCCGGCCTCCTGTGGCACCGAGGTCTGACTTGGTACCTGGCAGGCCTGGACACTTGGAGCCAAGTTCTTCCTAGCTCTTGCTCCTGATGCCACAGTGCCTCTACGACCGCACTTTGCCTTTGTTGATTCAAATCTGTCTTTCCTCTGTGTTTGCATTGCTCTATAGAAAGAAAGATGCTGCCATTTGTGAGAAATAATAATAGTTACAGTGGGTTTTTTCAGACACACAGGCACACACACTGTGTGTGTGTGTGTGAACATTTAATGAACCTGCGACAGCTAGGATTTACTCATTTCCCAGAATTTTAAAGAAAATATCTATCTTTGTCAAATATTGGCCATCGAATCGTGCCATTGTCAATAGAGTGAGCACTGGAGTAGACACTGAGAAGCTCAGGGCCCCCAGTGAGAAGCATCTGGAATGACCAGACCGTGACCCCCATGGCTGCACTGGGAAACGAAGATCAAAGGAACACAGAAGCCTGTCCAGGAGGGCGCGTATGGCGACACACCAGCCCTGCACATCAGAGAAGCAGCTCAACATCCCGACAGTCACAATTGCTTAATTATGTCCTGGCTTTGTAATTATTCATCCCTGTTCTGGCAAAGAGCGCAGTTGTCATTTCTTTGACATAATTATTTAAAGCCGAGCCCTCTTGTTTACATGCATATACACCAAGTTGGCTGCCGCCTGTTAATCTTTAGAACCATAGAGGAACCACGGGGAGCCTAGATACAGGGTACCCTGGACTGAGCATCATGGAAAGCATTTAGGTCCATAGGATTTTACTTGTTTCTCTGGTCATTTCCTTACAGTGAAAGTGTGGTTAACACAAATGTTTGAATCTTGATGTGAACCGGTATTCTACATTCCTTTTGTAGCATGACTGCTTCCTAGTGTATGTGATGTGTATCTGGTTTATGAGTAAACTTTTGCCTACCTTGTGACTATTGTGTCTTCAGATATTCAGAGAGGTGAGGTGGGAGGAGAGGAGAGGAAAGAAAAAGGGGGAGAAAGAAAAGGTGAGGCAAGAAAATTCACAAAGGAATAAAATTCAGTGCACCTACTGAAATACATTCGATTCTTTTCCTAAACTACACATTGACTGTTCCTTGTGACCAAGAATCACCTGGTCCTATGACCACTCTATACAGTCCCAATCTCGACATTTGTGGTCAAAAATTCTCCTATGTAAAGTCAGTTTTTTTTTTCCTTGTCTTTAGGTATTTCTATGGGAAAGACAATGTACAGTAAAGACAGGAAGTGGAATTAAGAGAATCCAGTTTTTGTTGGTGAGGAAGCTGCCCATTTCCAGGTTACTAGCTCCCTGAATCTGTGAACTGGGCCTGTGTTCTTCCATCTTGCAGCACAGAGGCTTGGCCTATAGCAGGAACTAAGCCAGCCCTTACAAAGTCAGGAACCACAGGCAGCAAAGCCTTTCGAGAGAGTCATTCTGCGGCCAAAGTGTGACCATCTAGAGATGCAGAAAAGACTCTTGCCTTAGGTGGTGAGTTTCCAGATCTACCCAGAGCTGATGTGAAGACCTGTGGCTGCCATGCTGTCTGTCACCCCCACTGTCCCATTGAGCAGCACTTCTAGGAGAAGCACGGGTGTGGTCTGTAACTCTATAGCCCATTCTTGAATATGTTCCCGAACTTTCCCTTCTGTCGGAACACACCTCCTTGTAGCAGGGCTTTGGAAACTAAGCAGTAGCTTTTCTCAGAAGTATGTGGGGGCCTGTAAAAATCTACAGGAAACTGAATGGAGATCTCCCCTTGCTGTGACTGCTACCATGGTGGCTAGCTGCGCTTTAATGGAACCCTGCTGAGTGGCTTGCTTTGGTCATAAAATATGGTTATTTTGATGCCTAACCTGGTGTTTTCATATATTCTATGTTATTCTAAAATAATGTCTTTGAGCTCTTCAGTTACCCTCTTTTAACCCAAGTACAAATATATAAAAAGGTTATCAAAGGGATGGGAGATGGCTCAGCAGGTAAGAGCACTGTGGGTTTGATCCTCAACACCCAAGTGCTGGCTTACAAGGGTCTGTGACTCTAGTTCCAGGTTATCGGACGCCTGCACTGGCCTGTATTGGCACTAGATACACATATGGTACAAATACATACACTTGGTCAAAACATCCACACACATAAAATAAATTAGTTAGTAAAACTTAAAATAAAATGTCAATCAGAGGCCACCTCAAGATTTATAAAAATGTTAACGTCTAAACTATATTTTAAATAAACCTAGATCTTCTCATGAACAAATTTTGTAAGCCACATATACAATTCATGTAGTTAATTAGATATTTAGTCAATACATATTCAAAGTTCTCTTCAGTACCAAATATTCAGAAAAAAAAGCTATAAATATTATTTGATTTTCTGGATGTTTCTAATCACCTAACTGTGTTTGTGTTCTGTGTTTTGTTTCTGTTTCTGCACAGATGTTTCTTGTCTTGAAACACACTCAAATTCTATTTTTAGTTACTTTTAAAGAGAAGGAAAAATTTTTAATTAATTTCTTTTTTGAAAATGCTTAGGCAATATGTTTAGAAACAGTGTTGGAAGCCAAACATTTGCGGTTTGTTTATTTTTCATTATTGTCGCTGACTCTACTGTTGGTCACATTCATTTGAAGGGGAAATCACTGATGGATCCACAGATCTCTGTTTCTTCACATTGTAGCATCTCCTGTCTTGAGGAAATGCCTTCAGAACACTGTTCTTTGGGGACAGTTTTCATAGACTTGCATGGGGGGCAGCAAGGCACTGAAAGCACAGACAGGCGTTAGTAGGAACAGCACCTTCAGACAGAGATCTGAACCTCACAGTGGGGATGTCAGAGGTTACATGCGTCTGTGACAAAAGCAAAGAAAACAAGTGTTTGTTGTGGCTCACAGTTTGGGGGTCTAGTCTATCATGCCAGGGAAGGCATGAGGCTCGGGGCTTGAGGCACCCACAGTGAGGAAGAAGAGAGAGAGGAATATTGGTACTTAGCTAGCATCTTTCTTTTTGAACACCAGAACTGGATGTAATGTTCCTGCTCATATTTATGGTGGCTCCTTCCACCCCAGTTTACATAATCTACAAAGTCCCCCATAGTCATGCTGAGAGTCTTGCTTCTTTGGAGATTCTAGAACCCATGAAGAAGTTGACAATCAGCGTTAGCCATCAAGGATACAAACTATAGGTTCTTCTAGAATCCTCTGAGCATACTATAGAAGCTGCTTTTCATGGACGCCAAGGCTCAGGAAACGGTATCATGTTTCCAACAGAGCCAATAATTTCCCAATATTCTTGTAGCCTGATTCACTTGGCCTGTTGTCTGTTTTCTGAAGTGACCATTTTCTTCAAAGGTGTTTGAACAGACATAAGACACAACTGATGAGATAAAGACTGTTAGGAACTACACTCAGTCTGGAATCCAGTATTTGGGAGAAGTGTGCCCGAGTGTACTTTGTCTAAAATCAATGGTGTTCTTCTCTCTGTTCTTGCTATGGAAACTCCTGTAATGGGGAAATACCTTTCTCTTGTCTACTCACCTTGGTCTTGGTCATTTAATGATGTGGCCAATGATACGTGAGTGTAAGTGACAACCTGTCAGTTCTCGGTCAGGACCTGACATGCCATGTGCTTCTACTCGCTGCCTTTGTAAGCTTGCTGTCAACTAGGAGAATAACATGAGAGGCACACTGAGAAAACCTGGACCCAACCCACAGCCTGAAACCGAAACCTGTGCAGTCTACCATAGACCTATGCATAAGGAAGGAATGATTATTGGAAGCCACCAAGACGGAGCCAAGAACGATTGAAAAACCTGACTGATACATGGATACCTTCCCATCCACATGTTTCTCCCTCTGAAGCATCCCTCTGATGCTGAAAAAACTTTGGTGAGTACAGTCTGTACCACTAATTCCAACAGACTTCCTGATGCTACTTAGGATAGCAGGGCCTGTCTAAGAGCTGCCTGACCACATAGTAGTACTTTACTAAGCACCCAGAAAGTTTCCTGGTGTTAGTTCAAACAGCACCTAGCACGCCCCCAGTGTTCACTGCCTACTGGTTTTATTAACTACTTATTTAGTACATCTCTCTCTTCCCCCCTTGTCTCAAATCTGTGACTGAGAAAACTGACAATTGGAAACGATGCCCATCTTGATTCATGGAGCAGGGAGATGACAAGGGTGTCCCTTGGATCTGTCCATGCCCCATAGCTCAGATTCTATTCTTGTATTCCTTATTTTAGGACAGTCAACTTCAAACCTTGGGATCTTCCCATTATATATCATAAATTTTATAGACCAGGTCTGGAGAACTATGGAGGCTGGACCAAAAGATCAGGGAAACCAGTAGGAAGAAGGCTGCAAGAGTTTCTGCGTGAATCCCATGCTGATACTATGACTCCATTCCCTGAGCCCTTTAGTGACACGCATGGATTATACAGAGACTGAGGAAGCAGGCAACGGAAGGCTCCAGATGTTAGGCTACTTTGTGATTCCCTCTGAGGGTGAGGATGACCCACCTTAGCGAGGGTTAGAGTGGCAGGAATGGTTGAACCGTGTACTCTTTGGGTTCTTGGGTATTGGAGAGAGGAGTCAGTTGAGCTTTGTATGGACCAAGGAGTGTCACCTAGTCTGAGGTCACCTGGCACTGGTGTTGGTGCTTATGTAGCCACTGGGGTCAAAGAGGTGGAACTGAGAGCCTTTTGTCCCAAGGACTGTGGGAAGCATCTGTGGCAGCAGTGGTGGTAGTGGTGGTGTGTGTGTTGGTAGGGAAGGGGTGATAAGGGACTCAGGCAAAAGCGAGGAGAAGGCTAAAGGTATCAGAGATCTCATAGTGACTGTCCTGGCTATGCGTCCTGACATTCTCAAATGCCCTTTGGCATGTTCTTACTCAAAAGATTCTTTTCCCTGTGGGCTCTGTTTAAGGTGACTTTAAGCTTATGATCTTAACTGAGCTCTGAAGGTTCCCATTGGTGCAATTGCTGCTACTGAGGATGGATCTTTAAGTATCAGCTATGTCAGTAATCTGCACAGTTCCAGCTTGATGGCTCTTCAGATCACTGAGATCTATTTATTTTTAAATTATGTGCATTTGCCTGAATGTATGTATGACATGCGCGTGCCTGCAGCTGGTGGAGGACAGGAGATGGCATCTGATCCTCTTGAACTGGAGTTATAGGTGGTTTCAAGCCATCCTGTAGGTGCTAGGAATCCAGCCCAGGTCCTTCATCAGCGCAGCCAATACACTTAACCACAATCATCTCTCCATTCCCTTGATCCATTAGAAAAGAGGGCTTTTGAAGTCTTGTTCTTACAGGTGAGATGATCTTGGGCAATCCAACCCAAACAAAATAAACATCTTCATGAAGATAAGACGTTGAAGGTGGTTCAGCAACAGAGGGATTGCCTAGCATGTGTAAGACCCTGAGCTCCATTTCCAGATCCCTGACACCTCCCCGCAGAAACATGTAATGGGGGAAAAAAGAGAGAGAGAGAAGCAGCTTTGGGCAGGAGACAAGATGTAGCTTAGTTACAGAGTTCTCATGTAGCATGTGTGAATCCCTGGGTTCAATCCCCAACACTCCCAGAAACTCAGTTCATAATAAGAAAAGCTACCCGATCCTCCTGGATGTGTTTAAAAGGCAGTTTTCAGGGTACCGGTTGTGTGTGTGTGTGTGTGTGTGTACGCCTGTGTGTGAAGATTGGATATTGTCTAGCAGGTAAACTTCGGGTCCCCAAAGGCTGGTGGAACAGTTTGCCCTTCCATTTGCTCCTCTGCTTCCCCCACAGAGCATTTGAAAGGAGCAGACAGGCGCCATCAGTAAGGCCTGGTGCTTGTCTGCCTCTGGTGTAAACTGAGCCACACCCAGTGCTGTTGTCGGCGGGAGCAGCTTTATGCAGCCTTTTCACCAAGAAGCTTTAGGATAATTTTATTTTTCATGAGCTTCTTAAAATATGACAGTAAATTTTGAGCTATATTACCTGAATTAAAGCTCATTATTTCTTTTCAACAGCAAACTAATGCTCTCTGACTAGGCTCCATGTGTGTGTGTGTGTCTGTGTCTGTCTGTCTGTCTGTCTGTCTCTCTCTCTCTCTCTCACACACACACCCACACACTCACACCCACACACATTTTCTTTCTTGCTGTGTGGAATTTGAAGTGGAGCTTGTACTTAATGAATCTTTTAACTCATGACTGAAACGTACGCTTGTCTCCTCTTGCTTTTTGGTTGTTGTTAGGCGCTCCGGGGTGTCACAGAGGCTCTCTGGCTGAGTGACCTGTTCATTCCTCCCACATACTCAGCTTTAATTTTTGTTCTTGGCAAGGCTCAAGAAGTTGCCATCAGCTAGTCTTCGGGGAAGGTTTACGTTCTGAATGTATAGTTGCTGTTACACTCCACAAAATACCTACACATCCTTCCCTGTCTGTGGGCCCTGTTAGACTTGCTGCTCTCTGGAGAAGGTGGGTATTCTCCACATTTCAGGGTTGTGCTCAATGTTCTAACACAGGATGACCAATACCTCATGCTATCTGGCTTTCCATTGTGAAGGCAGGTGCCACGGTGTGTCCTTCAGAGTCTGTTGTGAGGATAAAGCGATAGAATCTGTGGGCAATACTGGCACTTTCTTTCGTGCATGAGATTGGCAGCTAATGTTCCTAGTTATGCCATTTCAAAACAGTCTGTGACATGACATAGAGAGGATACTTTTGGTTTACAATAGTTGTTGGAATATGTCAATGTGCACCAGTCAGCTCAGATGCATAAGAAAATGTCTCAAACTCAAGAGGCCAAACAAACATGACTTCATTTTCTTACAGCGCTCAAATTCTAATATTAGGATGCTAGCATGGTTCAGGTGCCGGTTCTCTTCCTGGCATTATAAATAACTACCCTATCGTTCCTTATATTCATATCATGTCTACATATGGAGAAAACAAAAAAAGAATATCTTTTCTTGTTGTTATAAACTACAGCCCTAGTGGATCAAGACTTCATTTAACCTTAATGATTTCCGTGGAGCTGTGTCTCTAGATATAGTCACATTAGATTTTAAGATTTTAACAAGTGAATTTGTGTAATCTGTGTAGGACACATTTCAGCCCCTAATGGAGAGCCCTGTCCCTACCCAACACGTCTTCACTGAGTTTTCTAAGATTTATATTTTAGGGAATAATTTGGAAGACTTTCACTGAGCATCTATTTTCTGAATACGAAGGGAGAAAGTCGACCTTACATTCTTCCTGGGGAGGACTAGGCTGCTGAATTTGCGAGTCTATAGCACAGAGCAAAACCATTTGTTCCCTAAGAACAGTGGCAGGAGGTATGCAGGTCCAAGGAAGCCTTCAAGGTTCAGGAGTATGGACTGCAGAAGGGGCTGCAGGTCACTGATATGCTTGAGAGGACAATGGACACAGTCCTGGTAGACAGCACAGCTGCAGGGAAGTCTCCTCATAGCTCCAGCTCAGCAGAAGGATGCCTGATGCAGAAATAAGCCCTTAAGCCCTTTCATTTGGATGACCTCGGACTCAACTCTCCTAATCCCCCTCCAACTCCCTTGGCAAATCTGGACGTCAAGGTTGAGGTTTAGATCCTGGAATCTGTCATTGGGATCAGGCTCCCCTCAGCCACAAAGCAGAGTATAAAAGGCTGGGGGGGGGGGCGAGGTAGGGGACTTATTACCCATGTCCAAAGAATATCATCTCATCTTTAGACAGGCTTTGAACCCCAAGGTGGAGATAGCAGATCTTGGGATAATTACAAAGCAGCCAAGTGCTGAATTACACAAAGCCACACTAAAAAAAAAATGTATCTGCTAAGTATAATGTGTAAAAAATGTATCTGCTAAGTATAATGTGTAAAAAATGAGCCTGATTGCTACATGCATCTAATTTTTAGTCATGGGCTGTTTGGGAAAAGATTAAGTTACGAAGGATTCGTTCCTTCCTTGTATTAAGAAAAATCCCATGGCCAGCGTGCAGCTTGTACTCAGACGAGAGAGGCTGAGCAGGAAGATCAGGGATTGTGTTTGTTGAAAAAAATACATTCAGTGGGAAGAAAACAGAGCCGGGAGGCAAGGATTTTCCCTCTTCTCTCCCTTCCCCTCTCCTCCTTCCTCTTCTCCCAAGCACTGTGGGATTAATGTGTGACTTTGTTCATGTACCTGCTACAAACAGTTCAGCGTGTAGGCCAAACACGCTCTAATGCAGTGAAATTAAGAAATAATACACTTTGAAAGTGATTTATGAGTGTGGTTAAACTGCCAGATTTACAAAGAAATAGTTCAGATCTTGGGAAGCCTCAGGAGTCACGTCAAAAATGAACTTGACCATGATTTAAACTGCTACTTTTCTTACATGACATTTAATATGTGTACTTTAGAGGCCCATATGTCTTTAATAAAATAGCATTAAGTTTTAAATATGATATGAATGCAGCCAGTTTCTAAATTCATAACCTTTTCCACAACTCCAAAATGCTAACCAATAAGGGAGTCACACACGCAATAAAACATAAACCTTAGAAAATAGCTTTTTATTAAAATGGTTAGGCAGTTGGCAGCTGGGTTGCAGAGTAATAAATACTTACAGTGCTGTGGGTTTATCAGACCTTGTTTACCCTGCTAGCAACTGGGACCAGACAACTAATTATAGACCCTGTGCAAAAGTACCCCGTGATCAGTCCCCAAAGTGTATCAGAGGGAAGAGTAGCAGTGCTGAGAGCCTCCGTCCAAGGACTGGGTATTCCGATTTCTGACCAGCAGTTAAAAGTGACCTTGGACAAACGCCCCCTCCCCCATTTCTCTGACTTTGAGCTGTGTCATGGTGGAGACAGTACCAGCTGCCAAATGGATGTATGTTAATAGTGACAAACAGCCCATAGTAGTGGTTCAGTTAAAAAGCAATCGATTGGGGTCTGGGGCAGTGACTCAGCAGTTAAGAACACAAGCTGGGCACTAGCTGGGTTTAAATCCCAGCAGCCATATATGGAGCCAGGTGCTCCACAAAGGTCTCCAGCTTCAGCTTTGTGGGACCCACATAGGCACATATACCCATGCACACATGCACACATACACAGTAAACAGATCAACTAAAATATTAAATCCTTAATACGTTTACAAAAATCAGTTCTTTAAAAATTCTTTTTGTTGTTGATGAGTTCATTAAGGGCAAATCTACATTGATAATCTACCCTGAGCTCCAGGAGCGGTTTGGACATTTGAGCCCTTCCTGGGCTTGTTGTCATCTTTGTGGGATGTACCAGAGGATCAGTGCCTCACTTATGTCTCAGACGTAGTGGTGTTCCAAAGGCTTGGTTCACTCCGTCCCTCCTTCTTCCTAGAGAAGGATGTGAACTGCTCCACGCTGCTTCATTGTGCCTTTGTGTTTAGAAGCTTCAGTGTGTCGTCAAAGACGTCCAGTGCTGTCGCTGCTGCTCCTTGTCAGGAGGGTATCAAAGCACATCTCTGCGGTGGAGATCCCCGACTCTGTGCCTTGCACACTTGTGTACAACAGACTTTTCCATGTCTCCCCTGGAACGGGTAGCCTGGGGTTGTTCTGGCAGGGTTTGTCCACACAGTCAATTAATACAATCCAAAACTTGTTTTTGAAATAGGTTCCTAAGTTTTCTAAAATGGGGCCTTGGAGCTATATCCCAGCTTGCCTTTGAACCTTGGAGCATAGGCATCTCTGTGTTAATCAGAGATTAAAGGCCAAGGAACTATTTCATTTCATTTTATTTTGATACATTTTAAAAATAGTGGAATGATTCTATTAAAGTACATTGTGGTGGTTTGGATATTTGAAAGAATTAGGACATGTGACCTTGTTCGAGTAGGTATAGTAGGAATTGTGTCATTGGGAGTGTGCTTTGAGGTTTCAGAAGCTCAAGCAAGGCCCAGTGTCTCTCTCTTCCTGCTGTCTGCTGATCTGGATGTAAACTTCAGCTCCTTGTCCAGCACCATGTCTTCCTGAATGTCACCATGCTCCCCACCATGACAATGATGGACAGGCCCTCTGAAACTGTAAGCCAGCCCCAATTAAATGCTTTCCTCTATAACAGTTACCATGGTCATGGTGTCTGTTCACAACAACAAGGCCTAACTAAGACAGATATTAACCAAGAAAATCATTCCTGTGTACTCCTGTATGCCAACTTTACAACCCCCCATTTTCCTCTCCTTCCCTCTCCACGGCTTCTGTATATTAAACATTACTTTCCAACTAATATTTTTTTCTTATTTTCTCTGTATTCTTCAAATTATTCCTATCACAAACTGTGTAGTTCTCTGTCAAATTTATTCTGAGTACCATTAGGAACCACACTGTGTTTCTCCTATTTCTGGATGTGTTATGCACAAGGGTAATTGTGTGTCTGTATCTCTGTGTATGTGCATGTGTGTTCCCTTTAAGTTTCTCATCTAGGATAACATAACCTCTCCATGTTTATTGGAAGGCAGGTGTGACCCCATGAACCTGAGGTGCAGGATTGAATTCCAAGGTGCCCCTTTTCAAGTTGAAGGTCTGTTCCAGATGAGACATTGTATCTAATCATGCCGGGGAAGAAGTGGGTCTTGAGTTACGCTTAGTACTTCAAGACCCTCTTTGGAATGGGTTTCCTCAAGTCTTATTGGTCGGTTTGGCTCTGCAACGACTTAGACTCTCTAGGTGCTCCTGCAAAGCTCACATTGACCTCCTAAGTTGCAGTCCAAGGGAATTATGGGTTCCCTGAGCATCCTGAAAATTATTAACAGCATGAAGTCTTGATCAGTGTGAATGTGCCTTCAGACTGTTAGCCAAATCTTTGCATAATACCAATCATTCTACCTATAAAAGCACAAATATGTTATTGTTCTCAATAGGCAATTTAATGCAGCTTTGGGGAGGAAAAAAAGAGAAAAGAAGATTACAGGCTGGCTGATCTTGCTTTTATTTCCCTTAAATCTCTCCACACTTCTCAGGGGTTGTACTTGTTTAAACATTGTTTGCAACTGTGCAACCTGTGTGATTTGGAAAGCAAATCAAACTAAACACAAAGTCTTCATCGTGTGCTGTTTTTAAAGGATTTTGTGCATTTATTCCAAATATATATTTCTCCCTGAGTGGTTCTGAACCTATAATCTTTTCCTTGTTACATTTCTTTTGGCAGGGAGGGGGCCACGAAGGTGGCTTGGCTGGGAGTAGAAAGCTCCTATTAAGAGCTACCTCCTCCTTGCGCAGTGTTATTCATAGCAGCCCTATTAGGGCTAATTATTTTCAAGTTTCTATCAAAGGGGGATATTTGAGCTGACAAAAAAATGCATTATTTGGAAGAAAAGTGGCCTGTTTAAATAAGAAAGGGATCGTTATTATCTACGCCTTCCTTTCTCCTCCCAGTTCCTCGCCTTTGTAGGGAAGGGGCTGGAGGACCCCTTAGGAGTCTGTAAGTCAGCGAAGCTTCCAGGCATCTGTCTATACATGCCAAGATGCCTACTACCCCAGGAAGGGAAAAATGCATTTTCTCTTTTTGCCACAGCTCACCTGAATCACTCACTGGGAAACTGATATCAGTCTAAAACTTGATGGCCATTGATATGTGGTAGAAAGATTATGAGATGGTAAGCTGAGTATGTTTATCAGGAAAGTCTGTCTACTGAAAGAAATGTTCCCCAGATCTTGGCAGCATGCGTGGCTCCAGTCCACTGAAAATTCCTAGGTGGAGAATGAGGGGTGCATCTGATCAATCAGGGCTCCAGGTTCTTTCCATCAGTGACCATGCGTTTTTCTTGTTTCGTGGAGTCCTTCACTGAACTCAGTTTGTTGGCGGAGTTAGATTGAGAACACGGAGGCTTGTGTGAGATTGACTCACTGGCCTTGTCTTAAAATGACATATTTTGCTTCTGCCTGTCTCCTGTGGTCCAGAACTTAGGGATAGAAGCATCCTTAACTGAAGAAGGAAATGAGCCTGGAAAATGTGACTAATCGGCGTTTTAACCCATATCTCTCCCAAACCTCAGTGCTGAAGCTTGTACTATAGGGACCTCAGGTTGGACCTGTGTTTAGCTATGGGACCTTTAAATAAAGAATGGAGTTCAAATAAAGTTGCAAGGGGGACATTAATCCAGTCTACCTCGTGTCCTGCTATGAAGGGAGATTAAGTGACACCAGGATCTTCCCAGGCACAGAGGGACAACCATTGGGAGAAACATAAGGAAAGTAACACCTTGATTTTGAATGAGTATTTCTGGATATATGAGAAATAAGCTTGTGTTAGTTAATCACCTAATCTGTGCTGTTCAGCTGTGTCAGCCCTAGCAAATGAATGTGGTAGCTTCACCGAGTCCTTAGAGCAAACGTGAATGAGCTTGGTGAGCTCTGCCCACTGAGCACTCAGGCGATGCTCCACTCCACTAGCCACCTTACTGGAAACCATGGGTGAGTTGCATGCCTCCTTCAGTCTCCAACTTGCCCACATATTACATGATCAGAAGCTCTGGGCTTAATGAGTTCTGAGAATCCATCCATGGATTTGCAGTCTGGCCTCTGCATAGACCTTAAAGAGATACGAATAGGAAACAGAGGAGTGAAATTATTCTGATCTGCATATGGTATGATATTATGTATAAAAGACCCCAGAATTTCCACTGGAAAGCTTTTAGAAATAATTGACAGCTTCACCAAAATGGCAGGACATAAAGCATGCAGAAAGATCCTGTTCACACTTTAATTTACAGTAGCATCAAAGACAATACAATTTCTTGGAATAACCCTAGCCAAGGGGGTAAAGACTTCTACAATGATAGCTTCAAATTTCTAACGACCGAGAAAGGCAAAAAGAACAACATTATTCTGTGTTCATGGATTGGTAGAATCACTATTGTGAAAGTGACCAGGCTACCAAAAGCACTTTATAGACTTATTGAAAACCCAATTAGAATACCCACAACGCTCTCCACAGAAATAGAAAAAATACTAAGATTCATATGGAACCAGAAAAGACCCTGGATAGCTAAAGCAATCTTGAGCAAAAGGAATAATACTGGAAAAACTATAAATCCAGACTTCGAAATACATTATGGAGTTATAGTAAAAAGAACAATATGGTGTTTGCACAAGAACAGTTATAATGAAATAAAAATAGAAGACCAAATATGATATTTAACAAGGAGGACAAATACACATGCAGGAGAAAAGACAGCATCTCCAGCAAATGGTGCTGGGAAAACAGGGTATCCACATGTAGAAGTAAGAAATTAGACCCATATCTGTCACTCTGCCCAAAAGTTAGATCCAAGTGGATCAATACCTCAAAACCAAGTGGATGGATTCTGCAACACTAAAACTGCTAACAGAAAACACAGGCAGTTCCCTACAACATATATATGTGAGAAGGGACTATCTAAACATGGCTTCATTTGCTAAGGAATTAAGGCCAACAATCAACAATTGTGATCTCATAAAACTAAAGTGTTTCTTTATCACTAAGGAGTTTACTTTTTAAAATTGTCATCCCATGAGTCCTGCCTGTGAAGATGAAAGAATGCTAACTCTGGGAACTATTTTCAGGGACACTACAGCACCAGATCCTTAGCATCCTGTGAAGAGAACTGAGGACTCATAGGTAGTGCCTTACTTTAGAGCTGATGATGTCTTACAGACAAACAGATGTGTCTGCCTCAGGATTGGATGCACTGCCTCCAAATGTTCCCGAATTTGCCTGATGGAGATTGTGTTGACTTGCCCTAGCCTTGGACCCAGCTTATTCTTCTTTATGATACATGTCACCCAGAATTCTTTTGTACTCATGGGAGGCACTGACATGCCCTTGAAATAATGTATACCCTTATGTGTATGGGTCACTTCAGTTCCCATTTTCAAACTACTAGAGTTTAGCTTTAAATACTTCAGAAAGGTATCTCATGTACCTCAATGACCCAAGAGCATAGTTTGAGTGGGAAGGAAGGAGTAGAAGCAAGCATTCTCACGTACTGGCTCTATTGACCGTTTTTGAATTTCTAAGTCTGGCTCCATCCCTCTTCCAGGAGTCCATGACAACCAGAAGCTTCTCCAAGAGAGGGGAGAAATGATATTTTATGTCACCTTTATTCAAAACAAGCTTTGTAGCAGGGTGAACTTTTGAGATACACCACAGACAGGAGAAGGTCTTCAAGCCATAAGAAAATGACAGTGAGTTCAGATTTTCTACTTTTCCCTCTCCTGCAGGGCAGGTTATCTGTCTTTGTCATGGCTAATAGCAATTTATGCTATCCATGACCACTGAAAGGAAAAGATTTATATTTAAAAAATGAACTGAGACAGATTCCTTCTGTATTTGCAACAAGCTCATGCCGTGCAGAAGGAAGCAGAATATTCAAGGTCATGATTTCTCAGCCTTTACTGGGAGGTTGTCATTTATTGATGATCTTATCATTTAGATTTCAAACTTAGGAGACATTCTTCTGGTGTCTTTAAAAAGAAAGAGACTTTGAGTTTTGAGGATAAGGAGCTTCTTAAGATCTTCCCGTTTTCAGGAAAGGGACACTTCTTAGCTTGTCAAGCTTTTCAATAACCTGTCTCCCAGAGAGCAAAACGAAAAAAAAATATGAGTGTAGCTTCAAGATTGAGAACATTTTAAAGCCACGTCTGAAAGTGAAATATTCCAAACCCAGGATCTGTGTACCAACCTTTTAAAGATAAAGCATTAGGATTTTTCTCAATTTGGAATCTTGGTTCAAGTGAATGAAACTTGTCCTCTTATCCTGTTCCCAGCTCTTCAGTGTCTGTTTAGACAGAAACACACATAATAGAATGGCAGACCAGACGATGTCAGCTCATGAAACCCACAGAAGCTGTAACTCACTGGAGGTTGAAGGTGGCATTAGATGATTCAGTGTATCTGTCTAGAATGTGATAGCATTAACTCATGCGTCTTCCCTTTCTCATTCTCCCACAGCGTCCACAGGAGTTTAAGTGAGTGCCTCCTTGTTTTGGGAGGTCTTGGTTTTCACTAATTTTCCTATTTTTCTAACCATTAACGTCATTGTTTTAGGCCTTCTTATTCATCCACCCATCTATCCATAAACCCATCCATCCATCATTCATCCACCCTCCTATCCAACTTTTCTGTCAATCCAGTCTATATCCATCCATCCATCCATCCATCCATCCATCCATCCATCCATCCATCCATCCATCCACTCTTACTTATGAATGCCCAACCTTAGCTTGACTTGTTCCTAGCCAGCTTTTCTAACTTAAACTATCCCATTTCTCTTTAACTACATTTTGCCTGTAGGTTTTTACCTTTTTTATTTTATGTATCTTTTTTTCTTCTTACTCTGTGACTAGCCATGTGACTGTGTGCCTGGCCTCTGTTGTCTTCCTCTTTTCCTTTTCTCACTCCTTGCCCTCTTCCCTAGATTTCTCTCTCTGCCTACTAACCTTGCCATTGACTCTTCAGCTCTTTATCAGACCAAGCAGGTGTTTTAGGCAGACAAAGTAACATAGCTTCACAGAGTTAAACAAATGCAATGTAAAAGAATGCAACACATTTTTGCATCATTAAACAAGCATTCTACAACATAATGAATGTAACACATCTTAAACTAATATCCCACAACAAGTCTATACTAAAGACTAGCTAAGACATCCACCCTTATGGACTGAACAACTACTGGATTGTTGGACCTTCCATTGGTAGACAGTCATTGTTGAACTAGCTGGGCCACATTCTAGCAAATCTCCTTATATATTTAAGTTCTACAAGTTCTGTTCCTCTAGAGACTCTGAATAATACATGGCTTGTAATAGTGAACTATCCCTAGAAATAGGTGGAAGGTTTGTGCTTGTCATTATCTCTTGTGATTTCAATAGGAGTGTCCCCCAAAAGGCCCATGTGTTGAAGGTTTGGTACTAAACTTCTCAGTGATTGGATCATGAAGACTTTGGCCTTAATCAATAGATTAAACGACTTATATATTTGTAATTAATAGACTATTAAAAGTTGGTGGAGACTGTGGAAGGTGGGGCCTGATTGGATGAAGTGGATCATGGGGTGGGGTAGTTGTTTGGGTCTATTCCTTGTTCTAGGTCCTTCCTTTGTCTGGTTCCTCTGTTTCCCAGTTGCCATGGCAAGAGCTATTCTGCTCTGCTATCCCTCTTTCCCATGATGCGCTGTACAACCACAGACCCACAGGGATGAGGTCAAACAACTATGGACTCGAGCCTCTAAAACCTTGAGTCAAACTAAAGCTTGTCTTCTTCCAGATGTTTAGCTCAGGTATTTGAACACAGCCATTATCAAAACTGGCACATGAGAAGAAAAGGGAAATCCTGTTAACAAAATATCTGAGTCAAGGCTGGGAGTGGTGGTGCAGACCTTTAATTTCTGTACTCGGGAGGCAGAGCAGGGGGATCTTTGTGAGTTCAAGACCAGTCTGTCTGCAAAGTGTGTTCTAGGACAGCCAGGGCTGTTACACAGAGAAACCCTGTCTTGAAAGATCAAAAAAGAAAAAAAATACATACATAAAAAACCCTAAGTCAAAAATTTTCTCAAGAACCAGGAGAAGAAAGCAAGATAATAAACAAAGGGGAGAAAATGTAATACAGCATTTTCAGATATAGGAGGCCAAACCAAAACTCAGCTGAATAATTTGGTTATAACAAAGGATGAAGTTTGTGTGTGTGTATGTATGTATGTATATCATACACATATAATGTATATAATTGTTTATTATATATATTTATATAGTCTTAGAAAAGTCACTTTAATCTCCTTTTATTAGTTAGGGAAAAGACCTGTGTCTTGCAGATGCATTTCAGTTGTGTTTCTCCTCACCCTCTTTCTGTTCCTTCATGTGCTGTTGTCATGGCTACCCAGCATCTTCACCTGCTCCTTCTTCACCTGCCATCGTCACGGCTACCCAGTGTCTTCACCTGCTCCTTCTTCACCTGCCATCGTCATGGCTGCCCAGTGTCTTCACCTGCTCCTTCTTCACCTGCCATCATCATGGCTACCCAGTGTCTTCACCTGCTCTTTCCTTTTCTTGGAAATAGACTCAGTATCCTTTGCCATCATCAATCCTTCAAACTCCTAGTCAGATTTTGTTTTCTAGGACCCTCTTCCCAAAGTTGGGGCTTCTGTAATTCTCTTGACTTAGTCTGCTATAAACTGTAATATGTATGTATACATATATAGGAATATATTTCTAATATATATATTAGAAAACACAAATATATATTCTATATACTAGAAAATACAATATAGTTTATAACAGACTAAATATGTATATATACATACATATATCTATATCTATATATTATGTATGTATATATATTCACATGGAGGTCTGGAAAGGCTTCTAATCTTGCCCATGAGCCAGGCTTAGCTTCTACACTAGACTTGGCATTCTCATCTTTCCTGTCAGTGAGTTACCCTAAGAGGACTGCTTTTTTCCTTGTGGCCTGTCATTAGGGAAGACCCCCATTCTCCAGGGCTCTGTTCTCCCACAGCCAAGCTTCTGAAAATATATGTACAAGACAATGGCCAGCTTTGGTCCAGAGGGAGACTGCGATTTATTTGGATGCTTGCTAGAGGTCATCCCACAAGGCCAGTGTCCTCATATCAGCTTTGTCTCAGGAGCTGACTCATGTTTTCTGTCTAAATCATAGTGAGTTACCCATTATAAACACCTTGTAAAACTCAAAAGGCTTTATGGATGCTAGTAGCTACAGCAGCAGTGATTTACTTGCAATTGCAGGCTGATGTGTGGATGAGTGTGCCCAGGGCACCATTTGTCCCTTCTCCATGAGTCAGAACAGAGAATAGCTGTGCTCTGGAAGGCAAATTCCCCTTCCACAGGCCTATGGCATGTCAGAGTTTGCTTGTGTTTTAAATGAGCAGGTGAGTATTTTCGCTCTTCGGGTTGGGGGGTCTTCACACCGTGTCACCTCCATCTGAGAATTCTAGGTGGGAAGCATGCTTGGAGCAGCCAGTTCACTTTCTCTAGTTCCAGTAAGGTCTTCCTTAATAGAGAGAGGGAAATAGAAAGCAAAGAGAAATGCCTGGGCTTGTCCGGGTGGTTCTCCTATGCCTCCCAGTGTTCCACGCCAGATTTTACGATATGTCTCTGTTTGTAGTATTCACACGGAAACCCTCTGTCTCTCTTTCTCCCTCCTTCCCCCAACCTCCCAAATGAACGTATTACCAGTTGATTGCCTGTGTGTTGTATGTGTTCATATGAGGTCAGATAACCACGATCATATATTATGGAAGATACATATTTTTTAGAAGACACTAGGTTTAGTTTTTCACTTTCTTTTTAACCCTTTTAATGGCCTAAGGTGGGACCAGTGACAGCTCATCTCTACAAGGGTTATTCTGCAGTTTTAGATTTGAAAGGACTATGCATAACTTAGAATTAAGTTTGTAGTTTATCTGGAGGGGAAAACCCATATGTACAATACGTATGTATAAGTACATATGTGGTTACCAGAAGAGCACATTTTATTTGCATTTTCTGTGTGCATATGCATGCATGTTGTATGATATGCTACACTATACTTCACTTCTTATATTCTAAACAGTTGCACCAGTTTTAATCTCAGCCATCAAAGCATAAAGATGTATGCCTGCTATCATTAGCTCCTAGCCAAGAACTTAGGGTGGGACAGGCAAGAGGGAGGCAGCTCGTGCATCACCATGTCTCAAAGAAAACCTATTCCGGCATTTCCCATTAGGTGTTTATTGCTTACCTAGAATTGATTTGGCAAGCATGTGTTAGGAGGTTACAGGGAACAAAAAATAAATGAGATCAAATTTCGTAGAAATCAGAGAAATGTAAATTGGTATGAGAATAAATGATCACTTTGTGCTTACCAGACTGGAATAATTACAAAAGTGGACCATGGAAAAGCATTATAGATATTGTGGGGGGTCCGTGCCGGGCTGGATGAAGCAGCAATTCCGGAGTGCAGCCTGGCTTCACTGAGTTGAATTAATATACTCATACCCCCTGACCCAGCAATTCCAGTCCAAGATATATAGCCCAATGAAATTCCTACATAGGTCCGTGAGGAGGTGTGTATGAGGGTTTTCATTAAAGGATTATTTGTAATGCTGGAAAGCTGAAGGCCACCTTGAGTAGAAGGAAACATGGGAGACCGGGGAGGAAATGTGATGGGTACCTTGGAGGCCAGCACAGCCGTTCGTCGGGAGGTTCTGGTGGGCGCATGTTGCCATGGGCTTCATTGTACTGATTTTATTTTCTTTATTTCTGATATTCTGGCATCTGGGACTTGGTTGATCAGGGAAAGGCTGTTGTCCCAGAGCTAGGTAATTCTAGGATATTGCAAATAAGTTACCCAGGAATGTGCATTTCAAACACAGACCAACCAGCGAGGATTCCATCTAGTTCTAGGAGACATATTCCTCTATGCCAACCCTCCCAGGGGTACCCCCTACACCCCAAAGTCCACTGAAATGATTCAAACTGCTCAATCCCAGGCCTATTTACATCACCTTACATTTTTTTTAAATTGATTTCTGCACAAACCACAGCAAAGTTTCTACCCTCTCTGCTCCTTATCTACCTTGGTGCTTCACTGGGTGATCCAGCATAGCCTGGCATGCCCTGTCCTTTCCATAGCTGCAAGTCCTGAACTTCTCAGTGACTGCAATGTCCCTCTCCTATTCTGGTGGGTTCACTAAACTTTAACAATAATAAAACTTTTATTTTATAACATGGATGCAAAACAGATCACTTAATTTTAAAACTTAAAAATGAAATACACAGTGCTTTACATACATCAAAACTCACAGAAATGGGGAAAAAGGAAGTGGCTTAGTGGTTAAGAGCACTTGCTGGTCTTGCAGAGGACCATAGCTTTATTCCCAGTACCCATGCACTGCAGTTCACAACTACTTCTGACACCAGTTCCAGGGAAGCTGACATCCCCTTCTGATCTCTGTGGACACTGCCCTTGGTAACAAACACACATGCACATAAATAAAAAATAATAAAAATTTTAAAAAAATCATAGATACCCAGGCAAAAGCATCATTTTCAAGGATTCATTTTAACATCAGAGAAAGCCTGGAGGTTGGGAAGTGGGAAGTAAAGGAAAAACAAACAAATAAATAATTAGAAGAGGTTCAGGAAGATGACAGAGCCCTCCCTGGATCCCTTGGAATCAAGGCCTCGGATGTGGAGAGCTGCCAGCCAGGCTGAGTGACACAGCACTTGGCCCAGGGCTTCCTCCAGTGGCCTGTGCCTCGCTAATCCTGCGGTAGGCAAGAGCCCATCAATAGGCTGCACGCTCTCAGACAGCCTGCCATTTTATTTTATCCATTTCTTCACTACGTCCTAAAGTCTAGTAATGGGATATTGTTCAGTTTTTTATCTATTTTACTGTTTGCTCTTGTGTCTGTGCAGCCACACAAGCGTATGGGACCAGGGGTTGACATCAGACATCTTCCTTAATCACTCCCTTACCTTGTGCACTGAGCTGATTCCCTCACTGAGTCTGAAAGTCAGCAGTTCAGCAGGACGGTCTGACCAGCTCCAGAATCTCCATGGCTCTGTATCCACAGCCCTGGGCTTGCTAAGGAGCATGCCTGGCTTGCACATGGGTGCTGGGCATCCAAGTTCAAATCCCTTTGCTTGCACAGAGAGCACTTTGCTGACTGATTCATCTCCTGCCTAGGGCTGTTACTTAATTTTAATGTTTACTTAATAGGTTCCTCAGATTAAATAAAGTCAAGTGTGGGATGTTCTGTGTTTGTCTTTGGGAGCCGTCTAGTGTACACTGGAAAATGAAAGACAATACATTTCCTGGGTCAAAGAAGTGGACTGGACATTGTTTCCTAACCTCGTCTGAGAACATGGCACCCTCCCTGGTAACACCTGCTAACGGAGCACTTCCGCCGACCTCGAGTCACTGAACACTGAGCCATTCTGCCTGATAGAGAGAGGACTTGGGTGTGCTAGACTCTCAAGTCAAGGGAAGACAACTGTTCAAAGAGGCAGGAAAAGCAGGGGTTGATGGGGCAGGGGCCCTTCTTTTAGACATCACCTGCTTTCTTCGAATTGAGACAGCTCAACTCACTAGGAATTGTATGTTTTGTGAAACCTGCAAAGATTAGGTCAAGACACTGGTTTTAATTTTTCATTATATTTTATTTATTTGTTTGTTTGTTATGCCATGTGATTCCTGGGGATTGAATTCAGGTCATCAGGCTTGAAGGCAGGGCCCTTCACCTACTAAGCCATTTTACTGGCTCTTTTTATTTTTGTGTATGTGTGTATACGTGTGTTCATGCCACATTATGCCTGCGAAGGTCAGAGAATAGCTTTCAGAAGTCAGTTCTCTCCTTCAGTTTTGTTGAGAGATGGTCTTTTTGGTTTTGCCCCGGTGGGTATTCCAGGCCAGTGACTGCTCATGAGCTTCTGGGAGATTCTCATGCTGCCCCTCCCATCTCACTGCAGAGCTCTGAGACTACAGATGCAGTCACCACATATGGCTTTTTCACTGGGGTTCTCAGAACTAAACTCAGATTCTTAGCCACCACAACAAGGGTTTTTCCCTGCTGAGCCATCTCATTGGCTAAAAAGAACTTTTTAAAAAAATCCCTGTGACCTTTGGCTAGTCCTGTGATTCTTTCAGCTTGGTTTCCTTCTCAGAAGAATGTAAGCTGCATTTAATCTCACAGGTTTAGGGTGAAGGTTAGAAATATATACCAGGTACTGGCTGGCCCATAATAGCAACTTAGTAAAAAGCTGTCCTTGTCAGCATCTGAGGAATTAGTATCTCCCTTCCACCTTTTATGAGACTTCACCGGCCTTCTTTACCCCTAACTAACAAACAGGGAAGTGTCTTTGTCAAGGTCACGGTTTATCACTAGCAGAGCTGGGACCGGAATCTACTTTACACGGGTCTTGGCTCGACGTCGTTTTCATTACACTGGACCAAGGATCCTTCAGCCTACTGCATGCTGAAGGGAATTTACCCAGAGCCCTTGCAGAGCAGCGAATGGACTTCTTCACTGCAGCCTTGCAGAGGCCACCGGGTGCCATCAGGATTGCTGTATCCGTTGTGCTCTGTATCCTTGTTAATAACCTAGGGAAGGTTGTAAAGAATATGCTAATTAAATCTGTATATGGCCCTAAATGGAGAGGTATTATAAACCCTACCAATGACAGAGATGTGACATAAAGGGACCTGGAGCTGTCAGGCATATGGACAGGAAATCACTAGATGAGAGTCAGCTGCAGTAAATGCATCCTAATACATCTGGGGACGAATAATCTGAAACACAGATATTCAATGGGAGGAAGATATTTGGAAAGCAGTAAATGCTGAAGGGGACCTGAGGGACAGTGGACAACAAATTAGATGTGGGTTTTCATTGTGTTAGGCCAACAGAAATTGGTAATGCAATCTCAGGCTGTGTTTTCCTCCAGTCCCCTGGAGCAACTGGGACGAGTAAGCCTCGTTCGCCAGCCAAGATCAAGTCTGTTTGTCCCACTCACTCTTGAAAAAATGGCCTGATTGGGACTGTATTGGAAGTGGGGGTCACTTATCTGCTTTATGGTTCTAGCCTATAGGGGTGGCAATGTTTTCTGTTCTCTAAGTCCTTGGGATACCCCGTGTTCTTAAAGAGGGGTTTGCTGTCCAGCCTCGAACTTCCATGCTAGGGACTATGGTGATGGTTGGCTTTGTGAGCTTTCTGGGGATGCCCAAAGGAGAACAATCTTCCTGCGAGGGAGGCTTGGCTCCTAGTGTTCATTTCTCTATGACCCAAACATTGAGCATCTCTCCTAGCAGTCCTGAATCCCTTCTCCTCATCTTTTTCTTGGTAAGGAAAAGTTCACCTGAAGACACCCTGTCTGTGGACAAAAGGTTCAGGCCAGTGAGAGACTGTCAAACAACAAAACCAAGAGCAAAATAACAAGCAGACACTACAATAATGTGGATGATCTGAAAATGGCATCTGATATTGTCTTCTAGTCATTTCATTCATGCACATGCATGTGTTCCTGTCAATCACACACCAACCACACACACACACACACACATGCATGCATGCACACACATACATACATGCACATACACATTCATTCACACATGCATACACATACATGCACACATGTCTATATATATTCACATGCACACACACGAGTACACATGCATGCATGCATACACATATACACATGCACACATACACTTATATACACATGCACACACATACATGCACACATATGTTTATATACACACACACACACGAGTGCACACACGTGCATGCCACAGAAAAGAGTGTGTGTGGTAGGGGAGGGTTGGAGGTTGTTCTTGAAGTTTTGAAACCGTCTTTTCTGACCAGGCCCCTTTTCTAGAGTCCTCCTTTGTAGGAGGGGTCTGCAGGGAAGGTGAGGCTTAATAGGCACCCTCCAAACTGTTAGAAAGGAGACTTGCTTCAGCTCACCCATTCTAACTTTCCTCCCAGAGGCTGCTTCACCTTTTGGGAAACCCTCCATGGGCTTCTTGGGAGTGACTGTTGATGGGGCTTGTAGAAATCAAAAGCTGTTTGCAAGGCAGAGAAATTGCTCAACCCATTTCTTCTACAAGTTTTGATATCTTCCAGTCACAACGGCCCATCTTGCACTGTCAGGGCTTGAATTTAGAGTTGTTTAGCTTAGGCCATGGTCCCAGGACAATTACAAACAAATGACCAAGATGGAAGTTGTTCCTTGAACATTTCTGAGTATTTGAGTACCTTTCCTTCCTACTATGTGACCATGTACCTATGCGTTTGTATGGGGTTGAAGAGTGAAGGCAGCCTGTGCCTTCTGGCACCCAGGGGCCTAAATAGAAAGGCATCTTTGTGGAAGAACCTGCCCTTTCAGTCCTCTTGGGTCATGGATATAAATGGGTGGTAGCTGCCAGCAGAGTGATTTAGGAGTGACCCTCCCAGCCAAGAGAAGCCAGGCATATTCTGGAACTGCAGACCGTGGTATACAGGCAGTTTAGTATATTTAGCAAATGAGATTGCAAGGCACAGGGAAAAAAGGCTGAGTGGGAGGAGAGGAAGAACATTCTCTGGCCAGAAACTTGCTGAACTTTGAGGCCAGGACCGGAGGCTTTGCAGAGGTGGAGAGAGATGTTCCTTGGCTTGTCCTAGACAAATAAATCATGGCCGGAGAGCTGGACCAAAGGCCAATTATGTGGAGTGTTTTCTTGGAAAATCCTCTTGCAGGCTGTGTAAATCACCCCTAGCATTGGAGGACACGCAGATCAGCCTGGGGGTGGGGTAAAGTGGCGTACCAGTGCACCCCGCACCCCATTGTCAGGTGGAGGAACTGCAAAGGGATGATGGTTCTGACAAGGGCTTAGACAGTCTTGGGTACCAACTGTCTCTTCTAGGGAAGCCATACAGAGCAAAGACATGTCTCATGTTGGGCCTATAGGCCCGAGGCCACTGATCAGGTTTTTACCTCTACTTGTTTTGTGACCTTAGGATCATCCACAGAGAGAGTGCTGCACTGTGTCTGTTGTAATAAGAGCGGCGGGCTAAGTTCCTAGCACCCAGCCGCCAGCATGGCTTATGCCCCAAAATAATTACACAGAAACTGTATTCTTTTAATCACTGTCTGGCCCATCAGTTCCAGCCTCTTATTGGCTAGCTCTTACATATTGATCTAACCCATTTCTAATATTCTGTGTAGTACCACGAGCTGGCTTACCAGGAAAGATCTTAACCTGCGTCTGTCTGGAGTGGGAGAATCATGGCGACTCACTGACTCGGTTTCTTTCTCCCAGCATTCTGTTCTGTCTACTACGCCTACCTAATTTTCTGTCCTATCAGGGCCAAGCAGTTTTCTTTATTAATTAACCAATGAAAGCAACAGATAAATACAAGACCCACCCCCATCATGTGTCTGAGGTTGCTCTAGATGCTGGTGTCTAATGTATTATCTTCTTGGTCTCTGGTGGAAAGAGGGCATTGCTGCCCACTCTCTAGGCTGATGAGTGTTCAAAAGGAGTCACAGAACTCCCAGATGACCCACAAAGTTTGGACACACAGAATCATTTTCAGACAGTGTTTGGGTCTCTCAAAGCTGCTGCAGAGAGAAGTGGAGACTGTGACTATATAGAAAAAAGAAATTGTGGGGATTGACAGAAGGTTCAGGTTTGCTATATGAAAGGCTTCGTGTGGTAGGAGGCATCAGGGCCTATGGCCTTACTTTGCAGACCAGAAAAACAAAACAAAACAAAACAAAACAACTCAGAAAACCCCATTGGCTCAGAGGTCCCAAAGGAAAGACAAACCTGCTGTTATTATACTCTTACTCAATGACACCACTTTTGGTTGCCTTCATATTTGAAAATATATCAAGAGCTCCTATGCTTGGTAGAGAAAGGGATGGTCTGCTGTGGCTGTGCTGGTAGAGCCTGGTGACAGTCGAATCTCAACAGTCAGGACAGGACATGTTATTCTCCCCATTCCTTCTCCATTTTCTGCCTCTGGAACAGGAAGTGGTGGCTGTAGGAAAAGAGCAAGGGACATTCTCTCCCTGAAGGAGCTACCTGCTCTTTGAAGAGCTTTGTATTTTGAATTCAGAAGGGAGTCCATTAGAATTTGTCTGCTTTTTGGAAAAACTGTATCTTGAGATTTGAGGTTAGGACTTTAATAAGCTGTAAGGCCCCAAGGGAAAATCATAGACGCTAGAAGCAATAAAACAAAATCTGAATGGATAGCCAGGCAGGGGGAGGCTTGGATGTTAAAAAGTGGGGGAGGGGATGTTTGGTAAGCACACACTTTGTTTCTTAATTACTTATTTTGTAGATGGTCAGTCAGTTGGTGCCTTGTGAATCTATTATTGGTGAGCTTGTATAAACCTTTCAGGAATGTACTGGTCATTTCAAAGTCAATAAAATAATTCTTCCATCATCGTAAAATATACTCCTTCACTTAATCGTCAAGAGTCTCTTCTTTCCTCCCACATCCGAGGACCTGACGCTCAACTGTTTCCTGTTTGTGAGTCTGTTGACTCTGGTAGGATCCATTCCCTGTCTCAGTCTGCTATTTTGGTGGGATCCATTCTCCATCTTTGGTTCTCTTTCTAGATAGCAGCCTACCCAGTTCTTCTCAGTGAAGGTGAAGAGCACAATGTTTCTTCTTGCCCCATGAGTGATTTTGAAGTGTCCCAAATGTTTAGTGTTTATTCCTTTTTTTTTTTTTTTGGTTTTTTGAGACAGGGTTTCTCTGTGGCTTTGGAGCCTGTCCTGGAACTAGCTCTGTAGACCAGGCTGGTCTCGAACTCACAGAGATCTGCCTGCCTCTGCCTCCTGAGTGCTGAAATTGAAGGCGTGTGCCACCATTGCCCAGCTTTAGTGTTTATTCCTTAGATATCAATGAGCAACAGAGAGAGGCAGTTGGTGAAAAGCCACGTCCCATGTCATGCTTTATACGGAATTGTAGGGCAATCTTATGAGATACAATGAGTATTATGCTATACACTGACACTCAGAGGGTGGTATTTGTCTATATCCTGTTTCAGACTGAGAATTTCAAGACTTATCCACATCCCCACAGTTGCTAAGAGTGGTAGAGCCAGGTTCTGAACCCAGGTCTGTCTGACTGCACAGTCTACGTTCTTTCTATACATAGTTCTTATACGGCTTGATCAAATATGGAAACAGGGCATGCAAAGTAAATGTGAGAAGGAGGTGGAGAAGAGGTGCTGGATAGATTGACCATGTGGTAAAATGCTTGCTTGAAAGTGTCAGAGCTGAGTTCAATTCCCCGCAACTTAGGATGGGCTTGATGGGGTGTGCTTGTAATCCAAGCTCTGGGACATGTTGACTTGGCAGCCTAGCTGACTTGGTAAATTCCAGGCTAATGAGTGACTCTGTATCAAAAACATAAATGGAATAAAAAACAAAGGTAGACAGTACCAGAGGAACACATCTGAGATTACCATCTGGCTTCTACTTTCACCTGTGAAACAACACACATGTGAGGTACAAATATGTACAGAAAGAATGAGTTAGAAATCTTAAATACATTTGTAAAAAACTTAGAGATTTCTAGACTTTATAGTGAAACATGTCAGATAATCAAATAGGGAGTTTCTGAAATTGCTGGAATCCTTAGCAGCCGTGTCGTCGTTGATGGTGTCAGAGCTGTGGGCACGCGTCGTCAGTTGTGACTCCAGTTCCAGACACGGAATGGTGGAGTTAACCCAAAATGCCCGCCCTCCCACTCATGCCTGTTATGTTTGGAGGCAACAGTTCCCCATAAACCCATTAGCTCAGCACTCCCAGTCGGAGCCCTTTTCTTTCTCAACCACTGGATGTGGGTTCTCCACTCTGCTTTGAGCCAGTCGGCTTTGTGTCTATGAAAACCACCGTTGCCTGCTTCCCCATCTTTCATCACCTCAGTGAGGGCAGCTAGTGTTTAAGAGTAGAGAATAGGGAATGTATGATGGGTAAATTATAAGTTTGGGGATATGAGAAGTCAAACTGTGTAAATATGTATTTTAAACCACAAACAGAATGTTAATGCGTCTTTCCCATTAACTCGCTAACTGAAATTACAGAGTGTAATGTGAGCCAACGCCCACGGCTTGGTTATGATGTTTTCAGATTTAGAACAGCAAATGATAAATGTCCTTCCTTCAGACAAAGGAGCAATTGGCACTGCTTCTCAGTGTAGTCTCTAGCGGGATGGGTAATGAAAAAGAAACTGAGTACTCAGGAAAGGGGGTCATGAGACACCTGTGGGTGTTCTCCTAAGTTTGTCTGAGTATTGGGGGATAGAAGAGGATTTAGGGTGGTCTGTCCAGGCAGTGAGGACCTAGGCAAGGTGAGGACCCAGGCATGGTGGCCTGGAATGCCTTCCTGCTTTAGAGAGTGGGTGTGTTTTCTTAAGCACTAACACCATGTTGCTTGGCTTTGTGAACAGCTAAAGAGAAACAGGTCTCTTTGGATAGGTTTGGTGTGGGGAGGAGTGGTTTATTTAGCAGCCCATGTCATTGGGATGTGGCTTAAGGGCAGCAGAATAACACAGACAAAAGGATGTGGAGAAATCGGAACTCCTGTGCCCTGTTGGTAGGAATGTATGTAAATATCGGTAGAGATCAAACGGAAATTTAAAATAGGGATTTTATATGAGACAGAAATTCCACTTCTGGATACGTCAAACTGGTAAAATCAGGGAAGGAAGGGGGAATTTCCGTGCAACTGTGTTCACTGCCGCATCTTCACAGTCGTCAAACGGTGGTAGCAACCCAAGTGTGCACTGACAGGAGACGATGGCTAATGAGTGGGGTAGACGCTCCTTGGAACATCCCTCAGTATGCGAAAGAGAGGACATTTTGACACAGTTTCAAGACTCTTGAGCCCCGATGTGCCATGTGCAGCCACACAGCCAGAGATGACACATGCACCGTGAATCCACCTTCTAGCGGGACCTGGAATATTCAGAGTCATAGAGACAGAAGGTGGAAGTGTGGCTTCAAAGTTGCAGGAGAGAAGGAACTAATTGTTGCAGCCCCCCTTGTCCAGCAAGGATGACGCGACCACCGGAGCTCTTCTCACTGCAGTTTATTCCAGGACTTTATTCACAGCAATCTTTTCCCTTCTCTTTCTCTCCTCTCTCTCTTTGGGCAAACCTCTCCCAGCCCTTAAGTAGGCCTGGGCCACCAACCTCAGATTGCCAGGTGGGCACTGCCCATAGGTCCACGCATATGCAAGCAGCTGACAGTCATTGCGTGATAATAGCATAAGTCAGGCTTTAGCCATAGGAGTTGATTATCACAGAGAGCACTCGCTTTCGGGATCACGGAGGGCGGGAGCCAGCACCATCAGGTGTGACTCCACACAGCTCTCTACACATTGCCATCAGGTGTGGCTTCACACGGCTCTCTACAACTAATGATTTGTTTTACAGGTATAACATGACAATTTTTGAAGAAGAAAAGAATTCTGGGGGGGGAGTCGTTGGACAATAGTGTAAATGCACTTGGCACTACTGAATTACAGAATTATAATGATGGCCGAGATAGTGTATTTTGTGTTTTGTTTATTTTGCTATAATTAAACTTTTAGAGAAGAGAGAGTCAAGAGAAAAGGGAGATTAAGAACCATGGCCTTGCGTGGGATAAAGACCTGCAATTAAGTTCTGTCATGGTTGCTTACAAACTAAGGATTACGGGTAACCAATTTATACTAATCCCTCAGACTTCAGGGAGTGCTGAACATAGTACCTCTTTCTTAGGAGTGTGCCATGGGCTTGAATCGAATTGTGTGTGTTGAGCTTTTAGTTCCTGCCTTGTAGACAGCCATGGCATAAAGGAGATGCTGACTGGCATTCTTTCTCTCCGTACCCTCTACCCCTCAGAGACTATACCTTAGTTGATGTAGTCTCCAGGGGGTAGAGTCCATGTCAGAAGCCTTCCCCTGTATGTACCCATCTTTTTTATTCAGCAATGCCAAGCCACATGCCCCATCCCTCTCAGAAAAGTCACTGTCGCTCACAGCTCGCGGTTGGTCACTGGCGGAATCTAGCATCTGTCCCATTCGCTCTCATTTTCCTCTCACCCGTTAGCAAGCCTCTGCCGAGCCTTCCGTCTAGAAAACAGGATGCAAAGACTTGTCTCTCGCTCTAGGTAGAGAATAGTCCAGCGGACGTCTATATTTTTTTATTCGAGATATGTCCACGTAGCTGGTTGTGCATCTGCCTGTGTATGAAGACCCACCCTTTCCCACATTGGTGACAGTTCTTTGACATTTGGCATTGCTTGTGTGAGTAGCTTGTCTTTTTCCCGTTTCACTTCTGTGTGTCAGCCCAAAGAAACCAAACACTAGGCACACGTCAGTGATGTCCATGCCCACCTTGAACCTCAGGATGTGACCTTCTTTGGAAGAAGGGTTTTTTGCAGGTATAACCGAGTTGAGCTAGAGGAGCAGGCCATCTTGAATCAGATAGGCTCTAAACACAACATGTTGCATCTTATTAAGAGAAAGGAGAGATATTTGGGTCTAGAAAGGAGAGTTTCCTGCCTGGTATCATGCCATGATCAAAAGGAAGACCTGGAGACACCGTAATCTGGTATAAGCAAGGCGTGATCCCTCCCTGTCTCATCAGGGAGACCACAGCCACGCTCACACCGGATTCCAATTTTACATGATCTCACAAAAGAAACGTTCCGTATGCACACGCTTACATATGCACTCATGTTGTAGAATATTATTTTAAGGTGTGTTATTTTTGTGTATGCTCTGGAACATTTGTGTAATAATACAAAGATGTGTTTGATTAAATAAAATTCACTTGCAGTCAGGAGGCCTCGTCAGAAACCAGCTGACAGGAAGTTGTAGGGAGGAGCCAGGTGGAGAAGGGTTTTTAAGGAGGGGCAAGAAGAAGCAGAATTTTTTGGTGTCTCCTTCTTCGTGAAGATCCGCTCCTTTGACTACAACCCTGTATTTCAGTAAGTTCCCTGCATGTCTTTTGCTGAAGGAACATAGGTGGGACATCCTGGAGCTGAGGACTTCGCTGTTAGCTGAACGTTGTGGCTGTCATGACATAAGCACCACACAGAGGGAATCACTTACCTGTGCTCCTCTCTTTGCAGTCAACACCGATGAGTAATCCCAGTGTCCCTCTTTGATATAAACTGCCCCTTCCTGCTTCCTTTGTCCCCAGACTTTACCTCTCCCTGGCTGCTGACATATCCTCGACCTGCCTCGGCCCAGGAGTTTTTTTCAGGAGTGCAGGGTTGCCATTTCTGGGGCCTGTGGCACAGGCTGACTGAATGCAAGCTGCCAAGGGTCACTTTTCCCTGAAGGTTAAAGGGTGACCTTGGTCAATGTTTAGCTAATGTTCTCTTCAATAACTTCCCCTGGTTAATCAATCATGGGGCAAATGTGCTGGGGACATTCATACCCTACAGGTAAACTAGAGTGGTTAGAACTGGCAATCCCAAACTTGCTATTGAGTTTGCAAAGCTATGCAGCATGCCTTCTGCTCAACCCAGCTTTCTGGCTCTTGGATCCTCATGCCCAACATTAATTAGTCAGAAAAGGGCTCTGATACTTAAAGACACACCTTATCTCCATCTCAAGGGACCCCATGTTCAATCTTTGCCTCTCCTCCCATAACCCTGCCATTCCCAAACAGTGTGTTCGGGCTCCCAAGAAAGCTATGGAAGATGCTAAATGTTTGAAGGTTGCACAGCAACATGGGATATTTGACAGATGCTGTCAGTAAGAGAGCCTGCTATTCCATGTCTCAACAAAGCTGGTTTTTCTGGATTTTGTTTGTTTATTTTTAGTAGATTTTTTTGACAAACAGAAAGGATAATAGAAAATCCATATGGAACAAGAACTGCAGGCATCACTGCCTGTCAGTGTATGTTGTGTACGTCAGGGATGTCGTGTATGGTCCAGCAAGTATACATGTCCCTTAGTAAATAACTACAAGCCATGAGGAATAGAATGAGAGGGATTCCTCCAAATTATATTTCTTATTTTGTGTCAAATGGCCATTAAGTTGCTATGATATAATTGTTTATTCATTTGTTTGGTGTAATGAAGTTGTTGGGAATTGGGGCCTCTCTTCTCTCCGTGAATACTTAAGAGATCCTTAGGGAATCTTTAGTTGAGAAGGTTAGTGAGCCTTTGTTATCGCCCAAACCAGGACCCTCATAACTCTGCCTCTATTCTGCCTCCAGCTAGCAATGTTTCCTTCTAGACAAACTTAGGCTTGTTCCTGTGTATTGTGTTGGAGACAGACAATACAATACCATCACCTCTTTCTTTCCCTGGATGAGGTTTCATTTATTCATTCAAAGAAAAAAAAGTCTTGCCATGGGTGTCACCACTTCTACCTTGGCCATACTGCTCCCTTGTCAGGCTTCTATCTGTCTAGGTCTTGGTCAAATTCTCCCTTCTCCCTTCATGACCTTACCAGCCTCACCCCTCCCTGTACCATTCTCATTGTGCCACATTCTCACAACCTGGCTTCCTTCCTTCTTCTCATGTTATATTCCTGACTGCCACACTCAGAGGCATTGGCAAGCTCTAAAGAGCCCCCCAGACATATACCTTCATTGTCACCACAGTGGTCTGGAAAGCGCTCATTCCCCACTTGGTGCCTTTGCTCCTGCTGGACCATGTTCTGATGACATTGCTGCATCTTCTCCAGAATGGGACTGACAATGATTTTTCACCTTTAACCTCCTGGTTCTATAGAGCTATTTGAGGTCCCCTGTTCCCTCCTTGCCTTTAACCGCCAAATTCTCAGAGGTCTTTGAGGCCACAGTATACATCCATCAACATGTTTGTGCCCTCTGTAGTACCTGTTATCATAGTGGTAGATATATGTTAGAGGTAAGCAAAACTTTATAGAACATGCAGTCTGGGACTTGGTCCCCCTGGAGCTCTACTCATGTGACAGGAACTAAGGATATCTGATTCCAGGCATGGTCTCGGTTTTCAGTCTAGGCTTCCCTGCAATTTCCTGTGGGGAACAACTTGGAACTCGCAGCAAACCATTTGTGTGAACTTCAATAGTGCTGGGATTACAGCATGAGCCACAACACATAAGGATAGGTCTTTGATAAGCTTGGCCTCTGAGATAAAGGGGAACCAAATATTTCACTCTTTATAAAACAGAGACTCTTTCCTCAAACTTGTATTTAATAGATAAGCTAGAAAATAAATACAAAGAGAAGTAAACTTAGATATAATAAACCTACTCATATTTTAAGATATCAACTGATATAAGTATATATGTGAAATATATATATACATATATATTTATGAAATAAAGACAGGATACTGTTTTACATACAACTTTTTAATGCCCTCTTATGGCTCAGGAACACTGCTAAGGAAATAAATGAATTGAATAAAAATTCCATATTTTATCTTGTACATTATGTTAGTATTCATCATTGCTTACTTTTAATATTGAAAATATATATTACATCATCATTCCAGGAAATTGTCTGTGTCAGTATTGCTCAGAGTTGTGCATGGTCTGGTGCCAGTCTGAAGATGAACACAGGTCTATGAGCTAAGTTTAGAAATCATGAGTAAGCACCCAGACCTTTATATAAATGTAGCACTCCTAGCTCATTTTAGACACTCTTTGTGATATACAATCATTACATGCCCCGTTAAAATCAGTCTGTATTTTAAGTCTAACAGACTTCCACTCCCTGAGACTCACCATACCCAGGAGGAGAGATCTAGCCCTCTTACACTGAGACTCACCATACCCAGGAGTAATGACCTAGGTATCTTACACCAAGACTCACCATACCCAGGAGGACAGATCTAGTCTCTTACACTGGCTTATTCACCTAGATGGTTTCTTTCCAGGACAGTGCCAAGGATAAAAGTAGACATGATTTATCAAAGCCAATTAAAGGAGTAATTTGTGTGCATTGTGGATGAGAATAGTCCTTTAGGCACATATGTTTGGACATTTGGTCCCCAGTTGGTGGAAATGTTTGGGAAGGACTGGAGGCGTGATCTTGTTGAAGAAGGTGTGTCACTGGGGTGCTCTAAGGCTTCCTAAATACGCACACCATTTCCAGCCCTACTCCTGCGTTCTACCTGGGGCAAAGTGTGAGCTCTCACTGTTCTATTGCCAAACCTTTGTCCTGCTGGCATGGACTCTCCACATGCCAGATTCAATGCTTTATTTTATAAGCTGCATTGGTCATGGTGTTTGTCACAGCAACAAAAAAAATAAATAAGACATGCAGTAATATTTACATGTTGGTAAACAATTTGCATCATTCTATTTTAGTAAGCAATTTGCATAATAATTCACCCTTTTTAGCATACAGTTTCATGAGGCTGGATAAATATGTAAGATATGATAATCACCATAGCAATCAGGATAAAGAACGACCATTATCCCCACAAATAAGCTCCTGTCCTTTGTAGTCAGCTGACCCCACCATCCTTGTATTCTTGGCAATGGTGATTCAGTCTTTGTCTCAGACACTGTTTGGAATTGGAATCTGCTTTCTTTGCCTGTCACCATGCACATGGCTTATGTTGTTGCATGTTTCTGTAGCTCATCTCCTCCCCCCTTTTTTGACTTGTTCAACACCCCAAATTTAGTATTTATTTTTGCTTTAGTAATAAAATTTTTACCATCAAAGCAAATGATTTCACTCTATGATTAGATCTGCTCATCCATTCATAAGATGAGGGTCCTCTGGGCTGTTTGTAGATTCCTGTGACTTCATTAAATTGCTGTAATGGTGTGTAGAGTCTTAAGTGAACACGCCACTTGTGTGACAACATGTTTACATCTCTTCGCGATGATTATGTGGAAGTGGAATTGAGTCTCATGGTAAGTACGTACTTCCTGGTATGAGTGGCTGTGTTGTTTTTCCTTTTCTTTTTTTATTCCTTTCTTTTGTTTTTTTGTTTGTTTGTTTGTTTTTGGTTTTGTTTTTGAGACAGGTTTTCCTGACTGTCCTGGAACTTGTTCTGTAGGCTAGGCTAACCTCAAACTTAGAGATCTACCTGTCTCGGTATCTTGAGTACTGGGATTAAAGTATGGGCCACCACCATGTGACTAAACCATTTTTCATTGCTTCCAGCAAAATATGAAAATTATAATCATTTGTCTTTAATCCCAGCACTCGGGAGGCAGAGGCAGGCGGATCTCTGTGAGTTCGAGACCAGCCTGGTCTACAGAGCTAGTTCCAGGACAGGCTCCAAAGCCACAGAGAAACCCTGTCTCAAAAAACCAAAAAAAAAAAAAAAAAAAAAAAAAAAAGAAAAGAAAATTATAATCATTTTGTCTATTTTCCATAACTTCATCAATATGTTATTGTTTTTTATGTTTATCTTTGGTGTTCTGATAGGTTTGTTGGTAGTATCTCATTGTGGGTATAATTTTTATTTCCTTAATGATATTAAAATGATATTAAACATGATATCATGATATTAAAAATGATATTAAACATCCTTTCAGTTGCTCATTTGCAATTCACATGTCTCCTTTGATAAAATTATGTTAAAATCCTGTGCCAATTTTAAAAATTGAGTTAGTTTCCTTATACTGAGTTTGAGATATAAAAAGTCCAATTTATAATTCTTTCCTTCTGTACATCAACTTTTATTATTTTATCTAAGAAACCTTAGTTAACACACGATCACAAAAATTTGGTCTCTCATTTTTTTGTTTGTTATTTTGTTTGTTTCCCCCCCCCCCAAATTTTCTAGTTCTCATCTTCATATTTAAGTCCACACCCCATTTTTAGTTCCTACTCGGATATAGTACACAGTGGACATATATACTCAATGTAGGCCAATCTGTAGCAATATAGGCTTCTTATTTATTTTTCATTTGAATGTCAAATTATTTCAGTTTTCTTTGTTTAAAGAGATTTTACCTCTCCAGTTAGTTTTCCTCATTTATGAACCATCAGTTAGCTTTCTGTGTGTGGCGTCTGTCTCTCAACGTTCTGACCTTCTGTACAAAGTGGATCCCTTCGTCAGTAGCGTGCGGCCCAACTGCTGTGCCATGTGCTTTGATTGGTAGGAAAAGTCCTCTGATTTTGCACCCTGTTGGCAAAGTTATTTGGATAATTCCTTTGTTTTCTCTCTACATTTTCAGATCAGCTTATTGACTCCTGGACATTGTTGGTAGACTTTTAATTGGGATTATATTGGATATGTGACATATTAGGGGAGAATTAATATCTATATGATTCTGAGTCCATGAAAATAAGTATCCTTCTCCAGTCATTGACACCATTTTAAATGCCGCTCATCTGTGTTTTATAGTTCTCAGCACACAAATCTTGCTCAAACTGTTAACCCTGTTTATAAGTATTTTATGTGTTTTGTAGCATAGTAAATGGTATTGATTTATATATCAGTTGCTTATTTATGCATTCTTAGTTTATACAAACAATTGTTTTTTGTGACTTTGTCAAACTCACATATTTCTGGGGGTGCTTCTGTAATCTGAGATTTATTTTTTACAAATAGATAATCATATTAATTGGAGAAACAGTTTTCTGTGTATGTCATGTATTTCATCCCAGTGTCTTATTTTGCAGTTTAGAACCACGACACTTAGGTGCCACCATTTTGCAGGACAATGTGGACCCTCAACAAGGGAAATGTTTTCTTGTTTCCGTCTGTAAAGGGAAAAGGAGTTTATTACTAGGTATAAATTAGCTATAGGCTTAGGTTCCTGTAGACTCTTTTGTCTACTTCCTACCACCTCAGCCTCCCTCCTTGTACAATATGGGAATATCTTTCCCATCTTCAAGTCCTTTTTGTTTGGCCTCACTGAATTATAGCTAGGACTATCTATATAACCATGAGTTTGGAAGGATCGATTGGAGCTAGTGGCTCACCAAATGGTCCCTAACTGAACATGGCGACTCCCCCTTTCGCGGAAACTGTCAGTAGTCAGTGGTTCATCCAGGAGCTATAGGACTGTATTGTCCCCTCCCCAATTCATGACTGTCTATTGAAGCACTTGTCTTAAACAGGCCCAGTTCAGGTAACCAAAGCTGCTAAGAACTCATGAGTATAATGATTATGTCGTATCTAAATCATGGTATTTAACTGTTTTTCTCCATACCTTCCAGTTTTCAGTTATCTTTTGTTCTTCTTCCCTCTAAGGGCAGGGGAAAGTATTGTTTGGGACTGAGCATTCCTGCATAGCTCTTCTCAGCCACCCATCTCTCGTCTTCCACCATTCACTGTAGAGAGCCTCCTCTGATGAAAACCAAGGGACCTACTCATTTATAGCATAAACATAGATATTTAGAAAGCAGTTTGATGCTATGTCAACTTAGCTAAACAGTGTTACTAAGCCCCCCCTCCCCCAGGTACCTTGACTTTGCTAGCCCTGAGGTTTTATCTGGGCTTCAAGTATCAGGCATAGATTTCTTCCTGTGGTGTAGGTGCCATTGCTTACCCCATAACAGTCTTGCCACTGGTGTACAAGTTGACTTGTCTTGCCTGATAGGTTGGTACTGTATGCAGCTCCCAGGGTTAACAGTTGGTTAAGCCCATCAATGCCCTTTTTTCCTTACCAGTCTGCGTTGTACTTTCTAGCCGATTCCTTCACTTTTCCAGATCTCTGCTAAAATCTTACCTTCTTCTCAGTGAGCCTGACCCACTGTGATTCATGTCGCAAACTTTGCCAACCGTAAATCACATCAGTGGTCAAGAGTCTTCTACCTGGCTCTACATACTCTTTTTTTTTTTTTTATCAGAACTTACCACTTTTCAAAAAACTTCATTTAATTTATTTATTACCCTTAGTACTTCTCCCTTGGCATCTGCTAGAGTTCATTGGAAGATGTGTAAAGGCAGAGTTTATGCTACATTTCCTCCCATTAATGTATCCCACACTCCCATAACAAATCCAACTTTATTAGCAAATGATTATAAGAGTTTAAATAGTATTCCCTCCCCCAAAATACAGCAACCTGGAAACTATGAAGGTGATTCTATTTCTCAAAAACATTTACACATACCATATAATAATGGAATTCAAGATGAAATCCTCCCAGACCAGGGCAGGCCCTAACTTCCTTGACAAATCCACAGAAGCAAAGAAGGGGAGCTTCTTGGAGCCCCAAGACAGGCAGACTGAAGCCATGTAGTTCAAATCCCAAGCATGCCAGAACCTCCAGAAGCTGGAGGAGGGAAAGAGAGATTGCCTCCCAGAGCCCCTGGAGTTGTTACGCTCTTGCTTTCAGACCTTTGGTATCCAGACTGCAATAACAGCTCTCTATTGTTTGAAGCGTCCAAGTCTGTGGGAACAAATTCAGTATCTAACATTATTCAGGCCTTCTCATGTTGTTGCAGCCTCCGCTTGGAATCAGTCTGTTTTCACCATTACTAGCACCTGTGAGTTAATGTGAGCAAGCTTGCCATCTAAGATGCATTCTGATTGTAAGATGGTCCATTCTGGCAGAAGCACTTGAGCATCCCAGATGTTTCTATCTATATCCTGGATGTTTTCGTCTTACTTATCTTACAGATAATAGCCTTCACTACCTCCTGTCAAAAGCAACCAGAGAGTAGATTTCTCAATGATTTGATCTTCATGCAGCGGGTAGAAACCCCTTTTGGTCTCTAACCATAAACCATTCTGGTGCCATTTCCTCATTTCTAGCCACATCCCTCCTGCTGCACTTAAGCTAATTTTCAGTTATTGTGTCTTTGGAGGAGCCAGTTACAAGCTTCCATATGACTGCCCTTCCTAGTCTTGACAAGGGTTATTTAGTCTCCCCCAGGCTCACTCTTGGTGCGTGCTGGGCTCCTGATGCAGTGTGGTACTAACTATCCTTTCCTTGTAGGAGGTGAAGGTAAATCAAATTGAAAACACCCTTCCTGAGCAGTGCATCTTCCAAATGTCCTCAGGTTTCTCTTACATCTTCTGGAGACTGCCAGATTCTCTGCGGGACAAGAGGAAGCTGGAGCCGCTTCTCGCAAGCGACAGAAGGTGCCATTAGCAGAAATACATCATCTCCCAGCGGTGTTAGCAATCTCAGAGTTCTGATCATGTCCATTCTTCTGCCAGAGTGAGGAGAGAGTCCTCAGAGGCAGGGGCTGCTGGTAACAGAATGTCCATCATTCTAAAATATCCCCCTGGAGTCCCAGAGCAGCCATTTCTGCCCGGACGCAGCCAGGGCTTCAGAGGGCTTATTTCAGGCATTGATCTTCTGAAAATGTCTCTCAGCTTCCTAGCTTCTAGGATGCTAGCAGGGGAGGCTGGGGCAGAGGCCAGCACCTGGTGAATCAGGTGTACCCCCCCCCCCATGCTGCTTCATCCCTTCCAGGTACAGCTAAATTGCTGGGCTTATTGCAGCGTTATCAAACGGACACTTGCAGGGATTGGTCAAAGATGCCTCCAGCCCATCCCAGCACAGCTGATTGATTAGGCCATGGGTGGGGCTTGAGGGTTTTCATTCCTTCCAGTTGTTGTCCTGGTGATGTGCAGATCCGTGGAGCACAGTAAGGCCCCTGCCTGAGATGCTGAGCTGTTGTTATTGGCTAGGGTATACTCTACTGGCCATGACATATATGCTTCAATTCACGGCAGTCTGATCCTTTGAGGGTTGGGTCGATGCTGTTTTCATACTCCATTTCTGGAATGTATTGGAATCACTCCATGGGTCTGTGCTGACCCACTGTGCTAGTTCCCGCAGCCCCTAGGAGGAGGGGAGATGGACCTTCCAGTGCTAGTCCCTTCGTCTCAGTTACCAAGTCTTCCACTGGTCCTTCAGCCCTAGGGAGTGAGTGGCCCTCCCCTGTGCCTTACCCAGCCTGTTGGGTATCCTGCTCCTGCCCTTTAACACATATCTAGTTTTTATTTTTGTTTTTGTTAACTTTTGAGACAGTGGCTCTCTGGCTAGCATAGGCTATCCTCAAACTTACGGTGATCCTCCTGCCTCACCACCCTCAAGCACTGGGATTACAAGTACATGCCACCAATCGAAACTTCCGCAGTGTCTTTCAAAGTTCGCGTTAAGCCTGATCCATTCAAGGTGTGTCTCCACCTCTGCTCTTGGCTTCAGAGAAGTCTGGTGTTCCAGAACTCTTTCTGGAATCCGAGGACCCACGTTATTTCTGATGCTTGAGATTATTGCTAGTGCAAATACTGGGATAGTAACATGTCAGAAACGTTTTTGTTTGTGTTTCTTTTATTAGAATGGTATTTCTCTGTAGCCCAGGCTGACCTGATCTTTACTATGTAGCCTAGGCTAGCTTCAAAATCATGGCAAACTTCCTGTCTCAGTCTTCTACTGCAGGTAATAGTTGTTTTTTTTTTCTCTTTTTAAGTTTCTTTCTATAAACATTTGTCTTATCTGTGGTTGCTACTGGTATCTTATGTTCAGCTATTTCTCTCCTCAGGAAGAAGGTAAGGCTAAGTCATGAAGTCTTTATCTTGAGAACAGTGCTGGTACCCAGCACTAGAAGGCCAAACTACCATGGTGTTTAAAGCAAGGGTAGAGGAAGGTTTTAGCCAGTGCAAAGGTGGACAGGTTGGATTGCTCCTCTCAGGCTTCAACAAATACTTCTCTCTGGCTCTCAGGAACAGAAAGCACTTGCTGGTAGCCTGGAGGGGCATTCTGAGGTAGTAGTCCATCAATATATCTGTTATGAGGAAATCACTGGGACACCTCTCCCAGGCCCTACCCATAGCTGCCTCTGATGCTGGAATTTTGCAGGGATTTTATTTGTAATTATAAATGGATGTAATGGAAATTACTCTTAGTATTCAAAGAGGAAAATATCTAGAAAACACCAGACTAGTATGTGCAGTTCCATGCCACATCTGAATGCATGCATACAGGTGTATACATGTGAGCATGTGTGTGTGTGAACATGTGTACAGACCTGCCTACATACGTGAGGATGGAAGAAAAGTTGGACATATGATTATCACATTTATGTACCTGTCTTAGTTTTAGGAATTTCTATGATACAGCACCAGGACCAAGGCAACTTGCCAAGGAAAATGTTGAATTTGGAAGCTTACAGTTTCGGAGGATTAGAATCTGTAATGATCCTGCTGTGCAGCAGGCAGACATGGCGTGACAGTGAAGCAGTAGTTGAGAGCTTAAATCCTAATCTAGAAGTGGGAAGACATTATATTGTAAATAGGAGGAAGAGAATGCTAATTGGGAATAGCATGGACAGTTGAAACCTCAAACCCACCCCAGTGACATACTTCCTCCTTCAAGGCCACACCTCCTAATCCCTCCCAAGTACTTCCACCAACTGAAGACAAATTTAAGTATATGAGCCTGTGGGGCACATTCTCATCTAAATCACCACAGTGCCATTACACGGTGATGGAATTTTCTTAATATTTTCCTTATGTTTTTATCTTTCTTCGGTGAAATATTGTTGGCAAGGAAACTATAAATGGTTGTGTGGGAAGTGAGCCTCTGTGACTTCTTCTTTGCTGGGCACTTGTCCAAGTCTTACTTGACCCACCCCACAGCTCAGGTCCTGCCTACACCAGAAGCTTTCCCTGACTGACAGCTTACCTCTGAGCCCAGCTGTATGGTTTTTCCGTGTAAATTGTGATTATCTTATTTCTCCAAATGCCTGTAAGTCACACATAGATAACAATCATGTCCTTTATCCCTATTTTCCACAATGACAGACATAGCTGAGCACATTCCAGCTCCTTCTTGATCAGTTGGAACCTAGTCCTAAAAGGAGAGAAAAGACAAGAAAATGTGGCGAGCAGAAGATTTCCCTCTCCTGGTCCTTAGAACATGGGGTTACCACCTAGTGTGGCTGTAGCCATCTCCTCCTGAGTGGCCCTAAGCTCCAGGAGCAGGGCGCTGTTGGGGGAGCCCTCAGAGCCATCTCCTAGGTCCCTCTGCTTCTCACCCTCCTTAATTCAAGTCAATCTGATGTCCTCGGAAACATCCACAAAAAGCCCCCCCCCCCATTCTTGTTTGCACCTTTAGCTCTTTAGCATCATTGGAAGCGGTTTGTCATTTTGTCTTCTTCCTGGGGGACAGGACAGTATGTTTGCGAGTGAGCATCACAGCTCAGGCTTTCTAGGAATACACTGAACTGATGATCAGCAGCCCAGCCCTCTTTTGATTGTTTTGTTTTTGTTTTGCTTGAAGGGATTTGTTTTTAAGAAAGTCTCACTAATTTGCCAATCTTGGCCTTTAACTCACTCTGCTGTCCAAGCAAGCCTTGGCTTTAAGACTGTCTTTCCTCAGCCTCCCCAGTAGCTGGCATCTCATGCCTGGCTTACGTTCTTCTTGAGGCCTTCTCTTTCCTGACTCCTTCTCTGAAATGGCTCATGTCAGTGAATGCTGACACATCTCAGGAATGAGTCAAGCTCCATTTTCCTCCATCTGGGCTGTTCCTATTGGAGGTCTCATTCACATCCAGGGTTTCAGTCACATCCGTGTAAAGTCAAGGAGGGGTCCTCTGAACCCCACGAGGACTGGCCTCTACCTGATGTGTCACACGTGCTCCCGAGCCCCTCACATTGCTCATGCTCACGTCTAGTTTGCCTTCATAAATCCTGAACTCTTGGTGCTGGCTCTGCCACGCATTCGACTGTGTAAGTCAGAAGCATCGTTGACCAGTCCATCCCAGCATCACACCAACTTCTTGTTCACCTTTTCCCCAAGCCACCCAATCTGCTCTGTGCCATCACTCCCCATGTTCAAACCACTTCAAGGGTGTCTTTCGTTAAGTTCTGGATCATTATGAGGTTATGTCTGGATCATTAAGTTCTGGATCATTATGAGGTTTCTGCCAACCTACTTCCACCACCTTTGAATCCCCCAATGGCCTCCTCTGCTTCCTTCAATAGTTCCTTTCCAAATACAAAAGGACCATGACACCTTCCTGCTTCAACTCATGCTCAGGCTTTGGCTAAAGACCATGTTCCCTTACATGTTTTGTGCCACCCTTTGGTGCATGGTCTGGCTCTACCACCAGCTCTCAAGCTGCAAGTCATCCGTTCTTATCCCTGATTCACATCCGTTCTTATCCCTGACACACATCTGTTCTTATCCCTGACCTTTGGAGGCCTTGGATACTACTCTCCATCCCATCAGGGGCCTTCACTCTACCTAAAACTCTTGAAATACTTTCTCTTGGAACTATCCTTCTCCTGCTCCAGGTTATAATCCTTCCCCCAGGGCAGCAGCCTCCTCCCTGAGCATATCTCAGCTCTCCCATGGATCTCCAAAGCAGCACGCATTTTCTTAGCCGCACTGTCTTTACAATGTAAAGGGTCTGTGCATGATGTTGCTCATTCGTTTCCTTAAATAATCTTCTAAGGGCCTTAAGACAGGGGCTGCACATCTTCCCACATGTGATCAAACCCTCATTGCCCAGTAGAGTGCTTAGACCCCAGTGGATACCCATTTCCTGAATGACTAAACTTTCTGGGGAGAGAGACAAAACGAAATACATGAATTGGCTGCAAAAGCTGCGTTGTGGAGGAAGCCATCACACCTAAACATCCATTTCACCAAGTCTGAACCAGGCACGTTCACGTAAAAGTCAAGCTTTGGGCTCACAATAAATTCTACGCAGTTGTGCAAACATGCCAGAGTTTAGTAAATTGAATTTGTTTCGTGTAAACAACTTCTGACCAAAATAATAACACAGCTTTAGAAAAAAAGACATTAGGTCCCCACTTTTGAAGAGTTTGTATAATTTAACACACAAGAAAACCTTACTGTAATTATATGCAGACATATACAAAGGATCGATGCTATTTACTTCGGCTACCCCCACCATAAAAAGAACCTGTACCCATATTTCAGTTGTTGAATTAATTCTAATTTAGAAAATCTCCCCCACCAATGTGGGCAGGGGTCCCAGTGGGGGGTTCATCTTTTCCTTGTGTCAAAATTAGTCATTTAAATTAGAACCACGTTGGATAGCCTAGGTACAGCCAACTTTGAGGCTCCAGTCCAGGGAGCATTTAAATGTAGCCACCTGAAGTTGATTAAAACCTCACCTGTCAAACCCAGTATGCCCACATTTGAAAATCTTTAATGTAATTAAGAGAAGCACATTATGGGAGGTCAAGTGACTTTCCTTTAGAATTCCGCTTCTAATCTGTCGTCGGGCGGGTGGAAATTGCCGGCTGAGGGAGTTAATGAAAGCTGCATGAAAGCACAGGGAGAGAGGGGGGAAGCTGGTGTCAGGGAGTCCGGATGGGGGCTCTGCCTCCTTGCAGAGGTGAGTAGGGAGTCTGGGGGAGCCTGGCAAAGCACACTGGCTTCTGCCACCAGGCTGGGGGTGAAGGGTGTTCACTCTGTGTGTGCCTTAGGGACTGTAGGGTCAGGGCCTAGGGGTGGCTGTACAGCTTTCGTGTTATCACCAAGGGAGATCTGTGGCCAGGACAGCCTGGACAGGCAGAGTGGAGCCGGCGCCGGCCCTCATCACCCTTCACTCAGTGCGGCCTGATTAACATCAGGGTTCAGCTTGCCTCCTGCACTGATCCCCACAAAGAGCCTGAGAAGGGAGGGCAGGCACTTCTACCCAGAGCCTTCCACTGACCAGCCTCTGACCTCAGACCTTTCCTGGGGAGCACTTGCCCCAGGTTGGCAGCCTTTATCACCTCAGGGGTGGGGAAGCCCCACAAGCCTGGGTGTGGCCCTTTATTTCCTTCTGGGCCTGTGGTTTCCTGATCTGCTAAAGGCACTGCTCACTGTGCCGGGTGAGCCCCTGGTGCAGGTTTAATGCCAGAGAGCTGCCTTTGGAGATTAAATTACTTAGTGCTTTGCTGTGTGTTCTAGCCTGAGGGTGCTGGGGTGCTGTTGACAGAAGGCAGAGTGTTTCTCCTCGGGTTGCTGTCCCCCCCCCGCCCCCTTTTCTTTTTGCTTCGCATTTGTGTACATTAGTGGAGGTATGTGTTTGAGAAAGGATTACATCTGTCAGAATGTTGCCACTTAAGATTTGCCCCCTTCCTTAGGAACTGACATGAGAATAAGCAACACATGACGTTTTGGCCAGGCTCCGGATGAAGTTTCCAAACTGGAGGACGTAGGCCTCCCCTTTGACTTGCTCCGGCACACTCAAGGAGGAGCAGAAGGCTTTGGAGGAGAGAAAAGTGGTGATGGCAGTACTGGAACTTTCTAGTTAGGATGTCTTGGCAGTGGGTAGGATACACACAGCCTTTGGGACTAAGTGGATACCTGGGTCAAGTGGAAATACACAGGAGCATCTCGGACTGCCTTAGACAATTCAAGATGTGTCTCGGGGCTTCTGGAAGGTTCTCTCCTCTCCACTAGTCATTGTCTCCCGTGAGAGAGACTTTGGGATGGAAGAACAACAGTGAGAGGACTGAGAGGGCTTCCAATCTGAAATACCGTAAAGGAAATGAAGACATATCTGGGAATCTTCCCTCTTGCCCAATGAGACGGCCTCCTTCCCATCTTTCTCCCAGCTTCCTGCTCGCCCCCCTCCGCCCCCACACACAAGGGGCAGTGTTTCTAGCCACAGCTCCTTGTCTCTAGGTAAAAGCCAGCATGAGGAGGTGCCAGGGAAGCTGGCTGCTCTCTCAGCACCCTCCCCCATCGCCTGCCCTCCCTCCCTCATGCTGTGCATTCTCAGTCACAAGTTCACAGGTAAAAGTGAAAAGTTGCTGTGAGCTTCTCTCCCAAAGAAAGTGGTCTGTTCACCATGGTAGCCTTTCCCAGGTCTCAGGCTGTCAGGATGAGGTGCAAAGTTCACAGGGCTCCTCATTGTGTCATCCTCATCTTGTGCCCCCCACCCCACCCCAGCGTGCCCCGAAGCCATGGGGGCTGGTTGGTCTAGAGCAGGATTTAGGGTGAAGATACCAAATGGAAAGTTCCTCTTTTCGGTTGGGGCTCATACAAAGCTGCTTTGTGGTGTTTTCTCTGCCTGTCAGAGTTGTCAGGTCTAGTAAGAAAAAGTATATTGTTTCCAGCACTTGGATTCCTTTCTCCCTGACATCTGCCACTCTGTAAAGATGATAAATCCCTGCCTCATTAGCCAAGGGTGTGGGATTACAGGCTGACAACACATTAATCACCAGCCTCGGTGGCAGGCTGACTAGCAATAGGCATTGTTAACAAAACTTTTCTAATATGTCACTCTTCTCTATGACAGCGTGTAATCAATCATCGTGATTGACAGCGCTGATAGATTACACTATTTATACTTTGTGTAATGAAAGATAGTGTTTCCGCCTACTGTCATTTCTGGGCTAGTGGTGGAGGATTGGTGAATTGAAACAAACCCAACAACAGGGCAAGCCCTCATCACCCCCAAAATGTCCACAGAAAGCCCCCACCTTCTCAAACCCTGGCCTCATCACCCCCAAAATAGCCACAGAAATCCCCAACCTTCCCACGCCCACGTCTGGTTCCTATTCCTGGAAATGAACAAGGTACCAGGGGAGGACATCGGCGATTGTCGGGGGATAAGGGGAATAAGGGCAGGGCTTGCATGGATATAGACATTTTGAATCTTCCGTGAACTGTCTGCAATGGGCATAGTCCCAGGTTCTGTTAGGTCAAGTTGATACAGGTAGATTCCCCAGGCAGCTCCTTGTCTGCTTATGCATGTACCACTGTGCACCAGGCTCCTCCCCTCCTGCCAGATCAGAGATGATTTAGATGTTGGTAAAATATTTGTTCTCTCCTGACTCTGAGGGCAAATATTATCCTTGTTGCCCATAATTGTACAGCGCTGCGTAAGTCAACAGTGCCTGGAGTGAGCACAAAGCCAACAGTGGAGAGAGGATGGCCTCTGCGGCAGGCTTTGCCTGGGACCCTTTGCAGCCCCGAGGGTCACAAAACCAGGAAAGGAGCGAATCAGCGGTGCAGCCTGCGCTCACGGGATGGGTATTTCTGGAGTCTCCTTTCTATCAGTTTTATTTTGGTCTAAGAACAAATTTGTAAAGGATGCGCGCTATTTTTGACTCGCTGGAAGCCCCTGTCAGCATGGTGGCAAGTGAGGGTGATGTGGGCCTGCGGGTGCCATCTGAATGGGGACGGCCTCCGCTGCCAGGGAGCCATTATGCAGCAGGCTGTGCCCCAGACGCCCACTTGAAGAAGCCGTTTGCAAATATTTTGCTTAACTTTCCTTGCTGTTGACAAAACATCCTTTTTCTTAGTTCTTGAGGTAGTTCAAGAGATTGCTGAGGGCTCTGTTTGACTCCCCAGATCTGAATAAATCTGTGGTCCCCAAACTTCCCATTTCATTTGGGGTTGAGCTTTGTGTCCCTGAACTATGAGACAGTTGGAGATGAGAGAAGTGTGTGTGTGTGTGGGGGGGGTGCGTGTGTCTGTGTATGGAGAGGGGAGTTCTCTCCCAAGATGAGTGCAGTTGGTAAGCTTCAGACCCTTGCAGTCACCCTGACAGTTGGCAAAGCTGGACAAACCTGCAATTTCCCCCTGCTGAAACTTTCAGCAGAGGCTGAAGTGGGAGGAGGCGTGGGGAGCCAGTGAGACTAAACTTTAATCTCTCTGTGAAGTTTGAGTGAGCCTGGGATGATTAATGAGAGGGCAGGCCGTCTGATTAAGCCCTTCCGAGTCATGAGACATGATTAGTAGGTGACAGGGACGGTAACAGTATCCAGCCAAACCCTTGTTTCTTTCACGGCTCCGGCTGTTCTATGATTAATGTCCCCAAGGGCTATCTTGAGGTCAGGCAGGGGAACCTGTCAGAACAGGTGGAAATGACAAAATAGGAAGAAACTCCTCAGGGGGGATGAGTGCGATGAGGGAGAGAGTGGAGGGAGCAGGGTAGCCAGATGGAGCCTGCGACCTTTCTGTGATCCAAGCAGGCACAGGGAGCATTGTGGGAATGGAAACAGGGACGAGTCACAGAACTGCAGATGTTCCCAGGTCCTCCGTGCATCAAAGACTGCCAGCTTGGACTTGGGGAGAGTGCCTTGTGACACGCTAGTCACTGCACATGCTTTATGTGTGGAGCTGGGCTGGCCTGGGACCGCTGTGGGCCCTACAGGATTAATGTGGGGCACCCACACCTGCGCTGTGAGCGCTGGAAGGATACTCGCCTTGCTCAGGGGATTAAGTGCACATCAAATGGGCAGAGTTGATATTTCAATCTGCTGCTCTCCGGGGCCAATCAGCTACACAATCTTGAATACACTCCTTGAGAAAGGTGATACAGAACTGGAGAAGGATCTCAGTGTAAAATATTTGCTGAGCCTGCATGAGGCCCCAGGTTCAATCCTCGGCACCATAAAAATAAAGGAATAAATCACACGGGGAGAAATAAAAAAGGTTTTCTGGAAGGCTAACTTGGCTTTACAGAATTACAGGCTTTTATATTTAGAACAAAGTGTAGAAATTGGAAAACTCAGACTACAGGCGAGGTGATTGCTAGCCAGTGTCTGATGAAAGACTAGAAACCCGAGCTTCCTGCTTCCAGTTTTGTATAACAAACCACCAAGGACCCTGATTTTAAGTTTCCACCCATTCTCTTAAATTCAGACTAACAAAGACGACCTCCATCTCTGTTTGGGTCTTATTCTTTTGAGACAAAGTCACATTCTGTAGCCCAGGCTGGCCTTGAACTTCTGTCCTCCTGCCTCAGCCTCAGTGCTAAGATTAGAAGTCTTTGCCACCTGTCCAGGTTATGGCTTTGTTGTCCACTCTCATTAACAAAGTTCTTTTCCTTCCGGGAAGAACTTTCTCGTACTTAGACCCCCTTTGAAGCTTCCCTAAAATCCTCAGTCTTCATCAATGTGATTGAATGGCAGTGATTTTGATTGACAGAATTCAGAAGGGTAGCCATTTTGGCATTCAAGTGAAACAGATTGCTTTTGGTTTTGTCCGGCAGTCCTGGTTTGTCTCCTTCTGTCCTTGATGCCCTGTGTGTACGTTAGCCACACTAAGCAGTCATGGTAGGCCTGTGATTGATCACAGAGAACTTCTGTCTTCAACCTTTTCCAGGAAACTGCTTGGTTTGGGTTCTTTCTTCTGGACACATGGAGCAGATAACTTCCAGTTTAATGGTCACATGGCTGTAATACTAATGGGGTCAGTGCTCAGGCTGCGAAGTGGCCAGTTTCTTCTATATACTTGTCCTTGGGGAGAGGAGTTTACAATTGGGAATCTACAGTAGAGATCTAAGGGCCTGTCTGTCTACATCGCTGCTTAGTTTTACCTTACAGATAATGGCCATACGTCCTTGACTGGTAACTACAAATGTACTTTCAAGGCCACACTCATCGTCATGACTGCATGGGATGAAGGAGGAAGGTGGAGATGAGAGACCTTCTCAGGGCATGTGAATATTTCTGAGTCGCCAAGGCAGACTTGTAGAATTTCAATGTCAGTCGTCTTTTTTTTATTTTAATTAAATGTATTTATTTTCTGCCTATGAGTGTTTGGTCTGCATGTCTGTCTGTACAACTCATGCATATCTTGTGTCTGTGGAGGCTGGAAGGTGGCTTCAGTTCCATGGAGATTGGCGTTAACAGCCGTGGGCTGCTGAGAATCAAACCTAGGCCCGTGGGAAGAGTAGCCAGTGCTCTTAACCACTGTACCTTTCTCCAGCCAGGTGTTAGTTTTTCTGAAGTAGTTTTTCTTGCCATGGATAGACTCCTACATGGGTCTGGGCCAGGTGAGTATAAACTACAAGATACTATAAGCTTCCCAGAGTTATTAGTGTTACCAGGCAGTATTATATAACCTAGGTGACTAGTAAAGCAAACTCCCTGACAGTGTCTTTTCCCACTTTGTACTCCTATAGCCCAGGCTCCAGGGGATTCATTATGAATATATTAAATGTTCCTTGGTTTTAGAGTTCTGGTATTTGTTTGTTTTTTAATTAATTAATTGATTTGCTGTGGGTTGTACCTTAGAATTACCGCACCTTACCAGGGCGAGCAGAGGGTGGCCCACCTAACTCTTGGGGAAGGAGAGCAAATGAAACCAGCAGGAGACTGAGTCCATTCCACAGTAAAGACGTCATCCAGGGCCATATCTTCTGTGAATGGATAGGATGACTCCAGGGCACCATGGCCCAGGAACACGAGGGGTGCTTCCTCCTTGCTGTAGCATGTAGGATGTCATCAGAAGGACAGTCAGTGTGGGTGGTAGAGTGGTTATGTGCGTCAGTGTAGAATTAATCAGAGCCCCTGAGGGCTAACATTAGTTGTCAAACTGCCAGCTCTCGATTCCCCTATGAGGCAAGCTTCCAGGTACACCCCTAAGGGATTATCTAGATTAGAAGTAAGTAGGGTGACAGGCTGCGGTGGATGGCGCCATCTGTGGACTGGGATCCTAGACTGACGAAAAGAGAGAAAGTGTTCTGTGCTCTAATATCCACTGCTTGGCTTCCTGTCTTTGGACACAGTGGGACTAATATCGCAAGCTCCTGCCACTCTGACATCCCTGCCATGATAGACTGTGTCTATCCTTCAACTCTGAGCCAAAACAAATACTTTCTCCATTAAGTTGCTCTTGTTGGGGTATTTGAGCACAGCAATAGGGACCAGTTATGTGGTAGCCTCAGAAAGTTATAGGGTTCCTGTGACTTTTTTATGTGGCTGTGGAGGTTGAAAAACCTAAAATTTAACATTTCATAGCATATCAACCTCTCTCCTTCCCTCTGTGTGAACTGTTCCATGGCGGATGGTTCTAGAGTGGCCCCATGCTATGTAGATGTCTCTAAGCTTTGTTGTTTATAAGACCCCAAAATATTTGGGGTCTTCCCATGACCATCTGTTAAGGTCCAAATATTTCTGTGTAAGAAATACCATGGTAACCAATGGTGGTGAACAGCCACTGGATGAAAGCTGAGTCACACTGCCTGCCTTCTGCTGTCAAGAATGGAGTACTGACCACAGAATCATAACTCCCCTCCGGGGAGCTCTTGGGAAGATTGCACACCACAGTATTAGCCACCATGGGCTCAGAAAGCTGGCGGAACAGCATATTTGGATGTGGTGTGTGAGTGTTCTATCTCAACAAGAGCGTGTGCTAGGTAGTTTAATGGAAGAATGAGCTATGCTCCAGGTGACAGATACTCCTTAAAGGCAAAGAGGGACTGTATTGAAACTGAGAAGTGCAAGTTCTGCTCATCTGAGGATGGCACAATGAACAAGATTCTTCCCTCTCTCGTGGATGGGAACCTAGGACAAACCTCTAACGGGCGACTGTTTTCTCACCTTGCAGGAGGTGACCATACCCTGGCCTCTTGCATGTGAGCTACAAACGCTCTAATTTTATTCAGATTGAAAATCTTATATCTTTTCTATACTATTATTTTATATTTTTTGGAGGCTTTCTGAAAATGGATTTGTTTTCTGTATAGTTGTTTAAGGAAACCATCCAGAAAAAAAAAATCAGACTATATAAGTACACTTTCTTTTTTAAAGAGCAATGATTTTCTCTTTTCAATTTGGAACTTGAGGCGACTGAAGGTCCCTGTGGTACCTGGGTCATCCCATCCCTTCTTTTAGCATTTTTTCAAAGGGCACAGGCCAATCTGCCCATAATGAGCTTGGAAAGTGAAGATAAAGTTCCTGATAATATGACACAAATTTCTTTACTTTTTGCTCCTTATTTCATCTTAATTAGTCCCTGTAGAAAGGATTGATTTTTGAGAGGCTTGTAGTGAACATCTGTTGGCATTCCTAGGGTCATTCTTAGCCTGTCCTGTGTTTGACATTTCTTGTAAAAGAGAAGGCATTTGTTCATATTGACATTAGCTGCCTCTGTATCTCTCAGTGGTACAGATGGTCTGTGAATAAAGACATCAAGCTAATAGGCAAGATGACAAGCTTCAGTAGCACCAGGGCTCCTGGCGCTTAAATGGCAGGGCAGCATAGATTGCTTCTGCTGCAGAGGCTGGGGTCTTTGGGTAGGAAGGCATGTGGAATAAGCCACAAATGAGGACGCATCCTGGAAAATGTCTGGAAGTCCTCCTTGCGACTAGAAGGGTTTGTACTTATTGTTAATATTACTATTTGGTGTTATTATTTATCAGTCTTTTCAGTATGCAAGACTCCAAAGATATGCAGGGTTTGGAAGGAAGGGAGAATCTGAATTTTTTTACCTGTCCTGCACCCTGCATTTCTCACCCTGAATGGCCCATGAGAACACCAGAAAGGAGCTATTGTTTCTGTTGTTCTGATGATGTGTGCTCCGTGAATTTCTGTTTCTATCAGAGGGATGGCCACTCTGAAATTCAGAGGCCATTTCTCTCCTGAATGCAACAGTCTTTCCCAGATGGTCTTCAGCAAAGTGGTGTCTGGAGCCTTCACTTCTGAGGTTTCTGGGATTCTTCCCAAGGGCCATCCCCATTCGTCGTGATAATCAACCATGGATTTGACATATGTATATCAACTTGAGCTTAAGTTTGTTCTATATTAATCATGACCCACCCATTAATACAGGAAGTTTATTGTGTTTTTTTTTCAGTGTGAATTGTCATATGTGATGTATGTCGTTCAAGTACAACTTTTTTTTTTTTAACCAGTTTGGTCATCAGATAGGTAAGAGCCCCCATTTATTCATCTCTCTCTCTCTCTCTCTCTCTCTCTCTCTCTCTCTCTCTCTCTCTCGTATCCCTTCAACATTTTCCCACACTCTGAAATTCTAATATCTTCTCAGCCCCAACACAGCCCCGCTTCCCACTTGACTCGGTTATATCACAGCTCTTCTTGTCTCCCTTGGGCCATCTTTGGCTCTCCTCACCACTTTTTTCCTTGTGTACATTAGTGATACATTTGCATGGTTTTTTTTTTTTTTTTTTTTTTGAGGTAACTTACAGCAATACGAACTATAAAGTAGCCATGAATAGTAAGTCCTACCTCATATTATGGGAACCATTTTAAAAGGAGGATACCATGGGAAATGATTTTCAGTGACTCAAAGACCAAAATAATCAATATGATTCTCTGCCACGTGTAACTGAGTCCTGTTTGCTTCTGCTCACACATACCCAGGACAATTCTGGACACCACTGCTTTTGCATGAAGCGGGAAGGTTTAGTAATGCAAGTCACCGTGCTTAAAGGAAAACACAATTGTTTGGTAGGCTTGCTTTATCTTTCTTTGTGTTCAACAGCGAGTACTGTGGAGATTCTAGAATATGTCTCCTACTCCACTCCCGCACTGGATTTCCAGTCACCATTCCAAGTAAATGAACAAAGTCTGAAGGAGATAGGCAAGAGAAGGAAGTGCAGGGTAGACCACCATGGAGTGAGAATGGGTACAAGTGGGAAGGGAGAGGCTGGAGAGAAAGGAGCTGCCAGCTAGCAGGCATGGTGTTAAGATGGATTAGCCGCCTCCCTTAGCAAGGCAGTTGTCTGGCTTAGATACTCACTTTTTCTAGTCCACTTCTGGATCAGAGGTGCCATGATCAGAGACTGAATCAGATGTCCAATGAGGAGAGAAAAATGGACTTCCAAAAACCAGAGGCCAGAGAACAGTGGGTACATGATTGCCTGGAACCTCTTTGCTGTGGACCAAATGGAGGCACTGCTTTGCCGTGGCTTCTGTTGGAACTGTGTTCTGGTTGCATGTTGCAAATTATTCAACACCTGAGTGACTTGTTATGAAATAACAGGGAACTTCCCTCTGTGTTTCATTTTCCCATACCAAATTCGCTTTTGCTTCTCGGCCATTGTGAGAGACCATTGTTCTTTATCTCTTTAGAGGATAGGGGGATAGTAGTTAAGTTGTTCAAAGACGGGGGCTACCTCTTTTCTGTGATCCGGTTGAGCACCTCTTACTCTGGAGTTACTTTGTTTCTTTTATGCTGGAAACCCAATAACCAGGGAAATGAGTATCTTTTACATTATTTTAGAAACTTCTCAGTAGGAGAAATTCTTTCTTTCCTCTTTTCTCCTCTCACTCTTACTATGATTCTGGGAATATTTAGTTTCTTCAGAAATATTTTTAGGGCTGGAGAGATTGCTCAGTGGTTAAGGGCACTGCCTACTCTTCCAAAGGTCCTGAGTTTAATTCCTGGCAACCACATGCTCACAACCATCTGTAATGAGGTCTGGTGCCCTCTTCTGACCTGCAGGCATACACACAGACAGAATATTGTATACATAATAAATAAATATTTTTTTTAAAAAAGAAATATTTCCAGAGACCCATTGCACAGCAGGCAACACTCCAGATCATGGCGATACAGCTGTGAAGACAGCTGGACCCATTTCTAAGATGCTTACCTGATGGGATGCGGGAGATAAGAATGCGAGCCATGAATATGTGCTAACGGGGACACACAGACTGGAATGTAGAAGGTCACTTCTGATGCTAAGAACTAGGATGCTAATTTATTTGGGTAGGCACACTTCCAGACAAGTACACCCTGCTAGGCTCTGGTGTAAGCAAGCGAGTGTGAGAGCCAGGCTCAGCATCCCAAGGGCTCGGGGACACCTTATCACCTTATCCATTAGAATCAGATGCTGCAGCACCTTGTATTCAGCTTGGTCTGTGTCCAGGCTTACTGGGCACAAGAAGTCTCCCTCAACCATCAGCACCCTCGTGTGCCTTTTTTCCCTCCTGCCTATGTGGTCATACCTGTCCTGGAGCCAGGTAGCCTGCATTCAGATCTTGTCCTTGTTTCTTGACAGTTGTACAGCATTAAGCAAGTTCCTTAACTGCTTTGTTTGTCTGTGTACTGTTATCAGTAAAATGGACAATAATTGTCTCGAGCTCAGAGATTAAATGAGTTATACTGGAAAGGCTTGAATCATACACAAAGTCTGTGATAGATACATGCATAAATGCACGTGCGCGCACGCACCTCTTTGCTGTTGCCAATGGTGTCAACTTGTTTGAACAGATGAGAAATTTTTCCTATATGTTAAATCCAGTCTTCTCTTGGAAGGTACTCATTCTTTACAAGGTGAGGGATGGGTTGAACTTGAATATGACCAGTACGGCTTCAATGGGCTTTCCTTCCTCCATTCTACAACAAGGCATATTAACCCTAAGGTTACAATTCAAGGCTATGTTTCTCCTCATGGTTCAGAGAAAGTCTTTATTCAACCCCAAGTTCCTCCGGGAAAGCGAGAGGTGATCCTCCCTTTTTTTTCTCCTTCTGAATCATATAAGATAATCCAAAGTATCCCCCAAACTTGGTTGTTTTGCTCTGTGATTAAATTGAAATTTAATAAAATCTGCACATGCTTTCGTGGTTAGTGCCTTCTCAGTGCATTCTGCATTCTTCATGCTGTCTCCTGGCGGGGTCATGTGGCTAAGGAGCTCAGAGCCAACATTATTGGCTTGAATTGGATCTGCCTCAGACCTAGGGGACAGCAGATGCCTTTCTGAGGTAAGGGAAAGAGTCTCTACAGGTAAAGCACATAGGAAGGAGACTTATCACTGCCTTGTGAGGGCTTGCTCTGTTACTGTTGCTAATGTTTCTGTGGACTATTCGATACCTGTAAAACTTCAGAAGTCGGGCAGGTGGCAGAACCAGATGCACACCTTTCCACTAGAAGGCCCTTGCGTGGCAGCTCTCTGCGATGCGCTGCTTGTCGCTTTTTAAGGTGCAGGATCTTGGCTCGGGCAGTGGCAGTGCCCTTAGTCTCACTTCATGGTCCAATTAGTTGCTCAGACTTTCCATCACCTGCCTGGATTGTAAGTTTCTCGAAGGCATGCCATCCTTCTGTGAACCTCACACTCTGGGCCATAGTAGATGTAACCCTGTAAATATTTGTAGAATTAATTACTAACCAGTTAGTCCAATGGGTGAGCATGAGCCAACTCTTATTAAAACTCCTAAAAGACAAGTCTTTTAGCTTGGTTCTTTTCTCTTTTCCCTCCCTTTACCTTCTTTTCCCTCCCCTCTCTTTCCCTCTCCTCCCCTCTCTTTCTTTCCCCTACAACACTCACCCCTGTCTTTCACTGGGATTGAACCTAAGCTCACACATGCTCAGTCCACAGGGCTCTGCCATGGAGTTTTATCCCCAGACTTCATCTTTATACTTTCCCGTAATTCTTGCTTTCTTCTGCCTTGTCTGCTTCTTCTCCTTTTCACCTCCACTTATTCCCAAGCTTTGTCTCTCACCCAACTCTGGGAGCAGTCACGTCCTGCCACAAATACTACTACCTATTTTGACTTAAGGTCAAGCCCTAAGGACCCCTGAAATTCCGTAAGGGTCCAGGTTAAGAACATTGATGTTGCAGGGCCAAGGTGTAGGAGGTAGGAACCTCTGCCTTGGTATCCCTTTCTCGGGTTACTCAGAAGCAAGTGCTGGGATTCCAAGGTGATGGGTACTTCCTCCCTTGCTTGAACCCCCTCAAGGCAGTATTTCTAGAGCAATTCTGCCAAGTGTAGTGTCTGAAGCAGGTGCTTCCAGGACACACGAAGCCTCCCCTCGGCTGCCCCCTCTGCTCTATTCTTGCTGCTGTTTAAAGGTACTGTGGTTGAGCAAACAGTGGAGTAATGTGTCAGGGAGACAGATAATGCTATTGTTTGGTAAATTCTTATAAAACAACAACAACAACAAAACACCTCTGGTAAGCAACTCCCTTGCTTGCTGGCAAAACCCAGTAGTAATTGTAGCAAGGCAAATCCTGGGAACTTATGCCGTCATGGGAAGCTTACACCCAACTTCTTTAGGTCTTCTTTAGGGAAGTGAAGATTGCTGATGTCCTCAGCACTCTTGAGGCCGAGGGGTTAAGGTCTTTCCCACTGTTAACTCGTCCTTAGGAATATGAGGAGGACCAACTTCTGGGGTTTCACTTCTGAAGTCTCACTTTTACCATCTGAGATATGGATCACCCCCTCAGCCCCACTAACCTGATCTTTAGATAACCTGACCCACCTTATGTGAATAATCACATTGTGGGGAAGTAGGGAAGAGCAGCTGGGGGCTGCCCAGTCTCTGGATGCTACAGAAACAGATTTGCAGCCCCATAACCTGGAGAAACAAAGGCCACAATGGCTCTTTCCAAGGACAGCTTCTCATTGCTAAGCAGGGGCTTTATGAAGGTGTCTTTGAGATCAGTGGCTTTAGGAAACAAACTCAAAAGGAATTCAGAATCTGGACACTTTTTTCTAGTTTATGCTTCTTTGTTTCTCTTGGCTTTGAAGAGAGGGGGAAAAGATGTTTATTTCACTTCTAGCTCCCTCTGCAAATACTTAATTGATTTCACTCATTTCGTTTGTCTGTGACAGAAATAGCAGCAGTTTTTTATATATATGTTAACACTTTTTTTTCTACAGTGTAGGACTACAGGGAAGTTGGGGCAGGTGCAAGTTTTCCCATGTTTGACTAGGCTGTGCATGAAAATGAGAGAATTTTCTGGAACTTTTCCAGTCTCCAGAAGTTCTTCTCAGCTTCTCAGAGCAGGCTGTAGTAAGGTGACTGACTGCCCATTTGGCAAAGTAATGATAGTATTTAGGACAGCTTAGTAGGCGTAAGAATATATATCTGGGTTAGGCATGTCAATTAGACGAGGAGTATCTATTTTCTTTCTCACTGTGTCACACCTGAAATGGTGAAAGATGGCTTATCAAAAAAATATGACACTATTGATGGTTATATGGGAGCCAGAGTAAAAGTGCTAACACGTGTCAAGGCAAACAAAGCAAAGTCAAGGTAGGAGTGGGCACCACAGGTATGTGTTTCCTAACCTGGGGACAAGGGTCGGGGCGCTGCCCAATGTCATTTCGATTTGTACACAATGACCACATACAGATTCCTAACTTCCATGAAAATATTCTTTGTGTGCAATCATGGATCAAGCCTAGAATGGTTTGTTAGTTCTACTACAGCGGGCTGTCTCTTCCCTAGTCATTGTTGAGTGAACCAACACAAAACCATCATTATATGTTCTAGGAAGGAGCAATAAAGGTGCTGCCAAAACAACCCACACCTTTCCTTTCTCAGGTGATCTCAGAGAACTGTGAGATTGGAGAACATGTATAAAAGAGCTATGCCCTTCCAGAACTTGTCAGAAAAGCTGACAGAGAGAAGACACATTCACATGCACAGATAGCTCTGATCTAGGGAGTCATGAGAGAGAAGCTAGCCTGTGGCTTACTTGTCCCCGGGGCCACTGAGGATATTTGTGATAAAGTTGATTTTCCCAGTATCTGTGAACCAATGGGATCCTTTCCTGCTCCTTTCCCTCTTCTTAGACGGAAGGTCATTCTCATGTAACAATTGTAAATTTTCCCCTCACAATTGCAGATAATCTACATTCTGAGAGCATCAATGCCCTGTTTTTTGTACACACACACACACACGCACACGAAGGAAGTGTGTGTGCTGGGAGTAAGCGCAGGATGCTGCATGTGTATGTGTGGGCTTTGGAGATAGAAGTCTACTACCTTGGGTATACTTTTTCCAGAAGCTCTCTGGGAAAAGTTTGTTTTGTTTTGTTTTTGTCACTGTGGTTGCTTTTGAGACAGAATCCCTCACTGATCTAAGGTTGCCAGTTCTTTGGATAGTCTCTCTGACCAGAAAACCCCAGGAAACAATGGGAATGGAAGTGAGGTTCCTTCTGCTTTTGTAGTAAGCAGTTTATCTACTGAGCTATCCAATCAGCTCAATTTGTTGGAAATAGTTCTTTGCTCAGTGGTATAACCAATGACTGTTAGAATTGTAGAAATACAATTGGTTGCAAGTGAGCCATTGCAGAGAAATATGGAGAAGCAGAGTCCACTTGTAGTGTGGGTCTTTTTCCCTCCCCAACCTGCCAATCTTGTTACCGCTGGCCATTACCTTCCGTCCCCCTTTCCTAGACATGTTACCTTCTGTGGCTTTCCATTTGTGGCCTACAAAATAGTCTTTTCATCATCTTGCCATAGATTTTGTTTTTTTCCTGTTGACCCCATCCAGGTGACCCCTTGTACTGCTACCATCCTGCCGGAAGGATTGTTCAACTGAGGGTTTCATCTAGGTCATTTAGCAGTGCACAGAACGGGGCAGCTGTATGCAGTCACCAGAGAGCTGCAGTGATCACAGGCTCTTCCCAATACACATGCCAGCCCGAGTCACCACCCTTAGCAGATGGTGCTGAGAAATCCTATGTGGACCAGATGCCGGCTGACTTTGCCCCTGAAGTCAAGTCTAGCCATCAGGCTCCAGGTTTTCAGGAAAATGCCAAGTAGAGCCTCACCAGGCAAGTACCATGAGTGCAGATGTTTGTTGACAGGGACATTGGGATGCTGGACTCCTGCCCAAACCCTGTTACTTGTGCAGAGAACAATAAGCACTTCTTCATATTGATGTTGCCAGATAATCTTAAAAAAAATTATTACCTTTCTCTGTAAAACTCAATACCATCTTGAAAAATATATGTGGAGGTTGTTGATCTTTTGTTCAGTATGCTTTAGACCATGAGTATTGCATACTTAGGAACATCTACCTATCTATAATAAGATTTCTTGGGGATAGGAACCAGATCTACATTTAAAGTTCAGGTTTTATATACATCATATCCACATACATTAAGGGGAGTTTGGTACAAAATTTTCCCTTTTGTTTTTAAATTTCATCTATCTCAGACTGGTCTTGAACCTAATGACCTTTTACCCTTGTACACCTGATCCTATCTCTCCAAGTTCTGGGGTTGCATGCATGCACCAGCATTCCTGGTAGTTCAAGCTAGGGCTTGAACCTATGTTTTAATGCATATTAGGCATGCAGTTTAGCAACTATGACACCCCCAGCTATAATCTCACATATTTCTAATAATCATGTGTAGGAAAAACTTCATGATACAGTTTCCCAAGTGTGTGTGCTGTGACTGTGTAAAGTTTCTGGGATTTTAGTTGGGACAGGAAGTTCCACCAGCTATGTGTGGATCCACATGGATTATCTGTGCACAAACATCACCCATCTGTGATCCGTGCAGCCTGATGCACCCTTCCTTTAACATGCTTAGCAGGATTTTGCTGCCCTTGTAGGTGAACTCTTTGTGTTCCAAGAGGTCAATCTGCTCCCAACCCTGGCTGTGTTGGTTATGTTTGTATTGTAATGATGCGATTTCATTTAGTGTTATAAAAACCAATGAAAATGGGGAGACTACTGTGATCGCCCCTTCCCCCCAAACATAAAGTGTTTTGAGACAACTCATGAAAGTTTAATTAGAAAATAAAACAACAATTCAAGTGTGCACAAGGCAGCTGCAGAAGCTTAGGAAAAAATAATGGCAATTCTAGGAACCTCTACCCAGAATGTCTCGTCAGGGTTTTACGTTCTGTTTCTACCTTAGAACAAAACATGGCATTTTAGAAACTGTGTAAGGGGGTGGTTGGTAGGGCACAATCCATACTATGGTCCAAGGCCCCAGGACACCCGCAAATCCAGCTGTTGCCCAAGCATTGAAGTGTGAGTGTGATATTTTGACCAACTGCAAACAGACAGCAACACGGGGGCTGTGGAGATGCCTCTGTGGTAGAGGACTAACCAAGTCTGGATCAGCAGCTGTCATGTAAAACACTTAGCAGAGTGGTATTCTTCTCTAATTCCAGAAGGATATCCCTGGGGGGGGGGAGGGGGTGGATCCATGGGATCCTTGTTTAGGGAGAGATTCTGTCTCTAAATAAATAAATAGTGGAAAGTAATAGAGGAAGACAATTGACACGGAACTCAGGCCCTTATACGAGCATACACACACACACTCACACACACATGTACGCGTGTGCGTGCGCACACACATTCACACCTGTGTGCACATACATGTACATGTCATAATATATAAAGACCTTCTATATATTTGCACATAAAATCCAAATTTGGTATTTGTACTGGGGAAATAGAGAATTGGCCAAGAAATTAATTAAATCTTCAGCAATTTGTCAGTATGTCTTTCTTCTTTTACATTCAAACTATCATTCTGGATTGTGGGGGCCAACCAGACGTTTGTTCAGAGGCATCTTTGGAGAAAGATTTTTTCCTCCCAGGGTCTCTAAGGTCAGCTGGTTCCAGCATCTGGCTGTGACTGATGGCCTTGTATTTGGCTGGCCCCTGGGTAGCACAGATGGGAAACGCTGAAGGGCTGGTATGGACAGGGGCAGTGAGGAGGAGGTGGTGGTGATGGTGGTGAAGGTGATGATGATGGAGGTGGTGGTGGTGGTGGTGGAGGTGGTGGTGGTGGTGGAGGTGGTGGTGGTGGTGGTGGTGGTGAAGGTGATGGTGATGGAGGTGGTGGTGGTGGTGGTGGAGGTGGTGGTAGCGGTGGTGGTGGTTGTGGCGGCAGCGGTGGTGGAGGTGGTGGTAGCGGTGGTGGTGGTAGTGGTGGTGGAGGTGGTGGTAGCCATGGTGGAGGTGGTGGTGGTGGTGGTGGAGGAGGTGGTGGTGGTGGAGGTGGTGGTGGTGGTGTTGGAGGTGGAGGTGGTGGTGGTGGTGGTGGTAGAGGTGGTGGTGGAGGTGGTGGTGGTGGTGGTGGTAGAGGTGGTGGTGGAGGTGGTGGTGGTGGAGGTGGTGGTGGTGGAGGTGGTGGTGGAGGTGGTAGCGGCGGTGGTGGTGGTGGTAGCGGCGGTGGTGGTGGTGGTGGCGGCGGTGGTGGAGGTGGTGTGGTGGTGGTGGTGGAGGTGGTGGTGGTGGAGGTGGTGGTGGTGGAGGTGGTGGTGGTGGTGGCGGCGGCAGCAGTGGTGGCGGCTGTGAAGATCTGTCGACACCAGAAAGTTGGAGGTGGCTGTGAAACCTAGTGAACCTGGTCCCTGACATTGGCCCATACAGCTCTCCGGTCAACAAGATTTCCCCGTTTCAGAAATCTAGAGCAAGTAGTTACTCCACAAGACAGGCGCAGTGTGACGTGGGCTCACAGTAAAGCTGATGGCTCTGCTGTAATGGGGAAGACAACTCAGGTTTCCACTCACCAGGACAGACAGAAAATATGCAGTGGTGTCTGTCCTCCAAGTGTGTGCTGATGTCCTAAGACTGTGGATGCCTTAGAGACTGTCCCTGTCATATGACCCATCCTTTTGTCTAATCCAGGTACCACCAGAGAGCTGCTCACTAACAGCTTGTTGGCTTTGATCAGGACATGGTCCACACAATGCAAACCCCTTTGTGATAGACCTGTTCTATTCTGACATCTGGGAGGAATACTCTGTAGGATCAGGTAGGAGATTAAATTGCCTGAAATAAGCAAACCCTCTGTTGCATACGTGAAAATAATCAGTCATTTAAACGCATCATTTCAAGCGGTGTGTTTCTCTTCATTTAAACGCGTCATTTCAAGCGGTGTGTTTCTCTTCATTTAACACCTCCGGTTTTCACACCAGGAGGCTGGCTCTCTTCTGAGGAACCACGTGGTGTATTTTGATGAGAATTTTTGGATTTTTTCTAGTTCTATGAAGAATATCATTGGAATTTTGATGCAACTGCATTGAATACATAGACTACTTCTGACAACATATAGGCTCCACCTTTTAAAGGTTCTACCACATGACCACTGGGGGCCAAGCTTCTAATGCATAATCCTCTTGGAAAGAAACTATGTCTAAACCATTACAGCAGTCAGTATCAGTGCACCAGTGCTAACAACTCACAAATGGGTCCTAGGCTGGGCTGGCATGCTCTCTGCTGTCATCTCTGGGCTGACCTGTTTTCATACTGCTGGAGCTCTCAGCTTGGAAAGCTTTGATCCTTGAAGGTCCTTCCTTTAGGATTCCTTAGAAATCCAATCATTGGAATTCAGCCTTCTGCTTCCACTCAGGCTACTGCCAAAGCACCGTGCCCGTAAAGATACAGATACACTACAAGGAACTAGCACAGCCCAGCAGTTTTGTGTGTCAACATCTGCATTGCTCATGGCCCCATCACAACCACCACACTCCGCCCTCCTTCCCCCCAGTTGACACTGCAGCTCATCACAGATTCGCTGAATGTGCACTGGTAACAGATTAATTCAAAATCACCTATAATGAAGCCAATGTGTTTCTGGCAATACTTGCTCATCTATGTTGCATTGAGCAACTTCGCTGCAGCCTGGCTCTGAATGCATGCTTGTTTTGCACCATGCATGCCATCCTTCTGTACAGTGTCACAAAATGCTGTTAGAAATGACTTAGTCAAGACTGTCCATCATGTGCTGTGAATCCTAGGGCTTCCACTGTGCCAGCCAAGTGCCTTCTCTCATAGAAACACAAGTTGCTTAAAAACATATTCTCACAATCATTCCTTTTCATGTAAATATGAAATTAGTCTATCTTTGAGTTGTTTCCTGTTAGAATTCTTGGTTTTAAAAATTGTAATTTAACTTCTCACCTGAATTTCCTCAAAAATGGTGCAGTGAGTTTTGGCGGGCGAACTTCTAAAAGGGCCTTAAACACACTTTGTGTTACATATTTATATGAAGCAGCATTTTTAGCTTTGGTGGTGATAAAATCTGAGTGTGGATCAGTTCTAAAAAGTGTTAAAGATGTCCTACATCATACAGATCATACAGAATCAAATGTTCAACCAATGTCATGTCTCGGTATAAAAACCAACCACACTGATCTCATTAGTATGCAAATTTCCTTTGGTCTTTAACAGATGAAAAATTATATACATTCCAAATAATTAGTTTAAAATAATTTTTAATGTTTTATTTTCCAAAAGTCTTTGATTTTTATGCCTATTGCATATACCCATTTATCGAGGGTCACATAAAAATTTCTTAGAGGAGGAGGAGGGGTTCCCAGTGTTTAAAAAAAAAATAAGCCTTGGCTGAAGTGGCAGTTACTACTAACATCTCTTAAACCAGACAAGACGTTTTTTTTTGTTTTTGTTTTTTTGGTTTTTTTTTTTTTTTTTTTTTTTTTTTTTTTTTTTTTTTTGTCTTCCTCTCTTACCAGCTTCCTACCATGAATAAATGACTTACCCTTTCTGAGGTCAGTCTCTTCATCTGTAAAGTGGGCTCATAAAAAGAATTGGCTTTACCAGTTTATAAATTAACTCATACCCCTAGTTTAATGGAAGTAGGATGTACTTGGCAAATGTTAGCTGCTAACATCATTATCCTCCTCCTGTTTGCTATGATCCCCGGACCCCAGTCACAGAGGCTGCTGTCTAAGGTTCTTTAAGGCTCTTCTTAGAACAGTGGTAATCAAAAGATAGAGAGCGGAGTGTGGGGGTCGTTACTTACATCACCCATCTCTGCTGATATCCATCCAGGAACTTTTCATAAAAATATTATTTTATTTGTGAATATGCATGAGTTACTCCATGTTCCCTCTCGATCAGGTTATTAGTGACCCTACTTGGACTGGCTGCTAATAGAACATCTCTCTTGCTGTTTAAATCCTTCTCAGAGCTCCATGTATCTTGAAATTTTAATTAGCAATTGATAGCAGGCTCTGATAACTTGTAAATGGAGACTGATCACTTATTAGCCCGTGTTTTGATCAGCAGTCTCTTATGAAAACAATCCTCGGGTCAGAAGCTGCAATTGTGTGAAGCCAGCCTTGTTTTCCCCTGGTGTTCTCACCAGGAGTGTTTCTGTGTGGACAGCCCCCCCCCCCAACACACTGTTGTCATACTCCACCCAGGCCCCTGCCCCTGGCTCCACTCAGCCTATTCAGCCTTACACAATATAGATAGGGTCATCTTTTAAGTCGTTGTGACCCAGAGTGCAGTGCTTTCCGTGGCCCCATGACGACTGTGGTGCTTCTATCACAATAGACATCATATGTGGCTCAAATGCTCACCCACATGCTCTGTTCTCCCATGTGCCCTTTCTGTTCCCACTCACCACCCTCCTAATGGAGTCCCCATCAGCATGCCAAGACCCTTCACATTTTCTTTTTTTTTCTTTTATTCTTTTTTAATTAATATTTCCACCTGCTCCCCGTTTCCCATTTCCCTCCCCTCCTCCCAAATATTGCCCCCTCCCCCCACTCCCCTCCCCCTATACCCACTCCTCTTCTCCACCCCCCACACCATTCCCCCTCCCTTTCGATACTGAAGAGCAGTCCAAATTCTCTGCCCTGCGGGAAGACGAAGGTCCTTCTATCTACGTCCAAGAAGGTGAGCGTCTAAATAGGCTAAGCTCCCACAAAGCCAGTTCATGTATTAGGATCGAAACCTAGTGCCATTGTCCTTGGCTTCTCATCAGCCTTCATTGGCCGCCTTGCTCAGAGAGTCCAGTTTCAACCCATGCTTATTCAGTCCCAGACGAGCTGGCCTTGGTGGGCTCCCAATAAATCAGATCCACTGTCACAGTGGGTGGGTGCATCCCTCGTGGTCCTGAATTCCTTGCTCATGTTCTCCCTCCTTCTGCTCCTCATTTGGACCTTAAGAGCTCAGACCGTTGCTCCAAATTGGGTCTCTGTCTCTACCTCGATCCATCGCCAGATGAAGGTTCTAAGGTAATATGTAAGACATTCATCAGTATAGGATAGGGTCATTTCAGGTTCCCTCTCCTCAGTTGCCCAAGGTACCAGCTGGGGACATCTCCCTGGACACCTGCGAACCCCTCTAGAGTCAAGTCTCTTGCCAACCCTAAGATGGCTCCCCCAGTTAGGATATATACTTCGCTGCTCCCGTATCCACCCTCTATACAGAGCTGTAGCTCCCGAGAATTTGCTGCATGTTCCCCTCAGCCACCTTGAAGCCCTTGAAATGTTCCTACCCCGAGTCCCCCATGCACATGGCATCCCCAACAGTGCTAGGTGTGGAGATATTTCAAAGTGTCAAATGAGCACTTCATGAACAATTTTTAGAAAGAGTTGAGGTCTTTGATGCCTATTACAAGCTGGATTTTAAGCATTATTTATCTATCTAGCCCCTCTCCGGCCTTTGTGTCAGGGCCCAGTTCCCCACACTCCCTGTGGCCCTAGGTATTATTTTTTTTCCCCACTTTGGCTACTTTTTTTTTTTTTAAAAAAACAGAAGAGACTCTTTGATCTTAATTCTGTTGCATTGCTGTAATTTGTAGCCAGGCTGACCATCTTACAGCTGTGTTTACTAGTCGCCCACAACCTCTCTGGATAGTCTGTTGACAGGGCCTTTGACATTCAATAGCGCAGTATAACTATGAACTCGCCAGGTACCTGGCATCAGATGATAGATAGCTGTATTTCCCTTGCAGAACTTGAGAGGGGCACACTAAACAGGTTTTTGAAGATTACATGAATGACTCTTTGTGGCTAGTGGTAGTTAATGTTCCTTAAACATTTAATAGTGTCTAGGGTTGAGACTAAGTTTTATTTTCTCAGAAGTTACCCAGCACACACAAGGCTCTAGGTTCATCCCTTACCTGTGCAGTAAATAATAAATATGAAGATTCTGACATATCACCTATTTAGGTCAGTATACAAATTGTGTGCTGGGGTGCATCTATGTGTGTCCCTGGGAGGTGGGGAACTGTCAGTCTCTATTTTATTCTCTTGAATCAGAGTCTCACCTTGAACCTGAGTTTGCCAATTTTCCAACTAGTCTGAGAGCTAGCAAGGCCCAGAGAGCCTCCTGTCTCCATTGCTCTCCCCCGCCCAGCCCCCACAAGGCTGGAGTCGCATTTGTACAGCGCATACCTGGCTTTTTACATAGGGACTATTGGGAACCGAACTCAAATCCTAATGTTTGTGCTCTGACTGAACCAACTGACCCATTCCTCAGCCCCAAGACACAAATCATGTCGAGTGTCACCTCCGCAGTGTCTCTCCCCTCATATGACCCTGCCTGTGGAGGTGGCTGGGTGAGTTCCAGGGTAGACTGGAAGCTAAAGAAGAACGGGAGGAAGAACCTTTGACAGAGGTGTGGAATGCCGCGTGCCGTTGCTCATATTATTAGACTCACATGCAGATTCCGTGGCTTTGGAGCCCAAGCAGCAGGAGTGCAGAGCAGAGCAGTCTCTGCTTTGAAAGATATCTGCTTCGGAGCGGAGATGGCATCTTGACAACTTAGGGACTGATGCCTGGCTATTAGGGCTGCGTCTTCTTAGATGTCAGTTCATTTCCTTGTAGAAAATGGGATCCGATAACAGCTGGTTTATCTGGCCTTCTATCAAGTGGAACATTTTGTATTATATCATATCCCTACGAATGACCCCAAGGCACAGCAAGATGGTGTTCAGGGTCACTTTGGAGTTAAGGGTCTTCTGAATTACATTATCATTCTTTCAGAAGTTGGTGATTGTGGCAGATGTGGTCATTTTCTATTTGCCACAATGCCTGAGTCACCACCAAAGTGAAGGTTTCTATAGTGGGTGAGACAGCCTTTTGAAGAAGGGAGGAAGGGAGGGAAGGAAGGAAGGAGGGAGGGAGGGAGGGAGGGAGGGAGGGAGGAGAGAGAGAGAGAGAGAGAGAGAGAGAGAGAGAGAGAGAGAGAGAGAATGTGTTCATGCACTTGCTCGTGTACCTGGATATAAGAATCTTGGACTGGCACCTAACAGTCAGAGTCAGCGTGGACAGTGACACACCCATTCATCTTGACGCTCAGAGAGGACTTTGGGCAGGAAGCTCAGTCTGTCAAGCAGAAGGCCCTGAGCGCATATCCCCAGCACCCACATTAAAACCAAGCACAGATCCCTGCCCTGGTATCCCAGCGTCAGGGAGAGGGTGGAGCAAGAGAGACAGGGAAGAGATCTGGAGCTGAACTCATTACCCAGTTAGTGAGCTCCAGGTGCAGCTCCTGTGTCAAAAACTAAGATGGTAAGCAGCGAAGGTGACACCCCACATTGACTTCTAGCTTCCATGTGGGCACGTCTGTACACCTCACACACACTATGTATGTAGAGCCTAGCTCACTGGCACATTGAAAGGTTAGCTTCCCTGTGGAATTGTTTGGTAGAGTCACAAGAAGCAAGGGAATCCAACTGTCTCGGACTTCATGTTGAAAGGGGACAGTCAGTCTCATTTCACTAAGGCATGTGTTACTTGCATCGCACACTTCGGCTCTTTGCTGAGGAATGCATAAGTGGTTTCTTCCCTCTGTGCAGGTAGCGTCTGCCAGCCTGACCTGTTGATGGATAACTGCCTGACAGCAAGCCTTTGATGCTAAGCTTCTCTTAGTTAGAAGGAAAGTTTCCTGCACCCCCTTAAAAGTCCTGGGTGGTCTTGTCTGAGTTCCATCCCTACGCCAGCAAACCCACCCATGAGTGGGGATGGGGTTTGGGAGCAGCAAACTCCTGAACAGTTTCCTCAACGTGGAGTGTAAGGTGGGGAACCTACCAGCAAACTCTGCTGAAAACAAACATGGGCTAAATTAAAAAGAATGTTAACTACAGATCAGCTGCCTTGGCTCCTGTCGGCAGCTTTAATTCTTCCCTCCTCTCACCTGATGGAGCTTCGCCCGCGGGGTTTGCATCAATTATCTGTCGACATGCGGAAGATGATTGATGAGCTGCCTGCGGCGCCGGAGTACACTTTGTCAACCACTCATCATTTATACATCTTATCTCTGCCAGAACAAAAGCTAGGACAGCCCCATACTGATGGGGACGGGAAGGCGGGTGTGTGGAGGAATGGGGGTAAAGGCAGAGCTGTTAGGGGCCACAGAGACCAGCTTGGGTGAGGAGACGCTGGTCAGCCAGCTCTGCCCTTGCCACCGGCCCTGGTATCATAAAAGCTCTTCGGCTGTCTGCTCCAGAAGGGCTGGAGATGCGGGGGCTCCATGCAGCTTCGATGAGGAGCTACCTAGGTTTGGAAGCATGGCAGTCACTTCCACAGGTGGCCCTGTGCTAAAAGACAGAGAGGAATCAGTCAGCATGTTGGCTCTAACTTGTGAAGTGTGTGTGTGTCTGTGTCTGTGTCTGTGTGTGTGAATGGAGAGGTGTCTAGGTGAGCTTTGGTAAAATTGACCCTATTTGATTAATGGCAGGCTGAGCAGTGAAAATTATGATTTATTTTTTTTCCTTAGAGCTAAAATGAAGCTCAAACGTTTTCTCTCAGCATGAAAATAAAGACTGGAGACAATACAGATTTCTTGTTCATTCCCTACCCAAGCGGAACCTCTTACTCTTAGTCTTGAAGTCCATGCTAAGAGGTAAACAGGAAATACTGGGCCCCATAGAACCTTCAGCCACGCTAGTAACAAACCAAGATGATGACCATTATTTCCAGTAACCCCTGCAGACAATTCCAACATGGACCCAACTCTGTGCTTTCACCGTCTTAAGGGCATCTCCCTTATCAATTTGCCTTTTTTGAAAGAGAAAGTACTAACAAATATAAAGTCAAAGACTTAATTATATAATTTGAAAAATAGGCCCAACAGACTCCTCAGTAATTGGTTAATAGGTGCAGAGGAATTGAAGAAGGCATCATCAGTTCTCTAATGTAATAGGAATTTTTTTGATAGAATCTGATGCACTACTAAAATTATTAAATAATAAGAATGAATCATGAGCATAATTATGAAGTTAATTTTCAAAAGCAGATGATAGGGCTATGAGGTTGCTTCCTGGTGCAAACAAGTGAGTGCCCATGAGAGCATCATGGAATGCAAAGGGCCCAGCCCCTTCAGGACAGGAATCCACTGGCCTTTAGGAGTCCCATAGCAGTTCTTAAACTTGGGGATCGATTCTGCCGCTCTGACTAGTTGAAGGGCAATCTTCAGCTGCACTAAAGTGTTGGACGAAATGATAGATTACTAATCATTATGACATCAAGTTGACATTGTCACAGAAACTTCATGGAGCCTGCATCAGCATGGAGTAGGGCCCTTTGGGACCAGTGGAGAAGGTGGCTCCTTAGAGTCCCACATGGTCCAGCGTTGGTAGACATCTCCTAGCCATCTAGCTGAAGGAGGCCTCTGGCCAAGAGAAAGCCTTTGTAGACCTCTTGTGAGCCCAGAATTATTAACTGAAGGGAAGTTATCATTAAATCCTACAGTTGAACATAAATGGGGTCTGTCTGACACAGACAGATGAACTATAAAATGACACCACAAGCTGGGAACATGGGATTGCTTTGAGATGAGTTATATTCTAGATTGAGATGGTAGGCACACATATCGCTGTGATGAGGACTTCAAGTTTTCTGTTTTGATAACACTCAACTCTTCCATCTGCTAGATGGTAACTTATTTGACATTTATCTTGAAAGCTCTGGAAGGTGTTGGTTTTGTTTCATTGGCTACTACACCACAGTGTCACTAACCAGATGGCTTAAACAACACAAAAGTGATGTCTCAGAAAAGGGAAGTGAGAATGTTGGCTCCTTCTGCAGGCTGCGAGGAGCGGTTATTCAACCCTTTCCCCTCCACTCTCCTATACCCTACTCATCGCATTGCCTGGTTTGCAGGTGGGATTTCTATTGTGTCTTCACCCTGTCTTTCTTCTCTGTGTAGCTACTTCTGTGAACAAATCTTCTCTTTTCATGAGGACACTAGCCATTTGGACCTACCTGGATGACCTCATTTGGGCTTGATCGTCTGTGATGACTTTAGTTTCCAATAAGATCACACACCTGGCACCTTATTAAATTGTCATTGTCTTTTCAGGAGGACATAGTCCAACCTCTAACTGAACTCCTCAGGATCCTTCTTTTGATAGGTTCAGTTTTTGAGATAAGATCTAGTTATATACTCCTTCAGGCCTGGAACTTGGGATCTTCCTTCCTCAGTCTCTCAGTGTTGGGATTACAGGCCTGCGTCACCACATTCGGCCTCCAGGGAGGTTTATGAAGAAATTTCCCTCTTACTCCTCTTGTTCTGCAAGGCTAAGGTTTGTCTGGAAGAGAAAACCATATTGTAGACATTTGATAACTGCTTGGGGATATTTGTTAAGAGGTAAAGGAGACTTAGAACTCTACATTTTCTTGGGGGAACAAAAGGACTTGTTTTTGTTTTCCACTGCTGGGGTGTCCTACTGAACTCTAGGTCCTGTCCTTGGTTTGAGATAGGCTCTTGCTCTGTGACCTAAGCTGGCTTCAGGCACAATTCTCTTGTATCTGTGTCCCAAAGTGCCAGGCTTAAAGGGACGTGTCATTGTAACTGGTCAACAGAGCATTTGAAATATTCAGTTTACATCTGCACTGGGCGTATACATGTCCAAGCCATAAAGGGTTTCTGGTAAAAAAAAAAAATGCATCATCCATAGCATTTGTTCATTGGAGGCTAATCTTTTCTGTCTTTCTGTTAGGAATGGCGCACAGGGAGAAGCAATCCACACTGATCCTGTTTTTTCAGAAGTCAGTCTTTGGTCTGGTCTGGAAGTTTATTTTTTTAAGAAAAGATCATCACTTGAGGGAGAAAGCATCCCCATTGAAACCTTTCATTGAATGTTTGTTAACAAAACAAAACCAACCAGAAACAAACTCAGTATCATTTGGATTCTGACTCGAATCCTGGTAGTGAAAGGCTGTCTATTATGAACAACAATTGAATTTTCAGTTGGCAACAGGTAGCATCTGTTTTTTATCTGCCGGAAACATTCTGTTATTTATGAACAAATGTTTTAATAGATAAATAAGTGACTCATGTTTTATTTTAAAAATATGTTCAAAAATAGAAAACACAAATTAGGGATATATATATTTCTGTCAGGCATGGTAGTGTACACCTTTAATGCAGGAAGCAGAGGCAGGTGAATATCTGAGCAGTCAAGGCCAACCTGGTCTACATAGTGAGTACTGGAAAGACTAGGACCACATACTGAGACCTTGTCTTAAAATATTTGTACTAAATAGAGCCTATGCTCAACATTTTGGTACTTAAGTTTTCTGTATACCTATTTATATGAGTATTCTGTAGACACATTTTAAAAACCATGTAGATAGCAGATCCAAACTTTGACGTGGGGCAAGGATGCGTAGGGATTCAACCAAAGTTGGGGATTCCTTTAAGAAATTTGATTAGGAAAGAAGCCTGGGGTGATAGCTATTTCTGTAAAGCATTTACCTCACAAGCACCCCAAGTTTCACCTCAGAATCCCTGGAAAATAAGAGAGGAAGGTGGGGAGGCGAAGCTGAATAAAGAAAGCCAGTCCTAGTAACCCATACAGTGCTTGTGATCCCGGCGCCTGGGAGGCAGAGAAAGGCAGCTAGATATTCAGGGATTCCTGGTCAGCCGGGCTAGTCTGTGGGCAGAGCTCCAGTGAGAGACTTTGTCTCTAAAGAAAGCAAAGCAGATGAAGCCTAAGGAGCAGGTAGTCAAAGCCGTCCCTGCCCCACCCACCACATGGTCTTTGTGAAAAACTGGTCGACTTTCCTGGGACTGTGCTTCTAAAGCAAGGAACAAGAAGACGATGGCTTAGGAAATGGGAAGAACCAGGACAAGGCTTTGGGAAGATGTCATTTCAAGAACAGGCCATTGGAGCTATGTATTGCCCTCTTCCCATTGTAGAGATTTTCACCTCGCAATTCCCTGTCTAAACCTGTACGAGTTTAATTTGGGGCTTGAAAATGATGGCTGAATCTACAGAGGCATGACGTCATGATGGCTGTACAGAGGCATGACGTCATGATGGCTGAAACACAGAGGCATGACATCATGATGGCTGAATCCACAGAGGCATGACGTCATGACAGCTGAATCCACAGAGGCATGACGTCATGACGGCTGAATCCACAGAGGCATGACGTCGTGTTGAAAGACTGCAGTTTAGAGACAGGTTAGCTGGTATTTGTTTTCATTCTGCAGTATCTCCCCCCCCCAACACACTCTACCACAGCATGCCCCTCACTACCAAGAAAAATAGGTTTTCCTATGCAAGGCTGATTTTCCAAAGCTGGCAGCCTATGCCATGGGCTGGGAGGTGGGGCACAGCCTCCCCTGGCAATCACTCCTTGGACTGAGTCCCCTCTGTAGAGCCGCTCTCCTTACAAAACAATGCCATTTAACTTCAAGCTCTGACATTGTTCCCATTCCTATTTCCCATAAATAAGCAGACCCCTCCACAGGTTTGCTCACCTCCCCCAGGTTGGCATTCCTCAATTATAGTCTTAAAACTGACCAAGTGAAAACAAATTGTGACCTTAAGTTATATCCTACACTCTACCTCATGTTGAGACTCGCAGAGGTTTTGTGGTGCTCTTGTTGACAGGCTGCCTGTAGATAGAACAGTTTTCCATAAGGAATTGAAATCATACATCAAATGTATTGTTTTATATGTAAGCCACCGGAGACCAATGAAAGCAGTTGGTAGAGCCCAAATACCATTACAAACAGATTTATTGTAGTGTGTTTTCTCCCACCTTTTTCTAGAAGTTATTACTTTAATCTTAAGAATTTATGTAAGTGTGCCTGTGGCTTTTATATGGCTGAGGCATTCACTTTGAGACTTTTAGCTATTTAGTGGCGGGGTGTTTAAAACAAGTGTTATCAAGGAAATAATTTTGCCTTTACATCATTTTTTTTATATTTGCCTCTGAATGCTTCATATAGAATAGCCAGCTGGCAATATAAAAGAGTTATTGCCGATGTCATGGAAACTTATCTTTCTAGTGCCCTTTAGTTTGGTGTATTCATCCCTACTTCTAAAACACCAGCAGAGATAAACACGCTGCATTCTTGTTTGCTGCCAGATCAGAAAAAAATAATAAAAATAAATAAAAAATAACCTCTGTGCTTGCTTTCCTAGATCATTTCAAAGACAGAGAGCATTAGACTTTGAAGCAATTAAACTCGCTCTGGTGTGCATTTGCTAAAAGGGCTGCAAAACAATTTTTGCCTTTTCCCAGCCCCAGAGTAACAGAGCTGTTTGAACCTTCAGACAGAAAGATCCTGAGTGATGTCTCAGAAGATGGATCAGATGACCTTGCAAGACCCAGCTCATTTATCGCATCAATCTTTCAGCTAAGTCAGATATCATAACATTTTTTTCAAGCTGTTCTAATTCTTAGCCTTTTCGGGGCATGCATGTCTTCTGAATGTACCATCTTCATGCACATACTTGCTTGCACATTCTCCATACACATACTGCATACACAGGCTTTAGTTTGGGAACCACATTTTCTAAGTGTGTTGACAGACACTTGCCAGGCAATCCAAGCACTCTATGTTCCAGGGAAACTGAGTTGATATTTATAAACTGTAGTTTATTTCAGTGTTACAAAGAACATCATGGACCAAGAAAGGCTCCGAGGGTAAGGTGTTTACTGTAAAGCATGAGTTCAATCCCAGCTCTCAGGGGAAAAAAAAAAAGCCTTGTGTACCTACTCACACTTGTAATCCTGGGGCTGGGAAAGTGAAGATAGGTGTAGCCTGGGGGCTTACTGATTAGCCAGTCTAACCTACTAGATGAATTCCAGGCCACCCCGACACCCTAGCTCCAAACAACAAGATGGGTGGATCCTGAAGAATGATATTCAGGGGTGTCTTCCAGACTCCACCTCAGCATACACAACACACAAAGAACAGCGTCCCGTCCTCTGAATTTTCCTTATCTTTACTAAATGAAGTTTCACCTGCTGCTGCATCTGCACATCCACATTTTGCAACCCTTGACCCTGGCTGGGAAGATGACACTGCAGTCTCATTTAGCTTATTGTAGCATGATGACAGAACCACACACGTACATACCCAGGGACCTAGCAAGACCTATCTTTCACATCAGACCAACAGAATAAGTGCTGGCCTTCTCATGGTTACTGTGATGAGAAAGCAGGCTCAAGGTCTTCTTAGCTCACTTCAGGTCATGGAGAGGAAGGTGAGCTTTTAAAATCCTAGTCCCATGGAGAGGTGAGGGAATCTGTCTCTTGAGGATTAGAGGTCCGGTCTCATTTCAGTGTTATTTGGAAAGAGGGATGGACCAAAATCAATTTTCCAATTCTGTTTGGTTCATCCTTTCAGAACACAAAAGACACTTCCTGTGGATTGGGAGTTTGTGCTTAAGACCAGTCCCTTTCTGAGCCAGTCTGTGTGTGAGAGGTACAGGCAATGCTACCCCTACATATGCCTCTTAGAACCAGGCTACGTCTACCCTACACATGCCTGTTTAGCTTAAGGATTATTTTGAGTTGGTTGTGTTTCTAAGCCTGGAGACTTGAGAGGCAAGACAAGTTCTGAATAGAAGTTACATCTGTGAAAGGAATCTCCTGTTACTGGGGCTCCTCTTCTCTACCACAAGGGAAGTGAGACTTTATTCCTGGAGGTTTTTGGTAAAGATGCCAAGTGAGTCTTTCTAGCAGACTTCACTCTGCCTTTTCACGCTCTGCCTGAATGGCTCCCCAGTCTGTCCCCTCTCAAACATTTCTCTCTTTGTTTCTTGTGAGCATCTCATTTAAACCTGAGCTCCTTAAACTTACTCTGCCCATGCTAAGCCCAGACATACATGAGACAGGGGTGTGTGTAGGGGGTGAGTTGATGTGTGTGTAGGTCAGATGTCAATGCTGAGTGTCTTTTTAAATTGCTCTCCTCTTTATGGTTTTGGAGAAAGGGTCTCTCACTAACCTTGGCCTTCACTGAATCTGCCAGACTAGGTAACCACACACTTCTGTGCCTGGATGTTTTTGCATGGGTTCTAAAGGGTCAAACTCAGTTTCTTATGCCTATTTAGCAAGCATCTTACAGACTGAGCATCTTCCTTGTCCTGGGTTGTTAATCTTTGGCTTCAAGGATCCATCCCAGTCCAAGAGGTATGAAGGATGGAGACAAAATAGTGCTGTCTTCCTATAACCCTTCAAGCAGTAATAGATTACAAAAAAAAAGTGATTTTTTTCTCACAGTACAGTTTTACTACTTTGAGCTCTCCTGGCCTTATATACCACCTAATATACTGGCTCTGGACTGCTGATCCCTTGCAATGACTAAAGATCATCTGTAATTAGCATGCAGATTGTTATAGAGTAAATGAATGCAGATATGCATGCCATGTTCCTACTCCTAAATAGGTTAAGTATTCCCCGCCTGATGTGTCTCCTGCCATTAATTTGCTGAGTAAACACTCTTTTTATAGTTGAAAGATCAGTTTCATTTCAGCCTGATTATTCCAGCCATTCCAAATTAGGTTTGTTCAAATTAATGAGACTTTATTAAATTAGAAAGGTGACCTGGATTGGAGATTATAGTCTTGTCACAAATCTCTCTGACACTGGACCTGTGTCTGGCTTGTGAGCCCCTTTACTGCTCAGCGACAGTGCATAATTCCTTCTGAGATCTGCAAACCAGAGTGCCACCTACCCCTTCAGCTTTGGCCTTTGACAGTGGGCGCAAAGCAGCTGTCCTCTAGCCCTCCTGTCTTGGCTCTGCTCTGCCCAGAGTGCTGGTGTCTTCATCCTGGCGTCCACTGGCTCTCCTGTGTGAGTATCTCCACCAGTTGCCTCCTTACCCAGATTCTCTTCTTGATTGACAGCACTTCCACATGTGGGCAAGTGTTGGGGAGAAGTCTTTACATCCCTTTCCCTTCTCTCCATTCCTGGCTTCTAGGATAGCAGGCCTCTCTCAGTAGGCAGAAGCTCTGTAAGCCTTGAGGTCTTGGCTTACTCCTCATGTGGACAGTTCCTTTGCTCTCATAATTTTTGGATACATGCGATTGAATTAATCTTGATTCTCGGTTAAGGGCACACTACTATCTGTGGGTTTGTTGCAGCATTCTTTGCTCATCTAGCCACCCATTTCTAATAATGTAATAGTAACTAAGTCAACCTAAGACCGAAAATATATATGCTATCATGTTTTTTATCTAGGCTTATTTAGTAGAATCACAGTGTTGAATTGTGTGTTTAATATGCTATTCCAGCTAAGTGTGATATGATTCATACCTGAAATCCCATGACTCAAGAGGCAGAGGCAGGAGGATTAGAGCAAGTTCAAAGCCAGTTTGTCCTATGTAGTAAGTTCCAGTTGGGTCAGGGTTCCATAATGAGACCCTATTGAGAGAAAGGGGGCGGGAGTAGAGAAACTAGAAAAAAATAAACCAAACCCCAATATTAAAAATAGCTATATACCATTCAATTTTAAAAGGTTTTTAACACAGGTATGTAACTGCAAATATATAGGAACTAGATCCCAAGGCTCTGCCCATGCAAACCAGATGCCTCGCCCCTGAGCTACATCTGCAGGTAGTCCCAGAGTTCTATTTTAACAATGAAGTAGGTGTAAAGAGGTGTCCTTCTATCATCTCTATTTGATTGTTTATGTGAGTATCATTTCCAAAATCCAAGTCTCATATTTCCATTGCAAGAACAAAGTAATAACTCATTGTAAAACTGTAAAAAATAAACACCCCACACGTTAAGAAATGGGGCCTGTGTAGTCCAGACATTGTTAGGATCTGCTCCCAAGCCCGAACAAAAGCCATTGCTGCTATGCAAAGAGAAGCAGGAGAAACAGCCAGAGTCTGGTCCCAGTTCCATCTGAGATTTCTCCTGGGACGCCCGTGTGAGCATGACTCCAGCATCCCTGCTGCTGGTCACCAAGGACGGTGGTCTCTATGAATGTGTCTGAGTTTTCATCATTGCTGGGTCACACCACCTCCCACACTCATTCAGGTGTTCATCTTCAGAGCACTGGGCACCCACATCCCCCTGTGTCATCATTTCCAGCACTGTAGTAGCACTGATGAAGGGAAGGCACCATCTGAGCCTACGGACTCCAGCAGAAGTCAATCTGTGTGATGCTACCCTGGGACCAGGAGGTGCACCTTGCTGGTGAATACCTTTCTGCTGGCCTGCCTGAGAGCTTAGGACTCCAGAGTCCTCCCATGGCTGGTTCTTGGGAGCCTCCAGGCTGTTAGAGGCATCTATTAAAATGCAAATGGCCCTTTCAGTTCATTATCACCTAAATCTTCCATGGGGATTAATTTATCAGATCCTTTCCCATCAGACACCTGGCTGGAAACACAGCCCATGGGAATGGGCACCTGGCTGACGAAACACCCTCTGAAAGAGAGAGGGGGGTGACAAAGAGGAGATGCTCCTGGAAAGCAAACCCAGGCTCTCGAAAGTGTGGCAAGTTGCCAGTCCTCACCAGTTCCTCTCTCCCCAGACCACTGAAACCTAACTTGGCCAAGTATATAAAGGCTATATCTGTATCTTTGGGGGACATTCCCCTTAGAATGAACTAGAAGATAAGTGCACAAAGGTCTCCAATCAGCCGCAGACCCTCCGGAGCCTGCACATTGCTGCAGAGAGCCCTTCAGCCTTGTTGTCACTTCGTGACAGAGGCCTTAGAACTGAGTTCTTTATTAGCTGTCCCCAAGGCCCAGCCCGCTGCATAAGGCAGCCATTTTGAGGCCTGGACAGGCCTTGTGGAACAGCTTCAGCTGGGATGTTTGTGTGGCGCCTCATCTGCTTTTGTCTGACATCCAAACACCTCTTTGAAAATGTCTGCTCTCGGGCCTTGCCTCACAAAGGGGTCCCGAGAGTGTTGTCTGAGGCATTTGGGCTGCTTCTGTCACTCACACAAAAATGTGCCCCTCCCCACCCCTGCAGGACAACTCCCCCTACAACCTGTGCTTTTGCTTCAGCTGACCCTGGCCCTTTAACATGTCAAAATGTACTAAAAACACTTTGACTGTCATAACAAGGCGAAATGAAGTCTTCACAACCTGTCCGTTAAACAGACCTTTTGGGGGTATTGCTTTCTGTCACCTCTCCCTGGATAGAGCTTGTCTGGGTTTGTGAGCACCAGACCCATGGGCCTTTGTTTTCGCTCACTGTTGTGTGGAATTCCCCGCTCATTCATTAATCATCCCTTTGCCTCTTTATTCGGGTGGCAAGTATAGCGAACACACTTAGCGTGTGCTTTTGTTTGGGCGGCACCCTTTGTGAGGACCAAGGCAGAGCTAATTATTAACTGCAAAAGGAAAGCAAAACTCTCAGCTGAGAGCCAAATACTGTGTGTGTGTGTGTGTGTGTGTGTGTGTGTGTGTGTGTGTGTGTGTGTGTGAAGTCTAAGAGGTTTGGACCAAGAACTGGGGTGGCTTTATTTAGCTGGGAGTTAAGGGGAGCAATGCCAGAACTCTCAGAATTAATAGAGACAGTCTATTAAAACCCAACTGAACAGACAGTTCAGGGACCCTGTGTGTACCCCTGGATAGCCCAGTTGGGGCCTCAGGATCTTAGCAGGGACAACTCCAGAAGTGAGGTCTCAGTGGATTCCTCCAATCTCTGAGTTTATATTTCCCAAAGTTTAGAGATTCTCTGGTCAATTTTTGATGCCTTTCCTCCCTTCCATTGGATTCTGGTTAACTGTTGAGTGACAGCTCCTTCGTCTCTTGACTGTCTCCTTCTGGGAAGTCTTTTCTCACCATGGATGCTAAAGTCATTGATGAAGTTCATGACCACCTGGGTCACTTCTGTGGCACTACTCAGTTTTAGTCTCTCCATAAAATCTGCCACTGTTGGAATGAGGTTTTGTTTATGAATTTCCTGGATGTTGGGCTACTAAAATGTTAATCTTTGTGCCCTGAGCACTTAGCTCCCAGATGATTGCCTGGCATGAACCAGAGTCCAACATGTTTCTTGCATAAGTAAGGAGGGAAGAGTTCTATTGTCAGCTCATCAACTATGGTACATTGACTGGACCACTGCAACCTGGTTAACAAGGAAACACAAAACAAAACAAACAAACAACAACTCCCCCCCCCCCAATTCAGACGTTTATTGATACGTGTGCAGAACACTCAGCAGTAAGTCATTAGAAAGAACAGTTAGAACTTGGACTTAGAAATATCTTTAAAAAGAACAATACAGTTTTAGAAAATGAATAAGACAAAGGAAAAGGATGTTGCCTTTCTAAAATAACAAATAACAAACTAGGGATATGGCAAAGGGACTGGATAAGGGCTCACAGTGCCTTAGGTCCTCAGGGCGACCTATGGGGTTAGCAGCTAGAGTTCTCTCCTGTGATTAACCCTCTCTTCTTCCTGGTATGAGGAATAAGAGATACCTTTAAACATTTATGTCTTGCTTTCGAGCAACTAGGACAGGACCTGAGGTATTACACCTGCTTTTTCTCAATGGTCTTTGGGTCCAAAGAATCAGTGTGCGGCAAGTTTGGGAGTCCATCTTCTGGTGTCCTCTGGATCTGTGGATGAATGAGCGAGTGATTGAGTGCAAGGGCTCTCCCCTCCCTGACAGTCCTCTAGCTTCCCTAAGCCTCGGTTCACAGTTGCAGGACCTGCTTTCTACATCAATTCACTGTGAGAGCATCGTCCCTCACCCTGGCTCATCTTCTCTCATTGTTCTAGAGGACCCATCAGTCTTTGTATGACTTTTAGGTAAGACTTAAAACCTGAAGCTTTGCTTCGATCATGTCTACCCCAGCCTCAGATTTCCCCTTACCTGTATATTGCTTTATTCCTAATGGATGATACTTGTTCCTATGCGTCAGTTAGGCAGTCCTTGCCCTCATCACAGATACTGGTCCCTTCCTTATGAAATATGTGGGTTCTACTCATAAATGAGTCCATTACTCAATACTTTTTTAAAAATGAATTTATGTATTTGTGTGTGTGTATGCGTGTTTATGTCTGAGTGTATGCAAGTGCACCACACGTGTGCAGTGCCATCAGGCCAGAAGAGGGCATTGGATACCCTGGAAGGGTTTCGGGTGGCTGTAAGCACCCCATGAACTAGAAACTGAACCTCCACATCAAGGTCCTCTGCAAGAGCAGCAAGTGCTAACTGCTGCCTACCTCCTCAGCTCCACTCGCTTCTGAATTCTTTACTCTTTTTCTCTAGTGTGTTTTCTACTGATGAACCAAGGCCACACACTTTTTATTACAAAACGCTAACAATGTATAAACATTATAACTGTATATAATTAGTACATGTGTATAAGGATGAATTCTTCACCTCTGTTGTAGAGTGAATGGACCTTCACTTTCATACAGAATTTGGAATCAACTTGTAATTCACTAGAAGTCCAAATGACACTTTCATTGTTACCACAGAAAACATACAATCAGACTGGGGTGATGGAGTCTTCACACCCATACATATGGTTTTTATCATTTTCTAGATTTTTAAGGTGTGATTTTTGATGACTTTAGTATACTTATAGCATTTTAAAACCATTGCCAGTGTTGAATTTTAGACTGTTTTTCTCACCCTGTAAAGAAACCCTGTATGCATTAGCACCCTCCATTTCCACCTCCTGTAGGCACTAGACAACCAAAAAACCGCTTCCTCTGTCTACAGATTTGCTTGATGCTGACATTTAATATAAACAGGGTCATACAGCATGTAGTGTTTTGTGGCGACCTCTTTCATGTACAATAATATTCCATGGTGCACCATGTTGAAGACACACCAGAACCTGGTACTGGGACTTAAACATATGGGTTTTAAGAGACATTCCAGATTCAAACCTTAGCAGGGAACACACATACTTTGAGTTGTATGTCTTGTTCCCTGCTGATGTATGGAAAGCGGATGGCTATAAACACATTTTATCTGCATATGTATTCATAGCATATCACCCCAACTTTACTTATCTTTACTCAGCCTGAGTTTCTTGAGTTAGCAGTCAAATCATCTATATACTTGGAGTTTGTGTCTTCCTTCTGAGTCTTTGTAGTTTTAATTTATTTTTCTTGTCTTACTGTATAGAATCCTCCAGTGTAATAAAGGACAGAAATAGTGAGATCTGATATTCTTTTCAGGAACATTTTGATGTCTAATTTACACAAAGAATCCTCACTTTAAGTGTCCATATTTTGGTGTTTAATGTGTTCACAAGGTCATGCAACCATCACTATCCATGTTCAGAATAGTCCCTTCATTCCGATAGAAATTCTCCTACTGGGCACACCCACTGAAAAACCATAATTTACTTTCTGTTTCTATGTTTTTGTCTGTTCTGGACATTTCACATGATTAGAATTCGGTAATATATGTCTAACTCTCTCACTTAGCAAACATTTTCCAAGTTGATTCTTGGATCATATATCAAGACTTCATGTGTTTCATTGGATATTTATATTTTGCTTATCTGCTTATCAGCTGATCGACAGCTTGGCTCTTTCTACTTTTTGATTATTCTGAGTAATGTGCATATGAATACTTTCATGTGTAAACATGCTTTCAGTTCTCTTGGGTAGATAATTAGGAGTGGGATTTGGGGATCACATGCAAACTCTTAACATCCTGAAGAATTATTACAGAAGTAGAAGTTGTCAAATGAACTTACAGTCAAGTTCTTGATCTTACAAAGGGTCACTTGCTGTTAGCCTTTTGAATCTGTTATGTGCCAGATAAATTGCTTCCTATACAACTGTGCTGTATAAGAGTTTAGTCATATAGTAGTTTCTTCATGCACAGTACCATCATGGGGAATGTGGTCCAGAAATGCAGTCCTGACAAGAGATTTAGTGCTGACCGTGCCCAGATTGGTCAGTGCACTAGAGGCAAGAGGAGGTGCCAGTTAGCACTCTCATTCCCTGGAGTCACTGGACCATTTATCTTATGATAGGTACCAGGCTCCGATGTTGGCTATATGAGCTATTATGTTTGTTAGAAATTCCAGCTTTCTCTGATGTCACTGCAACTGATAATGACACTTTTCTCCTCCTGAAAAGGGAGCTATAATTTACTCTCCATTCTTATCTGTTGGTGACATCATACCTGATCTTTTTGCATTAAATTTCTGCCTGGATATGACTCGCTGTCTTGCTCGCTCACTGGATTTGACCATTTTCCCCTTACATTTGCAAGTGTCTTAGCTATATGCTCTGACAAAACACTTGACCAAGGTCATCTAGTAAAGGAAGAGATCATTTGGCTCCACAGTTTGAGGGTTCTCTATAGTGGCGGGGAAGCGATAGTAGCCATGAGCAGCTGGTCACATGAGTCTGCCCTCAGGATGCAGAGATGGCTGCTGGCTCTCAGCTTCTGTTCTCATTTCTATCCATGCTGGAATTTCAGCTCATGGAAGCCACCCACATTCAGGGAAGATCATCCTTTTCCAAGCAGACCTTTCAGGAAGTATCCTCACAGACACACACAGGGGTGTGTTTATCGTGACCCTAAACCCAACAAGGACAATAATAAAGATTAACCTCACACTAAGGTCTTGCTGTCCTGGTCACACATAGTCTGTTCTGTTTTCAAACTTCCTGTCAGACTGTGTGCCAAGGGATCATGCCCCATCTGAAATTAGAAAATAGTGTGTGCATGTATATATGTGTGCATATACATTCTCACACACATATGTACATATACTTATGCATCCATTCCTCGGTCAAGGGGCATTTAGGTTGTTTCCATACCTGTGTCTTTTTATAGACAAGTTAAGTCCATTGATTTTAAGGAATGTTAATATTCAGTGATTGTTAATTCATGATATTTTTCTGGTTTTGGTGGTGGTAGTGGTAGTGTGTTTGTGTTTCTCTTCACTGGGATTTTCTATTGTGAGATTATCTATTGCCTGTGAGTTCATGGGTGTAGCTAACTTCCTTGGGCTTAAGTTTTCCTTCTAGTACTTTCTGAAGGACTGGATTTGTGGTTAGGTACTATTTAAATCTACTTTTGTCATGGCATATCTTGTTTTTTTTTTCATCTATGGTGATTGAAAGCTTTGCTGTTTAAAGTAGGCTGAGCTGGCATCTGTGGTATCTTAGTGTCTGAAAAATGTCTGTCCAGAATTTTCTGGCTTTCATAGTTTCCATTGAGGAGTTGAGTGTAATTCTGATAGGTCTTACTTTATATGTTACATGGCCTTTTTCTTTTGTAGCTCTTAATATTCTTTTTTATTATATATATTCAGTGCTTTATTATGTGATAAGGGGATATTTTTGGTACAGTTTGTTTGTTATTCTGTAAGCTTCTTGGACCTTCACAGGCATGGTTGGGAAAGTTTTTGATTTTGCTGAATATATTTTTTGTGCCTTTGAGTTGGTGTTCTTTTCCTTCTTTTATACCCATTATTCTTAGGTTTTGTATTTTCACGGTATCCCAGATTTCCTGGATGTTTCTTGTTAAGAATTTGTTGGATTTGACATTTTCTTTGACAGGTGAAACTACTTCTATCATATTTTCAACACCTGAAATTCTCCCTTCTATCTTTTATATTCTGTTGGTTATGCTTGCATCTGTGGTTCCTGTTTGTTTCCCAAAATTTTCCATTTCCAGAATTCCCTCGATTTGTGTTTTCTTTATTGCCTCTTTTTCAATTTTCAAGTCTTGAACTGTTAAGTTCTCCTGTTTGATTTTTTTTCCCTGACTGTCTTGACTTTATTTAAGGTATTTATTTATTTCTTCAATTCTTTGTTTGTCTTTTCCTCCTTTTCTTTAAGGGAATTTTCATTTATTCTTTCATCTTTTTTTCGTTTTCTCTATCATCTTCATAAAGTTATTTTAAGGTCATTTTCTTCTGCTTCTTCTGTGTTGGGATGTTCAGGTCTGGCTTTTGTAGAACCACTAGGTTCAGGTGGTCCCATATTGCTCTTTATGTTGTTGAATGTATCCTTACAGTAGATGCTTTCTGCCCATCTGCATTTGGGATAATAAGTACTGGCTTTGATTCTTCCTCCAGTCGGTGCAGGTAGTGTCTGTGCCTCAGGTGACTGTTTTTCCTCCAGTTGATGCAGGTAGAGCCTGTGCCTCCAGGTGGTTTCTGATATCTCTGGAAGTGGTGGGGGAGTGGTCTGGCCATAGTAGTCTTGCCTGTAGACTATCTGTTGGGGCTTTTCCTCCTGTCAGTGCGGGTGGGGGCTGTGCCTCTGGAGCCCTCTGATGCAGCTGGTGGGGGAGGCTGTGGTGGAGCAACCTGGCTACAGAAGACTTCTCTACAGACAGGCTGATGGGACTGTGATTGGCCAGGAAACTAAAATCTTAATGTGTGATCTTTTTTGTTGTTGAAAATATTTGCCTATACAGAAACTTGTGCAATGATGATTATAGCAACTCTATTCTTTTAAAAAATTCTTAATAATCCTTTGAGAATTTCACAGAAATTATCTTGATCTTTATCTCCCATCCCTCCTGTAACTCCTGCAAGGTACCCCCTATTTCAAGTCTGTCCCCCTTTAAAAGGAGCTTGTTGAGTTCAATTTATTTTGCCCAGATACTCCTGAGTGCAGGGCACTTAACCATTGTCCTACCAGGGGATACACTTTAAAAAACCAAACCTGACTTTCCCTATTCTAGAAACAATTAGCTTTCCATGAATCCTCAGCTAGGGGTTCCAGGAACCCCTTCCACCTCCGTGGTGGAATTCTGACTGGCCCAGTCTTGTGCAGGTCTTGTGCAGGCACAAGCTGCTATGAATTCCTGTGTGCAGTGGGTCTGCCACATCTCTAAGATGCTGCTTCACTCTGGCCCTCCCAGATCTCAGGCTCCTATGGTTTTTTGCTCCCTGCTACTTTCTGGTTCCTGAGCCTTAGGGTAGTAGTAATATAGTTGCCCCATTTCTGAATAAACAGTCCATGGGCATTCTGTTACTCTCATATTGACCAGAACAACTCTTATCTCAACTGCCTATACTTTTTTATAATGCCAAATAATATCCTCAAAGAAAGGAGCTGTTACACCATGAGCAGACATGAAAGACTTACAGCATATCAGTAAGTAACAGACCGTAATCTGAAGGGAGGACATGCACAATTTTAACTGTATGTGATTCTAGAAAAGATAAAACTATGTAGTTAAATGTGCCAAGGGTCCAGGAGAGAAACAACTCCGTAGACACAACAGAGAGGATTAGAGTACAGTGTACAACACTGTCATGATTGACACCCAAAGCCACAGCCCATTCAGTGTCAAAGGTGAACCTTAATGTAAAGTAAAGAACCTAGAAGACAGCGATGTATCAGGAGAGGCCTACTAATTGCTGGATGTATTTGATCACCAGGAAGTTATGTGTGTCTAGGAATCAAGGATATCTGAGAAAGCTCTGGTCTACTTGATTTTGCTTTGATAGTAAAACTGCTCTCAGGAAAAAAATCTTTTAAAAAGTAAGAATCTGTGGCGAATATTAGATAAACAGGTGATGGATTCCTGCATGCTATTATTTTTGAGTACTTTGTGGGCTTCAGATATTTCATAATTGAAGATATAATTCTAAACAAAGTTTTTGAATAGGCATTGTGAGATAATCAGGGAAATTTGAATTCTCGGTGACTATTTGATATCAGGAAATTTAATACTTTTTAAATATATGATTATGGTGTTACTATTATATTTTAAATACACGATTTTTCATCTTTTAAAAATACCTAGGCCTATATATGCATGGCAGAATTGCTCTGATGTTTGTGATAGTCTACAAAGTGTTTGCCATAAGCAAAGTCAAAAGGAGAAGTGTGGGGAGAGGAAACACATTAGCTGTTGATGCAGAGAGTTTCTACAGTGTAGTCTGCCATTTGAAGTGTAAATTCTTTTTTGTGACTTCTTCCCCCAAATGGTTTTTGAATAGTGACCTTTAAAAAAAGAAAACTTTGGGGCTGGAGCAATGGCTCACATAGTAAAGTTCCTGTTACATAAACAAAAGGTCCCGGGATTGAAACCCCAGCATCTATAGAGAAGCTGAATGTGGCAGTATGCCTCTGTCTTTCGTGCTAGGTTTGCAAGAGACAAGCAGATCCCAAGAGCTCACTGGCCAGCCATTCTAGCTGAATAGTTGAACTCCAGGTTAGAGGATAAATTTTTTTTTTACTTTTCTTTTTTTTTTATTAATTAATTAATTTATTTAATTATTAAAGATGTCTGCCTCTTCCCCGCCACCACCTCCCATTCCCCCCCTCCCCCAATCAAGTCTTCCTCCCTCCTCAGCCCAAAGAGCAAGCAGGTTTCCCTGCCCTGTGGGAGGTCCAAGGACCACCCTCCTCCATCCAGGTCTATTAAGGTGAGCATCCAAACTACCTGGGCTCCCACAAAGCCATTACGTGCAATAGGATCAAGAACCCATTGCCATTGTTCTTGACTTCTCAGCAGTCCTCATTGTCCGCTATGTTCAGCAAGTCCGGTTTTGTCCCATGCTTTTTCAGACCCCGGCCAGCTGGCCTTGGTGAGTTCCCGATAGAACATCCCCATTGCCTCAGTGTGTGGGTGCACCCCTCACGCAGCATTGTTTGTAATAGCCAGAACCTGGAAACAACCTAGATGCCCTTCAATGGAAGAATGGATGAAGAAAGTGTGGAATATATACATATTAGAGTACTACTCAGCAGTAAAAAACAATGACTTCTTGAATTTTGCATACAAATGGATGGAAATTGAAAACACTATCCTGAGTGAGTTAAGCCAGACCCAAAAAGAGGAACATGGGATGTACTGACTCATATTTGGTTTCTAGCCATAAATAAAGGACATTGAGACTATAATTCATGATTCTAGAGAAGCTAAATAAGAAGGTGAACCCAAAGAAAAACATATAAGCATCCTCCTGAATATTAACCTTCATCAGGCGATGAAAGAAGACAGAGACAGAGACCAACATTGGAGCACTGGACTGAAGTCTCATGATCCAAAGGAGGAGCAGGAGAGAGAGCACGAGCAAGGAACTTAGAGGATAAATCTTATCTCAAAAAGGAAGGAAGTTGAAGAGTGACAGGAAGATAACTGATGTCAACATCTGGCTTCCACATGCATATGCATCCACATGCACAGGTGCCCACACACAACCACATGAACATTTATGCACAGTGCATGCATTCATGCACACACGTATGCACACATGCACACACATGCACATACATACACATATACAATGTATGTGTACACACATGTACGCACACACATACACACATGCACACACGCGTACACACATGCACTGACACATACACGCACACACATACTATAGAGCTCTTTATAATGTATCTCACAGAGACTGTGATTAGCAATACTCCCTCCTTCCTTCAGAGTAAGCTGGGGTTCTAGAGAAAGTACCACATGTCGTCCTCTTTCTGTACTGTTTTGTTTTGAATTATGCATGTAATTCACCCTAATCAGAGTGTGGCCAGGGAGACAAGAGCCATTTGCTAGTCAGAAATGAGTCCTCTAGTCCCGTGTTGACACCAGACTTCATCCTCCACATCATGGAGACTCTTTTGAAGCCTTGGATAGAGCTCAGAAACAGACTTGTCCTCAGTGAGGTCAGAAGCCCTGTTAGAGGTGTGTCCAGGATTACTTCCCTCAGTCCCCAACCACATGCCAAAACCCTAGAGCCATGTGATTGAAAGTAAGAGGCCCCAAACATCCAATAAACAGACTTAGAAGGTGAGAGGCAACTCATTCCAACTTTGTGATGTCCCGAGAAACTCTGCTGATAAGAGAAAAACACTAAAGAATAAACGAGAGATCGGTGAGATAACAGGGAAAGCGAAGGAGTAGCAGACAGCACTTTCAACTCTCCGGCTTGAGAAATGCATCATGCCAAGGAAGATAAATTGGAGAAACATGAGAAGGGAAAGAGATCTTGTCTCTGACTTGCGGATTCTCTTTAAGCGAATGAGCAATAACACAGAAATAAGAGGGTCCAAAATGGGGCTAAGGCCTCAGCCAGAATCGCACTTCCTAATCACTCCCAGCTTTGGAGGCATGCTTGTATGTTAAACTGGAGCAGCTTTCTTGATTTTGAATTATGCATGTAATTCACCCTGATCAGAGTGTGGCTGGGGAACCAAGAGCCATTTACTAGTCAGAAGCCTTGGATAGAGCTCAGAAACAAACAAACTGGTGAGCTCAATTGTTTGGAGCCATCTTGACAAAGAACTTCCTATGTGGGATATTTTTCCTTTCCTACCAGGCCGTTAGATGCTGAAAAAGCAGTCCTACATAGTTACATGGAAGTAGTCAAGGACACAAACAGTCACTGGTTCTACCAAGGGTCTGTAAGTGGCCAACTCACCTTCCTGTCATGTCCTTTAATAGGACAGAGGAAGATGAAGAGAAATGAGATAGTATTGTAAACAGAAATTAAGCAAATGTAGCAGATAGATAGATGATAGATAGATGATTGATAGATAGATAGATAGATAGATAGATAGATGATAGATAGATAGATAGATAGATAGATAGATAGATAGATAGATAGATAGATAGATAGATAAGAAAAGGAACTCAATAGGAGGACATCAGGCCCATGACTGTTCTGTTTTGATCTAGTGGTTGAGTTTTAGCTCCAGCTTCAGGCAGCTACCTCCTTCAGGGCACAGAACAAAATTTTCTAGCACACATTCACATCATTGTTCACTCTTCCTTAGAGTAGACAACTGACTAACTCCAGCTGGCAGGTCATTGGTGACAACTAAAAGTGCTTTTCAAAAATTGAGGTCAAAGTACAAACCCCGATGTGAGCAGTTTTGCACACAGTTTGCATAGCCTCGGATTTGTTAAGATGCTGTGTGCTGTACGCTTACCTGGGGACAGAATCGCACATCACAGAAAACTTCTCTTAAGACAGAGATTTTGAGAGAAGCAGAGTTTTGTGTTTTTAGGAGGTAGGTAGTGGATGGAGACAGGAAAGGAAGAGGCAAGATCAATATAGAATCCCAAACAAGCAAACCAACAAAATAGAAACAAATCCTCTATTTCCAGTCCCGATTCTCCCATTTATGGGCCCTATGAATTTGGTCTTTTTTTTTTTTTCAAAAGAAACAACTTTTCTTTGACTTTCAGGTTGGTTTGTTGGTTTGTTTATTTTCTATAGAAACTGGATCTAATAATGCCCGTCTTTTTCAATGGCGAGAATTGTAGATAATGGCGGTCATTTAAAAAAAATAAGCAAGATAAAAGAGGGAGAAAAGGAAGGTAGGTGGAGAGGTGGGGAGGGAGAGAAAGAGAGAGAGAGAGACAGAGAGAGAGAGAGAGAGAGAGAGAGAGAGAGAGAGAGAGAGAGAGAGAATGTCTTCTGTACCAGAGTGGATCATGGTTCATGGTTCAGTTTCTATAATCCCAGGTTCTAGTCTTACAAGAATCCAAAAAAGAGCAAAACACGAATGTGTCATCTTGAAAGATGCATGAGAATTTCCCTGCATATCATTAATGTGTGCATTTCTTGAACACAAATGGCAGCTCAGTCAGCATGTCCTTATACCTATATCAAAGACAGACAGTTGCAGCTTTGTTCTCAGTGAGACCCACTTGGGGCTGGGCTGATTGTTGATGGATATTATCATTTTTAATGTCAGTAAATAATGTGTTGTCAGATAAATGACCTGTTTCCTTTCTGCAGTAAAAAGCTCATTCATCAAGGGGAGCTTGAGTGCTGGGGAAATCTCAGCCAGTCTGAGTGTTTCCGACTGTGCAGGACGAGAAATGTTTTATTAATCCTACTTTCCCAAGCAGTTGGGTTCAATTCTAGGCAGAGCTCTGGTGAATCATTGAAAGTATATGCATTTTCCATTGGCCATGTTCTACTGACTGGGGAGAAAGTAAGCGATTTTTTAAAACTTGGAACTATGTTAGCACTTACAAAGCATTTCTCAGCAAGCAAGATGAAGAGTATCCTCTACATAATTTGGATTTATCTTAGCCAAATTTTTGTTACAAGGAATCATAATAGTATGAAATGCAGAATTAGTGTAGCATGTTCTAATTGATTTGACTTTTGGCAGCTTTGAGGATCATGAAGATTTAAAAAGTGGTAGAATCAAATAAGTTCTAGAATCCTAGTCTTTAATGCCTGGGATCCATGTGGTGAGTCCTTCTTAAGGACACCACTGAAAACTCATATCTCTATTTCAGCAGACAAACCCCATGAACCCATTGTCTCACTAGAAGGTCATCATGTCAGCATCTGTGATGGGGGGAACATCATTAGTCAAGGGAAGTGAAAATAGTTTACTTCTGGAAGACTTTAGGTAGAGTGGCAATTCCTCCTTCTGTGTTTTCCTGATGTAAGTGTATAGATTTGAAAATACATCCTTAAAACAAATAGCTGGAGTTTTCTATGTCCATCCATGGACTCTTAAAAAAGCTTTGATTAGAACCTTCTTGACCAATCACTTAATGCAAATGTCTAATTTATCCTTTGTTAAACAGTTATGTCAATGAGAGCTCAGTAGTGGAGACCGTCTTGTAGGTCATGAAAAGAGCTTGCAGCTAAGAGACTTGAGAATAAACAATGTATTTTACTAATAAACGGTTACTTTGTCCAAATATCCAATGAAATCATTGACTTCTGAAAGTTGTGTTAGTATATTTTTCTCAATCCCATCAAAGCATAGGTACATCTCGGAGACTACAGTAAATGTGAGTTTTATGCCAGTGGAACTCACTAGAAACTGGAAAGGTGGTTCTGTCTTCCTATTCCTCTGGAGTAAGATTTGAGAATCAATAGCCCATGGGGCCAACTGTAGCTTATGCCCATTTTTTTGTACATCTGAGCCGGGAGTGTAAGTGTGCACAGACACAGAGTAAGAAATAACTGGGGCTTGCAAAACCAGAAGTATTTCATCTCTATTTTTTTACTGAAGAAGTTTGTAGATTTGTGTTGTAGAACACTCAGATAAATACATTCCTTGTAGATCCCTTGGTATCTTTTTGTTTCATATTTTTTATGTGTTTGGGTGTTTTGCCTGAATTTATGTCTACACACCATGTGTGTGCCTGGTGTTGGGAGAGGGTGTTGGATCCCCTAGGATTGGAGTTGCAGATGGTTATGAGTCACCTGGATCCTCTAGAAGAGCACTCAATACTTTGGCCACTGAGTTATCTCTCCAGTCCCTTGTACTACGTTTTCAGAATGAGTATTATAAATTGCAGGAAAAGAAAGTAAGGAAACTAGGTTGAAAGGTGCCTCTTTGTGAAGAACTTCGGGGACGGTCTTGTTTGATTTGCTAGTCCCTTGTGCTTGTGAACCATGCAGAGAATGCTGAGCTGGCAAGCAGTCGGGCCCATTGTTATGTCTTCCCCAGGTCATTTGCTGACTTTTTAGCTCCAGCATTTTCAATTGCATAATTTGTCACCAAACCCACATCTCTTCTCTGAACTACCTCAGAATACCCTTGCACTACAGAAAATCCATGCAAAGAGTTGATGTACCACATTGCTGGGATTCTATCTGGGTTGAGCTGGGTGCCCATGTTAATTTGGAAGCATGTTCAGTGGTCACATAGAAAATGCGCCTTGTGACGAGCATGTGTGCTGTAATCCTCATGGCTTCAGTTTTCAGAGCAGAACAGCAACAGTCTTGCGGGTGAGGTGGCATGGGGCAAAGGGGAAATGGGATGAGAAACTTGAGAAGGGAAGGATGGGAGGAGCTTGGGGATTGGGATGGTTGGGATATAGGAAGGGTGGATACGGGAGCAGCGAAGTATATATCCTAACTAAGGGAGCCGTCTTAGGGTTGGCAAGAGACTTGACTCTAGAGGGGTTCGCAGGTGTCCAGGGAGATGTCCCCAGCTGGTACTTTGGGCAACTGAGGAGAGGGAACCTGAAATGACCCTATCCTATACTGATGAATATCTTATATATCACCTTAGAACCTTCATCTGGCGATAGATCAAGGTAGAGACAGAGACTCAATTTGGAGCAACGGTCTGAGCTCTTAAGGTCCAAATGAGGAGCAGAAGGAGGGAGAACATGAGCAAGGAAATCAGGACCACGAGGGGTGCACCCACCCACTGTGACAGTGGAACCGATTTATTGGGAGCCCACCAAGGCCAGCTGGTCTGGGACTGAATAAGCATGGGTTGAACCTGGACTCTCTGAGCATGGCGGACAATGAAGGCTGATGAGAAGCCAAGGACAATGGCACTAGGTTTTGATCCTAATACATGAACTGGCTTTGTGGGAGCTTAGCCTGTTTAGATGCTCACCTTCCTGGACATAGATAGAAGACCTTCGTCTTCCCGCAGGGCAGGGAATTTGGACTGCTCTTCAGTATCGAGAGGGAGGGGGAATGGTGTGGGGGGAGGAGAAGAGGAGTGGGTATAAGGGGAGGGGAGTGGGGGGAGGGGGCAATATTTGGGAGGAGGGGAGGGAAATTGGAAATGGGGAGCAGGTAGAAATTTTAATTAAAAAAGAATAAAAATAAAAATTAAAAAAACAAACAAACAAACAAAAAAGAAAGCAACAGATAAAAAAAAAGAAAATGCGCCTTGTGACGAGCATGTGTGCTGTAATCCTCATGGCTTCAGCTTTCAGAGCAGAACAGCGACAGTCTTCTCTTTCTTTGCTGCTGCTGTTCCAGCAACTTTCCTCAAACGTTAGCATTGTTTTGGAACTTGTGGGACTTGATTGTGAAATTTGGAGGTTAGAACTTGATACTAAGTGGAAGTATTAGGCAGTTTGAGGATGAAGATCACAAGAAAAGGGAAAATCATAGCTTGACAAACTATACTGTTTCTAACTGTGTTTCTCAATGAGAACACGGGTGTACTTTTACTAAGAAAATTTCATCACTTTAATTGGATGAAAAATCCAAATACAACCAAAGGTTTCTTAAGAAACTGTAACAGACAGTTGTTAAGCAACAGAGAAGTAGGAATTTACGTATATCTTAGTGAATCACATCTTACAGCATAAAATGATCTAGTTTCATATTCTTTCACACTTTTGCTTTACATTCTGAAATTTAAGTCTTACTGTCTCATTGTCTTTGGCATTCTGAAATATGTGAGAAACTTGTGACTCAATAACTATGAGAGAAGAGAAGCAAACTGTTGCTCCAAAGGTGTTCAGATAATTTATTAGTTGTAGATAACAGGGAAAGAAGGGAAGAAAGAAATTCATGGCAGGGAAGTAAAAACCTGCTTTATGGGGACTCTAGTCCGGGGGATTAGGAACTACTGCTAGGCATCCTTTTCCGTGGGGTCACTCCTTCCAGCTGTGACCACAGGCGCGCTAAAGTTGTTGGCTGCCTCAGATCAGTTGCTGACAAATTTTGTTTAAACTAAAATCTGGATCATGTTACAATTAATCATTACTCACTTTGTCCAGTCCCTAAGGTAATTAAGCTTTTAAAAACAATACATCTGCCTAAACCCATTCTGATCTCTGTTTTCTGAGAACCACCTCCCAAGGACTCTTTCAGCCATGGATCTGAGACCATCACAAAATGGAACTGACTTTTGTGGATGGCTGTGCCTTTTTGCGTTATTCCTTCTTGTAGGTTAGATGTTCTGTTAATATCTAACCCTCCTGTGGGGACAGATAGAAAGCGGCCCTTGAGTGAACTGTCAGCCTTCCTGAGAATCAAGGCCATGAGGCTGTTTTCTTAAGAATATACCTCAGTGGTTTTCTGGAAAGAAACAGGAGGAGAAAGACTGGGTTAATCTCTGTGGCAGGATCTCAGTGGAGGGCTACTTATAGCTGGAAGCTAAAGAAAGTGAGTTCCAGTTGCAATTGAGTTCAAGGTTCTAAGGGCTTAGAAGTTGTCGAACCATACTGCATTGGAGTTTGTAGAGTTGAATTGGTAGGCTCCAACATATGCTCTACACTGCCATTTGGGGGTAGGTCTTGTCTTCCTATATGAGGCCAGCCCATGCATTCTAAGAGGTTTAGCCTGGCAGTCTTACCCACTGAACACACAAAGTAACCCCATAGTCATTGATCAGACACAGAAAAACACTCCCAGATCTCCAGTTACTTTGTAGTGAAAAACAAAAATCAAAGTAACACTGTTGAAAGCCCACCATGATCTTAGCCCTTGGTGACAGCCATTTTGCAGGGGAACTTCTATAACCTAGTCCTAAAGATACCTATCTAGAGAAAAATATAAATGTTAAAATAGCATGTTAAATTAGACTAAACCACTTGTTTAAAAAACTTTAGTTCCTACCCAAATTGCGATTATTTTCTTACTGTCCAGAGCTCAGTAGATACAGGGGCTACCTATATAAGAACCCTATCCTTACCAAAGAGTCCAGGCAAGTATGGGCTAACCTAACCGATAAGTCCACCAATCAGAACTTGAACAGAATGGCAGCTAATTCATCTAACTTTCTGCACAGTCAAAGGACACCTTTACCAAGCAGTCTGTGTTTGACTGGGAGAAGTTACCTGGCTCTCCTGTCTTGCTTCACATTTAGGAGATGCTGTCTTTGGGGCTTTCAGAATACATGCTTCCTGGCTGTGGGCAGCATCTCCACTTTCTCCTGCTTCCTGACTGTGGTTCACAGCTGTGGGAAGTCTCTCCACTTTCTCCTGCTTCCTGACTGTGGTTCATGGCTGTAGGCATGGGAATGAGAAAAGACAAGGGGAAGAATTCCCTTTGTTACCACCATCAAAGAGTTCTGGAGCCAGTGGGTGATCTTTGTAGAAATCTCCCCTGATCCTCAGGGCATGGAACAAAATCTCTATAAGAAGAAGGTACTGGGGGTGGGGAGGGCACATTTTTTGTTTCAGGCCATGACACAATTGCATGAACTCAATTAACACTCCTGCTTTACACAGTCTAGAAACCAGATGGTATGAAATAGCAGTTGTCAAATATGGGAGAAGAAACAAGACAGGTCCCAGAGTCACTCGGCCTGCTACCTAGAAAATCTATCCAGGCTCTAGTGGGGGAGGGCACACCCAAACAAATGGCCAGTTCATGGAGTTGAAATATCAGAGTTATAAACTGAGGATGGTCAAAGTAGTTAGGGTTCTCAGAGATGAAGGAAGAATTGGTACAGTGGGGCAGCTGAATCAGGGGAAACCTCCGAGACCTTAATTAAGTCCTCTATGACCTCAGCTGAGAACTTAATGGTAGAGCATGCTATGATAAGCTTCTGGAAGCCGAGGGAACATGTGAGAGAAGCAGGTGGAGTAGGGCTGGGAGCTCTGCTGTTCTCAACATCTGGAGTGGAGACAGTAGGATATGTAGGGCATCTTGGGCCATATTCAGAGGACAATTGCCTCAGTAGAAGGGCAAAGGCAACACCTCTCTGTCCCTGTCTACTAAAACTTAAAGATAATCTTCAAGGAGAACAAACTGTTTAGAAGTACTCTGTCGCCGGGTGATGGTGGCTCATGCCTTTAATCCCAGCACTCGGGAGGCAGAGGCAGGCGGATTTCGAGACTAGCCTGGTCTACAGAGCTAGTTCCAGGATAGGCTCCAAAGCCACAGAGAAACCCTGTCTCGAAAAAAAAGCCAAAAAAAAAAAAAAAAAGAAGTACTCTGTCTCAGAAAAAAAAGCAAACCTTCAAAAACATCGAAATGAGTTTTAAAAAATCCCCTTGCAGTGTCAAATTTACAACATCTATTGTCCAAAGAAACAAAAGAAATGCGATCCATTATGGTGACAAAAATTTGCCAGTAGAAATAGTTACAAATAACAACAACTGGTAATGATAGATATGAAAATTTAGTTATAACTGTTTACTAGAAAGTAAAGGTGAACATGGGAGGAGAGGAGAAGGCATAGAAAGGGCATGGGGAAGCAGAGCCCACGTCTACTTCTAGAGACGCAAACTGTAACACCAAGATGGTGGATGGAGTGGGGAGAGCAAACACAGACAGAAGGAGAGACTGGCGAGCCTGAGGATGCAAAGGTAGAGACTGCACAAAATGAATCAGATGGGGGGGGATCATGTAGAAAATGAACAGAGACTCCAAGTGATGTGGCAGCTTCCAGTGAGTGAGTGTGCTTGTAATTAGAGTTCTAAAGTTCCCAGGAGGAAGGGCATGCTAAAAGTACAGTCGGGAATGAATGGGAAGAAAGGGGCGCCAGCAGGAAGTGCCGGTGAAGCAGAACCTCGTCCATTGGGGAGATGACTAAAGTCAATAGGCTCCTCTCAGACTAGTGAGGAAAATGAGGACGGAGGCACAGGTTGTTGATACTGGGAATGAAGGAGGAAGCGTCCCTGATGGTGAAAGGGTGACAGACAGCTCCATAAACAACTGAAGCCAATGGCATGGTAACGGGTGAAATGGATGCACTCCTCCAAAGCATATAAATGGTCATAGAAAAGGAAACATACAAACTCAGTAACCATATGACATTCCTCAAAATGGAGTTTAGAATCTTTTCACAAAGAAAAACAATTCTAGATCTATGTTGGATTGGCCAGTGAATTCTACCAAATAATTAAGGAACAAAGACACTGCACTATGAAGCATCTCCAAGCAGGTAAATTATGTTTGGTGTCAGAGTTCTAAAGGTATCAAAAGTAACAAACCTGCAAGCAGATGCCAATGAAATAGGGAAAAGAAGACACAAACCTGAAGGCATTGGGAAGTAAACAAAGAGCCAGCTCCATTGGCTTCTAAGCTGTTCTGGAAAACTGAAGAGTGAACACTCCCTATCGTGTTCTGTAGTGTCCACACTGTGAGCCAATGACCCCCATAAACAAAGATGCAAGAGTTCTTTAAAGATGTTTTGTTGCAAACCAAATTCAAAAACATGTAGAACTGAAATGTACCCTGACCAGATGGAGTGTGAAGTTACTTGAAGAGTGTTCAGGGACTCTAGAGCAAAAGAAGGCAGTTCTCCTCAGCCTATGCCCATTCTTGAAGAACCCTACCTAGCCTACCTTCTGATAGATAGGAATCTGCTAATGATCTAAAAACACTTCTTGTTCTTATGGTCTCAAACTTGTCACCTGCAAGGTTCCATTAGTCATGGGGACACGTGAGAAGAACATGGGTTTTGGAACCACAGAGACCATGATTCGAATCCAGGTTTCATTATTCAGTAGGCAAATTATCTAACTTCTTTAGGCCTTAAAGCTGCGCTGGGGATTTGGATCATTCTGAGCCTTAGTGGTAAACTAAGTAAGGCAAGAGCGAAGCAGCCAGCACACAGTGTGTTGAGAGTGGGTTGTCACTTTCCTTGTGACTTTAAAACATGGTGGCTCCTGGCCTGGAGAGGTTGCTCGGTCAGTAAAATGTCTTGAGGCACAAGCATGAAGACTTGGGTCCATGTTCCCAGAAACCACAGAAAAAGCCAGGGGCAGGGAGATGAAGGCAGGAGAATTCCTGGGTCTTGCCAGCTGCCATTGAGCCAGATCAACAAGCTCCAGGTTCATTGAAAGACTCTCTCTAATACTAATACAGCGATTGAGAAAGACACCCAACATCAACCTTTGTATTTCTGGGCATGCACACACATATAAGCAAACAAAACCAGAAAAAAAAGAACTGTGGCCCTCACGACCAGTTCTGTCCTGTTTTGACTTGTAAGGCCTTGTCTCTTTACCTAGTCTGAGAAATAAGATTACCCATACTACCTGTCCCCAGAGAGTTCACGTGAGGTCTCTTTGAGTTAATACTTGAACAGCTCTTGAAGCAGTGTCTGGCAGGCTTCCAGGTAAGCACTCCACATTCATTCACTGCCCTGAGGAAAGCTATCACTGCTGTTTCAGCCACTAGTGTTGCTGTACCTGTCAGCTAAGACTCTGCTGTCCTAGCAAGAGTCACAAACCCAGGGCGGGTAACAACTAACAGACTCACTGAGCTCCAAGTTTATCCAGCTTCCAGGTTTTGTTTGGGGTCCTTGAAGACAGACCTCTTAGGTTCTGTCTGAGGAGGGGTATGTGACTAGCCACACCAGTAGTAGGGAGTGAATGAAGCCTTAGGGGTAAGTGGGACAGGAGCAGGCAGGCCCTGACAATAATCTCTGTCAGAGACGGGAATATTCTGTAGAGACGTGTCTGATGTCGGATCTTCCTGGATGGTAATGTGATGAGGTGTGAATGGAGACCTGGGCTATAATTGAGAACCATGTGGCCCTGTCAGCAGGTGATGGCCTCTGAATGGCAGTGTGACAGGGAGCAGAAACAGAACCACAGAGATGGGTGGTGTACAGATTTCTACTTAGCCAGGCCTGACGTGGGCCCAGGGAGGCCTGCCAGACAGTCGGCTGGGTGCTACTGATTTCTTTCAGCACAGTCTATTTCGCCATTCATAGCCTCTTGCTATTAAGCAGACCAAAGAGCTCATATCCTGTGGACAGATGAAAGATATGTCAGATCTCTGAAAAATTGTTTGTCTTGCGCAGGTGCATGGGCCTCCTTCTGAAGCAGACAGGTCACGTGATACTTTTCAACACTCTCTCCTGTCCCAGCTTGGCATCCAGCATCTATCAAAAGGGAAGCCTTTCCCATGCAATTATGGCAGAAAATAAAGGTGATGAAGTGTTGTGTACCAAGAAGGGAGGAGATCATAGGGCGCTAATGAAAAGTGATTGTGCTGGAAGGGTAGCTTGAACTCCACAAGTTGTGGGGGACTGTGGGGTCCCCCATGCTGCTTGGAGGCAGATTCGCAGCATACTGTATGTACTTGGAGAAGGAATGTGTGCAGCTGTCTTAGGCATGACTCTTATAACATCATCAGTTACTGGCATTCTAGGTAGCCCAAGAGGGGTTGAAGAAGCACCCAGGTCTCGATGGCCAAGGGTGCTGCAGCATCTCTTTCCCATGGCCTTCACACATGGTAGACAGTCATCTACCATTATCAGATTAGTCCTGGTTTGGATCTTCTCAGAGTTTCATTTTCTTTGTTTTCTTTCTTTTTTCCTTATACTCCTTATGGAGCTCTTTGAAGTCAAAGGGGGAAAACCAGAGTTTGTTCAAGTGTATGGTTGAGGCTACTTGTCATGCAAACCTTCACAGTAATGTAAATGTCTTGGTGAATTGCTCGGAGAAGGGTATGTATGTGTGCATACTCTGTGTGGACCCGTGTCCTAGGCTTCTACATGCATTAATAGAAGAGTATGCACAGCTCAAGCCAAATGGAGCCCCAGGTTGCTGAACTCTTTCCTACGCCCGCCAGCTTCACGTCTGTCTTTGTGGTACTGGCACTTTTTCTGTTGGGAAAAGAACTTCTGTTCGTGCTAAATACACTTCCTAGTGACTGCTGTCATCTTGACAGTATACATCAAACTGTAACACTTTCAGTCCTAGAAAAATTGCTGTTTAGGTCAGCTAAGCAGGGACTTGAGAGTTTTATGTCCAATTTCTCGCTTTAAAATATTCAAGGTAAAGCCATCAATTTTCAGTTGATGCAGGTGAATCTGTTTGAATTGGTCAAAAAGAAGAACAAAACCAGGAGAAAGAACTCTTAATTATATATTAATAAATATATAATCTAAAATCTGAATATTTGTACTTAGTTCAATAATGTGTGACTATGGTAATCCAAAGAAAGCTGAATTTTTCCAAATGAACTCTAGAGCTCTTGATTCAGTGGATAACCAAGTATAATTTCTCGAGTATTGTAAAGAGTGCCTTGGCTATTTGAAAATGGCGCTTTTCAAGTTAGTTAGAAATTCTTCCTATGTTCTCAGCCTTAACACTGCATTGATGTGTTACTCTATTGACTTTTGTGTTGCTCTGACCAAATATGTAGAACAAATAGCTTAAAGGAAGAAATACTTGTTCTGGTTCAAGGCTTCAGAGGTATCAATCTTTCTTATTCAGGAAGCCATGACAGAGAGAGCATTTCACATCCTCATGGCCAGAAAACTGAGAGAGTAGAGCACAGGAAGAAACCATGGAAAGATACAGTCCCCCAGGCTCCCAAACTTACTCCATTTGGCCCTATCACATGCCTTTTAGCCCCCATAGTCCCATCGTATCATATGAATTTATTAAAATCTTGATCCATTCTTTAGCTCAGAGCCTTTGTATCTTGACTTCTCTGGAAACACCCTCCCAGACACAGCTTTGTACATCTCCTGGATCTTCATCAGTCCAGCGTCAGTCGGCAATTTAAATTACCCCGTATGGGGGGAAGCAGCCGAAGAGGTGATTCAGCTGTGAGGAGTACTTGCTGCTGTTGAAGAGGACCCAGGTTCCAGTCCCAGCATTGACACAGTAGTTTACAACCATCCAGGGAATCCAAATCCTCCTCTGACTTCTACCAGTACCAGGCATGTACACTGTGAACACACATACACACAGGCAAAATACTCATGCATATAAAATAAAGAAATCTAAAAATAAATGAACCAATTTGGTAACTCTTTTGAGCCTTTGCTAGTGCTTGCTGGTTGTAACATTGCAGAGGAAGAGAAGAGAGGGACTGGGAACTAGCATCTGTTGACTGTCTGTTATCTTACATGCTCTCAACCTCATAAGTCACATTCACTAATATAACCATTTTCCAGAACTGTGGTGAAATTAATTGACTGGTGTTTGCCTATGGGCAGAGCTGTTGCTGTACCCCTCATTTATCTAGTCTCAAATTTGTACTCTGTTGTCCCCACATTCCCACACTACTTCGTTTACTATGCCAGTCTGACAAAAGCCTTCCCCTTTCTACCCAGGAACCACTGGTCTTGTGCACTCAGATACAAATTCACACGTCTCCTCTTAGCAAGAGTAATAGAGACTGCAGGAGGAGGGGATGCTTCCATACCCAGAGAAATGGGATCACAAGGGAGTGGGCCTTGCACACTTACCTCTCCACAGCTCTCAGGGATCATGTCAGAAGTTGAAACAGGGGCTCACTCAGAAGCAGTCAGTGAGTCTTGATAATCCATACTTCTTAGGGGAAACTTTATGGCAGGCCAGAGAGACCATATTGAGGACTTGCCAATCTGCAGCTGAGTGAGCTGGGATAGGAAAGAAAACCATATAGGTTTCAAGGTACAGACTGCCACTTTCGTTTTGGTTGCTGTGGGCCTTCAAAGGTCCTACCAACGTTTTATTGTGTCTTGGCAAGCACAATACATGGCTATAATAGGGTAAACAATCTCTGGGATATTTTTTTTACTTAGTCCGTGGGCAAGAAATAAGTCATTAGAAATAGAACATTGCTTTTGGGAGAAAAGAGTCTTAGAGAAGATGGATGCCAAGGCAAAAGAAAGAAAACGACCAGAAGCCAAGAAACATTCCAGAAAGTAGCAGCCAGTTGGGGCAAGGAGGTCCTGCAAAGTCCTGGGAGCAGTGGAGATAAAGGCACAGTAGAGGGGTGTTCCTCCCTCAACAGTTATGCTCAATGCCAGCTCTCCCTAGTAAATGCTGTGGGATCAGCTTGCTCTCTGCCAAGGATCTAGTCTACCAGAAGACAAAGCAATCTCCCCCTCTGTGGCAACTTGGCCTTGTAGTTGTCAGCACTGTTCTACCCAGAAAAGCTGCTCATACAAGTGGGAACTTGTTCCTCATCTCCTCTTTGAGAAGCTCACAGTGACCCTTGCTGAGGGAATGTTTGTTTCGGCTCTCTGTGCTCTTTGCTGCAGGTGGGAAGCATTTTAGGAACTGTCATTTGCGGGCAAAATGAGCCCCTGTGCGGTGCTCACCGGCTTTGTGCGCGGCAGAAGCCGGCTAGGTCGCTGAGCACAATGCCTAGCAGCATGCAGGATTTTTCTGGTCATGGCGTTAGACTTTTAAGAGCTGTTGATTGAAGACTTCATTGAAACCAGCCTTTGTGCTTCCACCCTCCCCGTTTCCTTTCCATTTAATCCAAAGACTGTTGTTCACTGGTGGAGAATGCAGCTGATGACTGATTGAAAACAATGTTTCTGTAACTTAGTTGTGGGAGGGGGTTCCTGGAAGGGAGAAAGCCTAGGGAAACAGAAGTCCTGTCTCTTCTGCTCTCTAGACCTGAAAGCAAGTCTCTGGCCCACTGAGAGTATGAGCAAACTGAGTCATAAAAAGTGAAGGCGTTTGCCTAAGTCCTGTATCTGGCCAATGAGCAATCCCGATCATCTGGGACACGTCTGGTCTGTAAAGGATGGTTTAAGAAAAATATCCAGACATATGGGGAGTAGGGTGACGGGGTGATGAGGAGTCACATGTGGATGCTTTGCAAGAGTCTAGGACTGTTTTGTCAACAAGAAAGACAACGCTTCCAGGGATCATAAAAATAATCTTCAAATACCTGAAAGGCCACTCAGAAGTGTAGGAAGATTTATTCTTTGTGATTTCAGGCAGTACTGTTGGTGTCTGTAGATGTAGTTACATGGAGACTGAAGCAAGCTTGGTGTGAGAAAAATGGTGACTTGCCCCCATTAGGGCCTGGAAATCTGACAGTGGACAAACAGTAGTGTATCAGGCGGACTCACTCTTCATGGAAAACTGTGTTCACTGGTTTTCTGGAGGAAGAATGCCCTTTGCAAAGCTAAGGTGACCATGCAGCTTCCATCAGATTTCTCAGTGTGCCAGACAGTGAGCAGAGACACGAGTAGAGCTAACATGCATTTTTAAGACACCTAAGCTTCAGACAGCACACACGTCCTCAGCACTGTGCTGATGTAGGTCTGCTGTGGGCCTGGGGCCCTAGCCTCAGTTCCTGCAGAGACCAGATGGAAGAGAACTTGGAAGGGAGGGACAGCTGTTCTGTGGATATATTTTAGGATGAAAGTTTGTTGGTTTTGTTCCAGAGTAAACCTGGTAACAGGAAACATTAAAACCCTACCCATGGCTAGGGTTCCCTCTAGTCTCCCCAAAGTACTAACTCAGTGCTCAGGAAACGCCTCTGAGTTCAGTGGAACCATGTCTGAGAGGAGGGCAAGGCCAAAGCTTTGGTGGAAACCTTTAATTGGATCTCCACAGGCGTGTTTGGATTGGAGGAGCACTTTTGAGAGGATTCCAGGCACCAGGATGCCTTATTCCCAGACTGCACGGATGCAACCGAGTTCCTTCTCATGCCTCCTCCATTTCTTCTCTTTCCTCACAGTGACATGCTCTTCCCAGCCCTTGACCTCACCAAAAGAACTTGACTCTGCCTCGCTACATCATTAATCTGTATCTTATTTGGAATATCTGATTAAATCATCTTCCGGAAAACTCTGTCTCACCTTACCATTCTATCATGGAGTCTGCTTCCTATGACTTCAGTGTGTAGAGGGCAGGAGATAAAAGCATATTAGGATACTAGCTTCCCTTTGCAGTTGCCCTAAGACTGCCACTATGAATCCCCAAGGGTCATATTCCCCTTTGACCTCTACTGGTTGTAATCCTACTATCTTCTAGAAGGAACTGAGTCATGAGACACCCACCTGTATCAGAAACACAGCTTCTAAAGCCCCCTTGTCTCTTTCTGTAGTATTTATTAGCACATACTTCTTAAGAGCCTACTAACCTCTCCCAGGCTGGTACAGCCGTGTGCTCTTCCTTGCTGAGTCGTTCAGACTGTGTTCCAGGGCACTGGCTCTGTTGATTACTTTGCCTATGTTCTGTCCTGGGATCTCTTTCGGCTTTGAGGTGTATGACTCACCTTCAATACATCCAAGTTACCCCCTGAAGCCATCATCCATGTTTGTCAACTCAAGTGTCAAGCATTCCATCTGAGTTGCTCATGACAATGGAAAAACATGACATATTTTCCCCTTTGGAATTATTTGTGGCCTTGTAAATCTGAGTTGGGAGAGAAAGTTTATATGATGGCACTATTGAATGTCCCTTCTTTTTTAATATTTATTTATTATGCATACAATATTCTTTCTGCGTGTATGCCTGAAGTCCAGAAGAGGGCACCAGACCCCATTACAGATGGTTGTGAGCCACCATGTGGTTGCTGGGAATTGAACTCAGGACCTTTGGAAGAGCATGCAATGCTCTTAACCGCTGAGCCATCTCTCCAGCCCCTGAATGTCCCTTCTTTAAGAATGTTTATGCTGAGGAATAGCAGAGTATGTACCTATTCTACTAGGATCCAGGACATGAGATCAGGTCAGAGATATAGAACTCTTCTTAAAATCAACACTACTGATAGAAATAGTTAAGTTAGAAGCATTTCCTCAGTTCCTGGCATGTTCAAAACACAGGAGAGTGAAGAGTCCAGGACTAGATCATCTTCGCTAGATCCTTGACCTCCCAGCCCCTCTTGTGGGTTTGTGTCCTTGAGAAGGAATAGGTAATAAGTCTCCTACATGGGGATGTGCACTTTGTCACATTTGATAGATCTGTGTCTTAGGACTGTAGAAATGAAATCTTAACCCTCTATACAGAAACTTGAATGCCATTTACTTGCTGGGGGGGGGGCACAGATCTCTGAACTTCTTTTACCAAACATAAAATAGATCTACCCATCCTGTCCCTGTTTTGAGAACCACAGAAAACACTCTAGGTCATATTGGTGCTTGGTGCTTAGTAGGCACTGGTGAGTGACAGCTAAAATTACCTTGGGGTAGCATCACAGGGGCCTCCCACGAAGCAGCGGGGCACACATTGTTCATGTTGTGCTCTGTCTTGTCCCTTGGAAAATCTTGATTCCCAGATCTCTTTTCTCTGTCAAATTTTGTATATTAAAACTGGCACACTGGGTACTTGTAAAAATGTTTGATATGCCAGGGGGAAAAAAGAAATATTTCTGAAAGAGAATCATGTGGGTTTGTTATTGACTAAAGCGACCAAGAAGTCTGAAAACGGTGAAAGCAAATAGCAGCCCCTAAAGCGTGAGCTGCAGCTTGTCAGACACGGGGTCTGTGTGGGAGAGTCTGGGGGCGGAGGAGGATCGGTGCAGTCGTCCCAGAAAACAGGGGTGGGGGGCAGCAAGAGCAGTGCAGAGTGAACTGGAAAAGCTCAAGCCAACTGAGAGCTGAGTCGGTGGGGGCCACAGGCCCCCCCTTCCTTCAGTCACTCAGTAGAACGGGCTTAGATTCCGCTTGGGTTTAAAGGAACCAAATGACAACTTGGACCGCAGAAAGGAAAACCTACACATGTCCAGACAGGGATTCCATTTCATTTTTCTATTTCTGTTTCTCAGGGAAATAGAACTGGACCTCAGCTTTCCTCCTAAAGCAAACTTGCTGTTACCTCAGTCTTAAGCCTTGCACTTAACATCCACTCAAACAGCAAGAATTCTTTAAAATACAGAAATTGTTATTGTTGCAGTAATTTGTTGCCAGGGAACAAAGGCCACGGCAGGCTGGTATTATCTTTTGTCCCCTTATGGCCCTTTCATAAAAAAAAACAATGATACTATTTCCATTGGATTGTGGGGTGATTAATGAGATATTTGCAATGCAGATTATCTGCAGTTTCCACAGACATTTCAGCTAGATGACTGAAAAATTAACTTTGTGCTCTTTGGCCCACTTTTGAGAGGAGAAAGACGTCTAGATTAGAAGGGAAAAGTTGTCATTTATTTACAACCACCTGGGATGTTCAAACTTAGCCACAATGAGCCATAAACGATGAAGGAAGGGTCTCTAGGGAGAGGATGAGCGTATCTCCAATGCCCTAGCTGGAGCCAATGAAGAAAGATGCATATGAGTGCAGAGGGTGTCTAAATCATCGTTCAGTTGGAGGTGTGATCAACTTACATCTTCCTAATATTCTGTCAATTATATAAGGACATGAGCACTAACTGTCGTTTCTTGGTACACTGAGTAGATGTTGCAGAACTCCCATTTAAGAAAAGGAAGAAGGCCAATGGATCTGACAGGGCAGCCATTCCATTGAAACAAGGCTCCACCTTATGTCTTGATCTGCAGTTTTCATGAGACTAGACTATTTTGAAAGTCTAGAAAAGTGAGAAAGAAAACTAGGAAGATCTTGAGGAAAGCCACAGAAGATGGACGGAAGTATGCTAGGTTTGGGCGCCTGGCTTTAAAGCTGTAGTTGGGTGGTGTCATGGGTAATCATGCTAACTTGATGCACCTGTGAAGAGGGCCCTCCACTGAAGAATTACCTCTATCAGATTTTGCGGTAGGCATATCTGTTGGGCATTTTATTGTTTGCTGGTTAATGCAGGATGCTCAATCTCCTAGGCATTGTAGGGAAGTACCATTCCTAGGTGCGCAGGCCAGGGCTGTATAAGAAATATAGCTGAATGTGAGCCCTGGAGCAAGCTAGTTAGCAATGTTATTCCATGGTTTCTGCTTCAGTTCCTGCCCTGCTGGAATTCTGTCCTGACTTCCTTCAACAATAGACAGACTGTAACATGTAAGCTGAGGCAAATCCTCTCCTCCCTAGGTTCCTTTTCATCATGGTATTTATCACAGCAACAGAACCCCAACTAGGACAGGTGGAGTGGGGTTCTCTACCCTTCACTCAGCAATCTCCTCGGTGGCCAGTCTTCAAATGTGGGCTATGCATCACAGTTCTTTAAAAGGATGAATTTATCCCCTAACCCCTTAGAATTCCTGTTTGGTGTCTCTTTTGCAGCCCCCTCCCTTGTGTGTACTAATGACCCAAATGAGAAGGACTTAATGATAGATGGTGCCCATTTAATTGGCTGAAATTGAATGATACGCACTTTCTGAAGCCTGTTAATTCTTGGGCTAATCTACATATTGGCAAGTTGTCATAAGAGATGGGCTGCAAGTGCTGAATCAGAACTTTTCAGGCTTGGCAGCGGCACCATGGCAGTATAGAAAATGCTTTCTTAGGAGTCTGGAGAGGCACCTTTGTGGTGGCAGAATGCAGTCATTGGGAGATAACAGCTTTTCTCATGATATCGCCTGTGTATCTTTTCCATTAAAAACTAGCTCTTTGGTGATTTTGGTATGACTCTTGAAGTCCACACTATGTGGACAGTGGCCGGTGACATATTGGTGTGGAGAGAACTTTGGAATTTATTCTACACTCCAAGGTCGACTTGGAGTTTAGGCGAGCTCATGGCTAAACTTTCCAGTAAGGTTGGACATGAAGGTTTTTTTCTCATAAAGTGATCTGGCATGAGAGGAGCTGGGGTCCTGTACTGTCTTTCTCGTTTACCTGCTTGGAGATGTTGGGTAGGCTGCTTCACCTTTGTCTCTGAACATGTGGACCACAATACTTTGTGTTTTTAGGAAGAGGTTCTGAGGAGCAGCCAGATGGCTGTATGAACACATGGCACAGAGCACAAAACTATTGACAAATCTTGTAGGAATGAAACTAGTTTCCATGATCCGTAAGAAAGGATCTCCGTGTGTCTTCTCTCTGCCATGGTGAATCCCTCTCAATCCTTGGCATATTATGCCAAGTAAATGGGAATCCCCCTGCATTGTCTTCCCTTCCCCACTATTAGGATGCTGGGCCTATTGTTTTTAACCCAGGAATCCTTCAGATCTTCTGAAACAGATTTGGTTAAGGATGGATGCTATGTTTCCAATTAATCCCCTAACTGCACACTCGCTCAAAACACATGCTTTAAAAATAAAGAATTCAACAGTAAAGGCTGCTCTTGGCCCGCCAGGGGTATGGAGTCTTTTGGGGTTGAGCTAATATCAAAGGCCTCTGTTTAATATGACCTTGTATTAAAGTATGCTTCACCACCAGCCTTCCAGAACCACCCATTTAAGCTCAGCTTTTATGTAGTTTTTATTAATCCACTGTTCTTCTGTTAAAAATAACCTCCAATAATGAAGCATTTGATGAAATGAAACTTCCTACAGCCATTAGCTGGTGGGAGTTTTTTTTTTTTTTTTTTTTCAGTTTGTGAATTCCAAGCTGAGTCTGATCTGACGCAGTAACATTTAGCCTGAGGTGAAGAATGCAAATGGAGGCATTCAGGGCAATTTGTTTATATTTTATTTATTTTTTCAATGTGCCCCTTACAGCCATAAAGGAAACGATGGTCCCGGAAGGCATGAGTTTTCTGTTTACCTTGGATCTCTAAGAAACTGGCAGACGAACCCCCACCACAAGGGCAGTACCAGCTTGATAGGCAGTAGGCACGGGAGTCACATGTGTGTGGACAACAGTGCATTCTATCTTTGGTCAGAGTCTGCATACAGCACAAAGCAGTGTGTAGAGTGACATTTCCCCCACCATTGTGAGCTCCACCATAGGGGTCCTCCTGGGTGCTGTGAACCCAGGCTGGCCTCTCTGCCCAGAGGTCCTGGAGCACTTGCAGTTTAAAGCTACAGTCACCTCCCGGAGCCATCAAGTTGGACAGTAGGCAGAAGCCACCAAGGCCCCATGTGTTATTCCAGGGAACACCTTTTGGGCCCTTCCTCTGCTCAGGGGGATGCTAAGCCCTGAGGGTATGTTATAGAACTTCCACTCTAGCCCTGTGTAGAGCTGAGGTAAGGATGCTGTGTCTTTTGGGTTGTAGGATTCAGTTTGTATTCTTTTTGTTGCGTTTCAGGTCACTGAATGGGCTCCATGCCCCATTGATCACCCTGTGATGTTGGGTTGAGTCACTGTATGAGTTTTAAATCCTTCAGGATACAGATTATAGTTCGCTTGGATTCAGCATTTGTTTACTAATAAACAAGATGCTGTGTTTGTTGTTCTTGTTCTCCAGACTTGTTTCAGTGTTCCCTCCTTTCTCGCCTGTCCAATCAAGAAAGGTGACTAGAAAAGGGTAGGACTGATTATCCACTGTGTGATGATGCCACAGTTAGATGGATAGTATCAATCCATCTTGTATTACCATCCATGAAGCCGTGAGGGATGGACTCAAGTCATAGCTAAGTCATAACAGGCACTATCTGTAAGACAGAAACTGTGGGTTTGTGTGCTTCTAATGATGCTTTTTCTAGCAGATAACAGTCTGTGCTGTAGTAGAACTGTGGACTATTAAATGTGTGAAGACAGTTCTCCCATGAGCCCAGTGATTCCTGGATCAGAATCATCTTCCTGCCAGGAGAGGAGGTTCATTCCTGTAATCCTTGCGATAGGGAGGCCAGGCAAGAGAATCTTTATAAGACTGAGGCCACAAACTACATAGTGAGTTCCAGGGCAGCCAGAAATATACTGAGTAGCCCTGTTTAAAGAAAAATGGTTTTTATTTTTGTCTTCTTTTTAAATTGTGTTATACCAGATTGAGCTTAGGGCCTTATACATGCTAAACAAGTACTTTTCCCTCTCTTCTTTTTTTTATTCTTTAAAAAGAATTTTTAAAGAAATTTTTAAATTAAATTTTTAAAGTTCTCACAGAGACAGAGAACTTATAAGAGGTCCGGTTGCACCTTTCCTTCCTGTACAGTATGGAGACAGCACAGAAAGGCTGGAGTCTTTTGGATACACGTCCTGACCCCGTGTCAGCCAGCTGTGCAGCTTCCAGCACTTCCCAACCATTTCAAGCTTCAATTTCCTCATCAGTAAAATGGGGATTATCCCCACACCTCACCAAGCTGTTAAGAAGATCAAACGAAGCAATTCTGGGAACATTTGCCTTGTTCCGCAGACTTGGCTCAGTAAATGTTATTTCAGTTTGGCTGTTAGTTTAGGGACAGAAGTATGGCCTGCCAAGAGGTCTGATGGGAGGCAGATCTTCCATGTCCTCTGAGTGACTACGGGTGAGGTCAGACAACCATTTTATCCTGGGAAGCCTCATCACCAGAGAACCTGAAAGCTGCCTTCATTTTTAGCAGCCTAGAGAAAGGCATTCAATTTTTCTTATTTCTATCCTGGGAATCACAATCTACATTTGCAAGAAAATGAGGGTGTCATTTTCCTACTTCCAAGGCACCTAGGCTGATTCATTGCAGCATTAGGAGTGGTTAATGGCGGCTGAAGTAGCAGTGGGTTTTGGCGGCAAGCAGGACCCCACCAGGGACCGGGGTGACTCCCAGGTGTTATTGCAACCTGTCTGGCTTGCTATGAGCTCACTGGTTTTTCCATCGAGTTATCTGCCAGGCTCTGCTTTCATTTCCTGGGCAGAGAGTCAGAGGTCACGGGAAACGTGGAAGCATTGCTGGTGGAGGGCCCGATGCCTCTAATGAGTCTTGAGTTTGCTTCTGATCACAGGTTGAAATGAGAATGCTTCCTCTCCTGGCTTGGGCTGTGATAGCACTGTGTAGTTTCAGAAAATTTATTTGCTGTTCATTTTGTTTCTTGAAAAGCCTGGCAATTTGTTTCTGTCCTCCACTCAAAGAGACTTAGTTCAGGGCTGGCTAGAATCCAGGAGTAATGAGGTGTTGGTGAGAAAAACACCACCCAAAGAAATGGATCTTTACTAGCCGCTTCCTGTGGTGCTGATGGCAATATTGCAGCCCACGAGGTGATGGGTCTTGATTTCCTTTTGGCTTGACTGAGGTTGGCCTGGACTTGGCCTGTTCCCTGTTGTGGGGGCCTCTGCATCCCAGATGGAGAAATGTGTTTGACTTTGGCAGCTCATGTGTGCCTGATGGAATAACACTTCCCAAGCATGCGTACAACTGAGAAAATGGGAGACGTTTAGCACACAGTTTTGGGCCTTGTGTACATTCGTGTTTTCATTTCCAATTGTCTTCCAGCTTCTCTAGAGAAGATGAGTGTCTGGAAATGAGTTCTTTACCTGTAATTCTAGCAAGTTTCCATGGGCTCCCAAGACCAGAATCCTGCAACTGAAACCTATTTCAACACAGAAATAAATGTAGAGAGGGTTCAAACCAAAGAGTGGATGATGGTGCCCCGGATTTCTCCTTTCTTCGCACTTTTAGTGTCTTGTGATAATTTTACTCCATACATATATCTACAATTCTGTTCATTAATTAATTAGATCCAAATAAGTTAAATCATTCTAACAATGTTGTAGACATTTGGAAAAGGAATGAAGTAAGCTGAAAGAAAGAATACTTTTTATTTATTCTTAACCACGATGGCAAATGTGTACCAATATTCAGATAGGACCATCGTGAGCTAGAATGTGAAGTTTATTTTAATTTTGGTGTCTCAGCCTTGTTCTGTGAATGTCCTTTTTGGGTCTAAGATGCTCTGGTATACAGTTTGAAAATCTTCTAGGTCCAAGAGGCTCTCAGACAACTGCAGGCTGGAAGGAGGGCGCTTGAGCCTATTCCGTCCACCTTTGTCTTGCTTTTCTCATCCTCTCTGACCCACAGCCAAGGGGTCCAAGTATTGTAGCCTTCCTCCGTGCGCAACCCTGGAATGGTAGGACTTCAGATGGTGCTTACCACAGCTCCCAGCCCTGATTTCAGTTCTCCCTGGGCAGCCACATCAAGCAGGGTGCTGTACTTTCAACCTCATCCCCAGGGAAAATGCTATGGTGTTCAGATTCTTGGGAGCTCAAGGCAGACAAGGAATCATGGTCCAAACACAATTCAACTTTGACATTGTGCCTGTGTGTTTCTTGTTCCTTGGTACAGATGACAGGCATTAAGGCAAATTAAATAATTATGTTGTGATTCAGTTTAATTAAATAATTGGGCATTTCCTTCTTCAACCTCCATGTGGATTGGTTTTCTAAAGTGCCACCATTTTTAATCTGAGCAGGAATGCATAGCAGAGAAGGCTTGCACAAATGAACAGCAAAAATCCATGGTTCCGAGGCTGAATGGGAATAATTTAAGTGGGAAAGGGCCTCTTTGCAGGCAGGGGGCTGGTAAACTCGCCTTTCAGGATTTCCATTTCCGGCACTGTTGGTCAATATCCATGTTTCTATTCAGCTGCCCATGACTGGACACCTCACGAAGGCCTAAGTCTTGAGCCCCTTCTGGCAAGTTTAAAGGAGATGATGCTTTCAGTCCCCCTGATGGGTGGGTGGTAGCAGGTGGGAACTGCCATTGAAAAGTCAGGGGGACCCTAAATCTCCTTTCGTCCGATCTGAATGTTGGTGGCAACACAGAAGCGCACTGAAGCGCCTCTAACAAAGCGGCTCCCTGCCTGCATTCAGAAGGGGAAAGAGGGTATTTTGCACCATGACAACAGGTGACCTCTATTTGGAATTGTCAACAAACATTAATAGACCTTCCGAAATGCACAGGCTGTGATGTGAGGGGATCGGCCGCCTGAAGGGAGAGCTGGGCTTTCAGTGGCATAGGGGCTGCTCTAGCAAGATGTCAGCTGACTTGGTTAATTGGGAATGATTAGGGCTGTCTGCAAGCTGATTCCCTGAGTTTGGTGCACACATAATTGTTGTATGTAACCCGGAGCGGCTCGGCTCTTTCATCTCTATGAAGAGATCAGAAAAGAGAGATTTACGGCTTAGGTTGCCCCAAGCCACACAGCGCAGGCTTAATTTTCCTTTCCAAGGGAATCTGCCGGCTGCTGTTGTGACTAGTTCTCTTTGGCTCAGATGGTATGCCGAGGTCACCTGTATGGTTTTTCTGTTACATGATTGATTGACTGAGATTAATTATTCTGTCAGAGCTGTAATGGAGGCAAGATGGAGGACAGTGATAAGCGCAGAAGCTCGAGCGATTCCTCCAAATGCACTTATGTCTCTTTCTATTTAAATAAATCAAATGGAACGCCTATATCCTGGGTGGTGTTGCCTGTCCCCTCCCCGTGTTCTCTAGCCTGGAGGTGTTTTCTCTGGGAGTCTGAAGCTCTGAAATGAGCGGCTGTTTATTCAACATCAACTGCAGGATGTTTTAATCCTTCCTTGCTTCAGTCCTTCGAATGTTTTCTTGAACACTTCAGCCTGAGCTGAGCAGCAGATTTCAGGGACGGCCATAGATCAACCCCACTGTGCATCTGAGCTAAAGGCTGGGCAGCTCGGAGAGCGTGAGGTAGAGAGAGAACGCACAGCAGGTGGTAACGTCTTAATGTCAGATTTCTGTGCTGTGAGAACTGCCCTGGAAGGCCTTTGAGGGAGGCAGAGAATGTGGCTCTGAGCTCTTAGAGGCAGACTTAAGTTGGGCTTCTTCAGTCTCCTGAAGAAATCCAGGGGTGAGCTAACAAAGTCCAGAGCGACTCTTGATGGCACTTCAAAAGGCACAACATCGACATTGAGACTATAAATCGTGACTCTAGAGAAGCTAAATAAGAAGGTGAACCCAAAGAAAAACATATAAGCATCCCCCTGAATATTAACCTTCATCAGGCGATGAAAGAAGACAGAGACAGAGACCAACATTGGAGCACTGGACTGAAGTCTCACGATCCAAAGGAGGAGCAGAAGGAGAGTGAGCACGAGCAAGGAACTCAGGACGGCGAGGGGTGCACCCACACACTGAGGCAATGGGGATGTTCTATCGGGAACTCACCAAGGCCAGCTGGCCGGGGACTGAAAAAGCATGGGACAAAACCGGTCTCGCTGAACATAATGGACAATGAGGACTACTGAGAACTGAAGAACAATGGCAATGGGTTCTTGATCCTATTGCATGTAATGGCTTTGTGGGAGCCCAGGTAGTTTGGATGCTCACCTTAATAGACCTGGATGGAGGTGGGTGGTCCTTGGACCTCCCACAGGGCAGAGAAACCTGCTTGCTCTTTGGGCTGAGGAGGAAGGAAGACTTGATTGGGGGAAGGGGAGGGAATGGGAGGTGGTGGCGGGGAAGAGGCAGAAATCTTTAATAATTAAATTAATTAATTAATAAAAAAAATCAGCAAGAAAAAAAAAAGGCACAACATGGTATGTGAGTACGCTACTTCTAAAGTGTTGTGGACAAGGGCTCCCAGAATCCGGCTCCCCCATGCCCCAAGCATGACAGCCATAGCATGGTTCCTACAGCAATAGCATGGTTCCTACAGTAACACCTGTGCAAAATGAGTATGTATACACAGGGAGGGATGAGAAGTGCTTATTGGAAAATTGGCCCTGTTGGCCACCTTCCCAAGGTGTACCACTCATGCTGAGAGCTTTTGGGTGAGAGTGTGTACATGGATTGGCAGTGGCTAGTCTTTGGCATAAATGGGAAAACTTCATAGGGTTGGAGTAGGTGGGTGAGCCTGCCCAGATCCATTGGCCACAGGCACAGTGTTAGAGGCCTCACAGTCACACATCTTACATGTCCTGCTGTGCACCTGTAGAATGATCTAGTGTGCTTGTCAGAGGGACAAACTGCTGGGAGCCAACCCACAGAGGAGGATCTTCAGATATTCCACACAGCTTGGGAGTCACCAGTTTCTTCACCAAATTCCAGAGAAAGGCTGCTGTTGCCTGTGCCAACTGTCCAGTCCCCTGTATAACCCATGATCAAAGCGAGAGCTGGGAGAAGCAACTTCAACAGACCCATTTGACAAAATAACACTCTGAGAGGCCTGCCGGCAATTCCTCAAGACTGAGGTAGAAGACCGGCACTCATCAAAAATCAAGGCCTGTGGCGTCAGGACCTCATCTTGAAGTATTTCAGCTAACTCAAAGCGTGTCTCCTTGGATGTCTTTAGAGAATGAAATATTTGAAACAGTAGAGGTTTTGAAAACTCTTTTCCTTGATGGCAAAATTTTCAGTAGCAGGACACACTTAAGGCCTAAGCACAGACTTGATCTACACTGCCCTGAGTTGTGTTGCCTTGGGGCGTGCTACACCCTAGAGGGAAATTTTCAAAATTTCCTTCCTACCTATTTTTAAGAAAATTAGGACTAATGTGAAATATTTTTGTGCACATCCATGCTAAGAAATTCTATTGTCCGTCTAGTATATGAACCTGTGATTATAAACTCAAACTTACACTCTCCAAACAGCAGTTTTGTGGGTTAAAGGTGGGGTTTGTAAAAGTGTATCTTACCCCTTTGTGCCCTCCTGGTTAGTAATACCATGCTGAGGGTTGAAAATAAATGAGTGAAAAGGTTTTTGGTTATTTTTGTTTGTTTGGTTGGTTTTTTTTTTTTTCTAAATTACCCTTTTCTTTAAAAAATAAAAATTGATGGCTTCTACAAATGCTCTATAAAACATTTCTGGGGAATGGCCATTACCAAACTCCCAGCTAAAGTTGGGTTGCATACATATTCAGTTGGTCATAAGCATGCTTCTTGAAACAAAACGTGTGTCAGAGTTTCTTTAGCTGCTCCTACAAAGGTGGGCCTCCTGGACCAGCAGTGTAGTGGGAGACAAGGAACACAAGAAGGAAGGAAGGAGTGGAAAGTGTAGGGCGGAGCCCTGGACTAAGGTGCCATGTCTTTTTTCATCACTCAACAAGTCAGCGATTGGAGATTGATGAGAGTCAGTTGTTATTGTAATTTTTAGTCTCCATTTTCAAGGAAAGATCGCCTGTCCCTTTGCAGGTGGTTTCTCCAGTCAGTTACTGGAAAGATGCTATATTTAGAGGATGCTAAGCTGTCAATTACCGGAAGGATGCTATATTTAGAGGATGCTAGGCTGAAAACTAGTTTGTTGCACGGGGCCCAGAAGAATTGTCTCTGAATCTCAGTGGAGATCCGTTGGCTGTTTAAGAATAGTGAATTTAGTTGTTGTTTTATCTCTCAGTACATGTTTCTATGATGCATTGCATGTCACCTCCGAGAAGTAGGAGAGCTGTGATGGTTGTGCCCTTGTATTTTCTATCATACTTGAGTGGCAGTGGATAAACTATCACCATGAAACCCCCATGGAGAAGGATGCAGATATGAAGTCATTGAAGCAAAGATTGTGGAAACCCATTTTGCATGGGTACAGTAGTAGACACTGAGCTTCAAAAACGAGTAAGATAAGGCTCTGAAAAGTTGTTGAGGTTCTAGAGAGTCAATCCCAGCAGAGCAGCACATGGTAGGTATAGGGGAAATCTGAGTTTGAACTGGGGCATTTAGGAGAAATAATGAGTGAGAAGGAGGAACTCATCAATCCAATATTAACTAGAGATCTCTAACTTGTACCAGTGCACATATGATATTTGAGTGGCAGACAAAGAGGGACCTTTTGAAGGCACAGGGCCTTGAAGGAACAAGGCAGGTAAGGGAATGAAACGTAGTCATAGGGAGTGTGGGATTACCACTGGGTAAAAGACCAGAAATGTAGGTAAGAAGGATTTGATGTCAATCACAAAAGAGTTTACATATTGGCCCATTTGTAGCAAGGGAGCCACTGAGTGATTCTGAACAGAACATGGACAGGCTCAGATGTGTGTTTTCAAATGAAGTCGTTGGAGTTAATAGTGTCTATGTCTCTGCCCAAAACATGAAAAATAGAAGCTGCTCTGTGGACTTTATCACATACATCCACTAAATTGTAATCATGGCCTAGGTAGAGAGGTTTGAGCTCTGAGACTGTTGATGTATCTGAAATGGACAAGAGAGAAAGAATTGAAAGATTCAGTTAATAGGATTAGGAGCTTGAGTTTCACATAGGTACACACATACTGTCATGCTTTGTCCAATCTGGGAATCCTGTGAGGTACAAGGATCTAGAAGGTCCAAGGTCTTAAGGTGATTCACTACGATGCGATTTTCTAGCTTATAAGGCAGCAGGAAAACATGAAGTTTTGTTCTCGACAGAGTTTAAGTTATTCACTGGAGATGAGAGAGTTCACCTAGCAACCGACCTGAGGATGAATGGTAGAGCAAACCGTTGGAGGAGAAGTCTTACACATTCTCCGTGCTCATCAGAAAGTGTGACCTCATGATGCTAGTGGGTGTTACAAGGAAAAGGCGCTGGCTAGCAAATTATCGTTGAATAACCTAGGAAACAAGGCTAGATGTGCTAGATTTGGACTTCCCTGAGCTTCCAGGGACCAAAGTTTATTATGATAACACTGCAAGTTCAGTAAGGTGATTGTGCCTTCTCTCTCTCTCTCTCTCTCTCTCTCTCTCTCTCTCTCTCTCGCTCTCTCTCTCTCGTCTTTGTGTAATATATATATGATATATAACATATATATATATCATATATATGTGTGTGTGATATATATAGAGAGAGAGGAGAGAGAGAGATGTGTGTGTGTTAGAGAGAGGTGTGTGTGTGTGTGTGTGTGTGTGTGTGTGTGTGTGTGTGTGAGGCAAGGGATGCAAATGTGTGTGGAAGCCAGAGGTCAATGTCAGGTATCTTTTTCCAATCACTCTCCACTCTATATTTTGAGATACTGTCTCTAAACAAACCTGGGACTCAGGAGTTTATCTAGACAGGGTGGACAGTGGGTTCCTGAGTTCCCTCTGTCTATACCTCTCAAGCGCTAGGATTATAGGCTAGTGATTATGCCAGTCCTGTAGGTGGGTGCTGGAGTTCAAACCCAGCTCCTACTGCTTGTGTGTTGAGCTCATTGCAGACCAAGCAACTCCTAGGCTCTGGATTCGCTCTCAAAGCTCATTTTCCTGGTTGTGTGCTGAGTAGAATTTTCTTCACAAGCTGTGCCCTCTTAGTGTCTATACTACTGTGGAAGGGTCCAGAAAAGTTATCTAGTCAGCAAGAGCAGCCCCTACCCCTGCAATTTGACATCATAATAATGAAATCTTGAGGTTTTCCTCAATGATCATGATAATATAGACACAACTGCCTGTTCACTTGGCAGTATGCTGGATGCTGAGAACGTTCCGGCAAAACGCAACTCTTCTCGACCTTGACCTGAGTAAAGTCACAGCTCTATTAAAGTGTTGACCAGGGCGTTCAGAAGAGCTGTGACTGGGCATAATGTTCCTGCTAAGGGTGACCATTCGTTTGTCCGGCTAATTAACACTCAACACCTTTGATTGCCCCATATATTCGAAACTACCGAAAAGCTCACTCAGAGCCTGTTGGATTTTGGTACTTGGATCACAGGGCTCAAATGGAAATCGAGGTCTGTCCTTGTATTTATGAGGGTTACTTCTTCCCAATACATCACACATATTTCCTCAGTCCTGTTTTCAGTAATGTCTGCCACAAAGAACCCCATAAATCCAGCCTTTGTGGCTATAAGTTTGTCATTCTTTTCCTGAAATAAGATCGGCCACTATTATAAAGCAGCGGAAGGCTGCCTGTGAGAGCAACCAACATACCATTGCCTGATTCATCAGGGGCGTTTAGTTCTTCAAAATGGAAAAACAAAAATCGGCTCCAAAAAGCAAACACAATAAATTAAAGGAATGCTACTTTGAGCGTAGAGCAGCCGTTTGAATGCTTGCTTAGTGGGGTCACATGACTGACCCACTTATTCGTAGGAACAAATATGTCTTACTTTAAGGTTATTATTGAAGACACATGATGTCATTTACTTTGGCCTCCTTGTCAGCATTGGACTCCGTTTAGAAGAAACAAACTATCCACAAAAAAGCTACCATCTGCGTTTGCTTAAGTGGACCTGTGACTTACATAGACTGATGAGTAATCCGGCCCTTGGTAAATAACAGAAATTTAGTTAAAAGTGACTTCACCGTTGTTGACCCAAGGTGAGGCACAGGCTCAAAAAGAAAAGAAGAAGAATTGTATTAGCAGTAGCTGTTTTCTTGTTAAGCTGCTGTGTGGCGGTGGCTCTTCCTGTTTCACTAAGTAGAGAACAGCGTTAACAGGAAGTGAAAGCCTCAGTGTCCTCATGGGTTAGGACTGTTCTTCACGGCAGGGAGACCCTTGTGTCTTGGCCAGTTTGTGTTGTGGACACCCTGCTCATGCTGTCCTCTACTCAGCAAATGCTGAGCACCTTGGAAACGGGCACCTGGAAGCACCTGGAAGATGACAAGGAGCCCAGCAGCTTCACTCTGAGCTGAGAATGCTCACCTCAGGCTGTTAGAGCAGCTGAGATGTAGAACAGAGTCCAGAGTCTGAATCTGCTCTGGGCCAAAGGCTGTTGCCTTAATTACTCTCTCTTTGTCAGCATTCACAGAGATGGCTAAAGCAGGGAAACAACTGTGCCGGAGACCTTGTTCTTTTGTTTTTCTTTTTGTTTGTTTGTTTGTTTTAACTGTTTTTTTTGTTTTTTGTTTGTTTGTTTTTGAGACGGTTTCTCTGTTTAGCTTAGGAGCCTGTCCTGGAAATAATTCTTGTAGACCAGGCTGGTCTCGAACTCACAGGGATCCGCTGAATGCATGCATGATAGAATCCATGCATGTAGGATACACATGCAGGGTGACTGTCTCCCTGTGGACACTGGGTGTTATCTGAAGACCTTAAGGCTGTCATCATTGGGGGGCTGGTGGTACCATCATCTTGTGAATTAAAGCTGGGGTGTTGTTGGCTACTCCACAGTGCACAGTCACCTCTCTTGTGGAAATTACCCAGCTGAAAATGGCATGAGTAACTCTGACCTAAACCACCTCAGCCTTCTCTTTAATACGCAAGAAGGGGACCTTGTCTTCTGCTACCTCAGGTTTTGAAAAGCTTTGCAAGGGGTAAGTAGAACCAATTCCCTCCTGGTGAAGTTTCCCACAGCCCCGTCACTCATTTTTTTTTAGATGACTTACAGTTTGTTCTCTTCAAAAATACTGTTATTGTTGTGTGTAGAAGTGCATGGTGTGTGTGTGTGTGTCGGTAGGTAGGTAGGCATGTAAAAGGGCAATGTGGTGGATGAGGTTGATTCTGTTTGCCTTTACCTTGGTTTCAGGGAACTTGGTTGCTAGGCTTGCAGAGAAACTATATTTGCCCACTGAGTCTTGTAACCGTGTAACCAAGACTTCCAGCTTCCTGCTCTCCTGACAGCTGGTTCCCTTGCTTCTAGAACTGAGCGACACTGTTGAAACCAAAGGTAATGCTTCTCAGAGGTCACCACAAAAAAAAAAAAATCACCTTGATATGTTGTTTGAAATCAGGTGGCTCAACACTTCTGGCATGGTGACCAGCCTGTCCATTTCTAGCAAGTTCTCAGGGGTACAAATAGAGAAGACCAAAGCACTACACTTTGAAGGACAGGGGTCTCTTTGGTGTATGTCCCCATTGGCATGTTTAAGACAAATTCGAAGCTAGAAGGCTGTCACCAGTAGCCCTGGCCCTGTGGCAGGAGAGCCATGGTTGAACACCAGGATGCTGGGGTGCAGAAGACCAAAGGCCAGTTTAGTGGCTGAGATGGGTTTCAAACACACAGGTCTGAGACACATCTGTTCCAGGATGAGGAGCAGGAGAACATACCAGCATCCTTCCCCAGCTGAAAGCTGGAGGTTGTAGTGAGGGCCGAGCCATCTCTGATCACAGACTCGCAGAAATGAAACACCAGGTGTGAGAGTGTTTCTCCAGATTATGCATATGTTTATAAATTACCCTAGGTGTTCCTTCGCCTCATTCCCTTTATTGTGAAGTGTATTTCTTTTAAAGTGACAGCTTTAATTTTTTCCCCCACTCTGTGCAGATTTCATGGATGATGTAGCTTAATAAATCAAGGCGATTTCCACCATTGTATCAAGACTCTTTAATCAGTTCTTTGAATTAATGCAATCAAACGGTTGAATTCTTACATTCGTCGCTGTATTTACAGCTCTGTTGTGCTTTTTTATTGAATTGGAAGAGGAATATCTTCATTTGCAGCCAAAATAAAATAAATCTCGGCAGGTTATCTAGTAAACCAACTGGGGCCCAGGGTACGTGCTGTTTATGTATGCACATACATGTAAACTACAAATGCAATGACTATTTCTCATATTCAATTTTGCATTAAGACTTCATATTCAGGAAACTAGCATTTTCCATTTTTTGTGATAGTGTGCCTATTTTTTTCTTAACCAAGTCATTAACCCTTGAGGTCTCGAAGACACTCGAGGAGCATTCAAATGTCAGAATCCTTTCATGAGGTAAGAATCCCTGGGTATGTATGTCCTGCGAATGAGAACACAGGCCTCGAAATCAGGTTGCACAGAGAATGTTCTTGTTCCACCTAACCTAGTGGCAAGTGTGCACCCAATGGAGGATAATAGAAATACTTTGCACAGGTAAATTGGCCCATATCTTAGTCCATTACTTTGCTTTGTCCAAATAACTAGGCAGATAGCTACTTCAAAGTAATTTATAAAGAACAGGCCTACTAGTGAGTGATGGGTCTTTTGGTAGCTTTGTGTAGTATTTGGTTTGCAAGAATAAAGATCTGATTTGAGATCAGTACCTTCGTAAAAGCTGGGCATGATGGCATACACCTCTAACTCTATTTATGGGGGACTGTAGATAGGAAGATAGCCAGTCTGGCCTAATTGGTGAGTCCCAAACTAAGAAGAGACTCCATCTCAAAGGATATGGAGAGTATTCCTGAGCACGGCACCCAAGGTTGTCTTCCAGCGTCCACGTGTGTACATGCACATGAGCATACACGCATGGACACTCACACATACACACACATTTTTAAAGAACATATTTATTTGTGTCATGGTGCTGGAAGCTGGAAAGTCTAAGAGCATAGCACCAATATTTAGCGAGTGCATGAACCTGATTGCTAAGAGACTCAATCTTTCAGTACCTAAACAACTCCATTGACAGTGGCATCAATACCCTCTGATCACCTCTTTAAGGATCCAGGTTTTGATACTGTCCTGGTAGCAATTGTGCTTTCGGTATGAGTGGGGTTTTTGTTTGTTTGTTTTTTCCAAACTAGAAACATAAGGTTAGGGTGCATTCCTTGAGGGACACCAGTCACAGACAATATTGATACAGGCAAAATGACCAGATGACAATTTTAGTTCTGAAGGAACACTGCCTTTTAGTGTGGCACCTCTCCTCCATATGGGAGGTCCTATCTCTATTAATGAATTTTAGTCCAGGCTCTCAGAAACAGAGATTCTACTGTACATGAGATCTGTACATGAGAATCACTTCTGCTTATTTTTTTTGTCTTTGGCAGAGGCAAAAATGCCTTGTAAGGTCCAGGAACTCATACATACCAGAGCTAGCTTGACATCATAATCTACTTCCTCTCCAAATTTATTTGCCGAACAGCTAGCCTGTCTCTGGCTGTGCTGGCCTCTGCGACTACGAATGTCCTGTGCATTCTTGGGGGTTACCCCAAGTGTATGGCATCCTCATCTGAACCTCCTCCTTGATGTTGTGGACTTCATGGCAAAATTTTTTGAAGTCTGAAGCCTGTTGGCCTTTGGGAGGAAGTTGATGACTTACCTAAGGTGGACAGGTTTTCTTCTGGGTGAAGCTGTATTGGTTAGCTTCTGTCACATATCAGCTCCCCATCCCCACATTAGGGACTATTGTAGCAAACATTGGTTTAACTTCCACTTGTACAGACTAGCCATTGTCTTCAAGTTAATTCTTGGCTTCTTTGGCTCCACAGTGACCTCCATTTTTCTCGATTGGTCCCCTTCATGATCTTTCATCTCAAATGGGGCTCCTGGGACAGAATGCAAGATAAGAAGCTTGCTTGCGATAAAGGCTCACCCTCGAGCGGGATGGCCTTGATCTAGTTCATGCAGCAGCTGCAGAGGTCAGGAGCAGCAGGGAGTAGGCCCTGTTGTATACTTTCTACTTCTCTACCTTTGACCTTTTGTTGTTGTCATGGGGGGCCAGAAAGATGACAAGTGCAAGCATAGCGTCAGTGTGAGAAGAGACAGCAGTGGGACCCACAGGCAGGGAGGTCTGAGACTGCAGGCTGTGACCACAGCAGCTTCTCCACTGCCCCATCAAGGAGCTTTTTCCTTCCAAACTTCTTCAACTTCTTCTTTGACATCCTCACTCCTTTACAATTCAGGAATCAAGTCTTCCTGAGGTACTTGGGACTCCATCGGAACTCCTACCTCAGAAGATTTGGCACTTAACAAAGCCCTGACTTTAAGCAGAGTTCCTAGGCATTTGCCCTCCTGTGGGGTTTGGTTGGCATTAATGAGTTGAAAGATTAGCCTTAGTCAGGGCTTTTCTGACTTTTTAATGGTGGCACTGCAAGTTTCCCCCTTGTCAACTTAGAAATGCATGCATTTTTTTGTGGAATCCAGACACTGGAGTTTTCTGTTTGGGAAGGAATTTTAATGAAGCATTCTCAGGTTTGCTCACCAAAATAAAGAAAAGTCTTTTGTGCCCTGGGAAAGTTATGTGGCAATCAGGAATGCCTCAGAAAAGGGCCTGCAGAGTGAAGGAAGCTAAACTCTGCTTTAATGGTCGCTCTCTTTGTAACGCCCATCACTGTGCAGGAAAGCTCGGCTTGCGGAAGGGGCACTTGATGATGTGGAGGCTGCGGAAGGCAGGGACTCTGGATGATAATTCCCTAACAGATGAAAGAGAAGACTTCCCATTGCAGAGACATATGTGACGTCTCTCGGCGCAAACAGCATAAAGGAAGATGACAGTTGTACCAGTCCCGTGCCTTGGGAAGAAATCACCAGCTTTGCAAGAATAAATGACGAGGCACTCACCGCAGAGTTCTTTCCCTGACTAATTGGAAACACAGCTCTGAATTTCCCTGTCATTGAGAAAGAGCTACTCTTTGGTAAATGGAATTCCTTGGCTTACTTTCCTAAAATCTCAGCTCAACGTGGGGGACATAGAAGCAAGTACAAATGCATCCGAGAGCCAGTGGTTGTGGGTGTACCAGAAAGTGATTGGTAACATGGGGCTCGTGACTTAGGAGACTTTCTCTAGCTCTACTAGAATATGCCACATACTCTCTCTAGCCTCAGTTTCCCCACTTGTAAAATGAGAAGGGAGTAAACCTGACACCATACAGCCATTTATTCCTCCACCTATCTGTTCCTGAATCCCCCTGGCCATCTCTCCATATACTCACTAACTCTTCCATCCCTGTATTTGTTCGCCTACCCACCCATGCGCAATCCATTCGTCTATCTGACTTGTATCCATTTACTAAGGCAGAAATGCATCCACTTTTCTTCCCAAGTCCCTATATACTGCCTTCTCCTTTTCGTGATTTCCTCCACACCCCAGTGTTTAAAGTTATTTGTGCTTAACTTCTTCAGTTTTTCTCTTTTGTGCAAACAAGACATAGTTTTAAAATAACAGATAAGGAAAGTCACGCCCAAAAGATGATGTAACCGAGCTGGTGGGGGACAAAAATAAGGCTAATTCCCAACTCTAGGGCCAGGGTTCCGTGTCTCTTTCGAGATGTTCCAGAAAACCCAGAACCTTGTATTGCTTTCCCAAGGTTGGAAGTCCAAGGAGTGAATGTGGAACTCAGTTATCCTGGAAGAAAGAAGCAGCCTCCTTTGCTCTGTGATTTACTTAACCTCCAGAAAATTCTTAAGTGAATTGTTGTCTCCCACAGTAGATTCTTAGATGTTTGTGATTTGAATAGTAGGGAATATTATGGGCCATTTTCCAAAATTAGGAAAGTTGATACCTTCTGGAGTTCCTGTCTTACCTCCAACATAAGGAAGTATTGACAAATGAGAGTTCCACACAACACATAATAAACCATCATTTGTTTATGACGTCTGGGAGAGAAACCATAGCAACCTAGAGCTCTTTTTATTGTTAATTGACTCGAAATCTTAAGAAAACACTCATAAAGGGAAAAAAACACCACTTTCTTCTGGGAATGTTCTGGAAAATTGAATTTCTCCCCAGGGCTTAAGGAAAAGGTCAATGGCCATGGAATGACACATTTCACATGAATCTTTAAGTGAGAAAGCTGCCAGAGAGGGTGTCCCTCTTCTCCTCTTCAGATATAAAAGGGATATATATATCCTGTGTTTTGAGGTAGATTCAGTTCTTTAAACAAAACCCATCATCCACCCCAGGCAATGTTGTTTGATCCCAAGTTCAGTCATGTGAAGTAAAGTTTCCCTGACTTTAATGGCTTAAAATGAAAGCGAATCATGTTATTCTGTCTGAAACTAGGAATTCAGAGGTATGCTCAACCAGAGGGTTCAGACTTTTGCCTTGTGGCTCGGGGGCAGGAAGTGGGGAAATGTGGGTCAGATGTTTTTGTCCACATTTCAAATAGGTAAAAAGTGGGAAAGTCTAAAGAACTGTCTGGCTCATAATGCCACTAGGAAGACTGGAAAACACAAGGTTAGTTTCCCAACATGACTTTCGTTAAGAATTTTGGGGTAGAAGATGGGGTAAAATTGCCTGTAATCAGAGCTGCCAGACACGGGTGCTTTGTTTTAAGCGTCTGCATGGGTACATTCTATGGGATAGAGAGGATGGGCTCACTGGATCCAAAGTCATTGGTGGAGGTGATTGATCTGTGATATCCAAGTTGGCTATTGAAACATGGAGCTCATAGACCTGGAGCTTTTCTATTGCCAGTGTGTGTCAGAAATGAAGAGGCCTAAAAATCTCCATGGTAAACCCCTGACCCAAAGCCATGGTTTTCATAAGCCCTGCAAGTGTTTCAAACATGCATTAAATTCTAGAGGGTAATAAATTCATTGGAATATTGTAAGGTGTTTATTTTCTTTTTCATCTAGCGGACTGAAAGACATATCTGGATCTTCTGGTGTGTATGTGTGTGTGTGTGTACGTGTATGTGTGTACCCCTACATTTTATTTTTTAAGGTAGTGTCTCTCACTGAACCTAGAGTTGTGGTTTCAGCGAGACTGGTTGGTCAGCAAGGACCAATATCCACTCGTCTCCATCCTCCACCCAATTGTTGGGAATACAGATGCACTTTTTAATGTGTGTATTGGGGATCTAAACTCAGACTCTCATATTTACACAGCAAGTACTTTACACACTGAAATACCCTCCTAGCTTCCTGAGTCTTTCTATTAACTCTGTTGCTGGAACAGAGCCCAACACAAGGCTTCTCTGTTGGTCCAGCTCTTCAGCCATGTCTCCGAGTGTCAGTCATCTCTGCCACCCTGACTAGGGAAGTCTGCAGAACTAAATGCAAACATGGGCAAACTGGCTTTAGAATATATGTTAAGGCATTCCAGGAAGTCCTTACCTTTGTGTGTGGCTGCTTGTTCTGTGTGTGTAACAGCTGTTTGGATCCCCAAGGCTGCTCAGCTGGAACTGGTCAATGTTAGCACTGTCAAATGGGCTGAGAGCATTCTTGGGCACTCTTCTCTGATGCCAGGTTTCCTCCCAATAACCCTTGATTGTTCCATATTCTTAATGAAGCTTGAACAACATTCCACATCACCAAATTTCACCCCTCTCAAATCAGAACTTACCTATTTCCTTAAAGGGCCAGCAGCTATTTATCAAGTGTTTACCACGAGCCATATGCTCCACAATGCTACTTTGCATACATCTTCTTTTGTTGCCCCAGCAGCTTTGTACACAGAGGTTTCATCATTCCCACTTAGAGGGAGGAAGCCACAGCTCATGGTGGTGAAGTAATTTGCTCGCAGCAAGGTGGTCAGGGAGAGCTGAGATTCAAACTTGAGCCTGTCCGACTTACTAATTGGTGCTTTGAAATGCTGTTCTATGCCACAACAGGGGTAATGAATCAGCCGAGGAACCCCAGGAAGGCACTAACCTACCATTGTACATAATTGATCAAAACACTCACTGTGAACAGGCCGCTGTTTTAGATACACTCTACCGGGGGGAAGAGAATAATTACAAGTGACCACAGTAGATTCCTCTGTCTGGTCGATTTTAACTTTCTCAAGTTCAAACCAGCCTTTAAGGCACTCTGTTTTTAAGATTGAGGGCTGCTGCCACTCAGACATGGGCAGCCTCCATCTGTGCAGCCCTGGAAAGGGAGTGGGATGTCGCCTGTCACTCTTCCTCTAACCGGGTCTTGTTCACGGGCATGCCACACTTTTATTGGCTTAAGTGTTTGCTTGTGCAAGTGTATTTAGTTTTGTATTACCGTTGTGGGTAGGGGTAGTCATTTAGGAGATAATGCCAGGAGGGTGTATTGCTCCTTCATAGGACTTGTGAACCTTGTCATGTTCAGTGGAAACCTTCTTTAACCACCACCACTGCTGAGTCTCCATCGTGAGTCACCTCAACTTCTCCATTGTTTCCATTCCATCATAAGAAAAAGGCTCTGATGTCCCTTCAGCTGTTTTCTTCTAATCTGTCCTTATACTTACTGCTCTCCCCAGTGCTACAAGAAAAAGAAGAAGAAAAATAAAATGTCATATTTGGTAACCAGGCAAAGAATGATTCGTTTAGATAGCCCACAGAACCAGGACAGACTAAAAGAATTCCTCTCTACTCTGAGGTCAGAAGGCATTTGAAGACAGAAAACAGAAAGGAACTTCAGAGGTAACCCTCTTGGCTAGAGTATGGTTGTCGTCTTATTTGAACCCAGTATAAATGCTCACTTGCTTCTTACTGATTGAAGTGCATGCAGCTGCTGGGATTGCCTGGAATTCAGCTGTATTTGTGAGAATACACTCTTAGGTTAGGGTTACAGTTACTTTGCATAGGAAGTTAGGTGGCATTACATCAATGAGAGTCCAGGATGGAGGCCTCTACAAGCCAAATTTAATTTAAGAACACGATGAAATTAATCTCCTCATGTTTTTGTGCTTGTTTCTCTCATCCAGTGTTTATACGCATAATTTAAATGCATAAACCAGTAAATATAAATTGTCAGCTTTGTGACCACCAAGTCAGGTGCTTTTGGAAGATTTCATAAAGAAGTGTTATTTAGCAAAGAAGAAAGAGAGAGGAAGATGAATAAAGGAGGAAGTTGTATAGGCAAACTCATGAGTATGGGCAGGCAAAGAAGATAACTTAAAGACAATAACTTCAAATCTAAAAGGATCTGGACCTAGTTCACATTCTTTAAACTGTTTTGTTTTAAAGAAACCCAAATTGGAAATGGTGGGTGGCATTTTGTAAGTACTGCGAAGTTAAGAAGGTTAAAGTGAGGCTGTCACGGGAGAGAAGGACACAGACCTCAGCCCTGGGGCTCAATGGAATGATTCTGTCAGCAACCTAGACGAACCCAAGAGCAGGTATTTCCCTAGTCTCCAGGTGGGACCACTGCACAGTCAATACCTTGACTTTAGCCTCTTGAGACCCTGAAGCAGAGAAGCTAGCTGAGCCCCTTGTGTTTTGGGGGCTACACATATGAGATCATACATTTGTGTTCTTTAAAGCCCCTTAGCCCATGGTAATTCGTTAGAGCTACAGTGAAAAGCTGAGCAAGCAGCCACATCCTCATTTTTGTACTCCAGGATCAGGATCACTACTTCCTCCCCTTTAATTGTTGAGACAGGGTCTCATTCTAGCCAGGCTGGGGTGGGACCCAAAGTTATCCTCCTGCATTAAGTGCCGGGGTTGTAGGCGTGCGCTCCCATTTCTAGTTATTCCTCAGTTGCCTCAGAACGCCTTCACTCTGGCGTAGAGGCCTTCCACACTGGGCTTTCTTCTGCTTCCATCTCAGAACGCATCCCACAGTCTCTTTTGCCCCAGTGAGGCAAACAGAATCTCCTAACAACTGTTGTGCCTTGGGTCTCTGAGCATGTCCTTAGTCATGGCCTTGACCTCACAATGGGGCTTCACCTGCTGTGCTCACTGCTGCATCCCAAGGGCTCACTGTACGTGTTTCTCTTTGGCCTTTGTCCCTCTCCTGAGAGCTCAGTGCACTTGACAATGGCATAAGTTGGTGTATTTGTCATTTCTTGGGCCCAACACGAGAATGAAAGTGTTGTCTTTGGCCTGTGAATAGGTGTGTTTTGCTCAAGAGAGCCTTGGGATTTGTACCAACCCTGAAGCACTCTTTTGTAGTTTGCGGTCAGTTTCAGGGGTCTGTGCACCAGGGTGACACCTTCTTCACCATCATGACAGTGAGTTGATTTCTTCTTTAATTTTACCTTGGCAACTTGCTACCCTCACTATTTTGGTTCCAAAGGTGGGTACCTTCCTCAGTGTGTAACTCATCCCTTTGTGTTTGTGCCTACTTCCAGTGTCTTAGGCCACCTGAGCATCAACAGATGCATCACTCCAAAACTATATTAATTAATTTGCTAATCACCTTGGCCAAAATATCTGAGATTAGCAATTTAACACAGGGATGATGGTACAGTCCATCATGCTGGGGAAGCCATGGCCATTGCTGAGAGCCCAACTTGTTCATACCTGGACTGGAAACCAAAGCATATATCACCTACAAAGCCAGAGATTCACTTCTGCTAGCTGGGCCACAACTCCAAAGGTTCTATAACTTCTCCAAATGGTACCACTATCTAGGAAACAAGCGTTCAGGTCCATGAGCCTGTAGGGAGTATTCTAGATCCAAACCATAACAGCCACCTACCCTGTAGCACCAGCACAGGACAAAGCTATCCATGGAGAGGTGGCAGGATGCTGGGGCAGGGCATGGAAGCCAGGGGATGCACTAAAAGCCTTGGCTTTTCCCCATTGTAGCTATCTCTTCTTCCTTCCATACTAATAGGATAATTTGATAAATGAAAGCACTAGGAAGAGGTGAGAGATTCATAAAAGGCATGAAAACATACAGCCACAAATGAGTGAGCTTCTCCCCAGAATCAAATCCGTCTGCCATCCGCATGCACAGGGTATGATGAGACAGGCAGATCTGAGCCTTGGCTTAATTACACATAATTTGGGTGACAGCTGAAATGCAAACCTAAACACTCAATCAGTTAAAGATACACAAAATTAAGCATTTCACACAGTGTCCAACCCCTTCAATCTTTATTAATACTTTAATTATGTTAATTATACCATGGTTTCAAGCCCTGCTACAACAACAAGCAGGGGGTGAAGGTGGGGGGAAGAGGCAGACCTCCCAGCAGCAGAACTACGCAATCACTGTGTTCGAATTAAAAGTATGAATTGAATACAAAGTAGGGAAAATCCCAAATCCATAACTGAGCAGTTCACTTATGCCAGCTCCCCACATGTGTCCTCTGTGACTGACTTATTCCTGAAAGCCGAGCCCACCCTCTCTCACTTTCTACATGCAATACACATAGTAGGCGCCCAGTCAACGGCAGTCAACCTTCATTTTGAATTAAATCTGGTGGAATGGTGTGCTTAGACATAAAAGGAAAGTCAGGAAACCACTGAGAACTTGTTGGCGGTGTGGATGCCGAGGGCGGGTCAGGATCTAGAAGAAGAATGAAGGACAGATGATCAGGGTCCAGGAGGTTCATCATGCTCTTTCCAAGTTCTTCACATGTCTAATCATCCCATTTCCTCTGCTGTGGCTGAGGAATAAGAATAACAATGGGACAATGGCTTTCAAGCCGCTATTCTTCCGAAAATCACCAGGGACACTGCTGTGTGGACCTTGGGTCCACATGAGAAGTAAGAGCCCTCCTGTGTCTTAGGTGCTGAGGTTTTCTTTCTAAGATCTGCCGAGGAGCAGTCTGAATGTTCTTCAGGAAGTGGCTTTTTCAAACTCCAACCTCCTACCCACCATCTTCCTCCATTCTGCAGTGTGGTTTTCCACCCTTTGGTCAAACATCCCACCTACGGCGGTGTGCTCTGTCTCTGGGTGGGTGTGACTTGCTTGTTTCTCTGCCTCCCTAGTCTTTATACCACACTTTGCATGAATTTCTATCACATCTCCTGTGCTTTAGTCAACTCTCTTCTACAGTGCCCTTTCTCCTACTCTGAGCTGATGCTGACATTGCAGGTAATTCACGAAACCCAGGTCAGGGTCTCTTCCTCCAAGAAAACTTCCCAGCCCTGAACTAGTCAGGGACACATTTTTTTCTCTTTCCAGATCCCTGTGGTTCTCAGCATCTGACCATTCCCTCTTTCTGCCACACATTTTCCTCATCAGGGTCTCGGGTGAGGAGGCTTTCGGCCATCTCTGGCGTGTCACCTCCCCTCAGCCTTAGATGGAGCATACAAACCTCAACACACGCAAGTATCTGACATGGGACTAACCACATAAAATCACTCAATGTATTCGCTAGAGAAAATTCAGTCTCCCAAACTACAATCATCAATAACTACTTTTTTATCTTTGGCTTAATAGTTTGCTGAGCAGAAACAAAACTGTCATTGGAATGACTTGTACAAGATAGGATTTTAGGCATGGCTGGACAGACCATGGAGAAAATTGACACCTGTTGGGAGAGTCTTTTAACATCACCAGAGGAAACCTTCAAGATCCATCCATCTGAAGTAGCAAGGCAGTGTGTAGTGCGGAGAGCTGTTCACTCAGTGTTGGCGTGGACTGGTTCTTGGGCTACTTTCTTACTCAGGTCTCCTAGTTACAGCTCAATCTCTTTCCAGTGAAATAAATAGTCTTGTAGTCCTCTGTGCATCTTCCTAGTCTACGGAATCACCATTGGAACTTTCCATGCAGGTCTTAAGGGTCAACCTCCAAGACTGTCACCCCTCAATGGTGACTCCCACATCCACCAAGATGGGGACTGGTGTTGAGGGAGAAAATGCTTGCTAATTTCTTGGTCTTACGGTGGAAACAGAAAGCTCTTCCTGTCAAAAGTCTTGAAGGTTATCAGAAGGAAACCTGGCCCAAGACCATTAAACAACGGATAATGGTGATTATTTCAAATTCAGCGTGGCCAGAATGAAAATATGGAAGTAATATCTGATTTAGTTTCTTTTCTTCAGAGGTTTCTTTTTTATGGCACAAGTCATTATGATCACACACAAAAAAATAGTGTAGAACAATATAAAAAAAGACCAGCTATTAAATACAGTAGGAATTGGGGCAGAAGAGAATTTACTATGGAAAATTAGAAAGAGCCAAACTGATAACTCTATTTTTCACACCCATAAGCTCCTTTTTATTATCGGCCTTATTCGTGGGCCTCCTTTTTAATTTTGGAGAAAATGTACTTGTCAATGTACATTTGCTAAATAATAACTCATACCCCAAATAAAATATGAATAGCCCTTGTTACAGGGAAGAGACAGGATGGTGCTCACACTGGTTAATGATAATTTCAGCCAGAACCTGAAAAAGTTCATGTTTTCATCAGCCTAAGGATCTCACTGCAGGTGAATATATAGTTTGTTTGCCATTTTGTAAAATTTAAATTAACTTTGAGAGTGACCTGGTTAGAATATTAGGGGGCCACTAGAAATCCCGAAGCTGTACTAACAATCTTGTGCCAGGGAGTTGGCTCATAGAGTAAGACTGAGACCACTGTGTGTGGAAGTGGTTAAGGCCTCATAATTGGAACTTAGTAGAACTGTAGTGCAAGGAGGTGGGGTAGGGAGACAGTATTCATGTCAGTCCAGCTACAGTGCCATAACCGAGTTTCCCGAATCCAGCGCCCTGACTTTTTTACTCCCTGATTCTGGGAGCGCCTATTCTGCTCCCAGAGTGAGTCAAGATGGCTCAGTTTTCCTGAGTGGTGCTCTGGCATGCATCTCAACCCCCAGGGACACTCTAAACTTAGCATATGCGATGTGGGAAAGCGTTCGAGAATTCTCCATTCATTGAAGATTTTTAGATAAGCCACCCCAGAGGTTAATGTTGTGGCTGGCTCATTTGCAGGTCTGTTGTGCATCTATTCTATCAAACATGACTATGGCCCTATCTCTCAGCAGTGACTGTCCAGACTGTACACGACATCAGCCCCCCTTTTGTCCCCCACTGCACCAGTATCCAAATATCCATGCTTAATGTGAATACGAGATACTGCTTTTGGGATTTTGCCCAAGACCTTGGTTGTAGTCATATAATAAAATTAGAACTTGTATCATTTGAAAAAGAGAACTAATTATTTCCATTAGTTGTAATCTCAAATTCAAACACATGATATCGAGATGTCTACTCAATGGCAAAGTTATAGACTGGGTGGTTAATTAAACATCTTTTCTAATCAAATTAGCTTCATTTCCTAAGTAGAGGTTTTTAACAGAGAAGTGCCTCTGAGAAGCTGTGTCTTCGAGCCATCACCTGTGAAAGGAAAGATAATGTCCTTTCAAAGGCCTCCCTTAGCAATGAATAATTACTCTTTGTTTGACTGCAAATGCACATTCCTGAAATAATATATTCGTAAAGTTTCATAAATTATTTCAAGATGTATTAAAGAGCATTGGAAATAGTTCTTCTCCCTCCAGGAGGTTGCCAAGAATGAGTTTTGTCCTTTAAAATTTGAAACAAATTATTATTCACCAAGGGAGCATCAGCAGAGTTACCCCCAGCTCTAGCTGACAGGAACAATTTGAGGTAACCTGCTAATGGCAATGCTTTTAAAACATAAAGGTGCCCTAAGTGGGGCAATTTTTAAAAATTAAAACCGTACTACAGAGGTCATGCAAAGTTAGGGGCACTACACTTTACCTGAGGCAGGGCCTGGATTCCAGCTGCCTGGATTATATGATACGTCATGGTTCCAAGGAGGTGGAGGAGGATTGGCACATCTCTGGTGAGTTTTCCATAAATGCTCCAAAGCATAATTCTCCAGAAAATCCTAGCCTGGATGACAAAGTTTCAGCATAATGAAGCACAGAGTCTGCAGTTGGAGGAGGTAGGAAGGCAGAGGTCGCTGGTGAGATGGCACACAGCATTGTACCTCACCGGTAGAGAGAAGGGCACGGTTCCAGGGATCCTACACAAGCTCCTAGCACTAAACATTTGTGCTTCTACTGTAATATGTCTCTAAGACCAAATATTTGTGGAGCACTTGCTTTAATGCAAGCCAATAACTCCAACCTAGGGCCACTGCGATCCTCTTGAGAGGTCACATTGAAATGGCTCACTTGCTTTTTTGCCTGGTTAGTGAGGCCTGAATTCCTGGAGAACTGTGTGTAGCAGGGTGGTTATGGTTAGAGGCATGCTTTATCTGGAGAACTGTAGCAGGGATGGTTATGGTGAGAGGCATGCTTTATCTGGAGAACTGTAGCAGGGATGGTTATGGTTAGAGGCATGCTTTATCTGGAGAACTGTAGCAGGGATGGTTATGGTTAGAGGCATGCTTCATCGCATGTTCCATTCCAAGTGAAATGTCATCGAATAAAAGCATAAATTAAAAAGACAAAGGAAGCCCTGTGTCTGGTGGTCACTTATGTTGTGCCAAGAGCTGTAGTCTGTGATTTGAAGTTTTAGTTTTCTTCTCTTGGTGGTGAGTGAGTGCAGGGCTAGGAATGGCAGAACTCTGCCAATTCTGACTGCATTCAAGGGACCCACCTGCTGAGTAACCAACAGGGCCAGAGCTTAGACAGTCCATTTCTTTGCAGCTGTTTCTCACAGCCTGCCTTTTCTTCTTCAGAAACCTAATTCTGCAAAATCATCTCAAAGCTAGGTAAACAGGCTTGGTGATAATGTCAGAGGAAAAACTAGGGTTGGGAGATTATCTGTACCAGTCAGTGAGGTGGACCGGAGATGTGTCCATCCCCCCATCCCCACTCCAGGAGTTGCTGCTTTGTAATTCTGGTTGGCATGAGCTAGAGTGTTTAAGAGAAAAATACTTTGTTTCAGCCTGAGCAGTGAACAACTGTGGGCTCGATTCTTCTTGTGCTACGCCAGGATGACAAAATTCGTGTGGAAGAAATGGAAGAGGGTGAACCTTGCTCGGCTCAGGATTGCAAACACAGGGCCTTTGTGCTCCCATTACCAAGGCCCCAGCAGACATTGCTAATTGATCACAGCTCTCCTTCAGAGCTCAAGCAGCATCAGAATCCCTTCACCTGTGCTCTCCAGATAGCCATTATCAAGTGACAGGTGTTGGCACAGAAGATGAAATCTATTTGTCAAGATTTGACTAAGTCATAGATTCTTTCTTCTAACGCAGAACGTGTGCATCTGTCACATTGGTGGGTATTCCAAAGCCTTCTTTTGTAGTGTGTGACAGGACTTGACTTCTGGAAAGGGCACAGCGGGTATCATTTATCTTCTACCTCAGAAGTTAGCCACATCTCAATTCTACTTAGCCACTTTGTTCTTAGGAAAGGAATTTGGAAGGGCGTTTTTGTGAGTTTATCTAGGGGTTCCTGATATGTTAGATGAGCATAAGGGGGCACAGATTGAGTACAATGTGCTACATACGTGTCATGGACACATTCTTTGGAACTGGAAACAGCACGGTCAATAGCTCTGTGTGCTCTTAGAAATGTGGGACTTGAGGAAAACAAGAGAGGACGATGTACATCAGATACCTATATAAGTGCACGAGGGAGGAACGAGTTTCCTTATAAAGACATACCAAGTGTTAACCATAAAAACAAAAAGTTGTTTAAAGCTGGTCAATGGAAATGACGATATTTGTTTATCAAAAGGCACCTTAGAAAACTTGGAGAAAATAGTGTGCGTATTTGACAGTGGATAAGCATTAAGAACATAAAAAGAATTCCAATAAGCCAACTAACAAACTCCAGATCATTCTGTAGGAAATGCAAAGACAATACAACATTATGTTTTAAATACATAAAATTGGCATTGTGGTTTGTGTGAAAAAAAGAGTTGGTTTTTCAGATGATGTAGATTCCCACAAAACCTTCTGAGTTGCTGGTGGGAATGTGAAAACAGGTACAGCTCAGTACAATTGTCCTGAATTACCTCATGCCCCAGAATTTCACTGATGCAGTAAGAGGCACGTATAGGAATCTCTGGAAAAGAGGTGTTTGGAATCCTTAGGTTTTTTTTTTTATATGAAAAGTTATAAACAATCCAAAAGTCTAGGAATTAGTAAATGAACGAATCATCATAAATATTTTTAATGGAGTTACAACAAACCAAGTAGCATCAAGAGTGTGTATATACCTTAAAATATTACAAATATATCTTATAAAAACTCATATAATATAGCCACTCACATAGACTAAAATTATTGCCTGTGAGAGTGAAAGTGAAAGTGAGAATTACTGCTAAAAGAAAAAATAAATCAGTTTATGCTATAAATAAATTATATTTGTTAGTGTGTGCATACACATGTAATTAACTGTGTGTATGTTTGCACATGTATATGTGGTTAGAGGATATATTTTTATCTTTTTCATGGCTTAAGTGGTCTATCTTTGGAACAAAATTGAAGAGATGTCACAGGTAGGTTTCATGTCCTCCAAATTTTAGCCTATAAATTTGGCAGTTATGTTTTCAAAGTCAACAGTGACAACTGGTACCTTGACATTATGTCCCTGGGATCAATCAGTTCCTTGGTTTGCTGTGCACATAGAATACAACTAAGACTTCTCATGTGGTTAGGTGATTTGGTGAGTGCAGAAGTCAAATGACATAAGAAAGAGAGTGGTGGACTTCAGTGTGAGAGGCAAGTCCTGAGCTGCTTGTGATTAGTGGCACTGGTGGCAGTCAGGGAGGTAACGCCACCTAGAGACTTCCAGAGAAACATAAGAGAAAGGGCTCTGGGTGAGAAGCAGGAGAGGAATCTATTAATTTTGTATTGCTTTCCCAAGCATCAAGGGGCAATACATTGGGAGAGAGAAACTTCTAGGGAAAGAACAGGCTAAGAGATGGAGACGCCATCGCACCCTTTGTTTGCGCCCTCCATGGGAGCCTTGTCTGCTTTTGCTTCACATATTAAGAAACATACTATGACGCTGGGAATGCGGCTCGGTTGGCATCTTTGACTGATGTGAATCGGGCCTTTGGTTCACCCCTTTTCCCGCAGTGTATAAAGCTGAGGCGGAACAGTGTTGCCTACTCCTGCGATCCCAGTACTCAGGACGAGTAGAGGAAAAGCAATACTTCAAGGTCATCCTCAGTCATGTAGCCTAGACTACAAGACGCTCTGTCTCAAACAAAACGAGAAGCCTTCTGAGCCTCTTTCCTCCTGCCTCGTTTTCGGCAACTGTTTCTGTAGACTAGGTGATGGCCATAATCCGAGAAGGGTGCTTGGGACTCCCGAGTTGCAGTTTTCAAATGTAAGAGTTTCAAGCCTCTACTAGAGGCGAGAGAAGTGCCATGCAGGCCTGACAGATAGAAGGAAGGTCCCAGACATGGATCTGCTGCTGTCTTTGTGACCTCCCTTCTCTATGTCTCAGCCACAGTTTTTCATCCTGACGCCTTCCAATCCAGGCACATTCAGCGACAATTGCTTCTGGAGTGGCGGGCCTTGCAGGCTCTGTAGAATGCCTGTATTTGGAGTGGAGTTGGCTATTGGAATACTTAGTGAATGGAATTTCATTAGGTCCTTATCTGTGTGCAGTGAGGAAAAGAGGTCCTTTTACACAGTGCTTGTAATGGACTGGAAAATTGCATTTCCCCCTTGCCCGAACAGTGCCATTAGTGGAGAGGCTGCCGGTCTGCAGAGAGCGGGAAGCCACCTCAGGCAGTGAAGGGCTGACAGCCCAAATGATGGCAGTGCCGAGGGACCCGGAAGATATTAAAATAAAAACAGGTTGTGTTGTTCTTTTCTGTCCTGTAGCAGTTCTGCCCCGCAACACAGAGAGTGATTGGATTTGAAGCACTGAGCAAAACATGTTAAGTAAGAAATTGTTTAAATAAAGTTGTTTGAGGTTGAAACTCTGCCCCAGGCATGGAGGCCAATGTAGTTAGCTGCCTCTAACTTAGAGATATCCAAGAGGCATTATGTTGCTTTTCTTTTTTTAGTAGGGATGCTATTTGGACGTTGTGAAGTGAAGTATACACTTGAATTCTCTACTTTGGTAATTTGGCGGATTGCAGCTCCAGGGCCTGGCAGTGGGCAGTGGGCATACAGGTGTCCAGCTGATGGGCTGTAACAAAAAGCAACTTACAGGATGCAGGATGTACTTTTGGCCTGTGATTTAAGGCACTAGTGTCTATCATGGCCAGAAAAGAATAGTGGAGTTGGTGGCAGTGGGAGGGTCTCTCTGAGGCTTCATATGTCATTGGGACCTGGTCCTAAGCCACACCCCAAAGGTTCCATCGCTTCCCCAAACGAAATATAAGAGTCTAGAAGGGACATCTCACATTTGAACCACAAGGGTGGAACACTCTGGATGGAATTACTGCCTTTGGGTGTAGGTTATCAGGCAACTTTCCTGTTCCTTATACCTCTGAGGATTCAATTATGGGAGCCCCCCCCCTCAAGTGTAACTTAGCAGTCAAGTCATTCCTTATGGGATCTAACAGTGTCAGCACCCTGATCTTGGTCTCTCTTCCAGAACTATCAGGAAAACTGTGCCGTTTAAGCTACTCAGGCTCTCTCTAGTCACTTACCCATATATCACTCCAGCCATCTTCTTCTATGCCCTTTTCTTTATCCTTGGGCTATGACCTTACCTTCAGGTTTTGTTGACAGATATTGAAGACTTCATGGCCTAGGACAAACAAGCGACATGTCAGTCATTCTGTCCCCACATACAAACCCTGGTCTTTGTGAAGTGCACGTGACTCAGGATTTAAAGAGAGACGGGGTGAGCTTCAGCTGACACCCCAACATTGCAGACTTGCTGAATCCTGTCCAGGGACGTGGTCAAGTATAATTGTTAAAAAATTAAATATTATTCTTCATCAAATATTATATAAGCACATATAAAATTATTCTGAAATTATTAGTGTATACAAAAGTCACTGATGAAGTAACTGGCATAGAGTAAAGCTGGTTCTAAGACCGTTACAGGAACTGGGTGTCTGTCCACTGGTGCATTTGTGCATTTGTGCATTTGAGCAGAATGCTACTACCTTTTGCACACTTGCGGAACACAGACTTTAAAAGGGTATTAAAGTAGAAGAGGATGTATTTGGGAAGGACAAGGGGATAAATGGAAATAAGAGGGGGAATAGTTATGACCAAGGTACTTTCTATGTGTATATACACATACATTTGTGAAAAACATCACAGTGATCCTGTTATTTTTATGACTAATAGATGTTAGCATTTTTTTTAAATGTCAGAATTTCCAGCTAACTTATAAAAAAAGGAGTCAGCATTCCACAGAGTAATAAAATTACAACTTCTGGGATTTATTTTGCTGGACAAAAGTCTGCAAATTACTACATAGCTTCACTATGCTTGGGCTGTAATGAGGTCGTGATGAACAGAGGCAAACCTAGACATCATCTCTGGAAGAATTCAGTGACCCCTGGGAAGATCTGTCACAAGAAATGTCATTAGAAGGCTATTCTGCCCTTCCTTGCCTTTGCCTGTTTATATACAAGCTCAGATACATTTTCTTTCCTTCTTTGTTCATCCATTCATTTATTTTTATTTAAAAATTTATTAAAATATGGTTATATCATTTTCCCTCTTTCCTTCCACCAACTCCTCTCATGTCCCCTTGCCCCACTTTCCTTCTCAAATTCCTGGCCTCTTTCTTTGCTATTACACACACATACACTCACGCATGCACACACACACATGCAGGCACATATGCGTGCATACACACACATATAATATGCTGAGTCTCTTTAGTGTTGTTTGTATGTGTAAGATTTCAGTACTAATCACGTGGTGACCATGTGGTATAGGATAAACAACTCAAGGGCTCCTCCCTTGAGGATATAGCACTTCCGCTCCAAGCCTCCCTTTGTTTCCTGTAGGAAATCCCAGTAAGATTTCCCCCTTCTATGTTAGCATGTCAACTGGTGTTGTCCTTGTTCAGGTCTTATGTGGGCAGCCATATTAATGAGATATCATGGGTAAAGCTTCTGTGTCATTTCTAGGAGACTCAACCTCACCAGGGAATTTCCCCTAGCTTTTATAGTCTTTCAGCCCTCTCTTCTAAGATGTTCCCTGAGTTTAGGTACAGGAGTTATGTAATAATCTGTCTATTGGGATTGGATTCCTATGATCGGTTGTTCTGGGCAGTTTGAGCAGTTGTGGTTTTCTCTAATAGTCTCTCTTTGTTGCAGAGTAGTTACTTTGATGAGGGTTGAGAACTATATTTATCTGTGAGTATAAGGTCACAATTTTAGAGTGGTTAAGAATTTTACTGGTTTAGTACAGTAAGGTAGTAGTGGGCCCTCTTCTCATATCCATGACCTCACTATTCACAGAGAGTACCAAGATTATTTGTCTACTGCCGACCAAGCCATAAATCTAACAGACAGCTGGTGGTTCCTGATCCGAGGGCCACTATTGTACCTTCAGAGTTATCTTGTCAACTGGTGGTTATTGTGGTTCATAGGTTTCACACAGCTGAGTAGTACTATTGGTTGTTTTCCTCTCTTGCCAGACTGTACAGTATTTTCTGGGACTTTGAAGTTATTCTTCACAGAGGAGGCTTTTAGGTCAAGATCTGACTTGGATCCTGTGAGTTCCATGTTCAAAGTGCACGTTGTCCTCAGCAACAGGGATTTACCTTCAACCTCTGGGAAGAAATAAGATCAAGAGCAATAACCTATATTGTTTTGGGAGTCTCTTGGACTCTTCTGGCCAACAGCTCAAAATGGATTTTCTTATTCCTAGTACTAGGGTTTTTGTTAAAGGATCTATGTCTCTTGGGAGGAATATTATCAGCTCAAGTGTCTAATTTATTTAAACTATACATGTATGTGTATACTTGCAAATTTATATGCATTATATGTGATTTTGGATAAATAAAAATAATGATTACTTATGACTTTCTCAAAATCCTTAGTGTTATTTTCCTTCCCTCTTCTTCTGCATTTATTTTAAATGTCTATTACTGTGTGTGTGTTCGTGTGTGCATACTTGATTACTGGCATATACTACTGTGCACATGTATATTAGAACTTGTATGTCATTGCAATGAGTCCGAGTTAGCAAAACTGATGCAGATAAGATGTCACCTTGGAGTGAAGCCTCAACCAGGAAGTTACCTCTTCACCAATCAGGCTTTTAAAATACTGAATGAGTTGTCTGTGAATGCCAGATTTTAGTAGACATGAGTAAATAAAACAAGGTTATGATGCCCAAGATAAGAGAAATACATATGAAGAAACACATTCTAGAGAGCTTGTCACATTGCCTCTGTTTGTTATCTGAGTAACATGATGAATGGCATGGGTTCCCCATCCCTCTGCCGGCAGTAGTTCAGATAAGCAGCAGTTGGTTGTGTTCCATCTGATTCTGTGAAGTGCGGATGACAAAGGGGAAGGAAGGGAAGGTGGTTATTCTGCACTGACCTTGGTTTGCATCGACTCCTTGGACTTGGAATTTCCCTCATGAGTGACATCCTTACACATATCAAAAATACACCCCGGAGACCTGGGCAGAAGAGCTTTTCTATGTAAGATATTGACAGTTACTCTACGTTTATTTTTTGTGTCAGAGTCTTGAAGATCTTTTCTTGCCTTCAATTCCTATAAGATAATGGCCACAGACCCCACAAATGTGGGCATAAAGACCTACAAAATACTGTTTTTCTTTAGGTGCTGCTTTTGCAGACATTTGGAAGACCAAATAGACCACAAGGAAGTGTTGTTAACAGTTTCCAGCACTTAGATACTTTAGGGTGGGTCTTGTTTATTGAGAAACTGGTGACTGTGTTGTGAAGTGATGCTTGGATTCAGCAGAATGTCTTTTAAGATAACCTCTTGCAGAAGAGTGGTTAAATTTGGCTTCAGGCTACAGAATCACAGGGTCCATCACCCAGGCTTCTACTGTATGCCCAGCAATGGCTCCAGAGAGATGGAGAGTGACATTATGTACAATGACTTGCTTGCTATTTGCCAAGTATAAGGCCCAACTAGACCAGCAGATGGTGTTGAGGTAAAAGAGAAACTCGCTGAGTGGTGGTGGAGGTGAGAAATACCTGTATGAGGAAGGGGGTCCAGGCTGCCCAGAGATCTGCAAGCTGCCCAGGCTGCCACTGCTCTCCCCATGTGGTCAGTGTGGACACTGGAGGGCCAGGGCAGATGTTTAATAGGAATCGTTGGTCATGATTTAATCCTGAATGGCCAAATACATTCAGGATTGTAGTAAGAGGGAAGCAGTGAGCCTTTTAGGAAGAATAGAGATAGAGCAAAGCTTTGGAGGAAGAACTAGTCTGTGTGGAATTATGGGAGATGAGGAGGGCTTGGGCTAGACGCCAGATGCTTTGGTCCTCTTCTCTGATAGCTACTCCATCAGCTCCACACCTGAGTGACCTGTTGTCTTTGACATTGAGAGGGATGTCTGTCAGTAGCCAGTCTGTTCTCACTAAACCGCAAGTGTTGTCCCTGTAATCTAGCAACACAGCAGAGCTAAGAGGGGAACCTGCCTCTTCCAAGCCCATTAAACATCACTCACTGATTCTGCTGTCCCCACAGAGAGGAAGCTGCATCAGAAGCCGAGCTGTTCAGTGGTTCTGAATCAAACCTCCACTGTGGCATCCTTCACATGTGAAGTGACTACGCATCTGTCTGCAAATACTAGAAGAATAGATTCCCTTGGATGTAATTCTAGCTTTCATTTCCAGAAAAGTAGATAAAATCTAGGGGAAAGATGAGTAAACACCATTAATTAAATGAGGTATTTATCCTCTACTTAAATTAGAAAAATTACTGTAAGATGCAAAAAATCTCAATTAAAACCACCAGCCTGGTTTTATTGTTCACTGTTCAAAAAGGGGGAAGAGAGCACGAGTTAAATAAATATATATTTAGGGATGACACCATCTTGGCATTTCCAAGCTTCCTTTTCTAAATATATTCTTTATCTGAGCTGTCTTCCAATACTTTTAATATAATTAAAAGCACATAATGAGTGCCAGACTTGTCAATTCCAACAACAAAGTGCTGAATTTTGCAGTGAAACCGAGAGATCCATCTCCCACACATTGTAATGAATAGGTTCATAAAAGGAAAATAGTTTAATTACATTTTAGTTCATGGATTGTTAATAGGCTGGAGTATCTAAATTGAATAATGTGATTCTGGTAATAATTATGTGTAAATGAACTTGTTTAAATGATATTTTACAGCTTCTTTATAAAATTACAGCTAGAGGCAATCCAGTGATAGACAGACAAAGGCCATGCAAAAATTATCATAAACTATTAGCTTGTTTGCAAAGGGTTTTATGTTAATCTTTTAGTACTTAAAGCAATCTGCAATTAACATATCATGGGGAGCTGCCTGGGAGCAAAGGCATGCAAATTGAAGTGCTTAGATAAAAAGCCATTCATGTTGGGGGTGAAAAAAAAAAGAGAGAGGGAAAGAAAAAGGGGGGAAATCAAAGAAAGGGTGGTAAAGTACTCCGAGGGTGCTGGTTTTATATCTAAGATTAAGGAGGTGTAATGACTATATTATCTAACTATGGCTGTAATTAAAGCGTTTCTCTTGCACACATGACAATAGACACCACATTGATTTCGGTGTTTTAATTGTGAAAGTCATTTTATTTCAGGGCGCAGGATAGGAATAGCTTGAATCAAAGGGCTAGAAGATTGCTTTGTTGATAATATGTGTTCAACAGCTGCCTGGCTGCTTAATACACAAGTGGGGAGAAGGCAGGGAGAAGCAGGGAGGTGCTGGGGATTGTGAGTCTCCTGCTGGCTGCCTTTCCTTTTGTGAAAAAGGCAGGGAGCTGGGTACTGAGTGTAAACAAACAGGCTTTCAAACCTCACTAGTCTTTCCTCCCTAGCTTGGCAGAACAAAAGAAGTCTTCAAGGGCCCTGAACTACCTCCTCTCACTGCCCCTGGGAAGCAGCAGCAGTGTATGCCAAGTCATGAAACTGTCCTTGTTGGTGGGGACCAGCACCTCGCTAATGGAGAACAAAGGTCTGGGAGGGCCTGTGGTGCTTAGGATCACACTTAGTCTCCTGACAGGGCCAGTTGGCTGGGAAGGGCGGTTATTTACATTACGGTATATCCACAGAAATCTCGCACTCTGTTAGTCTGAGATTAGGGGCTCCTTATCGGTGTCTATATACAAATTCCAAGTGGGAAATTAAGTGAGGGGAAATCATATCCAATTCCAGAGCAAAGGGAATTCCAGCAGGGAAGGGAGCCGGGCCTAGGCTTTCTGCAGTGTCTCATCTTTGGGTATCTCTTTTGTTAGCAGTTCAGAGCAAATGCTGGGGAAACTCTTGACTTCTTTTCCCCTATCTAGAGGAATGGCACATTTAAGCTGAGTAATGGCAGGCTTGGTTTGGGGGAAAGGCGTCTTCTTAACCAATACAGTTCAAAATAACTGAACACCAAAATGCTAAAAAAAATCAAAAATAATTATCATTCAATTAGTGAGTGTTGTCCTAAGCATTACTTAATGTGTTGCTGATTCTTCATAACAACCCTAAGGAAGCTGATGGAATGCTTTCCACAAAAAAGTGACCATTATTATTAATAATGGTTATTATTAATAAAAAGACATTGTGACTGAGAGACCAAGAAAATTGTTCAAGGCTGCACCTCTTAATGAAGAGGCAAGTTAGAATCCAGACAATCTTGGATCCTCTCGCAGTCTTTAAAATTCCAGAAGCCTTATGCAGACTAGTGTTTTATAAATATACAAACTAAAATATCAAAACTGAGAAAGCAGAGAAATCTTGTTAAATATCTTACTGGGGAGATATTTAGGGGTCAGTTTTGGTGGGAACCAAAACAAAGCAGAGCACAGAAGGCTGAGACATGCTGAGTTCAAGACACATTTGTCCATATGGTGAGTTTCAGGCTAATCTGGCTATCCAATGAGGCTCTGTATCTAAAACAAAAATAAAGAGAAGCAAAGGATGAGAGAGAGAGAGAGAGAGAGAGAGAGAGAGAGAGAGAGAGAGAGGAGGAGGAGGAGCAAGGGACAGAGGAGGGAGGGAGAGAGAGAGACAGAAGAAGAAAGAGGAGAAGGAGTAAGAAGAGGAGGAGGAAGAGGAGGAAGAGGAAGGAGGGAGAGAGGGATGGAGAGAGGGAGGGAGGGAGGGAGGGAGGGAGGGAGGGAGGGAGGGAGGGAGGGAGGGAGGGAGGGAGAGAGGGAGGGAGGGAGGGAGGGAGGGAGGGGAAATTTGTGACCTAGCCATTCATGGACTTTGCTGGGACAAGTGCTTGAAAACAAGTCTAACAGACAGGAAGAAATATGTGGTCTGACCAGTAGGTTCAGATAGTTAGCCTGTTTGTTCCAGTTTCAAGTTCCTGGCCAACCTCATGCTTAGTGTCCTTGGTCACCTTGGGTGTCTGGTTCTTTATAGGCTGCCTTCTGGTAGGTGTTAGTTTTGCTTTTCTCATATGGACAATCTGAATTTTTCCATAAATAAGAATTTTACACAGTGATAGTTTTAGCATATTTTTCATAGCAGAAGAAACCTTGGTTTAAAGTACATCTTCTAAAAATTGTGTATGGGGACTGTGACTTTGAAACCAAGATGGCTGATGTGCATGTGGCAGACTGAGGGTCCTCAAGCTTCCCCTGAGCACTTAGGTTCCAGTCATGTGAGTGGTGAGTGGCCTAGTGAAGGACACGAGCACTCTGAGCCCTGGCCACATCTGGCTTACTGGGTGGCACCATGAGCAAAGAAAGGCAGGTTCAAGAACCTTCCCATTTGCCACTCGCTGGCTTGGTGACTTGGAGGCCGTTAGCCCAAGACACCCTTGCGTTCCTATCCATACAGACGAAATTAGAGGATTGCCATTACAGACAGCTGGGACGGTTCAGTGCATTAATTTCATAAGATGCTTCATATAGAGTCTGGCATGACTACGCTTGATCAATGGTAGGCTTGTTATAATAATCTATGCCTTTGGTTTCCTAGAACCACTGCAATAACGTACCACAGTATATATGTTTTAAAACAACGAGAATGTATTCTTTCAGATTTCTGGAGGTTAGAAGTTTAAAAGGTGTTAGCAGGGCTGTGGTACTTCCCAGACTCCAAATAGATCTTTCTTAGTTTCTTGAGGTTGCCTACCATGCTAATTCAGGCACCATGACCATCTTCTCCATGGGCATCTCCTCACATGGCACTCTCTGCTTTGTGACTTCTCGTCATCTTGCAAGGACACTTGTCAGGGGTTGGGGAAGAAGCTCAGTCAGTGAAGTACTTGCCATGTAATCTTGAGGACCCGAGTTCAACACCCAGAATACACAGGGAAAGTCTTAAACATAGTGGTGTGTTCTGGGATTCCCAGTGCTAAGAGACAGGTGCGCATTCAAGGATTGTGGCCTGGCCAGCCAGCCTCCCTACTTCGCCAGCTCCAGGCCAGTGAGAGACACTATTTGATACACTAAGGTCGATGGACAGTACTTGTGGAATAACTTGAGGATGTCCCTCAGCTTCTACATTTGCTGACACATATATGCATATTTACGCCGATACTTATGGATGAACACCACACATAGACATACATGGATACAGACATGAACATGACATGGACACGTCACATTGGGTTAAGGAGCCCAACCTCCAGTATGACTCTGTCTTAAACAATTGCACTTGGAATGACTATTTCCAAATGAGCTCAAATTCTGAAGCACCAAAGTTTAGGATTGTCCTATCTTCTAGAGGAACAGGCTTCAAACTAGGGACCTGTGTAGCACAAAGTCATGTGTGTAATTGCACCCAGGGCTCTTGGTGTTGCCTGTCTCATGCCTTTGCCTTTGTCTGTCGTCCTACGGGTATGTATACTCTGCAGGACGGACTGAGGGCAAATCAGCATTCTCCTGCCTTTCAGTCCAGAGAGAATAAGTGGAGTCTAGTCTTCCACCTCTCCACAGACGGTTGGAATAGAAAGGAGGAAGACTTTCTCTAAACAGCATTGGACATATGGCTTAGAGGGGTAGACTAGGCAGTGCCGTTCCCAGCAACATCTCAGCCAAGCCCACACTGGCAGCATCCAGGGTCCTCCCATCCCTAGCATGAACAAACTAGTTATTTTTCATTTCTTAATTGAGTTTATATGTATTTGTGATTGTAAGCAGATGATTAATTTATTGCTGAGTTCGAGGAGTCAGATACTGAGGAGATTATTATGAAGAGAAATTATAATTGAGTTCTCTGCACTCTGGGGTCTGGTAATAAAAGATTGACTGATATAATTACATGGACTTGGTAACAAATGCTAGTACATTATATCCAGATTTTAGTTAAATGTATTGGCCTTTTCTCTTAAGCATATTAGAGGGAGGCTCTAAGTTAAACTCACACCTGCGAGCTCCTGCAAAGGGAGGTCTGGGTGGTAGGAAGGACTATGTCCCTTTAATATTTAGAGATGATAGCAAAGTTAAGGACAGGATCTTAAATTTCAGTCATGCTGTGGAATTCCTTCATAATTCAGAAATTCAGGGACTCTGTCTCTCTAAACTATGTGGCTCTGCTCTTCTTAGAAAGTTTGTCTTGGCTCAAGCCTCTCTTGAGATAAGGAAAGTTCTGGAAATAGCAGTGCATGATAATGAGAAGAGGAGGTGTGGTGTAAGACAGCACTGTCTTAGAACCCAGCTGTGATGGGGAGAGAGGAAAGGCCCCATCCTTGTGCGAGAGCCGGGGAATATCAGATATCACTAAGGCGCATAGGTTGGCATTAGCTGGATTAAGCAAGTAGGTTCTGTATTGAATGACAGGTGCCTTGTGTGGGAGAGACAGCCAGCGGGGAGTGAGAAAAGAGGAGGAAGTCACAGAAGACAGAAAGTTTGAGAGGTCTGTAGGCCACGGATGCCTTTTAGCTCTTGGAAGCAGGGAGATGGGAATGAGTTGCTATGGAGATTATGGTAGGAACACAACCCTACCTGCATCTCAGGTGCTGGCTAGCTCTGTCACCTGGACGCATGCTGGAGTCACCAGAGAGGAGGAAGCCTAGAGTCAGAAAATTCCTCCAAAAGGTTGGGTTGTAGACAAGGCTGTAGGGCATTTTCTTAACCAGTGATAGGTGTCAAAGGGCCCAGCCCATGGAGTGTAGAGTACCCTTGGGCTGCTGGTCCTGAGTTCTAAGAAAGCAGGCTGAGAGGGCCATAAGGAGCAAGTCAGTAATCAGCACTCCTTTGTGGCCTCTGCATCAGCTCCTGCCTCCAGGTTCCTGCCCTGCTTGAGTTCCTGTCCTGACTTCCTTGATGGTGACAGTGAAGTAGACGCTATATAAACCCTCCCTGTCCCCAACTTGCTTTTGTTCCTGCTGTTCTATCACAGATAATTAGTACACCTTGTTTCAGACTTCTGCCCTCCAGATCTCTGATTGGAGGCTTTTCAGTTTGCTAAAAGTTACTTGGTTTATAGCCACATAGAGGGCTATATTGTCTACATGTTTGTCTTACATGCCTGGTGCTTGTGGAGGCCAGAAGGGGGCTTCAGATATGTGTCACCTTGTGGGCATTGGAATCAAAACCTTGTCCTCTGGAAGAGGAACCAGTGCTCTTAACCACTGAGCCATCTCTCCAGTCTGGTTTATTGCAGTCTGACATCATAGAGGGAAACACACCAGTTTCAGGTCTGGGGCTGGCGCTCAGGAGTAGAATGGATGCTTAAGGCCCTGGGCTCAATCCTTCCCTTTGTGCAAAGCTAGGTAAAATAAAAGCACACAAATACTACCATTAACAAACACCAGATAGACAACACATTCCCTTTCTGCCTCTGGGCAAGTCTCTTAATGTTTCTAAGCCTGCTTTCTCATCTGCAAAATTTTGGTTATTCCATGCATCTCTCAGCATCACGAGGATCATGTTTCTGAAGTCTTGGGAGCTTACAGAGCCCAGTGCTTGGTGCATGACCGACATGGAGCACACATCAGATTCTTCCTTCCGTTGTCACCTCCCACCCCCTTCCCCACATGACGTTTCAGCTTGAAAAATCTCTTTCATCTTCTACGCCTCCTGAAATGTCTGCAAAAGCAACAGCCCTCCCCTGAAGAATGTTCTGTTCTTCAGGGGCTCATCTTACTGACTGTCAAATTACAGGAGACAGCATGGTACAGCTGCTGTTTGTAAGGCCGTTGGGAGAGAGCCATGTAGATGTTATTTATTTATTTTTTTTCAATATGGTTTGTAGAACATGGTCCTAAGGCAGAGCAGCTCAGGTCCACATTGAAGCCACAGCATGGCTGGCCAGCTGGGACATGTTCCCAGCACACAAGGAGGTCTCGGGGAACAGTTCAGCTGCAGTGAAGAGCCAGCACATGGCACACCAGTGGATCCCCTCGGGCTGCAGGGATAGAAGATGAAGTCAAAGGCCATTTGCTGGATGTCTTGGACTCATTGAACTATATCCATGCAGCTGCACAGGTGGGGATGTCAGTGTTAGAATTTCGGATGTGCCCTGCTCAAATACTTTCAGGAATATATGAAAGAAGAGACGATCAAAAGAAAGCTGGGCCAGGAAACCGGGCGGTGGTGGCACACACCTTTAATCCCAGCACTCGGAAGGCAGAGGCAGGCGCATCTCTGGGAGTTTGAGGCCAGTCTAGTCTACAAGAGCTAGTTCCGGGACGGGCACCAAAGCTACAGAGAAACCCTGTCTCAAAAACCAAAAAAAAAAAAAAAAAAAAAAAAAAAAAAAAAGAAAGCTGGGCCAGGAACAAATGTGTTTCTGTCACAGCATCATTCTGTGACCCCATGCCAGCCATTCACCTTCTCTGAGGGGACGTCTTTATATGGACTGATTGGAGTAGATCATTTCATTGTTAATAGTGCAGTTATCGGGAAATCAGGATGATCTGCATGGGTTTGATGGTAGCCCTGTGTAGCTCACATCCGTCTGCCATGCTTCTTAAGTGCAAGAGAGCTATGGCAGGAGAAGGGGTGTGACACCCCTTTCTATATATATCTGGGACATTCACTAGTCATCAAGGGGAGAGCCAGAGACTTCTTAAAGATCCTGAGGCTTCATGGCACCGTTCTCCTGATTGGTCTGTGTTGTTGATGCTCTTACCATCTTAGGTGGCACTGGGAAGACACAGCCTGGATATAAGTAAGTAGAGAAGCCCCTGGGCATACGAGGAGCTTGTTATGGTGTATTATCATTCTGTTACTATCATGAAATGGCAGCCAGAAGCAATTCACTTTTAAAGAGAAAAAGGGTTGTTTTGGCTAATAGTTTTAGAAATTTCAATCCGTAGTGGATTGACCCCATTACTTTGGGCCTATGGTGAAGAGAGAAGGTACTGGAAACAAATGGCTTCTTTTTTGTTTTGTTTCTTGAGACAGAGTTTCTCTGTGTAACAGTCCTGGCTATCATGAGATTCTTTTTGTAGACCAGGCTGACCTTAAAAACACAGAGATCTGCCTGCCTCTGTCTTCTGAGTGCTAGGATTAAGGATGTGCACCATCACCACCCTGCAACAAACAACTCTTAAGAGCTAATTACAAAGTGTGTCCCCTTGAGGACACAGAATAGTGGTCCAAGGGCTCCCTCCTCACTTCCTTCACCTCCTAAAGATCCTACCTTTCTCTAGTAGTGCCACCCTGGGGACCAGGTCTTTTCTATGTGAGCCATAGGGAACTTTCAACTTTGTCTTTAGGATATTTGGTTCCCCGCTCCCCGTTTTATTTTTCTGTTTGCACACTTCATGTGTTTTACCAACTCTCCTGGCACCATTGGGATTGATTTCATGAAGGAATCAAGTGAGTGCTTTTTAAGCACCCTGAGGACCTCATCCACATCACCAAGGACCTCTTGAAAGTCCCTTTCCGAAGAAGCTAAGCTTTTGTTATTTGCAGATGATATGATAGTATACATAAGCGATCCCAAAAACTCTACCAAAGAACTCCTACAGCTGATAAACACCTTTGGTAATGTGGCAGGATACAAGATCAACTCCAAAAAATCAGTTGCCTTCCTATACACTAAGGAAAAGGAAGCAGAGAGGGAAATCAGAGAAACATCACCTTTCACGATAGCCACAAATAGCATAAAATATCTTGGGGGTAATTCTGACCAAGGAAGTGAAAGATCTATTTAACAAGAACTTTAAGTCTTTGAAGAAAGAAATCGAAGAGGACACCAGAAAATGGAAGGATCTCCCTTGCTCTTGGATTGGGAGGATCAACATAGTAAAAATGGCAATTCTACCAAAAGCAATCTATAGATTCAATGCAATCCTCATCAAAATTCTTCAAAGATCTGGAAAAGACAATAATCAACTTTACATGGAAAAACAAAACCCCAAGATAGCCAAAACAATCTTATACAATGAAGGATTGTCTGAAGGCATTACCGTCCCTGACTTCAAACTCTATTACAGAGCTACAGTTTGGAATCAAAGACCCTGACTTTAACCCACAAACCTATGAACACCTGATTTTTGATAAAGGAGCTAAAAGTATACAATGGAAAAAAGAGAGCATCTTCAACAAATTGTGCTGGCAAAACTGGGTGTCAATCTGTAGAAGAATGAAAATAGATCCATATCTATCACTATGCACAAAACGCAAGTCCAAATGGATTAAAGACCTCAATATCAGTCCGAACACACTGAACCTGATAGAAGAGAAAGTGGGAAGTACTCTACAACACATGGGCACAGGAGACCACTTCCTACGTGTAACCCCAGCAGCACAGACATTAAGGGCATCATTGAATAAATGGGACCTCTTGAGACTGAGAAGCTTCTGTAAAGCAAAGGACACTGTCACTAAGACAAAAAGGCAACCCACTAACTGGGAGAAGATCTTCACCAACCCCGCAACTGACAAAGGTCTGATCTCCAAAATATATAAAGAACTCAAGAAACTAGACCGTAAAGGACTAATCAACCCAATTAAAAAATGGGGCACTGAGCTGAACAGAGAATTCTCAACAGAAGAAGTTCAAATGGCCAAAAGACACTTAAGGTCATGCTCAACTTCCTTAGCGATCAGGGAAATGCAAATCAAGACAACTTTAAGATACCATCTTACACCTGTCAGAACAGCTAAAATCAAAAACACCAATGATAGCCTTTGCTGGAGAGGTTGTGGAGAAAGGGGTACACGCATCCATTGCTGGTGGGAATGCAAACTTGTGCAACCACTTTGGAAAGCAGTGTGGCGGTTTCTCAGGAAATTCGGGATCAACATACCCCTGGACCCAGCAATACTACTCTTGGGAATATACCCAAGAAATGCCCTATCATACAACAAAAGTATATGCTCAACTATGTTCATAGCAGCATTGTTTGTAACAGCCAGAACCTGGAAGCAACCTAGATGCCCTTCAATGGAAGAATGGATGAAGAAAGTATGGAATATATGCATATTAGAGTACTACTCAGCAGTAAAAAACAATGACTTCCTGAATTTTGCATGCAAATGGACGGAAATATAAAACACTATCCTGAGTGAGGTAAGCCAGACCCAAAAAGAGGAACATGGGATGTACTCACTCACATTTGGTTTCTAGCTATAAATAAAGGACGTTGAGCCTATAATTTGTGATCTTAGAGAAGCTAAATAAGAAGGTAAACCCAAAGAAAAACATATGGGCATCCTCCTGAATATTGACCTTCATCGGGTGATGAAGGGAGACAGGGATGGAGACCCACATTGGAGTACCGGACAGAAATCTCAAGGTCCAAATCAGGAGCAGAAGGAGAGAGAACACGAGCAAGGAACTCAGGACCACGAGGGGTGCACCCACACTCTGAGACAATGGGGATGTTCTATCAGGAATTCACCAAGGCCAGCTGGCCTGGGTCTGAAAAAGCATGGGATAAAACCGGACTTGCTGAACATAGCGGACAATGAGGACTGCTGAGAAGTCAAGAACAATGGCAATGGGTTTTTGATCCTACTGCACGTACTGGCTTTGTGGGAGCCTAGGCAGTTTGGATGCTCACCTTACTAGACCTGGATGGAGGTGGGTGGTCCTTGGACTTCCCACAGGGCAGGGAACCCTGATTGCTCTTCAGGCTGACAAGGGAGGGGGACTTGATGGGGGAGGGGGAGGGAAATGGGAGGTGGTGGCGGGGAGGGAGCAGAAATCTTTAATAAATAAATAAATAAATAAATAAATAAATAAATAAATAAAAAGAAATACCAAAAAAAAAAAAAAAAAGAAAAACTCTACTTGTAAAAGATAAATGCAACTCCAATTATGAAGAAAATCAATGATTATTTTCCATGGGGGAAAAAAGAAAGAAAGTCCCTTTCCCCCATGAGGGGACTTAGAATAGCTCTTTTTATTCCCATTCCATATGCCGTAAGGCCTGAAGATGCGTGGCAGATTGGCTGGAGTCACTTACCATAAAGGAGAAGGGCCAGGAATGGAGCACATCTCCACCTCAAGGCCAGAGCTTTCTTCTTTTTGAAAGAGTTTTATGGATATCTATAGGTATGCATTATATAAAAGACACCAGACTATAGGGGAGGCAGCGGGGCCATAAGAGAACAGAGCAAGTGGAGTAAGTATGTAACATCCTTACCCTGGAACTTACCTTCTAGTCAGGTGGATGAAGGCAACATAAGAACAATACATAAACCAGCAATCTCATCAACAGCCTAGTTAGAGATATGAGAAGAGCTGTTGATGCCCACTGTACAGTTACAGTCTAGCTTTACTACTAATGTCTTCATCCACCAAATAAGGCAACTCTAGAGCCAGTTCAGGCTCACTGAGAAGGCGCATAGTTCTCTAGAAGTCCTTGTAGCCACCAAGAGAAAACAGAACTTGAAAGTCCAGTTTAAAAGGAGCCTTGTGTCACATCAAAGAGTACATGTCTCATGGGGCTTTTTCCTGCCAGTATCAGACAAGACCTCACAGTAGTACCAAGGCCTTTCTGGCATTCCTAATCTCTTCTCTCCCAGTTAACAGCCAGACTTTTTTCAAGCCTGCATTTCAACCTCCTGAGAATTCCCTTTGAAATGGCAGGGCCACTGGGAGATATTTTTGGAGCACATCTACTGAGGAGCAAGCAGAGCTTGAAAGCAGGGCTGTGGGAGAGTCACTCTAACACATAGCTGGTTGTGGGGCAGTGATGGGATCTGAGGCCGCTGGGTCCTACAGCCTCTCCCAAAGCCTGATGGGAACAAGTGCCACCCACTTCCAGCCTTGGAGCCTTCCCACTGCCCAAGAAGAAACTTGTCATCTTTCCTGCTGCTGGAAAGAGGAGACAGAACTGGAGCAAGATGGCATGAAGGGAGGGGCTGGTGCCATGCACTGCCCTTTTCTGGTCACGCAGGCGCCCCTGATCCTTGTGGTCACAGAAACTAAATGACTTTGGAGTGATGAGTGTTCAGTTGGGGTATGGAGAGGGAAGAGAGTGGCATAGGACATAGACAGCAGAGCTGGAGAGGCTTAGGAGGCAGCTAGTGACTCATTGCATTTGCAGCTGGTGCCAGTATAGTTTAGACAAGATAATACATGTCAAAATCACTGACAAGGGCATGCGTTCTCCAGGTTACCTGTTCGGCATGGGAATAGTTTAACTCCTCAAGTTTACAGATGAGAAAAGTGAATCGGAGAGAATAGACCCAAGTGATTTATGTAAATGACAGCTTTCCGGGTGAGAATTCCAAAACACATTTTCTGATTTCTAATTTGATATCTCCCCACTAAGATGTTCTAAAAGCCAGATTATGCTATCTGTAAGAGAGGGAAATGGAATCTTAGGGCTTCCCTGATTTGAATTTGGGATTAAAGCAATTCCACTAATGTCGGATGAGCTGGTTGGCTCACAGTCATGAAATCCTCTGGGGTGGGCTTGGCTGATGGCATTTAAGAAGGGCTTTTCAGATTCCAGAGTCACTGTAACAACAACCACAACCACCCCCCCAAAAAAGAATCTTGCTATTTTGGAAAGCAATTCTGTTTCCTTCTGAATTGTTTAGGAATGAATAAAAGCTGGATTTGCTAGGTAAGAAACATGCCCTAAGAAGTCCATTTGCTAACATAACTGGCTCCTTAACATGTAGACATTCTTTCTGAATTCATGCATGTCTCTTTGAAATGTGACCATAACATTCTTCCTACTATGAGAGAATTTCTCTAGCCATTTTATGGACTAGAAACTTTGGACTTGACCTTGTGACAGAGTGTCCTCATTAGAGTGTTAGCAGATGACTAGCAGAGATGGAGACAGCAATGGCATGTTAGACCCTGTCTTCCCTCTTAGCAATATGGGGTTCCTGTGTTGAGAGATTAGGATTGCAGCCCAGACCAAGAATCCTGTGGGTGATGTGTTACCTACCAACAGATACATGGATTATCTCAGATGAGTCGTGAGGACTGTCTACCTGAGTGGAGGCCACCACTTTCTAACCAAAAGTCCCGGTAAACAATATGCCACATTTTGTTCTATGCCGTGAAGTTCTTTGATTACACAACTATAGATAACTGCTATACCTTGTCATTTTTTTCCATACCATTTTCTTCTTAGATGTTAACCTTACAACCTCACACAAATATTCAATAACAATCCAAGTCTAGGCTTTTAAAGTTTACCTTGGACTGGGGGATGGGAGAGTAACGATTTTCTGAAGATATTTTGGGAACAGATTTTTTTTATTAAACTATTTTTTTTCCTGAAACTTGCTTTACTTTCTTTCCATTTTTACCCAGCAAATCCAAACTGTGTTCAGTTTTCCTTTAAGTTGGACTTGGTGGTTGTACATGTTACTTTTCCTGTGACAGGCCACCTGATAGAAGCGATTTGCGTGACGAACGTATTTGGCTCACTGTTGAAGAGGAGGTTGTCCGTCATGGTAGAAAAGCCATAGCCGACTCTCTGGTATCAAGTGCGTGCAAGTGGGACTCCGCATCTTGGCAGACCCAGAAAATAGAACATTCAGGAAGGAGCAAGCTGCCCTGTAACTCTCCAGGCCTGTCTCTTTGTCCCTAAACCAATGTCTAGATGGTCCCACAATTTTCTAAAACAGTATCATCAGCTGGGAAACACATGTATCTGTGGACATTTCTCATTCAAAGTGAATGGTAGTCACATTGGCCATTCATCCTCTTGCTTTAGGGCGTATTCTCAGGTGCTTTCCTGCTTGATTCTGTGTGTATCTCAGAAGCTGCTCTCAGAAGCAGTTTAATGGGATCCTCTGCCAGCTAGATACCAGTTACAGCTCATCAGGTCACCCAGTAGGGGCGCTAGTGAGGAGTTCAGCTAGACACCAGTTACAGCTAGCTCACCAGTTCACCTAGTGGGGGCACAAGTGAGTAGCTGGTTGTGAGAAAGAAGCAGGGATTTCTTCCCATGTTTTCCTCATCCAATGACAGTGGCTATGCCTCTTCTGTGGTCATGGCTCTCCTCGGAAGCCCCTCCCAGCTCCTATTTGTGGAAAACCATGGATCCCAGTCTCTAGGAATGCCATCTCCTTTCTTATCTCATTGAGTCTAGGGGTAGGAGAGGCTTTGAAGTTCGGAACTTTTCAGATCTCATTTTATCCTTATAGTTAACCAACGTTTGTCTTTACTCAGAAGTCCAAGTATGAGCGTGCTGTTACATGCAGAGTTATCTGGTCTCCTAAGATCATGGAAAAGAACATGTGAAGACAGGTTCTTAGGGATCCAGTTGTCTTTGTTGGATACCAGAGGCAGAGATATTCACTGGAATGAACTTGCCCAAGAGTTTAGGGCAATGGTTCTCAGCTAGGGGAAACTTTTGACACACTCAATGCCTACTTAGTGATCTCTGAAGAATTCTCTGTGTTATAAATGTGTGTGTGTGTGTGTTTGTGTGTGTGCGCGAGCGCGTGCATAAGTACATGTGTGCAGGGAAAAGGTATGTATTTGGTATCTTGCTTGATATTTTTTGAGACAGGGCCTCTCACTGAAAATGACACTCGCTGATTCAGCTGATGGCAGGCCAATGAGTTCCAGGGACCTCCTATGTTACATCACGTGATAAAACTGCAGAGGTGCCACCATGCCCAGCTCTCATGTGCAAGTTGCAGATCTTAACTTGGATCCTCATGCTTGAGTGCCAGGCACCTTACCTCCTGACCCATCTCCCCAGGTCCTGGAGATAATTTTTAATGTATTTCCTAGAGCAGGTGTGTGCTTACTGTCATGTGCAGGGTCTCAGCTAGGGATCTGTCCTCTCCGAAGACTTTTGTGAGAGTCCTTAGAACAAAGAAGTTATCTAGTGCAAAGTATTAATAATGGAGGCCAAGATAGCTTGATCTGGATACTCCTACTTCCTGTCAGCTTGAGTTCTGCAGTGTACCCAGGAGGCACTTTGCTCCACCCCAGACCTCTTTTTCAAGACCAAGTTTCCTCCTCAGGGTCCTCAGGATATCTCTTCATGCTCTAAAAGATGTCTCTTCGGGTTTTAGCAGAGATTGAGTTATGATTTTATACTTTTGTAATGCAATTTCTTATGTTCAGATTGCCAGGAAGTGGATTGAGCTCTAGAGAAAGGGCCTGGGTCAAGAGGGGCAAGTCAGACTGACTTCAAGACAGATGAATCTTTAGTAGTTATCAGCTCAGTTTAGCTCTTGTCCATGCACCATCCAGATGGCCATCGTACCTCCAATGCTTTGAGAACTCTGTTTCTAACGTTATCCCAGCCAAGGGACATCTCTACTCCAGCTGACGGTTCTGTACAGCATAGTATTATCCTTGGCTTGAGAACAGAGCGAGCATGTGTGGATGGGCCTGCAATGTTTAATAGGACATTGGCTATAACTTTTCATGTCCTACCACCCACTCACAGCAGCCCTGTCACATGAAACACTAAATTCCTTTCTTATCACCAACATTTGATGAGAAAATTCTGTTTGGCATCTTCCCCCAAAGACGAGACGTCTAACCATGTTCCTTGCAGCCTAGCGCTCTGCCCACAAGATCTGACTTGTTTTTCTCACCCCAAATTTATAGACAGTTAGAAGGAAGCACATCCTGTTTTCTATCTGGAGGGGCAGTGCAGTGAGGGAGAGAGTGACTTAGGGAGTTTGTTTTTCTCAAGACTTCCTCAAGCTGCTTTATGACTTCATACAAACCTCTCATCTATTACTTCTTAATTTTATGAGCAAATTGTTCTTTCTTTTCTGACTTTCCCCCACTGAGTTTTCTTGGCTGACCCATGGAAACAATTTTCAGAACTCCCAGGCTTAGCTGGATCCTCCCTAACATGAGTATAGCTATAAAAATATTGACCCCAGAAAATAAGGTATGACAGTGTGGCCTCAGGCGAAGTCCTTATTCATTTAGTTAATGGTATGACTTGAAACAGAGGCTGACAGTGAGTGTCTGTGGTACAACACTAATTCAGAGCACCCAATGGTACCCGTGTACACCAGGCCTGACCTGGTAGGATGGTCGAACTGAACAAAAGCTTCATCGCACCACCCAAGAGAAAGCTGTTCATGACATTCATGGGAGATGGAGAATTAGAGGAAAATATCCAGTTTCAGAAAAGTGCTAAAGGCAATGCAAAATTATATATGGTTGCCTGGACTGGACCATTTAATAACGTTTACTAAGGCACAGTCCAGCCTTTTAGATGCTATCAGCTAAATAGTGTGAGAGAGTGAGGCCTGGTTCATTTCATCTCCTCTTCCATTTAGGGCAAGCGATACATTTCCCTTTCAATCCAGTTGTGTCTGAGTTCACAAGGGCTCTCACTGCTGGCTCATCCTTCTTCAGCTTCCCATATGAGGATACACTGATTCCTAAATGTCCCAACAGTTCAGGAAGAATAAAAGAAAGAAAAACAAAACAAAACAAAACAAAAAACCCAAAACCAACCATCACCTGGACACTTTTTAATCACACTGTTGTTAATTGAGGGTTTACTCATTTAAGCTGGTGCCAAGGACCCTGTGGATGGGGTGACTTTCTGAGTCATGTCACTGCAGGGTCACAGTAAATGCTGGTAGATTGCAGATACTTTTGTTTCTAAGCAATGGCTTTTATGGCACAATATAGGTAGAGTACATTTCAAGAGTGACCTTGAAGAGAATACTAACATAACTTTGGAGAGCCGTGCCCTGAGTAGAAAGGGTGGGGGATGACCCATTCTTCACTCGGAGTTGGTTTCAAAGTTTTTATTTGGAGGATTTAAATTTAAGTTTGAAGAAGTGGGGCTGAGACCCCATCCTTCTCTGTTGGTAGTTCTTTCTGATGAATAAGTATCAAAACTGCTTTGAATTTGTTTTTTTTTTTTCCTCCGATAAGGATTTATTTTTCCGTGCAGTCTTTTCTTTGCACCTGAAGGAGCACTGCTGTGGAAATCGAGGCCTGCTTCCTGTTCCGAGCCGGAGCCTCCCTCAGAAGGCTGTCAAGTGAGAGCAGCAGCTCCTAGGATTTATGCCTGGGACCTGTCAGAGCAAAATGATCATAGCAGGCCCTCTCTGCCATCAATCACCATGGGACTGGAGATGGCAAAGCCAGGCATTTTCCACATTTCTTTACTGTGCATATTTAGTCTTGTGCCTGGAGGAGGACTAGCTCCTTTGAACCATTCTTGGAGATTTCTTTTCCATCAGATGGCAGCTCAGAGAAGTACTTAATCTTCCCCCAAAGCACTTCTCTCATTGGCCTGCTGAGAAAAACAGCCAGGGGGCGAAAGCGGGAAGAAGGCAGGGATAATCCACCAGTAAGTCCAGAGACACAGAGTTTGGGGCATGGTGGCTCCAGCATCTTGACTTCGGCACTGCGCTGTCTGCCTAAGGTTTCTTTCCTTCATTGTCTCAGTATCACATGTCATTCAGGAACAGGAGCATGGCGCTCACACTGCTGGTCTTATCGCCAGGAGAGTTCTTCTCTCCCAAACAACTGTTTCCCACATTTGTCAAGGCAAAGTTTGAAGGGAAGTGTGGCAGGCATTCCTTCCTGCCCATCACAGAGGTCTGCTTTGTCGCGATAACATTCAAGAAGCGCATTTATTCCTCTTGCTACCGAAGGTGAAAGGCTAGGGTCACAGCGAGAAAAGACAAGAAGAAACCTGTTGGAAAAGTTTATAAATCTTGCCATGAGTGCTCTAAACAAGAGCTGAGCCTGTGGCTGAATGTGTAAAGTGCTGCCACATTGGTAGGGACCTGCTTCCCCAGGCCTAGAAAGCCCTTAGTGTAAACAGAGAGCTGTTGCTTGAATCAGGTCTGTTTTGGCTTAAAGTCTGAGGAACACATTGCCTTCAAAGTGAATTCTTAGGTGTCACTTCCCATAAGTTATGACAGAAGATTACAAAGCTACTGATATAACATATTAGTTTGATAGACAGAATTATACCCCCAACGCTTCCTGCTCTCCCCAATGACGCACAGTAACGAGTGTGTCTTGGCAGCTGCCTTGATTTACCACCAGTCTGGGAGGCCAACCGGGAGAAGGAGCATTCACATGGATGCAGGGCCTGAGACTGGCCCCAAGCCTAGTTTATAAAGCTGCCCTGTAATTCACCACAAATGTGTCACCATTAAAAGAGGAAAAAAGGATTGCAGATAATAAATACTCTCTAATTTATTAGCTAACAACAAAGAGATCAGAGCCAGTTGTGATGTGATTGTTTGACATAATATTGTCAAGGAAAAAAAAGCTAAGTTGACCAGAGAGGTAAATTACACATTCAAGCAGATACATCAACTCTTGGCTTGTCACTAGTCCAACTAAGCAAAACACCAAACGGAGGGGAGAGCTGGCAGTGCTCAGTGCTATTTATCTCTGGATGAGACATATTCAAGAGCGAGTGAAATAAGACATACTTCTTTTGGACTTGGTCAGAGGCCAGGTTTTAACTGTTATAAATTAGATGTTTTGTGAATCGGATTTGGCAATTCTCGTTGCTTTTGTCCTGGTGAGGAGATGAGAGATCCCACTGTTTGTCTGATACCGCGGTTTGGCCAGCTGGGATATGGGCCTTACGGTTGGGTGCTGGGAGGATTTGCAAGTTGTGGTAACTGAAGCATGAAGCAGCAGAAACATTCTTGAATGGGGTTCTTTGTAAACTTGGTGGCACGGGAAAGATTTAAGTTGCCACTCTCCTTGTCGTGCCTTCTTCCGTAATCACCTGGGATGCCAGGCCCAGATGCACAACCAAGATGGAATTCTGAAACCTTAGTGTTGGAAGAAGTGGCTGTCTCATTCCGCCCAGGATCTGCAGCCATCAGCTAGCTGGAGGCACTCCACAGCCTCTGAGCAGCTGCTCCTAATGGAACCCAGAGTCAGGGGGACCTGCTGGGATGTGGTTTGACATAAACAGCTACCCAGAATGATTCTCCCAGTTCTGACTTTGGAAAGCGAATATTTTTACCTGAGTGGATTTTTTTCTTTGTGTTGTGTTCCATTCGCCCTTGAATTCGCCTGATAGTTGAACATAGGTTTCTTGAACTTACCTCCTAATCTTGAGGCAAGAATGGCATCTCATAGGAAGGCTCCGGAGGGTATTCCACTTTGAGTGATAGGGATTCGTGAACCAAAGTTCAGTTTTGGTATAATTAATAAATGTGCCGTCAATTGATTTGTATGAATGGATGGAGATCCGTCCCTCCCTCCCTCCCCCTCTGGAATCTGGTGGATCATTGAAACTGCAGTTATGATACAAGGCATATGGTGAAAATCTTAGAGCATGTTCTAGATGGAAAAGCTCTACCTCGTAAGAATTTGCTGTATTTTAAAAATTATTTATAGACCAGGCGGTGGTGGCTCACGCCTTTAATCCCAGCCACTCGAGAGGCAGAGGCAGGCAGATCTCTTTGAGTTTGAGGCCAGCCTGGTCTACAAGAGCTAGTTGCAGGACAGGCACCAAAAACTACTGAGAGACCCTGTCTCGAAAATAAAAAAAATAAAAAATAAAAAAAAGTATTTATTTAAAAGAGTGAAAAATGAACATAAAACTGAATGGATAGGAAGGTTGGAAGGATAGGAGAGAAACGGGGAAGGAAAACATAATCAAAATATATTGTATGAAAATATTTTTCGTTAAAATTTATTTTTTTTAGTTTTAAGTTTTGTTTTGTTTTGGTTTGGTTTTATCAATTTGATATGCTGAGATGGAAGCCAGCGCCGTGTGCAGGCCTTTTCTCACTGCTTGGAAAGTGCTGAGTGGCTTCTTGTGGAAGAGCCCAGCAGAGTGTTCCCTAGATACCGCTATTAGCTTGTGGGCTTCGAATCTTGCCCCCTCCTTATTCTTCTTCAGCCTTGCTTGGTGTCAAGTTTGGTAGACACTGACCTGGAATTTCTCTGGAGCTGGCTTCTTCCTTGATTTTCCTGATCTATTTGAGTTCAAATACTATTCCCATTTTGACTCAAGGAATTTGCAGATTTATATTCTTAATGTGCACCAAGCATGGTTACCTTCTCCCTGTGATCACATAGCTTCAAGTCCACCGTATCAACCTTTGCATCTTGTGTGCTTCATCATGCTGACGTTTATTGTACCCTACAATCTGTATTCTAATGTCGTGATTTTTGTGTGTTCACAACACACTTTCTCGTTTTACTTTTATGGTTTTCGAGGACTTCCTTCCTCAGTCCACTCTTCCTTCCCAACAAGGTGTTCTGTACCAATGCCACATTCTGGGCTTGGGTACTGACCACCATGAGTTTGTTTCAAGTTCTCTTTATTTCAGGAAGTTATGACTTGTTTTATGAGAACAGTTTTATGTTATCACGTCAATTCCTCCTAGTACAAATCTCTGAGAGTGCCTCCTTGCTTTGGGATAGATCCACGGAGCCTTAAACTATTCTTCACATCAATAACAATGTCGAGAGAGGGCTCTTGCTTGTATATCGTGTTTCATCTATTGGCAATGGCACCTAAACCTCAGAAGCATTGATTCGGAGAATGACTTCATACTTAGTAGGCTGCTGATACCGGTTGAGGCACTGAGTACCTGACATACAGTGGCGTTCATGCGCAAGGCTACTTTGTACTCTTACTACTGACTCACTCTGTGACTATTGTCAGTATAGAGAAAAAAAAAAAAAAGCAAGGCTCATTTCACATCACACCAAGCTAAGAAAGTGTATCTTTCTTCAACCAAGAAGATAGAGTATCCACCAGGCCACATGGCCCAGTGAATAGGAATGAATGGTGCACTCAGTAGCTTTAAGGCAGTGTCAAGCAAAATAGATTTAAATCATTCTGAAAGATATAAATCCTAAGAACGGATATATTGTGCAGAATGAAATGAGGCTCACAAAGGAATTGATTGGGAAGTATACCAAATGCAGTAGGAGAGAGCAGAAAGGCACGTATTGGCGAGAATAAAGCATGCTTCCGTTTGAAGGGTATTGGATTTACTAAGATACAACTGACCGGCTATAAAGCAAATGAATAAAATATGTAGCCATTTCGGATGGATAGTCAATGGGAATGACTTAATATAGATCTATAGTCGCACGTGATCAGCTACAATCTACATTGTGGTGACTTCTCATGTAATTTCTTTAGATCTCCCAAGAAAATCTGATGTTTTAACCTTCCCTGATGTACTGAACTATTCTTTAAGGGAAGGGGGCTATGATGATTGGAAAATAAATTGGAAATATGATATTTTGTGTTGGAGTCCCTTGGTCCAGAGAACCAAAGTGATTTTTTTTTTTTTTTTTATTTTCTGGAATTGCAGGAAGATTTTAGATTAAGTTAAACCAAGTATTGCAGTGAGGGCTGATTCTCCAGAGAAAGTTATTTGTATCTTGCTGTGATGTTAAGGGGCTATCTATCACCAGACATTCTAAATTTTGTGTCTAGGAAATTTAGAAGCTTGAAGTTGATGTGGAAATCATCTTTCTGGGAATTTTCTTCCGTGCATAAAACAAATATTCATTCAACATCTCTACTATATTTTCGTAGTGACCTTCTGGAGAATTCTGATTTTTTTTAAAGGAAGTCTCACCATGAGAGCTCATTTCCAGTGTTATAGTGTTCCTCTGTCAAGGGGGCGTGGTTTGCTCCAAAATCAGACTCAGACTTAAGTGAATCCCCTGTAGAAAGAACAATGCAAGGAACTAAAATCCAGTGCAGAATGTTTGTTCAGCACTCACTGATACTTCAGACAGTGAACGGGAGTACTCTGTGGGAGAACATTTTTATCATTCGAAGTTTTAAAGAATTGCTATTTTTCTTTTATATCTCAGTAAGGTTAATAATATTTTAATTGCTACTAGAATTTATTATGTATTAGCACACTTTAAAACCCTCTGTGTCAATGTGCATTATATTCTACATGGAAGTTAATCTGGAGAACTCAGCTGCATAGGGAGGCCCAGCACATGTGAATTCACCTCTGCTTGTGTACTAGAAAGTTCCTAGTGGTTTAGAATGGCTTGCAGACACTCCTCAGATTAAAAAAGATGGTGTTGTGATAAACTCACTGTAACTGAAGTTACCGTGAGTGGAGATGCATCAGATGTAGTGACCCTCGCAGTGTAGCCAGCACATCTTAAACTGATGAGAGTTGAGCAAAACCCTCTCCTCTAATACAACCCACTGGAAAGACTAGAGTTCACCTTGCAGTGTCTGCTGTATACATACTATCCACAAAGAACATAAGGGAGTCCTAAGTCAAGTTATACACATCGGCTATACATGTCAGTGCATTTAACAAGTAGATTTAAATTAAACAAACAGAGCGAAATAATTAAACGTAAAGAAATGGGCCTTTTCCCAGTAAGAGAAGGGGACCCAAATAGACTTATAGGGTGCCTTCATTTAATTCCCAGAAACGAGTCATTTATCAGTCTGTGCGGGATGGGTGGTGCCACATTGATGGTGTAGTTATAGGGTCCACCCAGGAGCTAAAGTCACAGATCTCTCTTAAATGGAGTCAAAACTGTTTACAAAAGGAGTCTCATAGGGCAATGAGTGGCCTAATTAAAATAAAACACTGTTTGTACAATATGAAGTTATACAGAGTATGGCGTAGTCTGATCTCAGCAGTCAAAATGACCATGTGCGTTGATAGAAGACTCTTGGTGTAGGGAAATACTAGCTGGAGAACAGAACAGCCTCTGTAGAACTAGAGTGTGGATTTCAAATGCTTGTCTCTGGTAGATGAGATGTCTGTCCATCAGCTTTGTGCTACCAGCCTTGCTCCGCTACCACTCCAGAGTCTTCTGACTCCACTTTACTATTAGGTGAGTGAATCCTGGCAAAGGCTGGACAATGGGAAACACGCTGGCTTGCTCTGCAGGTTAAGGGTGGCTCTGCTGCCATGGTAAGTTTTACATCCTTCTTTTTGCTTGTCCCATGTTTCGTTCTATCAAATGAAGGACTAGAGGAACTGACCCCAGAGAACTCTCCTGGCATCTGCGTTTTGCGCCTAAATCTTTTTAGACAGTTATGGAGTCCTTTGTCATTTTTCCTCTGTGCAGCTTACTTAACCCTTGGGTTGTAAATGATCCCTGATTTACATTAGATTCTCTCCCAAGCTTCCCAATCTATGGATGTTGGTTCTTTGGTTTTGCTGACCTCCAAGGAGCATCACTGATGGACTTGTGCATTTCAGCAAGTTCACTTGAAGTAGGTGTGCCCCCTTATTGGTCCCCATGACTTTAGGCCCTTTCTTGGCACAACTGACCTTGTCCTCTGCCTTATCTATGCTGGAACACTTCTGCTGATCATCTTTCCCTTCTCTTTAAAGCCTTCATGTCAACTCTGTCTGGTAAATACACGCTTGACCTTTGGTGTCTATAAGGAACATTTCCAGGACCCCTCACATGGACTAAATGTTTGAATGCTGACATTCTATATATCTAATGGCAGTGTTTGCATATGGCCTGTATAACTCTTCCCCTGTATTTAAGATGGCTTTTAGATTACTTAACAATCTCTTCTTCAGTGTCAGTGATGGGTAAGAGGTGGTGATTATTCAAACAGTCATCACAGAAGTCTGTGTAGATACAGTGAAGGTGCAAACTTATTTCTCAAATTCTTTGGATCTTTAATTAGTTCTTAAAGAGAATATTAAGCCCATGGATATGAGGGACTGACTATATATGGCTATATCTCCTAACACTATTTCTCTCATAGTAAAAACAATCTAATTTCCATGGAATTTTATGAAGATGGTGGCATCTGTTTTGGGGGGAGACACTCTTCTTTCATAGTTCTTTATAAACCATTTTTTCAGAATTCAAAGAAAAAGTCAAGTGTCATTGTTTTGAAAGGTACACCCTGATTGTCATAGGATTGATGGTTGTTCAAACTGCTCTTCTGAGGCTGTCTTTCCTAGGAAGTTGATTTCAAGGCAGGCTCATTTATAATATGATGCTTCAATTTGTTTTATTATAATGTGTGATCACACAAGGAATTTGCAAGAGATATGACTTTTTATGGTCATTAATTTATCTAATTCTCTCTTTTTATGGTTTTGCAAAATACCAGTTTATAGCAGTGCAGAATGCAATGAAAACTCAGGTCAAAACATAAACTTTCCATTTGAGAAATGGAGTTGATGTTGTTTGAGTTTGTCAGGCTTCTGCTGGGACATGGTTCCTCTAGAGCAGCATATGGTCACTTTAATTTTTGTTGTCTTTTAGACAATAATAAAATGTTTTTCTGTAGCACACTGCTCACACTGCCACAGAACCCCCAAGTGAACTATGACCTCCAGGCAGCATATGTTCATCCTGGAGATTTAATTTTGTCCATTCCTGGATGACCAACACCCACAACACCACTTACTAGGTGGCACATACTGTTGACGTGCCCAAATGGAAGAATGGGATATAGGGCTGAGATACTGTGTGTGGAGACACAAACAGGCATCTGTTACCCCCCAGAGTCAATGAGGTTTTTGGGGCTTACTTATTCATAGATGAAACCTTGCTTCCAGCAGCCTGGGTGGCTCCAGGATGCCTGTATCTGCACAAAAGACCCACTCTATGTGGATGGCAACCTCGTAGAGGCTGCATCTTAGAGCCCCACTTTTGTCAAACTTCTACTTCATACATAACCTAGCAACTCCCAAGACTGCTGGCACTTTGGAGAGGGCAGGAGAGAACTATGTCTAAACGCTGAGATGAGGGCTCTTGTGGGTTCTCTCTTGGTCCTGTTCCTAGGGAACATTGTACCCCCAAAAATGTAGCTCCATCCACAGTGTTCTATTCTCATGGCTACTGGTCCCAGGTACTCTGTTCTCCAAGACATTGATTATGTTCTACACAGAAGAAAAGACAATACCACAACACCATGTCCACCAGACTCTTTGTCACTGGGCAAATACCTAGCAGACACAGTTTAGAGAAAAAATATTTATTTTATATCACAGCATCTGAGATTTTAGTTTACAGCCAGCAGGCTCCATAGTTTCTTGACTGAGCTGGGGCAGAAGATCTTGATAGACATGTGTGGAAGAACATAGTTGCTCACCTTATGGAAACCAGGAAGCAAGGAGAAAGATGGGAAGGTGCCAAGAACATGTCCTCCTGCCCCCAGTAACCTACTTTCTCCACCTAGGCCCCACCTCTTAAAGTTTCTAGTAGCTTCTAACAAAGAACACTAGCTGGGGATCAAGCCTTGAGCACCTAAGCTTCTGAACAGTTTTCCACTCAAGCTGTTCTGGCATAACCACCACAGCGCTTAAAAACTGAAAAAGACATGAGTTGGTGGTGGTGAGGACCTAGCCTGAGAAGGTCAGAGTTAAATTTGAAGTCCTTCTTTTGCTTAAGTGGCAAAATTTCCCTTAACTCTACTGCTTCCTGAGAGGAAAACAACAAAAAAGCTCAGTTTTGCTTTCTCAGATGTCCCCATGTTGCAGTGAAGGGTTACTTGCATTGTAACATTCTCATAGTGACCCCTATAAGAATTTGGTATGCCACTGCCATTCAGAAGGGTCCATCTCGCTCTGTAAAGGAGGTCTGAGGGCTGGACAGAGCCCTGTAGCTAAAGTGCTTATCAAACCAGCAGGAAAACCTGGCTTTGAATCTCTAGCACCCACATACAAAGCCTGGTGCAGCAGCATGTGCCTGTATTCCTGGCAGTGAGAAGGCAGAGAGCAAAGGAGCCTGGGAACTTGCTGGCTAGCCAGTATAGGCAAACCAGTGAGCTCGGGTTTCAGTGAGAGACCCTGCCTCAAAAAATAAGCTGGGGAGCAACTGAAGAAGACACCCAATATCAACATTTAGGTTTCACATGCTGTGCATCCCTGAGCCACATGCGCTTGTGTAGCCTTCTGCATTCATGCATGGAAACACACACACACACACCTCTACCTCAGAATCTAAGTTCTTGACTTTTTCTGCTTCCTGATAGTCTTGATGGTGAATGTTTTATCATGGGACAAACAGTATAGTAGTTACTTCAAGGATTTGAGACATCTTGGTTGGTCTCACAGTATCTGTCCAGACGACAGTGGGGTAGATTAGATATTGCTCCCCTAAGTTAAGGCCACTTCAGCCCTCTGGAAAGTGCTGAGTTCCCAATCCTTATGTCTGGTCTGTTTCTACTTCTGGAGAGAGGAGCCCTGTACACTATAGAGAAAGGCACAGGATGATCCGACAGCACAAAGAGGGTGAAACTGAACAGAACACTATAGTAATATGGCAAGTGGGAGCGATAAGAATCCTCCCCCAGGCTCCTCCTCTGGAGCTCCTCCTGCCAATTTCCACGTGAGGTTCAGTGAATTAAATAAGCTTTCCTTTTTCCTGCAGCTGGCTGCAACAGCCCAGCTCTTCAGCCTGGTATCACAGGCAGGTACTCACCTTCTAAGACGGGAGCCTGACACCTTTCAAAAGTGAAAGGACCTATGGCAATTTTAAGCATTCCAACCATATTAATTCTAGTAACAGTTATCCTCTGAGTCATTTGGAAGAGCTTCCCTCTTTTCAACTCTCAAAATTTTTATTTGATCCTTATGGCCTCTGGAGCTAGAGCAGGGGCACTGTGTGTGTGTGTGTGTGTGTGTGTGTGTGTGTGTGTGTATGGTGTGTAGCAAGAATCAAAAGTAGGGAAATTGTTGATCTGGCCTGATTTAAATCTTTTCCATTGTTTGTTTTTTTTTTTTTCTTTTTGGTTTTTCAAGACAGGGTTTCTCTGTGGTTTTGGAGCCTGTCCTGGAACTAGCTCTTGTAGACCAGGCTGGCCTTGAACTCCCAGAGATCCGCCTGCCTCTGCCTCCTGAGTGCTGGGATTAAAGGCGTGCGCCACCATGGCCTGGCCATTGTTTATATGTTCCCATTCTTTATTTACCTCCCTAGGGAGAAACCTCACATTTCCGAAAGAAAGGCTCTGTGGTTTAGAGTTCTCCCTTTGAAGCTAGGCTTCCATTGTTTCTCCTCAGCCAAGGGTGAAAGCAGAGTGCTACATGTCAAGAATCAGTCACTAAAATGTTCAGTCAGTACCAGGCCCTGTGATTCTCCTTAAGCTCTGTGGCTTGCCAGGTAGTAAGGCCACCACGCCTTAGAAAACCACACCCAAGGCAGCCAGCTTCATTGGCTTGGAAACAGTCGAGGCTTCTGCTCATCTCCACGTGAGGATTCCCCTCAGGAATTCTTGCCACTTTCTACCTGGACAGGCAGCTTTGTGTGTCTATAACAATCAGGTGGGCAGACTGAAGGAGAGCCCACTGTTTACTCTGAAAGCTGTGCTGTCCTAGCTGAGGCTCAGGAGAACTATACATGAGTGACTATGGATGAGATGTGCTATCTTCATTCTGCTGGAATGTTGAGAGGACGCAACAAGACAACAGCAAAGCTGGGTATCAAAGTACACAATAAATTTTAATATTAGTAGTAATCTTTTTTTTTTTTTTTTTTTTTTTTTAGCACAGGTAATAGGATAGGATGTTTCAGGGTTGCTTTGTTATGTGCTAATAGAATCTGGAGGCTTCCACTTGCACCTCCATGCAATGTTTCTCTGTAGGGACAGGGTTATCTCTTAGTTAATGACATATACTGATAATTTTTTATTGGTCAGCTCTTTTCCCAGACTCCATATTATTTTGTTTGTATTTGTAAGTGAATTGGTCGTTTTTATCATCACTGTGCCCCAATACCCGATAGAAGCAACCTCATGTGGTTCATAGTTTCAGAGCTTTCAGTCGATAGGCACTTAACCCAAACACTTAAGCAGAAATCACAGTGACTAGAGTGTGTGGTTATCCTTCACTTCCTGGGGGACATATAAAGATGAAAACTTATGGGGAAATTCACTATTATATTCCTTTAGCTGAATAATAGATCTAGATTTCTCCCTGGGGCCTATGATCTTTCCAACAATGAGATTTTGGCCCAGTTAATGGTATATTGATTGTGTTCCACCTTGTGGAGAGAGCTTTAAATTCAAGCAGAAAGTGGTTGGTTATTCCCATAACAGTCATACCGCTATTGCATCATTGCACCAGTGACCATATCTTGCCAGATAAGTTGTAGCTATGGTTTTAAAGATTCACCGCTGGTAACTATCTTCAGCAATAGGGTCTCATTGCTAAGTTCTGGGAGGTAATCAAGAGCAATATGAAAGTATGTAATGTTTGGGGGTCTACGGGACCCCCATTGACCAAAAATTTAAACTAACACTGATTTCATTTTGTTTTTAGTTTGTTTGTTTTAGTGGATAGCCTGTTGTCTGGGGAAGGAGTTGTACCCTTGTTATAGAATAGCTTATGTATATTTGTCTATATATTTCGGAAACTGCTACAATAGTAGGTTCTCACATACCATAGTGAAAATTCACATAGTATTTAGTGTTAGTTTTCCTTCCCTGTAGTTTTCTTCCTACCATACCATCACTAATTATTTTTCTTAAAGTCATTTGGATTTTGAAAATCTTAAATATTCATCTTATTGTATAGTAAGCAATCTTCATAAATTTAACTAATTCACATAAGTAATGCATCTTGCCAGTTAAATATTTATTTACTTCCATAAAACCAGTAGCCTTGGCTGGTCTCAAGTTTGGTTTATAGCCAAAGATAACCTTAAACTCTGGGATTCTCTTGCCTTTCAAATGCTAGAATTACAGGTGTGTGCCACCAAACCCCAATCCATCTATTCACTTCTGATAGGATATCCCTCATTTCTTTAATCCTCAAATTTCTAAGGGTTAACTTTTAGGTTAAGTAATAGAATAAATTCAGACACCTGTATAGTTTACGAGTTGAAGAGGAAATAAACTGTAGAAGTTGTTCACTGGTGGGAAGGCCAAGGAGATGGGTTAGGAGTTAGCCAGTAGAGTTAGGTGCTTGGTTAGGAATGCTTTTTCAACAATTATGGAATCTTGAAATTGTCTCTTATGCTCTACCTCCCACTCTGCATTGAGCAGAGTAGAATATATTACCTCCTTTCTAGATGCTCCATTCCTCTCTTCCCTTTGTACAGAATGACCAGGCTGGTGCATAGCTCTCAAGTTTTATTCCATAGAGCTGCATCAACAACATTCTGCTTCTTTGGCTTTGTGATGCTTCCACCCATTCTCCTTTTGCTTTCCTTATCCCTATGAAGTTAGCATAACTCTAACTAATATTAATGATGTTGTATTTAAGTATCACATTAGGAGAGCTTGTATCATGGATACCACTTACCTTCACGTAAAAGTGTGGTTGTCTGCAGTGTGGTCATTGCTAGCAGCTGTGAAATGGCAGTGAATCACAAAGGGAGCCAGTCTTTGAGCTTTGGAGCATTCTATTTACAGGGATATTGGCTTGTCAATGAGTAAATCAGCTCTGTCCTTCTGCCCTCTCTGCATCAGGAACATCTTTGACTCCATGGGCTGGGCTTGGTTACTCAGCCAGTCACTCTCCCTCATTTAGAGGTTGAGAATATAGCTCTTCCTTGTTATTTTTTTCCTGGTATGTTTAGTGAGCTTATTGGCCTCCTAGATTTTATTACCAGCCACTGGCTTAACCCTTGTCACAGAAATTATTATATGAACCTTGGGTGAATTCTGACTGCACAAGGGCCTTAGATTTACATTTTAGCATTCCAAAGTCAAGAATATAAATGACTAATGGAACACTGAGCCACTAGATATTTATATATCTATTTTGAAATTTACATTTCTTCCTTTCTGATGATGAGGTTTGCTGTTTCCAGGGTCATAGTTGATGGACGGGGAGCACCAACAATGACATAAAGCAATCAGCCAGGGAGAGCGCTTTCCAGCCCCCATGGTGGACTGGGATGTGCTGCCAGTTATTCTGCTGGTAATTCCGTGGTTATCAACCACCCCCATCTCCTCGATTCTCTCCCTGCTTCTCTTTTATGATGCCCAATAAATTTTACATGCTTCAATTTACCTCATCTACCAACCTAATACTGTTTGAATTAAATGTCTCCTCTTCAGCTTTCAACAATGGAAGCTTTGCCTTTCCACAATCAAATTGTTCCTAAAGGCCACTCATGACTATGGTAAAAAGGAGCTGGTGCATCAGTCACACACGGGTAGATGTTCCACATTTGCTGGTGCCTATCGGGGGATGGGATAAGTAGGTTGTTGAGCTTCTTGGATGCCTGATGTATTGATAGAGAAGAAACTGTCTCTAAACAGGCATTAAGTCATCGTGGATGAATCGGCTGTAGAAGATTACACCTATTGTCAAAGGGTCCCTGCTTCTGGATACCTTTCATAGTATATAGTAAATATTAATGGCAGTAGTCATAAAAATGAGAGAAATATTTCTTACACATCTACATAAGCTAAATTATTCTTTTATTATCGTACATTTAAAAAGTCTGGTCTTAAGGGTGGTTTGGAAGCTGGGACCTCTAGATGGGTTGTAGCAAGTTTCTCATTTGTCTAATGCACTTACAACTCCTCGAGTTTTCTTTCTTTCTTACTTCTTTTATTTTGTTTTTTTCATTTTACATAACAATCCCAGTTCCCATTCCCTCCTCTCCTCTCATTCCCTCCATCTACCCCCCCTCAACCTGACCCCCTATCCACTCCTCAGAGAGGGTAAGGCACATTGCTTTGGGGAAGGTCCATGATCCGCCCTGCTATATCTAAGCTGAGCAAAGTATCCATGCAAAGAGAATAGGTTCCCAAAATGCCAGTTCAAGCAGTAGGGATAAATCCTGGTGCCACTGCCAGTGGCCCCGCAGTCTGCTCAGCCATATCACCCACATTCAGAGGGACTAGTTTGGACCTATTCTGGTCCTGTCCCTGTCTGGCTGGAGTTGGTGAGCTCCTGCTAGCTCAGGTAGACTGTTTCAGTGGGTGTCCCCATCATGGTCTTGACCTCTTTTCTCATATTCTCACTCCTTCTTCTCTTTAACTGGACTTTGGGAGCTCAGTCCAGTGCTCTGCTGCTGGTCTCTGCCTCTGTTTCCATCAGTTGCTGAGTGAAGGTTCTATGGTGATATTTAAGATATTCATCAGTCTGACTACAGGGCAAGGCAGTTCAGGCATCCTTTCCTCTATTGTTTAGGATCTTAGCTAGGGTCATCCTTGTGGATTGCTGGGAATTCTCTAGTGTCAGTCAGGTTTCTTGCTAGCCCCATAATGGCTCCCTCAATAGAGATATCTCTTTCCTTGCTCCCATTTCTGTCCTTCCTCCATATTAACTATCCCATTCCCTCAAGTCCTCCTCCCCACTCTCCTTCTCCCCTCCTCTTCCCTTTCTACTCTTCCTTCTGCCCTCACCGCCATGCTCCCAATTTTGTCATGTCTATTTCCCCTTTCCAGTTGGATCTATGTATGTTTTTCTTAGGGTTCACCTTGCTACCTAGCTTCTCTAGGATCATATCCTTTGTTTTACAGCTAGTATCCACTTATGGGTGAGTACATACCATGTTCATCTTTCTGGGTCTGGGTTACTTCGCTCAGGATGTTTTTTGTCTAGTTTCATCCATTGTGTTTTCTTTTAATAATAACATTCACAAAGTATCTCCTGTGTTGAGACCCTGTTCTGGACACTGAGACCACAGGAGAAAAGAGGACCAATGGTCCCTGCTCTCATTGTATCAATATCTGAATAAATTTAGTAGCTTGGGAGCAGCTATGCGTCCTAACATTGACTGTGGTCTCACACCAAAGGAGGTGGAAAGATCTGATGGGAAGTATCCACCTGGGGAGAGGGTCCTCTACCTATGATGATCACAAAAGGGCACTGTGGACAAAAACTCGTGTAGGCATGCGCGCGCGCGCGCACACACACACATGCACACACACAAATCAATTTAAAAATAAATAGATAAAAACTTTAGAAAAACAAAACGCTGCCCTGGCAAGGGCACTTGAGCAGGGCCTTAAAGATTAGGATGAGCCGAGAGCTGAGTCCACATAAGCAGAACTTAGAGAAAGAAAACCCAGGCACAAAGGCCAAATCAGGAATCTGTATCTTGTGAGGGAGAGTAAGAAGAAAGCCTGTTTGGCCCAAACATAGTTCACCGTGGAAAGGTGTGTGAAAAGGAGTTTGGGGGCTGTGCTGTCTTCCATGTTTGTTTGTTAACTTGCTTGCTTATTATCATTACTATGTTATTGTTTTCAACCCATTCTCTTTTATCAAGAGTCTTGTTTTTCCTCCTACCAGGACTGTAACCTTACTTCACAATGGACATTTTAATCCCCTTCATGCTGCAGCCCACTGTTTCTCAATGAGCTACATCGCCTCGTCCGAGTCAAGGCAGCGTCAGAAACAAACAGCAAACACACAAATAAACAGCACCAGAGGAATTTGCAGCTGAGACTGGCTCAGGAAGGCTTCATGTCTTAGTGTAATTAACTAAAAGCTACTGTTCATCCTGCCCACTGAACAAGGTAGGGGCAAGCTGTAGTAGCTACATGCTCCTCACTGACGCCATGAAGCCACCTAAAAGTTGTATAACTTCACAGAAGCAATTAAATTGCCCTGTTTAATCAATAGTGAGGCCACCATCGATAACAGTGATTACTTGTATTGATTTGATAAGTGTAGTGAGAATAGTCACGAAGATTAGCCATTAGCTATGGCCAAGCCATGAACTCTTTAGGCTGAATCTAGAATAAGTTCTTGAACAGTCTTCCTACAGGTCTATAGGCAACTAGAAAGCTTTGCCTCCTAAAACATCTTCCCTAAAAAATTAATTAGTAAAGTCCTACTTTTTTTTTCAGAATAAAAGTTTTAACCTTTTTAGACCTTGGCAGCAAGGGTATGCGCTTTGTAGTCAGTGATTAAATATGCATTTTGTCTCTTCTAGCTGTATTGATTATCCATACTGCTTTCCTGTGGTCTTATTTTAGCCAGAACTGTAGGTTCAGTAGACACAACAGAGACCCGGATGTCTTTTGGTAAAGGATATACTCCCAGATGGATGCTGGGAAATCTAAAGGGAGACCCAAGTAAAGTCATCAGAGTTTTGAAATCTGTTTTACCCCAATGGCATTGCCATTATTTATCTCTTTTGGAGTTTAGTGCCTTGGTGTGGGAGTTTCAAAGTTCAGCATGACTTCACGTCAGCTTTTGACTAATTAATTTTGTGTACTTGTAGCCAAGGGTGAGATGCAGAACAAATAGTATATGGAAATGTTACATTAAGGATGCCTGGGAAAAGTAATTGACACACTTGAGCCTTTGCTGGTTCTTGGTATTTTTTGGGATATTTGATCAGCATTTGCAATAGCAGCAGCCTTGGGAAATGGAAGCTTAAACAGTGGCTCAGAGTGAAAAGACAGGATCTTAAGTATATTTGTATCAGTCACTATTAAAAGCAAAAAATTGCATAAAGGCTCCATCCATCCTTATCATACAACATGCAAGAGCCGTGAGGGAATGGGGCAGGAAGAGCTTTTTATCATATTCGCATTGAAAACAGCTTCACAAAAGTCTCTCCTAACCTCGGTCACTGTAAACATCTCAAGAATTCTGAGTGGCAAAAGCCTAGGCTAGGGTTTTCCCAGACAGTTCCTCTCGGAAGAAGGGGACATCGCATCCACTACAATTCACTCCGCAGTGGAAGATAAAATGCCATGTGGGACCTGTACGAGACAAAGCTCTCATGGTTCTCCTCCAAGGACTGTTTTGTTTCTAGAGATTTCTCCAGGTTTACGATAGAATGTAGAAACAGTTTTGTAGGAGAGATGGCGTGAAGCTGTATGAGAAGATGTTGCACATGAACCGGAAAGACTAAATAGATTTTGTAATTGGAAAGGATCAGCAAGTAGTTTTGAGCTCGATTTGTCTTCTTTTTACTAGGGACTCATATGAGTATGGGAAAGACTTCAAGATTCTAGAGTGATCTCTGATTCTTTGCCAAACACACTCAGTCCTGGAGCAATTTATGAGAGCAGGCCTGCTCTGTGGTGCCCCCTAAAGGAAGCTTAGGGCCTTGGCACCTCCTAAGGGGAGCTTAGGGCCTTGGCGCCTCCTAGGGAAAGCAGGGACTCTATAGCCATGCTGTTGAGGCGTGCCGTATGCATGCAAGACATGTGCTCCTTGTTATAGAGATGTCCATGTAGATCTCCTTCAACTCACAAGTTCCTAACCTGGCTTCATGGTATGAGAGATGGTGTTTTGGGTAGATCATACCAGTAGATTTCAGAAATCAGCCCCTTAGGTGCCTTCTGTGGAGTTTTACAGAAGGCTTTGTGACACTTTTGCTGGAAGCCAGTGACATTCACCCCAAAAACGGGTGCTCACTGAAATGCTTTGCTATTTTTGACATACTTATTAGTTAAGAATTGACTACTGAAACCCTGTCTCGAAAAAAAACCAAAAAAAAAAAATTGACTACTAATTTATTCTAATGTCTGAACATGAATGACATTGCAACAATAAAGGATGTACTGCAATGACCCACATACTCAGTTTAGGGAGGCCCACCTCTCGTTGCTCTTAAAGACCCCTTTAGCAGCACCTCAGAATTTCTCTTAGTTATGGCATCATCTTCACGTTGTCCACAACCATGACATTCTCTCTTCTGATGCCATAATTATCTTGTACTTACCGAGCAAGAAATTTTAGTTTGAGTTCAAAGCACTTTGATCATTTCATCTCTGTCTTTAAGTTGTTATTCAAATCTTAGTTGCCTCTGGTGGAGGCAACACCACTTTAGAAATACAATGAAACAAGCCCAGAACTCATCTGTGAGCAGCTGCTGTCCATAGTCTTCCTGGTTTTGTATGATCTTCAACACTCTGAGAATTCTAGCATCATAGGAGGGGTTTCAGTGATAACCCGTGGAAAGCGAGGCTATGTTATAGTCACTGAATCCCTCCAGACAGAAGTTAAAACTGTAAATCGTATCCACGTGGGCCCTTCTCTTATTGGAGTATTATGCATAGTTTTTTTTGTGTGTGTAAAGCGATTGTAATTATTTTCTCAGTTACTTGACTGACAAATCATTGTCTTTGGCTGATAAGCTATAGTCTTCCCTTCCAGTTTGGAGATGTTTTCTACCAGACCTGCATGCTTGCCATGTCGTCTCTCTTCTCTTTATGTTTGGGTGACAATGCAACTATGTCATATCAAGAATGGGTTCTTCGTTATCTTTCTGGTGTGCATGACACAGTGTTTTTACACTCCAAGTTCTGGTCGGAGAAGTAAATGCTGCATTATTTTATCTAGGCTTTTACATTGAGAGAATGCGGTGGCAGGGGAGAGTCTTGTTCAGCTGAGAAGGGTCACTATCTTTGGGGAGGATTCACTGTCTGTTCTCTCTGATGCTCTTCAGAGACACATGCAGGGTTTACCCTTGGACTTTGAATAATTGTTCCAAATCTGTGTGCAGTCTTAGAATCATCGTGTCCATTAGTGAGTCTATCCCCTTCTTAATTTCCTGGGTCTGGACTACTTTTCCCCCAGTATACTTGTTACTTAGAAGAATTAGAAGATAAGACCATCTACCTAGTGTTTACCTCCACTTGGATTTACAGACAGCCATGAGAAACTTCAGGGTTTTGTGATCTCTATGTGTAATTCCTGATGATAAATGCTTGTCTTTAAACACAAACTCTGTTGTCCTTCAGATCAACCCCAGAACCTCCTGTCTCTTTCATCAAATTCCAACTTCTAACTTTTATTGCATTTTCTTTTCTCCCTTGCTTTGTTTGGGTTCTATGCTGTTATTTGAGGGGGGGGGGAGTGGATTTATTATTTTACTTTTGTTTTGTGTAAGTGGAATAGGTTCTATGGCAGGCTTATTTTAGACACTCAAGCATTTTTATGTGTGATAATATATATGACTTGATATGCATGCCAAGTATGTAATCTCATTCTTTAAAATATCTTCAGGATTTCTTAGGGCTCACGAAAAATCCTTCATCTTGTATGATTTGTCTTATGTATGTGTGTGTGCTCATGAGTACATGTCCCTACAGAGGCTGGCAGTGACAGGTCCCCTCGAACTGGAGTTCCACACCATTGTGAACCTGCTGATGTGGGTGCTGGGAACGGAACTTGGGTCCTTTGGAAAAGCAGCCATGCTCTTAGCCATGAAGCCGTTTTTTGAGCCCATGATTTGTGTCTAGAGTGTTCTCTCTGACAGTCTTCTCTGTCTCTCTGAAGATGGGCAGCACATACCACACCATTCTGGAGCCTCTGCATTCATCAGTAGCCGTGAACTGCCACTATGAATGTTTGCTCTCTCTTCATCTGGGACAAAGTCTCTTTGGATGCCCAGACTGTCTGGTAATTGGGTTGTTTTGATTCCATTTGATATGAAGACTCAATGAGCAAATTTGGATGTTTGTCTGTGCGTGTATGAGTCGCCGAAATTAAAATCGGCATCTTTCCTGACATCATGGAGCTGTGTTCCTAAAAAGTGAAGTTTTCTCTGCAGCTTTGATGATTGATATGTGGAATTCCATAAAAACACAATGAAACAATGATCATGAAGGTACTTTATAAATCAGTGCATGTTTAGCACACACGGGACTATGATATTATTCTCACACACGTCATCCATGTGCCACTAATCATCGGCACCAATCAGCTGAGGGGCAGGCTTTCTTCATTGCTTCTTTGTTCTCTGGTTTCGTGCTGACCTTGACACTGGAGCAGTGACCCTGAGCGAGCTAACCTGACCGTCAGCAGTGACTGCCCCACTGCTCTTACCTGCATTTGTCAGGAGTGCTTGCACAGCACGTTTCTCACCATTGTCTCTGCAATAAAACCGCTTCTGTTACAGAAATCTTGAATCTAATTTGACAAGAGCCCACTATGAAGCCTCTCCTGTCTTTTCCCCTCCTCCCAACTGCCAATAATGTCTGTTTCAGACTTGAACTCGCCAGCTAATTGAACTTCCCTGCAATATTTTGCATAGCATCCTTCCATAGAGATGTAAGGCTATTGTTGGCCACTCTCATGACCAGAGACAAGTCACTCTGACAATGCTGAGTGGAGCTGAACAGTCTTGGAACTTATTAGGTTGTGCTTTTCATGCGAGTTAGTGTTTATTTGTTTTAAGTGTAAAATCCTTAAGGGTGGGAAAATTATTAAAAGTATTCTAGAAAAACATGAACAGTAAAGGTGTGTGATACCTAAGGCATCCTACTGCAGCGGAATCTGGCAGTAAGGAGTGCTAATCGGAGGCACGAGTACTGTACACTTCCATGGTGAAGAGTGTGGACCTCAAGTGTGACCAGTGATAACTATTTGTCCTTGGATAAGTGACTTGACCTTACTAGGTCACTTCCGTAATTCAAAGATAATAAGAATATTTGCCTCCTAGGGATGTTGATAATAAATGTAAGGTGTTTATAGCAGTGCTTGTAATGGAACAGAGGTAAAAAGCGTGTATCTGCTATTATCAACATCGTGGTCCTGTTAGTTCTTCTTAGAAAGCATTTGCGAGGTAAGCAAAGGGCAAGAGTGAAGCTATACACATTATGTAACATGAGGGTAGGGGTGTAGATTTATGCTTCCAAAAGTAGACATAAGCTAAGGGCTAGAAAAATATCAAGGATTCCTCATGGGCATTGTTTTAATAAGTTATATGTGTTATATGAAATTGATGACATCACCAGGTAGGTACCACTTTTGTGGTTTATCAAAGACAATGAAACAGGTATTGAAAGGTTAAGTAATCAACCCAGAGACCATAGTAAGTAATTGTTAAGATGTGTCTCTAACTATTCTGTGAGCTAAGCACTCTGTGTATGCTGATGGGAAGGAGCGGGGATTAGGGAAGTTGGGGGGTTAGAGATGTGGGTCTTTTGAAGATCTAAAGCCATTTATTTATGGAGTCAATTAGATATTTATGTAATGTCTTTGTATTTGAGATCACTGCAGAGAGGGAATTTTGTAAATGTCTTTTGTGAGGAAGAGAAAGGAGTGAGGGGCATGTAGAGTCGGGCCCGAGTCTGGGCTCAGGTGCTAATGCTCATGCTCAGAGTACAAAGAACTAACTAGAGAAAATGAAGGGCATGTGGGGTGTGGGAGTGATGGATCTGGGGTGCCATGGGCAGATACTCAGGTGTTTCGGGTCTCGCTAATTTAGTGACTGGGCAAGCTGGTTCAGTTTGATGTGGGAGGCTTAGTTTCTGCAGAGCTCAAATGAAGGTTTATGTAGGAACACTTCTGTGTGCCTTTAATGTTCCGAAACTCAAACATCCTTATGCTGCCTACATTGACACTGGGAGTTATCAGTGCCATTTCTTTAACGTCCCTTTTCTATTTTGTGTTTGTGCATTGGCTATTCTTTCATTTAGCCCAACTGTCCAGGTTGTCCTGTGACTTTACTGTGTGATTTGTTTCATCACAAATCACCAATACTGGAGGGAGTGTTCCACATCCTGGACTTCTCATCTTTCCGAGTGGCCACAACATAAGGGCCCACAATCAATGCTGTTCATACTCTTGGTAATGGTACAACAATATCCAGTGCCAGTAGTGTTGAATCTAGCACGTATGAATACTCCATAAAGTCCATCTTCAGGTGCTTTTAGAGAGAACCTGCTTTTTTGTAAGGTACTGGTTATGTACATAGAAAACTAAACATGAGTCAGATGACCCCAGCTCTCGAGAAGCTTACCAAAAAGAGAATCTATACAACCACACTAGAACTCAGGTTTCCAAGGGCTGAGAAGCCCTAACTGATTGAGTCCTTCCCTAAACACCTTCAATCCCCATGACAACACCCCCACCCTGTGGTTGGCTGCTATCCCCTAGGCCATTTCATGGATGCAGAACTAAATACTGCCCTCTCTGGCCAAGGGAGCAGCATGGCCTTTCAAGTTCTGGGTGGAAGGCCATGTCCTAGGGAAGAGCCACAGTCTCTTGATGATGATGAATGTTGATGAGTCATGGAGACTGCCTTCAAGATGGGCATGTGGAAGATGAAGGGAAATGGACTGGGGTTTCCAAGGTCCTTTGTTGGATCACAGTGATGGCAACGTAAGAGGAAAGGGTGTGTTGTGGGAATATCTCATGGAGCCTTGACAGACTGAAGGTAGGAGTCAGAGGACATGTTAAAGGCAGAGCGAAGCTATAATTTGGAGGACCTTGAATACTCTCTGCATGTCAGGTAAGGGAATGGCCTTCATGAAAGTCATAATTCTACATCCTGCAAGTAGCTGGTTGAGTAAATCCCCGTCTGCAATCACATCTGATGAATTTCCCCATATCTATAGCCCTTATACTCGCCTGGATATCTAACCTCCCCCACCCCATGGCTTTCTCCCAGTTCAAGGAGACATGGTTAGACTAGAAATTTCATAGGGCCCTCTGCTGGTCCGGTCTCCCCTGCAGACCTGGTTTATATGCATAACAGTCCTAAGGGGAAGGAAGCCTTGTCAATCTGCCTTACCTGACAGAGCCTTAAATCCTCTGAACTCTGCTTCTGCTCTTGGGCATGTGCCAAGTGACATACTGAGAGAGAGAGAGAGAGAGAGAGAGAGAGAGAGAGAGAGAGAGAGAGAGAGAGGAGTTCTGAGTTGGGGGGGTTGGGGCAGGTGTGGGTCAGCGATAAACAGGTCTTACCCATGGTGTTGTCTCTTCCTATGCTAATGAACTCATCACCAGCAAAGGAATTTAGTGCGATGATTTCTCCAAAAGTCATCGGCCCCATTGCAGCCTTGCCTAAAAATATAAACATACCCTTCCTGGGGACAGATTTGCATTTTTGGGTGAAAGAAATTCATATATATGGCAAAGATGCCTCTGTAATTATAGAAAGTTTATTTCTGTCCCCAGATGTCAGCAATCAAATTCCCCATAAATGTATTTTGTGTAAATCTGTCGGCAGCTGGCCTCCATTCAGTTTTCTGGAGATATTAGCCTGTCTTTGAGTTTATGACAAAGTTAAAAATTATTCATTAAACTGACCTGCAGTATATTCAGTAACTGGAAAATTGCCTTGCAGTTCTATTTGGTTTGTAGATGTGATCACAAGTAAATTTTTAACTTAATTAATTGGCCGTTTCTGTTGACAAGAAATTTATGTGGTAATAATTTGCTCGAAATAGATGCCGACTGTAGGAAATGAGATATCCATCATAGGCTTGTGTTCCAGCAGCTGCACAGTGGCTATTATGAAAGTATTTCAGCCTGCGTCGACCCCAGTGTTTGTGCAGTCAAGATTATATATACCCACGATCCATGGCCTGCCAGAGAGGCGCTGGTGGAGGTCTATGATAACAAAGACTCCGTGATTTATGGCTTGCTGTGAAAGCAGAGCTTGATGAGATTAAACAATTTCATAGCACAAGTGTTTCTCAAGACCTGATTTGTAGTTGCACGCTGATGGTAAATCACATTTATATATCTGCAAGCGTGCTCAGCAGAGGACTGCAATTACAGTTTAAGACAGCTACTTTTTATTTAATTTTTATCCTGGTTTTGTCTCTTTTATATCCCCTTCGTCTGCAAACCGTTCACCTTCACAAGTCCTTTCGTGGTTAGGAGGCCAAAGATTGAAGTCAATGATCTTCTTCTTGTCCCCCTGCCAGCCAGGGAGGGAGGCGGGGGAGGTTCTCAGAGCAGTGTGAACTGGCTCAAACTGGATTTGACTGGTGTGAGCTCTTTGTTCCCTTCTGTGTCCTGTTTTCCTTCTCCTGTGGGTGGATAGCAGACACTTGTGCTTCTTGGCACACAGGTGGAGACCAGAAGACTTCACCGTGCCGCTTTGGCTTTGGAGGGTGTTATCAGGGACAGGATATGCAGGAGAGATGAGGATTATATTCATTTCTGAAGTCGGATTGCAAGGTTGTAGGAGAGCTCAGGCCTCACAGCTGGTTCCTCTTGGGAGTGACATTGCAACTGTGCTCCTCTTGAGTGGGACCTCGGATCTGTGCTTCCCTTGAGTGTGACATTGGAATGCTGCTTCCCATGCAAACCTGTGAGGACTAAGCAGTCCATTTAGTCGTGTGGTCTTTTTTTTTTTTTTTTTTTTTTTTTTTTACTTATCTGCTGTGGACACATCCTCATCCCTGTGCTAAACAGTGGGACAAACACCTCTGTTTCCATAATGATCTATGTATGTTGCTAACACATAATGAAAACAGTATAACAACAATAATGACAATAATAATATAGTCTTAAATGGTTGGTGCTCACATTGCTAGAATTCAGAAGGAAAGGGAGCAGTGTCACTCTTAGCTGAGGAGGCTGAGGAGAAAGAACAAGCCAGGGACTTAGAGAGTAGATCATAGCAAGCACTGGGAAGAGAAAATTCTAGACATTGCAGTGGTCTGCATAGTGGAAGCCATGGGCTCAAGCCCAGGCTCTCTGAATAATTCTAACAACGACATAATAATACCTGTAGTTGGGTGTTTGTTGTGTGCCCTGATCTGCATTTCCAGTGCGTCATTTTAGTAACCCTTGGAAACCCAGTGGAAACCCACTCTTGAGATCATTTACTTTCGAATGTTTCGTTGTTTTTCACCAGGGAATGTAGAAACTAGCAAGGAAGCACTCCTCTCCAAAGCTTCCAGTTAAAGCTCTAAGACAGTGAATTCTCAACCCGTGGGTAGCAACCCCTCTGGGGGTCAAATGACCCTTTCAGAGCGGTCACCTTAGACCGTCTGAAAACAGAGGCATTTACATTACAGTTCATAACTATCAGAATTACAGTTATGAAGTAGCAGTGGAAATAGCTTTATGGTTGGGTTGCCACAATGGAGAAACTGTATTAAAGGGTCATAGCATTAGGAAGGTTGAGAAGCACTGCTATAACTCAGGTTGCTTCTGTTTCCCCCAAAGCACTCAAGTTTGGTCTTTGTGGCAGTCTTAAAAATGGCCTCCCTAATATGTCCACACACCAAAGGTGGGCCTTAAAACATACAAATGTTGCCTCAGGTAGCAAAAGGGATTTTGCCGATGTAATTCAGGGTCTTGGCTGGGTATACACTGTACTATTGGGATGGACTGGTGGAATTTGTTGGGTGGAAGGACTCAGGGTGATATGATGGAGTCTGAGACAGAAGGAAAGAAATACATGGTTGCAGGAGCTACTCAATGCATCTTCACCCCTCACAGCATCAAAAAGGGACATCTCAATTCCACCCAGTAGGGCCATTTACCTCTAACAGTCAGACAGTATGTCTCTGCTGTTTTAAGCTACTAAGACCATGACAGTTTGTTGTAACAGCAAACAGAACAACTGTACGAGCCAGCACATTTTACTGGGCTCTACAGTGAGTCTGTACCTGATTGTAATAGGATGCTAAAGGCCGTTTAAGATAAATGCTTTCGATTTCTGTACTTCCCCAGATTCTTCCCATCTACTAGGACAGTGATATTTCTGCCCATTTTGCTCACAGACCCCTAGTGCCTAGGACAAAGCGTGATGTACTAGACATCCATTAAATGTGTTCAGGGATTAAATGGATGTTGTCATCATGTCTCTCGAGTATGCTTGACCGTTCTGTTCAGGATCCAGGCTTTTTCCAAGCCAGGTTGCTTATGTCAGAACTCGTCATTTATGAGGGATAAGGGGTGCAATGATTCTCCATTTCTTGTCGTCTACAAACTTGTAATATATCAGAGTGACAAGGAGGTTATTAGAGCCTAGATTGAGAATCTCTAATAAATCCATATGCATTGTTAATCATGCTAAATGTATATGTGTATATACTTATATATATATATGTGTGTACATATGCATGCACACATATATGCGTTTTCATAGATTACATTTTTTCTTGGCAGCAAGAGAGTGGGTGCGTTTTATAAAAAGCTCCTGAGACTCTTATATCCTTCACCCCTGTGTTGGCTTTTGTCTTTTATTTGATAAACAGTGTTTTCTTTTTAAAATTTCTAATGCTTTTAGATCTTTTTTTTCAAAGAGTTTTCTTTATTTTATGTATATGAGTGTTTTGCCTGCATGAACATATATGTACCACGTATGTGCCTGGTGCCCATGGAAGCCAGAAGAGGGCATTGGATGCCCTGGAACTGAATTTTCAGATGGCAGTGAGCCCCTATGAGAATGACTGGAACTAAAGGCGGGTCCTCTCCAGAAGCAGCCAGTGCTGTCCACCCCGAGCCTTCTCTCCAGCCCCGGTCCTTTCCAGGATCAGCCAGTGCTGTTCACCCTGAGCCCCCTCTCCAGCCCTAGTCCTCTCCAGGATCAGCCAGTGCTGTCCACCCTGAGCCCTCTCTCCAGTCCTAGAAGTGACACAGCCTGCCTATTTCTTATTCTAAGTTTTATGCCCCTGGAGTCTGCTGGGTGCTTAAGAGCCAAGGCTTCTTCACCAGCAGAGCACAGATGTTAAACTGACCAATGAAGTTCTTTATTGGGGAACAATCCAATCCTCTATCTTTGGCCAGGCTTCCGGAGACCTGCTTTGAAAATCTGGGGAAAGCAGAGAGCTGTTTCTCCCTCTAGGGTACTAGTGTATTAGCCTCCCAATAAAAGTTAATTGAATTTAATTTTATGTTTTAAGTGTGATGCATTTTAAAGTTCTCCCCAGTGCTAGAGTCCCCATTGAAAAGGCAGTAAATTCATATTATTAAACCACCAAATGTAATTCAGCTCAAATAAGCATATTTGGCAATCTTTATTCTGGGTGTGTGGGACTGACCTTGTCTTGAAACTAAATCATTTCATCCCAGACAAAGTCTGTTTGGAGTTAATTGAGGAAGCCATGGAGAAGTGCACTGGGTCACTCAGAGCTTTTTATTCTTTCCTTGGCCCTCGCTCAAAGAGTTGCCATGGTATACACTTCTCATTGCCAGGGTCTCCAACATCTTATAAATGCCAAAAGTTACCATAGTGTAGGAGGTGATCAAGTGATGGAGGTCTTCCCTCTGGAGATTGCTCATCTGATGACCTGCTTCTCTGGCTCATTTGAACAGGGTTAATTTGTTGCTGGAACATTACAGAGTAGCATGTGGTAGGAGAAAGCACACTGGGTTGGAACTCAGACAGGCCTAATAGTGAACCCAGCACATCCATTTACCCAGCCAAGTGACCTCGGGGTTGGCAGAGAGCATCACTTCTGTAGACTGGATGCTAAAATGTTCAAACGTTCAATTTAGGTTTCTTGGCTGCTCTGTGGAATGACCAGAGGGAGGACGAGTTCAGTAGTGATTCAAGGTCAACACAGCCAGAGATTCAGACTCTCAAACTCTTGTCCCTTTGTACAAAGAGAACAGTTCCCTATGCCAGTGGAAACCAACCCGCCAAGGGTCTTCAAATGAACTCTGAACGAACTTCCCGCTGCTTTGTGTGTCTGAGGCATCTGGGGCACCTTCTTCCATGATGATCATGATGTAGATGGTCAAGCCCCACCCACCAAATCCTTCCATCTTAAAAGAGTAGAAATGCCTGAAGGGACTATTATTTCCCAACCCCCCAAATGTGTCTGTTCAAATTCCAAGATCCCCAGCTCATAATGTCACAGCAACATTTTGCTACTTGATGTGGAAAAATTATCACTGTGAAAAATATCTGTCTTGGTATCTTCTTTTCAGAAGTGACCATTGTGTTACATTATCAAATAGTGCTATTAACATACTATTTTTGTTATCAGTGGCAGTGTACAAGATTACAGATGCCCTAACTCATGATAAAGTTCATTCCAGTTAGCTGCTGTAAGTTTTAAATATAAGTTTAAAAGAAAATTGAATCAACAGAATCTCATAGCCCAGCAGTCTAGCCTTAGTGTGTTCAAAACGCCTTTAGTTAGACAGAGTCAGCTACCCCAAAGTTCACTTTGTGAAGAACTGTTGCATAGTTCATGTCATTTCTTGAATAACTGTACCTAAAATGTACTGAGAACAGAGGTTCAGTTGCTTCTTCTTAGATCACATAGCTTCACAGTCCCTGCGCAGCATCAAAAGAGACAATTCCTCCAGTGAGATGGGAAGTCTAAGTGTGGCTTCTGTGGAGCGCATGCGGTTTTCACGTAGCTGAGCAGTCCTAGTGAAATGCAGTGTGCTGGAGACTGTAGGTTCTAAACTAGCCCTGTGGGTTTATATCGCGTGGGAACCTTTTGGGGGAAGAAAACAATGCTAGAACACCCGCAATATCTCCCCTTTCATTGCCAAAGGATTTCTTTCACCCAAGAGTGCCTGGGTTACTTATCTAAACATTTTGGCAGGGAATTTACTGTTATATTCTGCCATTTTTACACAGATGCATCTTGCCTTATAGATTGCATGTATCCTATTAAACTCTGATTTGAAGTTGAAAATGCTCTTCAAAACTCCTTGTTTACCAAACATCATAGCTCAATATCACTGACCTCAAATCTACTCAGAACACTCCCACCTGTATTTGAGCATTATCATTCAACGTGGAACCTCTTTTCTAATTAAATGTTAACCATCTCATATAATTTAATGAAGGTTATAATAAAAACTAAAAATATAATAGTTGTATAGATACACTTCTATACCACCATAGAGTAAAAAGTTCCATGTTGAACCATCTTAAGTCTGGGTCCATATGTATTCTCATCTGACTGCCTTGTTCCCAGCACAGTTGGCTATGGACTATTTTGAATGTGTCTGTGTGTATGTGTGTATGCTTCTGTTTGTGGCGAACAAAGTATGGCCTTCACAGCTATCCATCTGGCCATTTTAAGACAGGGTCTCTCAATGCTCTGGTGCTTACCAAGTGGTTTTGACTGACCAGTGAGTGAGCACAAAGGGTTTGCCTTTTTAAGCCCTAAGATTACAATTCCATGTTGCCCTGCCTGGCTTACTTTGTTTTTATGTTAGTCTGTAGATCCAACACCAGTCTTCATGCTTGCAAGTAAGCAGTTAATTTACTCAACTACCTTCCCAACCTCTTGGCCTATATATATATATATATATATATATATATATATATATATATATATTTGTCTTTATGCTGTCTACTCAAACATAACCCATTTAAAAAGGGTCAGACCAACTTCCATCTTCATAGGCACCTTTGCCTATCCACTCGCAATTTCACAAAGGTACTGTTCCAAATTCTTGCCTAACACTGTGGGTGCCAACAATGCTTGTGCCATGTGGCATGGTAGTCTTCTGCTGGTCTTTCATGATTTGTGTGTTTTCAGGCATTCTATCTGTAAGTTCTCTGAGGACGGGGATACTGAGATCCTGTCGTAGCACATACTGAAAAGTGGTATCATTAGATTCTAGTAAAATGCCAGCTGTGTCAGCCTGCCCACATTTATATAGGGGATGTGTTCTTAGTAAGCAGAAATCTGGTGGGTGTCTTTTGTTTGTCCCTCTTTATAGACATGTGCTGGTACCATCTTGTTGACTCATTTCCAAGGACGGAGAAGGTGCTTACTGAGAACCAGCTCGTTCACCATGTGCTATTAAAACAAACTAAAACCCAAACCCTAAAATAAAATAAAATAAAAAAAAACCACAAACAAGTAAGTCAGCCAGTTTCCCTCAGAGGAACTCAGGTGACAAGTGAAATTGTTGGGTGCCAATATGAAGTTTAATTTTATTTGAATATCTTTGCTGTGGTGAAACAAATGGTTTGGGAGTAGTTTTGCATTATAAAAGTAAGAATTGCTAGGAAAAAGGCTCCATGTCCTGGTTTTCGTTGATTTATTTGGATCGGGGTGACACAGCAAACATTTCAACCAATTTTCCTGAAATTTGTAATTGACTTTTATTAGTAATTCATGAGTTGAGCAGTGTCCAATCTCAGATTTAAAGAGGGGCTTCTTTGGGCATGGAAAAGCAGTTATTTTCACAAGACATCGTGAGCGAGAACTAGGAGCTAGTACAATACAAACTATAGACTCGTCAACTGCCATTTACCTCCTTGTAGGGGAGGAGTCTTTTACTGTTCAGCAGAGCACATGCAGCCTGGTAAAACTGACCTGTCTGGGAATGTACTTGTCATTTCTTTCCTGATTTCTTAGGAGATCAGATAATGCCTTAGTTTTAGTTTGGAGACATGAACCTTTGACATGAGTGACTCCATTTTGGTTTGATCTTAAGAAACCTTAGCCCAAAGGAGTACACTGACTTATAAATTTCACCCAACAGAATTCTTTAGTGTGTTTTTTAAATGCTATAATAGAGGGCCGGAGAGATGGCTCAGTGATTAAGAAACTTGTTGCTCTTACAGAGGACCTGGCTTTGGTTCATAACATCCACATGGCATCTGACAACCATAACTCTAGTTTCAAAGAGTCTGACACCCTCTTCTGACTTCCATGGGAACTGGACACAAGTAATACACAAATATATATGCAGGCAAAGCACCCATACTCATAAAATAAAAGTAAACCTTTAAAATAGTATAACCGAACTTGTTCCTCCAACTCCAAGTACCACTTCTTTACAAAGAAAAATTGTGGTTGATGCTAGAGAGTCTATGAATTAAAGGTGTTTTCCCTTGTAAAACCTGAAAAAAAGATTCTTAGGGAGAGAGAGAGAAAGAGAGAAGAGAGAGAGAGAGAGAGAGAGAGAGAGAGAGAGAGAGAGAGAGAGAGAGAGAGAGAATGTATTGAGTCTAAACCAGTCAGTCATTCAGGGCACATGATGGTATTTCAAGCCAAAGCAAATTAGATGAAGCTTTGGTCTCTGCCCAAGATAATAAAAATTCCCTTATAAGGATACATTTCCTCCAGAAATGAGGCAACCATTGACATCTAATAAGAAGGACATGTTGAAAACTTAAATAAATGAGTCACTTAGCAACAGCCTTTCCAGGTAGGATGGTAGGACGGTAGAGTTAAGGAAGTTGACTTTACCTGTGATTAGACATAGTCACTGGGTAATTTCTCTAAAAAGGGTGAAGCTTAGTCTCTGTGGCTAATGTAGAAGTTTCTGGATTTTTTTTTAATGAACAGATAACTTGGAGGAAAGAATAAAAAGCTGAACATGGATTATATTAAATTATTTTCTACCTCCAAGCTCTTACTGTTTACACCAGAAAAAAAAATTGACTCTATCTTTTCAAGAGCCTGAGTTGTACCTGCTGGATCAGCAGAGTGGCAGAATTGGCCTTGGAGAATGAAACTTCTCATTCTTGGAGAACTTATTTGAACTGTTTGATTTGCCTTTTGTTTTTCAACCTCATCGAACTCCGCTGGTCTTATATTGTAGACAAGGAACATTTTGCTTAACATAGTATTCCAAGCACCTGGATTACAAGTAGACACCAAGTACTCTTGCTGTGGGAAGATGGCTCAGCTGGGTTGTGTTTGTTGTACAACCAGAGAGTTCTGAGGTCACCTCCTGGAACCCCAGTTACACAGTCATGCATGATGGTATGTAGTTGTAATTGCAGTCTCGGGGAGGCAAAGATGGCTAGATCACTGATGGCTCACTGACTAAGCAACCTAGCCTACTTGGTGAGTTCTAAGCCAGAGAGACCCTATCTTAAAACACAGTGGAAGTTGACAGAGGAGCACAGGTAAGGTAGACTTCTGGGCATCTGCACACAAAGAACACCCCACATATACATATTAAAGATACTCTTAAAGATACAGGGAATATCCTTTAATAAAGGCCATTGCTTCTCTCTGCCATCTCAGAGGATATTTGGACACGCTCTGGGTAACTATGACCCAGTATTTGCATTAGGATTTGGTAAAAACAAGTGTTGGACTTGAATAGAAGACATGTCACGATTCTAACAAAACCCCAATGGCTTGTTCTTATAAGTGTCTTATAACCGACAGCATGGAATGGGGGAGCATTACCTTGACAAAAGGACTCTGTAAGTGACCACTTAAATTCTGATGTTTTCAGAGCATCTAATGGGATCAGGCTACCTGGCTCATGTCGCAGATTTTGACAAGTATTGAGAAGAAGTAGAATCCTCAAGAAAGGAACGCGAGGATTCTCCAGATTGTGTGGATGTTACTGAAAGCACTGCAAGGGCAGCCATTACCATCAGGCCCTCAATGCTGTTTCCATGCTTTTGTAGACCCGATGGATATTCTGAAATCTTCAGACCCTGCAAGGGCAGCCATTTCCATCAGTCCTCAGTGCGGTTCCCATGCTTTTGTCTGCGCCTCAGTCCATGGTCATGCGTGCCTCTCCTTGCTTAGTGTGGCAGAATGAGTTACTGGGATATGGAGCAGAATCATGCATATACCTGTACAATATTTTGAATACTCCCCAAATTGCCAATTACTTGTTATAATCTTCTTAATGGGCTTAATCCTTCAGCTGGCTTATAGATTAAGTAGAGTACATTAGCTCTTAAAACATTTCCTTAAATGCTTAACTGAATCCTGGAATGAATTTGCTTCCTTGGTAAGGCTGGGTTGAAAAGCTAAGCTCTGCAAGAAGACCGAATTATTATTGTTGGGGCAGACTTGCTCTGTGGCTCAGGCTGTCTTCAGATTCTAAGTCCCCCTGTCTCATCCCCTTGACTGTTTCGATTAGAGATAAAAGTCATCATGCAAGATTGAAATGTCTTGAAACACTAACTTCTTAACGCATAAGAAAATGCATTGAAATTGAGATTTCTTTTCTTTCATGCGAAATGATCTCTGGGAGACTTTCCTATTTTGTGGTGACCATGGCTAGGTAGACAGTGCTTCTTTAGAGGAATATCCATGCTTTCCACTCCTTGAAAATGGAACCTGAGTGGACTCATGTAGCATTTCTGAGAGAGAACAATGGCTATGAGAAGCAGTTATGGCGGTGGGTCTCAACCTTCTGATGGAGGAAGGTCATTGGCTAATAAAGAAACTGCCTTGGCCCATTTGATTGGCCAGCCTTTAGGTGGGTAGAGTAAACAGAACAGAATGCTGGGAGGAAGAGGAAGTGAGCTCAGATGCAGGGCAGCTCCTCTCAGAGCCAGATGCGATGCAGCCAGTCGCCAGGTCAGACATGCTGAATCTTTCCTGGTAAGCGCACCTAGTGGTGCTATGCAGATTATTAGAAATGGGCTAAATTAATACGTGAGAATTAGCCTAGAAGAGGCTAGATATAATGGGCCAGGCAGTGTTTAAAAGAATACAGTTTGTGTGTTGTTATTTCCAGGCATAAGCTAGCCAGGCGGCTGGGAGCTGGGTGGCAGGAACGCCAGCCCACAGCTCCTACAACAACCTTCCAAAGCTGCAACCCTTTAATATAATTCCTCATATTATGGTGACCCCCAACCACAAATTATTTCCTTGCTACTTCATAACTGCAATTTGACTACTGTTATGAATGGTCATGTAAATATCTAATGTGTAGGATATGTGGTACGTGACCTCTGTGGGGATCGAGACCCACAGGTTGAGAACCACTGATTTATGGGCATGCATGACACAAAGAGGTATCATAAGATAGTTTTCTGGTCTTAGATTAATACAGAATGCTAGTGAAAACCCTCCCATTAACCCAGAGAGCCACAGTGCAAGACATTTTGCAGATGGTCCAACGTGGGGATTTTTGAGCTACAATTTTCAATTATTTTCTTTTTTTCTTCCAAGGAACAGCCAGTGAGCGTTATTGCAAAATGAATCGGAAGTATTTGGGGGAGCTCAGGAGGGATGCACCATCCGGTATTTCCCCTTATCTGTTTGCTTTCTCCTCCCTTTTTCTTCCCTGCCTTTCACTGTTGGATCTCAGAATAAATAGCACATACACGTCTTTAACTAGGAAAATCAGAGGCACAGTCACCTGGGATATTATGATGAACAATGTACATTTTATGTACACGGTGTCATAATAATTTAAAGTGTCATCTTAATCTATTTACGATCTTCTAATGACTGAAATGTTTTATGGTTGCGGGGGATATTTTATCACTGAAGTTTTAATGGCTGAATCACTAACACCTGGCTGTCTGGAATGCTTTTCTTTTTTCCAGTTAGGCATTTAAATGCATTTCTGGGAGGCCCAAGGGGTGGGATGTGACATATAAGCTCTTAAAAGGAGGGAAATCAGTTCTTGATATCTTAATGATATGTGAGTATCTGCATGCTTAGCATTAATGCTTTTAAGTAGAATGGCTTGATTAAGGCCCTTGGTGGATGTGGTCCCTCTCTGCCTTTAAACACCCTTCCTTGAGAACTCACACGTGGAAATGCTTTGTTTATGTCTACCCCTTTAAAAATTCTCAATATTTCATACGTGTGTTTTCTTTGTTTTCTACCTTTCCAATTTGTCATTTTTCATCACCTTTGTACTTTTCTCTGCTTGACTGGCTTCCAAAGCAATTCAATTACTTCTTTATTGAAAATTTTCTGTAGTCCTTTGTTTTGTTTATTTGGCTGCTAGGTGAAAGTTATATACAATTTTATACTTCTGTGTATACAACTTCTGATCCCTGGGTCACCAAACAGTTGCTTAAAGAACACCACAATTCTATACCTCTGTGTTTACAGCTTTTCGTGCCTGGGTCAACATACAATTACTTAAAGAAGACCAGACACGTACGCATGAAAACATCACTGAAGCATACAAGTCAAAGTGTAATTAAGCCCATTGCAGGCCTCGGTGGATGTTTACTGATGATGATAGCGGCACTAAATTATCTGGTACAGGCCAGGAGAGGTCAGTGCAAGGTTGCCAAGCAGACTGCCTTAAGCCCTCATAGAAAAGAACTGTGTTTCCTCCTCCTGTTAGTAGGCCATGTAGACAGCCTTCCAGTGAGGTGCCCTATGTAGTTTCCATAGTAACCCACTGGAGGAATTCAAGGTGATGCTTGCGTCCACAGTTTGTCAGAGGAGAGACTTCTGAGACCATCAGATGAGTACATTGCCAAGCTCACACTGTTGGGGAGGCAAGAGATCACAGTCAGGAACCCAGTCTTCCAGGTGCAGATCTACTTTTTGACCTTTGCTATGTTGCTGGCAGCCACAGAGTTCCTTGCAGAGTGTCTTGTGACCAAGTTGTTGCCTTACAATGGGTATGTGGCACTAAATGTAGTTGAATGTGCATCACCTTTTCATATGCAATGCCTGAAAATATAACAGCAAATCTCTGTGTATTTTTCTCCAATGAAGATTGACTAGACTGATGAAATAATGATAGGCTTTGCTTCCTTTCTTATCAACTAACGGTGTTCCTGGTGACAAGTCCCTGTAATACTGCTTTCTGATTCATGATACATGCTCGGTGTTGCTTCTATTTTCCAGGTAGATTGGGCTAATGTTTCCATACAAGCCTGTTTTGACTGACACTAGAAAGCCTTGTGTGATGGTTTGTCACTGGGCAGTTAAAATAGAGAAAGAGTCTGTCCCCATAGAGACATGTCTGAGAAACTACAGACATGGCTGCATATGGTGACCCCATGTCTTTGAATGAGCAACTGCTCTAAAATTTTGGGAACAAAAGAATGAGAACCGCTGTGCTTGCAAATTTGGGGGGGAAGAAAAAGAGTCATGGATATCTTTAGGTAAATATTTATTTAGCCCTATATCTATAAAAATATAATATTTACCTTAGGATACTTGTAGGATAGATGAAGCTACCAAAAACAAAAATATTTTTGTTGACATAGAGACATGAAGAATTATCCAGTGGTGTCTGGAGAAATAGCTCAGCAGTTAAGAGAGCTATAGAATCTGTAGGTGCCACCCTGACACCTGGCCTCTGTAGCACAGCCATCTGCAACTCAAGTTCCAGGGGACCCAGCACTATGCTCTTTTTTGCCTCTGCAGTCACTGGCACAATGTGGTCTCCACACACACGTAGATATAAAAAATATAAACAAATCTTGAAAACAATTATACATCCAATGTCTTTTTTATGTTGATGTCATTTCAGAATTTTTTTCCCTAAATTTCTTCCTAGTGGTGTGAAATAGGTGATTTTAGGTGGTGTGGGCTAAGTCAATGGCAACACAATTTAGCTTTTTCTAGATACACAATTTGGTTCTTCATATTTGAACCTGAGGGAGATAACTATTAGGAGTTCGGAGCCTCTCCAATTAGTCAAATTAATGAGCCAAAGGCCACATATGACAGGGTCATCTACAATTTCTACAAATTTTATAAGGTTCCCATGTTGATATACACGCACACACACACACACACACACACACACACACACACACACACACACACACACATATATATATATAGACATGTATATGTATATATATTTTTTCCCAGAAAGGGTATGTAAAATGGCCCAAACAATGACCCATCCCTCACAGTTATCTCCAAGAAGTAACTCGGGCCTCTTGAAGGAAATCAATCTCATTTCAAGCTTTGGGGTCAGTGACCAGGGACTCTGCTGCTTCTGTCTCAGGCTATGCAATGTCTATCCTTTCAGGAGCAGTGTGTCTGTTGGATAATTTGTCATTTCTGTTTTTAAGTCAAGACAGATCATGGTAGAAGTTCATTGTTCCAGCTGTAATTCTCCCAGGGTTTGAGAACTAAAACAAATAACCAGGCTGGGGAGGTGGTTAAATCATTGAGTTGTTTGCTGTGCCCGCTTTAAGCCCCATGTTCAGTCACCCACGTAAACAAGCTGAGAACAGTGACACACCTCTCTAATGCCAGGGTTAAGCAGACAGATGTAGTGGGGAGCTGCGGGCCTCTTCCCACAGCCTGGCTCATGGCTGCCTGTACAGCTAGCTTTATACCCGAAATAATTACACGGAAACTGTATTCTTTTAAACACTGCTTGACCCATTTCTGTTCATGTGTGTAGCACCCCAAGGTGCGCTTACCAGGAAGATTCTAGCCTACGTCCATCCTGGGTCAGAGTTTCATCGCATCTGCTCTGGAGAGGAGAGCATGGTGTCTGTCTTTCAGAGGAGCTGCCCTGCATCTGAGCTCACTTCTTCTTCCTCCCAGCATTCTGTTCTGTTTACTCTACCCACCTATGTTCTAACCTGTTGAAATATGTGCGGCGGGTCTGCTTCCCACCGCCACCTGGCTAGCTTTACCAGAAATAATTACATGGAAACTGTATTTTTTTTGAACACTGTCTGGCGCATTAGTTCCAGTCTCTTATTGGCTAGCTCTCATATCTAGATTAACCCATTTTTAATATTTTGTGTAGCACCACGATCTGGTGGCTTACCAGGGAGATCTTAACCTGTGTCTGTGTCTGGTGGGCGAATCATGGCGACTCCTGACTCAGCTTCTTTTTCCCAGCATTTTCTCTGTTTACTCCACCCACCTAAGGGCTGGCCTATAAATGGACCTAGGCAGTTTCTTTATTAATTAACCAATGAAAGCAACAGATTAATACAAGACCCATCTCCATCATTTCCCCTTTTTCTGTTTAAACAAAAAAGAAAGACTTTAACTTTAACATAGTAAAATTACATATAACAAAACAGTTATCAAGTAAGAATTATAGTTACAATATTTATATCTATTTTATCTTTTATCATAACTAAGGAAAACTATAACTATAACTAACCATTTTTTAACTCCATCAAAGACTCCAGAAGGATATAATATTACCTAAGCAAACAAGAGATACAAAACTCTAGAAATGACAGAGACATTTTACTGTCTGGACAGTCACCCAAAGTTTTTTTGTACCGTTGGGGCATCCATCTTTAGCCTTTAGGCCCATAGTATCCAGAGACATTTTTAGGAAGCAGGAAATTTCAAAGACAGTTTAGTCACTATCTGCTGTGTCCTGTAGAATGTCTCATAGACTTTTTTATGAGTCAGGAACCCCAAAAGACCATCTCACCTTTAGGCAAGTTTAGCAGTCCTCTTTCTGCAGGTTCTCTGTGTCCAGTTTATGTAACAGTCCAGGCAAGAGCAGTTTTTTGTCCAAATGGCTATCAAACTCCTTAAGGAGCCTCTTTGGTGCCCATCTTCCTCTTGAAGTAGATTGGTGCTGCCAGGAGCAGACGTGTCTCATTATCATGAAAAGCCCTAAGTTATTAAAACATTAAATGTCATATTTTGTAGTCTTTGAAAGATATGAAGAATGCCTATCTAGCTGAAATATATCTATGCACATCTAGAAAATCTAACTATCATGACTAAAAGCTTGACAATTATCGATGATTATCCATTAACAACCTATATACATTACATTTTTAAATGAACTATACAATCACAATACCTTAATCAAGATTAGAAATATGCATATACATATAACAAAATTGACCTTAAAATCCACACCAATGCAAATTATTCATATCTATATCATATCCCCCTTTAAATGTAAAAGAACATTTATAAACCATATTTGGGAACGTCTGGCCCATTAGTTCCAGTCTCTTATTGGCTAGCTCTCATATCTAGATTAACCCATTTTTAATATTTTGTGTAGCACCACGATCTGGTGGCTTACCAGGGAGATCTTAACCTGTGTCTGTGTCTGGTGGGCGAATCATGGCGACTCCTGACTCAGCTTCTTTTTCCCAGCATTTTCTCTGTTTACTCCACCCACCTAAGGGCTGGCCTATAAATGGACCTAGACAGTTTCTTTATTAATTAACCAATGAAAGCAACAGATTAATACAAGACCCATCTCCATCATTAACCTATGAGGGCCAAGCAGTTTCTTCATTTTTAACCAATGACCTTCCTCCATCATTTCCCCCTTTTCTGTTTAAACAAAAGGGAAAGGCTTTCACTTTAACATAGCAAAATTACATATAACAAAACAGTTATCAAGCAAGAATTACAGTTACAATATTTACATCTCTTTTATCTTTTATCATAACAAAGGAAAACTATAACTATCTATCTATTCTTCAACTCCATCAAAGACTCCAGAAGGATATAATATTACCTAAGTAAATAAGAAGTAAGCAACTTACAAAACTCTAGAAATCACAGAGACATCTCACTGCCTGGACAGTCACCCAAAGTTCCTCTGTACCGTTGGGGCATCCATCTTCGGCCTACAGGTCCATAGTATCCAAAGACATTTCCATGAAGCAGGAAATTTCAAAGGCAGTTCAGTCACTATCTGCTGTGTCCTGCAGAATGTCTCACAGACTCTTTCATGAATCAGGAACCCCAAAAGATCATCTCACCTTTAGGCAAGTTCAGTAGTCCTCTCTCTGCGGGTTCTCTGTGTCCAGTTTATACAATAGTCCAGGCAAGAGCAGTTTCTTGCCCAAATAGCTATCAAACTCCATAAGGTGCCTCTTCGATGCCCATCTTCTTTCTTCTTGAAGTTGATTGGTGCTGCCAGGAACAGACGTGTCTCATTGTCATGAAAAACCCTAAGTTATTAAAACATTTAAAATACCATATTCTCTAGCCTTTGAAAGATATGATGAATGCCTATCTAAAATATATCTATGTACATCTAGAAAATCTAACTAACATGACTACAAGCTTGACTATTATTAATAATTATCCATTAACAACCTATATACATTACATTTTTAAGTGAACTACACAATCACAATACCTTAATCAATATCAGAAATACATATACATATAATAAAATTGACCTTAAATTAATATCAGTAAACCAAGATTCATATCAATGCAAATTATTCACATCTATATCATCTCCCCCTTTAAATGTAAAAGAACATTTATAAACAATATATGGGAACACGGGCACAGTTTTTTCTCTCCAAACTGCTTCCTGCTGAATGGGGGCGCTGTTATTTGGGTCTTTTATGGGATAACCTGTCTGCTAGGTTCATCTCAGTTGGCAGTTGAGCGAAGCAATTTTTTAAGGGTGTTCACAGCAACCCTTCAGGAGGGCGTGGTCTATCATACCATACTGGGATCGAAGAAGCAATCCATAGAGTCTCATTCTCTGTGAAAACAAAAGAAGAATCTCTTTTCCAAAGTATCATATCCTTAGATACAAATTCTGAAGTCAAGGTATTTTGAAAATATCTATCTTGGATTAGTTCAGCAACATTTATAAGCCAAATATCTTTTAGCAACTGTTGCTCCTTCCTCAGCATTCAAACAATTCAAACAGAGCATAATAGCATATAGTATCAAGATTCTCATTGTATTTTCCATCTTTGTGCGGCTTTATTTTAACCTCTATTTCGTTTACTTTTACTTTTATTTTATATTTTCTGTATATCTTCGTCCTGGAATAACTCTTTAGACCAGGCTGTCCTTGAACTCTCAGAGATCCCTCTGTCTCTGCTTCCCAGGCATTGGGATTAAAGGCCTGTGCTACCACACCTTGAAGTCACAGAGGTCAATCTCCCTCTGCCTCCCAAGTGTTGGGATTAAAGGTGTGTACTACCACACCCAACTACTTTCTTTCTTCCTTATTTTTGGTTTTTTTTTTTTTACTTTTAAGAACTTTAACATTTAGCCTGCATATATTTTTAAGTACACTGTAAATCATTTAAAGGTTTTCTTTGTCTTTGAATCTCTCTTTACTGTATCTCTCTTTTTTTCTGAACACATGAGCCTTTAAATTACTGAGCAATATGGGTAGGATTAAAGCCGTGGTTTTGCCAGCTAGATCCAGCCCATTCCTTAGCTTTCCAGCCTCATGGCAGAGGTACCGGCTGGCTGTAGCCATGTTTATCACCACAACTCTGTGGCGATTCAAGGTCCTTGCCAGCAAACAAGCTACAACACTCAAATGTTCTCTCTGTAGCTGACCTCCTGCCTCAGAGTCAGAGTTTGCCCTGGCAGGATGGACCAGAATGCCAGCATTTTAAAACAGCACAACTTTTTTCCTGCTACGGCTGAAAACAAACAAGCATGCAGTCAGCTTTTATCAATACCATTTAAGTGTTTCGTGGCAGGACCTCTTAATGAGCTGCAGGATTTTGCAGCTAAAGCTGAGTCAGGAAGCCTCTCTTAGATGAGAGCGCTTACTTGCCTCTAGCAAGCAGAGCAGACCCGAGAAATTGCTGCTACCAAGAAAACATGCTTTACTCTATTTTTTCCCAAGCTTTCTCAGGCTTTCTGTGGATGCAGTTATCCACGTGGGCATCATTCTGTAGTGGGGAGCTGCGGGCTGTGTTCCTGCCGCCCCAGCTCCTGGTCGTCTGGCTAGCTTATGCCCCAAAATAACAACACACAAACTGTATTCTTTTAAACACTGCTTGGCCCATTACATCTAGCCTCTTCTCGGCTAACTCTCGCACCTGAACTAGCCCATTTCTAATTTATGTGTGTAGCACCCCAAGGTGCACTTACCGGGAAGATTCTAGCCTACATCCATCCTGGGTCGGAGCTTCTTTGCGTCTGCTCTGGAGAGGAGAGCATGGCATCTGTCTCTCAGAGGAGCTGCCCTGCATCTGAGTTCACTTCCTCTTCCTCCCAGCATTCTGTTCTGTTTACTCCACCCACCTATGTTCTAACCTATGAGGGCCAAGCAGTTTCTTTATTTTTAACCAATGACCTTCCTCCATCAGACAGAGACAGAAGGATACCAGGTGGCCAGATATTCATGCTGAATCAGTGAACTCCCAGTTCGGTGAGAGAGATCCTCAAAATAATTGTGGAGATTGATTGAGAAAGACACCTGATGTTGGCATTTGCCCTTCACATGTATCTGTATGCATTTGTTTACACATGCATGGTCATATAGTCATATACCGCACATACAAACACACATACACATAGGGAGCATGGCTCTTTTAAGTGCATAACTTTATGTGATATAGTTATCTCTTGGTAGCTATCATCATGCTGCCCCCAATACCTGTGGAGTGTATCTTGTATCTTTGACTAAGCACTAGGCCTAAGCCACAAGTCTGGACTTCAGACTTGAATCTGTCCTTGTCTCTATTCTAGTAAGAATCTTTGGTAATAAAGTGTAATGAGTTAAAATCTCATTTACTAAATTTAAAAAAAAAGCAGAAAAAGAACTCATCAGAAATTTTCGGTTGTGTTCCAAGTGGTTTCATCAAGCTAAGGCATTGTCTGACATCTACTAGACAGTTTAATAGGCCTGTAAGTTTGAAGATCTAACTCTATAGTATTTGTTTGTTTTTTTTAAAAAAATTCAATTATAGAAACATGTGCCTCAGAGGTCGGTCTGGCTTGGCACTGTTTCAAGTCAAAAGAATATTTTATTTGAGATTTGTTATGTATCCTCATGGAATATTGTTTGAAAGGATTTCTTCCTTGGATCAGAGTGAGTGTCATTGAGATCCACAGTGGTTCACAATTACCTAGAGTACTAGGGTCAGCTCATAGTTTCATTCTTTAAGAAAAACAGAGAAACTTACGATCGTGTTCAGAAGAAGGACAAATCTGTTGCATATCTAGAGAATACTTGGCCAAGAATAGATGAAGTTGGGGTTATACATGGAATCTGCTTTTAAGTACTAAAGGACTTATATGGATGAAGTTTTATAATTTGCAAAGAACAAAGCTAGGCCTCTGGGTTAGTGGATAGAAGTTTGAATATAATATAAAAAGAAAATATTATGAAGGGTTCTTAGTAAATATAACCGTATGTTAGCTGGTAAATCCATGAATGTTATTTTTACTGAAAGAGCTAACATCAGAACTGGAGGACCATTTTTGTGATGGTTCTATTTAAGAAATATCTTCAACCATGTAAAATGCTGGGCAGATCTCCCCACAGAATGCAAAAATCCTTTCTCATTCAAATTCATTGCTCTACTGAGAACCTCAAAGTTTACCTATATATTTTCAGTTATTTCCTTGCTTATATTGGAGTATGAAAATAAGCATGTTGGATTTCAATATCATTATGCATTATTCATGTATGTACATCCAGTGAATAAATATATTAAAAAGATGTGTGATGCTTGCTGCCATCTGTTGAAACAGAACAAACTTTCTATTATTTTGTTTGCTATGAGACAGTATTTTGCTAATAGTCCAAGCTGGCCATAGCCTCAAGGTCCTTTAGCTCAGCCTCCTGAGTGTGTGTATGTACGTACGCGGAGGGAGAAGAGAGCATCTATTGGTGTACTGTCCTCTTCTGTCGCTCTCTGCCTATTCTTTTGATGCAAGCTTGCTCCCTGAACCTGGGGCTCTATTTTCTTGGCTAAGTTGGAATCCAGCAAGCCTGAACAATCTTCCTAAATTCACCCAGACTGGAGCTGAGGCCTATGTGGGACACACAGCTTGTTATAATGGTGCTGAGATCGGAACCCCATTCTCCGTGATGGTTAAGCAGCCATTCTTAATGGGGGAGCCATCTTTCTAACCCCTTCATGACTCCTCATTGTGCCTGCCAATCTCCACAATAAAATTTGGGATTAGGGACTTCATTTTCCTTAGTACTCAGCAAAAACTTAGTGAATAGGTTACAGACAAGATCATTAAATACAACTACTTGAAAAAAAAAAAAAAGATGGTGTCCAAGACCCTGATGGAATAAAAAGCAATTTAAGTACCTGAAGTATTGGATGACATGCAAATTATATCAACTACCAAAGAAGTCTTGCTTGTTTATTATCAACATAGTCTTGAAAGCTCAGCACTCTTGTTATCATGGAGGCCCGAGACTAAGAGTGATTGTCCTGGTTCCTGAAAGCTTGACCAGCAAACCCGGGAGCATGTGATCATTCGCGGGGTGGAAAAATAATTATTCCTAGGTCTCTAACTTCCCAGTACAAAGTCAGATTGGTCTTATATTTTAGAAAAGTTCAACAGGTTAGCATTGGCTTCTTCCTCGGACCCAACTGTAGAGTTTTTCTTTTTTTTATTGGCGTAATGTGTTAATAGCCACATGTACAACTGTTCTCTCTCAGCCTCTTCCTTTATTGAGTTAGACACCATTTTGTAGGCTGAGTTCAAATTGTAAACAAATTATTTTTGCATATGGATCAATGGAAATTGAATAAAGTTTATTAAAACTGTATATTGGAATGAGGAGTGCTGTTTTCTCTCAGGGATCTAAACCAGCCTCATTAGGCCAGCCTATGTTAACTTACAAACAGGGAAGAAAGTATTCATGGCCCTTTACAGATTAAGGTTGGGCTCAGCAGATGGTGGTTGTCTTGCTTTCTCGTTTACTGATTCATTTGCTTGGACACACGTGAATGGTACCTGGTGAGCACCTAGCTTGCTTTCAGGTCTCGGGTGGCTCCCTGCACACAGTTGGAGCTCATTGTGGACTGTGGAAGGGACATTGTGACCTCATGGCTCAGTGGAAAGGTGATAACGCTAAGAGCCACCACGGCTCACAAATGGGGGACAAAGCTGTGTAACAGCCCCCAGAGTCTCTGCTCCAGGCTCTTCTTACCCTACCAAATGGCCCTCTTGATTCATGGCCTGTGAAATGTCTTAAATGTTCCACAGACCTCTTCTGCCTGTTCTCATGGCAATCTCAGTTTATGTTGCAATAAATGTTATCTTAATCTCAACTGATTGACGAGTTCTTAAAATAACAGCATTACCCAAGCTCCTCCTCACATTGTAAATCACAAATATTCCACTCGTTGGGAGGCATTTGGGTGGTCAGTAACAGTTTGGGGGATGACTCTGGCAGTCCCAACACTCTGGGAGGTATCTGAAAGGCCCTGGACTGGGTGTCCAGTAGTTATCAGCTAATCCTGAGCCGGAGGCTGGCACAGGGAATGCACGGTAGATGCCTAGGTATGATGACGTGACTCTTGACCTGCAGAACTGATGGAAAAGAAAGAAAGAATTTAATTTCAGCCTGCTTTTCTATTTTTATTTGAACACCAGTCATTGGGAGTAGCAGCCCCTATGGGTTAGTGGAACATGCTTAGACATGCTGATTCCTCACGGAGTAAATTACCTACCCTTTAGCTCTACTGGGTCTGCTCGATGCAGAACCCTAAAGGGGTCAACTGGATAGGACTGAGATGGGGTAACTTTGGGAAGTTAAAAGAAATGGAAATCATTATCACCATTGCCCCTCTTTACCTTGGTGCTACTTGAGGCAGAAAAACGACCCCCCCATGTACTCACCCCTGTTTGTTTTGAAGTCTTTCATCCGGAGAGCAAGGGATTAGCCCGTGGCTACAATAGTGCTTCCAGAGCCCTTGGCTTGCTGCAAATGTTTACTTACCCAGGTACAAATAGGTAAGCATACAAAGTTAGAGCTCGCAGCTGCAAGGTCATTTACCTTCTTAAAATTCAGCTGCATGTGCCGGCTAAAGTAGAGGGCTTGCTGGTATGAGCCATTAACTGCCTGTTGTACGCAACCTCGCCTTGTCTTACACACAGCTGCGTGCGAGGGCCTGGTGCCGTGCAGCGGGCCCACCACGCATGCCTTGCGAGCAGTCAAAGCAGTTTAACTTGTGATCGCTGATCATATGATCTACTTACAGGGTGCAGGCTCAGTCAAGTGAAACTGGTAAATGATTTTTAAAAATGTGCCTTGGTGCTGTGCCTACTGAGTAAAACATCATGCTAACACCTTCCACCTCAGCCCAGTCCTGTGGCTAGGAAGCGGCAGGGTGAAGATGCCAGTACCAGCTGCACTACGGGGGAACGGGGAATTCTCCTCTCCTGAGCCGGATGTAGTGCTTCCGCTGCGGAGCAAGGCTAGAAGAGAGACATCATCTGAAATGGCTGTCCCCCCTTTGCCCCGTCCTTTACTTCTTCATTAAGTGGATGGGTCTAAGGACCCTGAATGTGCCTGGCCTGTGTTGGTGCTTAACTTACCAAGATGGGAGTAAAACAATGTTCTGACTGAGAGGTACTCCAGGTCTACTAAGAATTCAGCTCTCTATTCTCTATGATACAACTCACCAACAACCATGTTATACCCAAGGTGGTCCAACAAGAGATGATGCTCAAACTGAACCTTGAAGGAACAAAAGAATTTTGTGAAGGAAACTCTTAATCTGGGGAACAACTTGGGCTGTTTCACCATCTTATGCTCTCCGGTTTTGTTCTTCTCTGAGCCATAAACTCAGTTTCTCGCAGAGCCTAAGGTTTCCTGTGACTCAGTGATGAACAGCCCAAGGAGGCTTTTCTTCTGCCCTCTAGTGGGTATCGCTGCACAGTCCCTCCTGGGTCATCCCCAGTTATACCACAAGCCCTTCTAAGGAGTGAACATTTGCCTGTGGGAGTCTTGCTTTTCCTCATAGCTCATAATAAAAACGTAGGCATATTGTTTGTTGTCGGCTCTTTTATTTTCTAATCAATCAGTTAAAAGCTAAAGTATGTATTCCCGCAATTGTGCTTCCTGGGTTTTATGTGTGTGTGTATATACACACATAAAAAAATATATACATATATAGATATGTATAACACATATATGTATATATACGTGTACACAAATCATATATGTATATATGTATGAAGTGAAAGTAGAAGCAAAACTGGGGGGACAGAGTGGAGAGGAAGGAAAAGAGCGGACATGAGGAGAGAATGTGTTCAATGCGTTATAAACACATATGAAAACTTAAAAATTAATTAGTTTTTAGGAGCAAATGAACTATTGTGCAGCTGAATTATCATAGGCTAGCTTCTTAGAATGGGTCCAGAGAAGATATTCTTCTTGTGTACATAGTAGGGGCTTCTGATGATGGAGAGAGAGAGAGAAGATGACAGAGTGAGCGAGAGACAGAGAGAGACGGGGGGAGGGGCTGTGTTCATGTCAGCACAATGTGTTAAATATAGTGTGTAAGTCCATATGTTGTGGGATACTGTGGTCTCCCAGGCTTCCCAAGTTTGTATGGCTGTTATAAACTTTAAAACCTGCTTGCACTTCAAGAAGCCCCAGAGAACAGATTTATTAATGCACTCCTTCCTTTGGAAATGAGGCAATGCCATTTTAGTTGATCCAAGTACTTTTCCATGTAACCAAGGCCCCCAAATACCTTCTGTTTGTATTCGAAGGGTCTCACCCTGACTCAGAGGCCCACACTGCAGACAAGTCCAGGGAAGTGGACCCTGGGGAGGTTTATTATGTTCCCTTTGTTTTTCTTACTGGGTCTGTTTGAATGGCAGGTGACAATTACCCTACCTTTGATTGGCCCATCCCTTCCCAGGGTGGGGATCAGCCCTGAAAAGGCCTTAGGGTACTATGGAGTAACTTCCTGACTGCACTTAGGGGCCAGATGTCTGCTCTGAGAGGGTTGGAGGCCTTCCTGGGGTCACTTGCCCTGCTGCCCCCTCTCTGAGACTACAGGAAATGCTCCTATGACTGGTCGAGGAAAGGAGTTTGGTTTTCATAAAGCCACTGAAATAAGAGCCTGGGACTCAAACTGTGGGGTTGAGAGTCGAGTGCAATCGGCCATTTTACTCAGCTTGGCATGCGTATGAGGGTCTCAGACTCTCTGTCTCTCCCTATGCTGCGCCCAGTCTCCATCCAAACAAAGACGGTTTGAAAATCAGCAGTAGTTGGTGGCCAGAGCCTTTGTTCCAGCCCCTTCCTGGGTAGCGACAAGCAGATGTGTAATGGCAGAGCCGAGGATAAATGACGCAAATAAGTGTTTCCTTTAGAACTGAAGGAATGAATAGCTGTCCACCTACCTGTGAACGTATTTTCGGTATTGAAATAATTATAAATGTTTAAGAGTAAAGAGGGGTCAACAGCTATGTAATCATCATATATGGTCTCTCTATCTCTAGAGGCAGAGACGAATGCATCTACTTTTGGAGGCACTCAAGACAGATGCCACAACATTTAAACTCAGACCATTATTATGAAGAGCAGGGAGAGATTGTGTCAATGTGAAGATGTTTTACAAAGTCCCGATATTATTATCTTTTATTTGTAGTGAAGGATAAAGCTTGTTAATTCTTGGGGAAGACAGTTAGCATTTTTATGTATGATCAGGCTATTAATACCTTCCCAACTTCTTATAAGATGAGGAGGCCCCTGGTTTTGTCTGCTTCTCTCAAAGAGGACACCACCTCTTTGATCGTTCAGCCCCAGGTTTATTTTGTTTGTATGGCTCAGATGGCTGATGTTGATTCCTTCCTCCATGTCCTGCAGTTATTGGTTGTCTTGTTCCTTCCCACTAGAGTCTCAGGTTTCCTCTTTGTCCTGTTGCAAGAGTATGGTACTTAATTCAGGGGGACTTAGAAACAGAATTGCAATGGCGTTCTATCCTGAAATCCAGGCCTGCGGTTTCCTCGAGGAAGGTAGAATGTCCTGTCTGCTGAGTGGACTTGCTTAGGGAATTTGACAAGATGACTCATGTGTGCTGTGCTCAGGGAACATTAAGCTTCTTCTCCTTGGCTTCTTGCACATAGTGCAACCTCAAAGATGCTTCAAGACCAAATTAAATCCTTCATCTTCTGGCTAAGCCATAGAGCAAAAAGGCTGCCCTACCCTCAGAGTCATGCTGAAATTTTAAAATGTACAATGTCAAATATGGATATGAAGTATTCTGGAAGACTCCAGAAGACACAGTGCAAATTTTATTTAAGTCAGCATTATCCTTGTCAATGAAATGTGTTTAGTTTTCTAATCAGAATCCACAGCCCTTATAAACAAGAGGGAATAATTCTGTGAAGCAGCTTAGAAAATTTTACATACATGTGAGACGAATCACTTCAGACCCAAAGCTGCCACTAGGAATAATTGGGAGTCACAGAACAGACCTCAGTAACGTGACAGCAGCTCCTAAAACATCCCACAGGATAGAGAAACATAAGCTGGCATGACCTATATGTTTAATAATACAGATCATTGCCCTTGAATGCAAGTTAGAGGGTACGACCAAGAGCCGGCTGGCTTTATCGTGTTTTCAGGAAAAACTCACTCACTGAAGTTTATTTATGAATTTGCTACACAGTGGTCTCTCATTCCGATTAGGAACCACAGTGCTTTCTAGGTAACAACTCAGCATGCAAAAGATTAAAATAAGAAAAAAGGAAGAAAGATAACGGGAAGCAAACACCCAAGCACAGTAGAGCCTAATTTCTTATATTCTGTCATGCTTGGCAAAAAGTGTGAGGTAAGACCCAGCTTAGACAAATGACTCTGTTAACAGTAGAAATAACCTTTTGTTTAATTAGAAAATAGGAGCTATATGGGACAATAAAAATGGTTACTGCTGCCTTCCGTCACTGCTTACTAAATAGGATCGCACTGGAGATAATGGTAGGCGTTATTTATTTGTGCAATAGCCCAGGCTTGGTAATTGTTCATGTTGGGATATCATGCAGAATTTGTTTCCTTTTATCCAAAGGAAGAAAAGAGCATGCTCTTTACTGAAAATGACCAGCCCCACTAGGGCCAGCATATCTAGTGTCTGTGTACTTTCAGACCCAATCTGGCCAGGCTGGAAGCTCTATGGAGTTGTCAGCTGTATGGTGAGAGGTGGTGGGTGAGTTTGAACTGGCTGGTTTTGTCTAAGAGCACCTCAGGATCTCAGGGAACATCTTTTTTAGCTATACTATTTCATGTCCAGTATAGATTTCCCAGAGCAAGCAAATCCTGTTACCAGGCTGATAGACATTTCCCACCTAAGGATGTGTTCGTTGGAAGAGCAAAATCTCCTTCATGGGTCCAATACCATGAGACGAGACTCACACTGAAGCACACTACACCAGTTTTGGTCTCTTCAGAGGTGGGTGGGGTGGGGAGGTTGAAGGTGTCACTGGATATCAGAGTAGGTTCCATTTAGTTTCTGAAGTGCAAGCTTTAGTTGCAGGGCTGTATGCAATTGGGGTCAACAGCTAGATTTAATGCATTGCATGTACTCCACATGGCAGCTCATACTTGGTTACCTTTGTGGGTATGTGTTTGTGTGTGCAAGTGTACGTGCACACATGTGCGAGGGTGTGTGTGTATGCCCAGGCATGCAAGGGTGCATGTGGAGGCCAGAGGTCAATATTAGCTTTCTTCTACAGTGTTCTACCTTATGTTTTTGAGACAGGGTCTCTCACTGAACCCTAAGCTTACTTACTCAGCTAGCCTGGCAGACCAGAGAATTCCAGGGACCATCCTATCTCCACCTCCAACCCAGTTCTGGAGTTAGAGAGGTTTACTTACTATGCTAGCTCTTAGCTAAGGGCTGTGCTATGGATCCAAACCCAGTTCCTCCTGCTTGCACATTAAGCAGTTAACCCACCGAGTTATTTCCCTAGTCCAACCTCATATTTGCTTTCTTTGGGGGGCTCAGCAGAGTTCCATTTTCACATTTTTATTGTATTTGCCTGAGTAGATGCTCCATTTCATGCTTTCTAGAAAAAAATGTGTGTAGCTTAGGATGTTAGATGATTTATTTTCTTATTATGAACGTCTAAGAATTTATCCCTCCTGACCCTGGTGAGTGGGATATTTCCCCAGATCCCGGACTACCTAGCATCAGGCTTGAGTCACCTGGAGAAATCCGTCAAACTTTATATACAGGTATTTTACCCTATCTTCTTCCTCTTAAAGTCCTAAAGAGCCTTTTCTAGAAGGTTTTTCCATTGGCTATCTTTATAAAAATATACGTAGTATGTCAAAAGGAAAACCACCACAAAACTCCTTTTCTTCACATAATTCATTTTAAGCTTTAAAATCCCTGAAAATCTTCAGTCTCCTTTTGCAGGCTGGTTCCCACTCTATAACTTTCCTGATCACCCCCTCAAAGGGAGAAAAAAGCATTTCTTCCAAGGACCGATGAGTCGTTGGCCGATGCTTAGCAACTGCATTCCTGTGTTGTAAGTAGCTGTGAGCCCCTTTGATGTGTCTGTCAGGGCAGATTTATTTTGTTTTAGCACATTGTCTACTTGTCCAGATGTATCGCGAGATAAAAAGAAGTCATGTTTACACTCCTCTCTCTCTCTCTCTCTCTCTCTCTCTCTCTCTCTCTCTCTCTCTCTCTCTCTCTCTCTCTCTCTCTCTCTCTCCCCTCTCAGAGAAGTAATTAAATTGTAGTTGTGATGAGTTTTGGAGAGTTCCAGTGTTCTAGTTGAAGGAAACAAGAGTTGGCTGGAGTCAGGGAAAAAGGAAAACTCCTCTGGCAGCATGGACACCTGACTTGGTCAAAAGCTAAAGCTTGGGCACCAGCTGGCTTGATTCTGGGGAGCCAGGGGCTGCTCTGTTGTGAGTCTTTTGTCCCCTTGCTGTGCAGGTTCAATCTAGAAGAGAAGTCTTGTCCATCCAGCACTCCCCTGTTGCTGGCACTGTGTGTTTGTGGAATCTTCCTTGTTGTACACAGGCTTGCACAGTAGACCTGAACCCTATTCCTTCCCTCCATCCTCTCTCTCCCCCTTTTTCTTTTTCCTGCCTTCTGTTTTGCTTCCTTCCTTTCCTTTTCCCTCATTCCTCCTTTCCCCCTCTCTCTGTCTCTCCTAATTTCCCTCTTCCATCCCTCATTTCTTCCATGTCAAGACATTCCTTCTATCACTTTTGTAAGTGGCTCATCTCTGTTAGGTTATTGTCACTAGAAGCTCATACCTTCACTGTATTAGACTCCAGTGTTTCTGCAGAAATACATCTTCCCTTCACAAGGGGTTGATTCCCCTTGGGGTGGGGTTACACCTTTTCCTTCCTTGTCTGATCTGGATTTCTTAATGTTCACATTTAGAGACACCATTTTGAGTTCTGTTAATGACCTGCTCTTACAGGGACAGAATACTTAGAATTGCTGAAGACTGGCCTGGCAGCAGCTGTCACACAGATTCTAATCCGCGGCACTGCCAGCTCTCGATTTACATCCCAAATAGATTACACTACAGCTCCCCCTTCTGCTGACTGAGCTGCGTGACACTGAGGGCTGCATAGCAACCAGGTTTCATCCATGACAGTCATAAGACCCCTTCTCCTGTCTTTGGAGGATCAGGACAATGACTAATGGATGATTTCCCGCACTCCTTCCGTATTCATTTGAATTAAACTTTTTATGTTGCATTCAACAAAAATCACAGGTTGTAGGAGCAAGAGAGGAATGTACGAAAGGCAGGCCCAATTAAGCGGATCTTATGCTACCTCACTTCCCATGGGGGGCTCAGTTTCCTTCCGCAGGAGCCCCAAGTCCAGCCTGATGCCTCTGAGTGCATCTTGGAAGCCATAAGCTCTGGTTTTGTTTCTAGCACTTGTGGATCAGCCTGAACCCGAGGAAGGAAGTTTCCTTTTGTTCTAAACAACCTCTGGATGACTCCTTTTGGCAAAGCATGTGCTGTAACTTAAGCCCTTGCATCCAGCAAGAATCAGCAGGGCTCTGCTTGAGCAAAGCCTGCACCCGAGGAACTGTGGGCATAGCACCGGTGTGCGCTACTCTGTGAGCATCTAGGGGCCTAAAGGGGGTGTTTCCTTCAGAAAACAGTGTGGATGACAGTAACTGAGAGGCCTGATACCTATGTTTTGCTACTCTGACCCCTTGGAGACTTAATAATGTTGTTTGTTTAGCAGTACATAAATTTATTTTACCATTTGACAAGAACTTATTGTGAAATTACTGTGAATCCATTTTTCAGAATTGGGGGACTCAAGAAGAGTTTGCTGCTTAGCGGAGGACCATCACTAAGTCAGAGCAAGCTGGAGAGAAACAGTTAGGAAGAGAGATTGTACTAAGAAGATCTCTGGAGTCAGTAGACTGAGCACCTGAGGTACAGGAAGGCCACCAGACAGGATCTGGCTTGCCAAGGAAGGGGAACAAGGCAAGAGTCAGGCCTGAGAAGGAGAGGCTGTGGCCTGAGGCCTTGTTCAAAGCTCAAAACTCAGGCCAAACATTACATTCTGCTTGAAGCAGAAAAGCAATGTTGTCAGATTTCTGTTTGAAAGAAACAGTCTAAGGATTATCGCTTCAGCCAGGACGTTTAAGGGGTAGGCCAAGAATTCACTCCTCTTGGTTATTTGTCTGTTTATTTGGTTTGGGGACAGAATTTCTTGTGTCCTAGGCTGGTCTCAAACTTGTTATGTAGCCATGATGATTTTGAATTTCTGATCCTTCTGTAACCACCCCTCAAGTGCTGGAAGGATGGACATGGATCACCATATCAGGTTCATTTAATGCTGGAGGTTGAACCCCAGGCCTCATGCACGCCAGGCAAGTTCTCTGCCAGCTGAACTACACCCCTAGCCCCAAACCAAGTTCTCTCGGAACAAAGTCACTCCATTAGCTGAACTAAAGACGTTCTTGGTGGAGGGAGGCAAGTGAGGAAGAGAGGATGGTGTAGAAAACACAGAGGAATTAGTTTCCTGTGGACCAAACTGGGACCCATAGTCCCAACATAATTGTTTCAGTATCGTTTTTCTCTTGGTTTGCTACCACCACACAGGCTCTACATCCTTGTATTTCCTGCCACAATGCCATTAGCCTCTCTGGACAGCAGGACGTGCAGCTGCAGGCTACACCCACCAGCTCGCTGACTTGGGTTTCTGTGGCCTTTGTTTGCCTTCCCAAACCCAGGCATCCTGAGTGTGGATGAAGGGGAAAGCGCTTGTGGCCCTCTCTGTCTTGCAGCTGGGGCAAAATGCAGTCAAGACAGTAGGATCAGGTCAGGAAAAGTATTTAAGAATAGTTTTTATGAATTGAAAAATGACTGGAAAAAAATCATTTCCAAACCTCACTGCTCCTCTTCTCATTTTCCTTCCTTCCTTCCGTATCCTTTGCTTTCATCCGTGTTTGGCATCAGGTCTCCCTTCAGCACCACACAGGTCCTAGACTGAACTGCACACAAGCGGAGCCTCTCAGTCTCCTGCTGTCCCACCAGAGCAGGGCGTGTTACAGATCTGAAGGCTTGAGAGGTACATGGCGGTGTTTCTTTAGGAAATATAGCTTTGAAACCCCGTTACATGTTTCTTTGGCCACAGGAAGAGTGGTTGCTGCTCAGCCGGCTTAATCGTGCTGAGACTTGGTCCTTTCCCAAGCTGGAATTAGCTTCTTAGATCTGGTCTATCTCAAGGAAGCAGCTTCCCACATGTATGTTTAGATAAGTGGAAGTTCGGGCATCGACAGCTACTGATGAAATGGAAGACATCAAGGCCGCCCCTCTCCACAACGCTTTTTCTCTGTGTGTTTATGGCCAATTATCAGATCATTTAGGGTAAAACACTAAAAAAAGCTGTTTTCAGCCAACTCTGCATCTACAGAAGCATTTACCACCATTTTCTTGATTCTGTTTCAGTGGAAGAACAGGATCATGTGCTAAAAAGCCATTGGCATAAAAGTTAATGTTTGATGCTATGGAATCTTTATATAAAAGAGTAGCGTCCTTTTCTAGAGAAGTTCACAAATTAGGGATTAATTTTACCCTTATAAAGTGTGGCTGTGCTTGAAGTCAGTACCCTGCATCTCTGTCCTCCCGCAGCAATCAACACTTGTACAGACAGCCTCGTATTGTGTGGTCCTTTGAAAGTTCCAGACCCGAATATCCACGCTGCGTGCTGCTGCTTCAGAGTTTAGCTGCCTCATGTGGATGGACAGGCCATGTGGGTAGCTCCAGCATAGGAGGGGTTTAGTAGCCTAATCAAACGTTTGAATACGCTCCACCCTGGGCTGCCACAGTAGATGATGCTGAGTTCCTAAACAGAAAAAGCTTGTCTGTTTCCTTTGAGTCTTTAGTGGGATATCCGTGTCATATTTTTTAAGTGGCCCAGCATCTGCTGGCATCCCAGTTTCAGCTCCTCTCTCATACATGCCAAGAGCATCAGGGAATCTCTAAATTCTCCAGGTCCTATGGTCATCGTCTGCTAGGACTTCAGTTCATGGCCCTGGGTTTGGGTTCTATCAATGGAAGTATCCTTGAATCGAGAGAGGCTGGAGAGGTAGAAGAGGGTGTGTCTGGGTGGCGGAATGACAAAGACATACCTTTGAGAAGGAAATACTGTAGAAATCATTTCCCTAGACATTCAAAGTTTATGTAAGAAGAATTTTTTTTCCAAGTGTGTGTGTGTGTGTGTGTGTGTGTGTGTGTGTAGGAGTAGATTCATTTCTTAGCCTATTTGGTCTCTTTCTCGTGTTGTTCCATGAGCTAAGCAGCTACTCTTCCCCCCCTTCCCTCTTGCTGTTCCCTTTAAATGACTATTTCAATTTTAAATCTTCTGTGAGCTCCCCAAGCTTATTAACGAAGAATTATATGCTAAAGCTGTTTGTGACTGAGAGCCTGGGAAGTATAAAATTGTGCAAGAGCCGTGGGGAAGTATTTTCTGGATATGGAAGACTGAAGACTGGCCTATTGCACAATGGATTCCCTGTGGTCCAAACATGACAATAAGATGCTTTCATTGTCTGGGATGCAGGGAGGGATGTAAGCCTTATGTAAAAGACTGTCTGCTATCAAAGGGGAATTCGTTCTTCTGGCCTGTGGTGTTCATTACTCTAGATTCTTAATAGTCAGATGTGCCTCTAGGGAACCTCTGTCTCATCCTGCCCTAATCACTTGTATCCTGGGGAAGGGCAGTAACAACTCCCAGCTAGGTGCAGCCCTGTGATTGGCTCTCACTGGAGCAGAACTTTGTCTCTAATTGACAGGCTTGCAACTCAGACAGACCATGTATTCCCAAATTTTGTTGGAAACTTATTTTCTCGATGCACGTTGAATTGGATTTCACTCAACATGACCCAAGCAGTAATCTTTTCCCCCTGTATTGTTGGCCAAGGAGCCTCTCTAACTCACTCTGGATATATGGTAAATGGTTCCCATGGCATCATAGTCACCAACAGTTCTTAAGTGTGTGTAACTTCTATTTCTACAATCGGAAAAAGCTATACTCAGCCCCCGCTTACAAACAAAGCCTGTGCATTCACCCCCTTTCTTTAAAGATATGTTTCTGGATATGAATGTCGGTTTGCAGGAATTCTTCCTTCCTTCATGTTAATTATTTCAGCCCTCTGGTCCTGACAGATAGGAAAAAATGGACAGCTGTCTGGCCTGTAGAGGCCCTGTGTGTCTCCGACCAAGACTTCCTCCATATATGGAAAGGACTCACTCCTAAGTCACTGGAGATGGCACCTTTGTCACGCCAGGGACAAAGGTGACTTTCTTCTTTCTCCACCTTCTTTGAGGTGTATCAGAAACAACCAGACAAGCATGTCTTTCCATGTTTCCCTTTTCCCACACCATCTCCCCACAGATGTGTCTGAGCCCACAAGCCGCTGCTTCAATTGAGACATAGGAAGGAAACCCTATAATTTCTAAGCCACTGGGCCTGGTGAAGCACATGGGGACTGAAGAGTGCAAGTGTGTACGGGGCTTCAATACTGTCCCCAACCGGCAGTCAAACAAATCAATCCCACCTTCAGAGCGTCCTCCATTGCCTTGTGATTATGTTTGTGTAAAGTCTCGGGGTCTTTGATCAAAGAATGGCCTTTCGGGTCAGGCCTAATCCTCCCTACCTTAAGGTGTTTAAATGTGTTTTTTTTTTTTTTTTAAAGTTGATAACAGCTGGGATTTAAGTTTGCCTCTGCCCAGCTTTTGTTTTGAAAGAACTTCTATTATCCATGGCTTCCCTTTTGGAGGCCAGGATGGATCATTGGGTAAACTGAAAAGCGAAAGAGGATCTGGGAGGAAATGGGCGGGGACTCTGAATTAATCTTCTGAGGAAGAATGTTTGATCAGTGGGGAGGATGGGACCTCTGAGGCTGACAGCAGGCACTTTTGAGAGGCCGGGGTGATTGGCACCTTTGAAGCCTCCCTCCTCAGGAGCCAGAGTCCAGTGGGTCAGAGCTTCCTCTGTCTGTGGGTGGTGGGAGCAATAATGTCGCAGCTCAGAGGATTAATTGCAGACAAGCGGCAGGATTATGAGGGGGTCTCCTGGGCACTAAAGGAACACTTCCAGGCAAGCCTCTGATCTGTCGGCCTTGGAGGAAATTAGTAGGAGATACCTTTTTTCTTTTCTTTTCTTTTCTTTTTCTTTCTTTTTTTTGGGGGGGGCATTTAGGATATTAAAGTAAAATGTAAAGAGGATATTGAAATGAGGAGATAGTGCAAAGAACACTGGTCCCGAAAGACGGTGTCTCCCTATTTGTTGGGAATGTGCAAAGTTTAACCCGTTTACATAGGCAAAACCTTGGTTATGGTCAAGCCAAGGGCCTTGTACATATCATGCAACAAGTTAGAGACTGGCTTCACAGTGCTACCCCAGTTTGTGGGCAAGACATGCTTTTTCTCCTCTGCCAGGTTTCACAATGTCCTGACAACGAGGCTCCGGGTATAATTTTAAAACAAGTCAGGACAGCACTGATGCCCTATCTGCATTAGCTATCTATTGTATATTTTACTTCTTACCCTTCTGGTTCTAGTCAGGATGCTGCCAATAAATCCCGTGTTACCATTAAAGAGGCCATTCATCACGCGTCCTAATGCGATTAATCAAGATACACCACAGTCCCCTTAAAATGAGATCATTTTGATAAATCATGTATGACATGAAAAGACTTTATTCCTTTTAAGTGCAATTTAGACTGTAATTTTTTCCCTCATTCATGATTCATGGGAGAAACATGGATAAAATTCCTGTGCACAGTTACACCTTATCTGCAGCCATAACTCAAAACTGCTTTTAGATGAAAATTCAGAGTCTTATTCACCAAAGCTGAATGCCAGCTCATTATTTTCTGGCGTTCAGTAGTCCAAAAATAATGTCTGCACATTAAACAGCATTCTCAAAAAAAGAAAGAAAGAAAAGTTGGAACTGGCAAGACAGCGGTGCCATCAATTATACTCCGTCATCTTTAATAAGGGAAATATATCAGATGTCCTTTTGGAGAATCTGTAAGTGCTCAGCCTTCTCTGCCCCAATTTAGAATGATCTGGAAACAAAATTGGTGGTAACAGAGAAGCCAAGATTTCAGCTGCCTTGCGGGACTTGTCCCCTGGTGCTCCGGGCTCAGGAGAGTTGTGTTTTGTTTTCCTCCTCTGGCATGGTTCTTGCTGTCTTTCCTGCGCCTTATGCCTTCTTTCAGGAGTCCCCACCCCTCTCCATGAGCTCTGAGTTCTGCCTCTGAGCTGCTTGGTCTGCGATGCAGCCCCTACCCCACAGCTGTCACAATAATTTGAGGAGTGATATTCATAAACCTCCAATAGAAAAATAATTTGAAAATGTGCCTTCTGGTGAGATCCATCAAATTTAAGGTCACATTTTTGGTTAAAAGGCAGACACTGATGCTATTCATTAAACTGAAAAATGGCTTGTTTCCCACTAGCACTGAAATAAACTCTGGGCGAATGTGTAGTCATGCTGGCATGTGCTCACAGAGGAAGCCAAGGGGAAAGGCAGCTCTGTTTGGTTTGGACATGTGAAGTCAACAGAGTTTTAGGCCTTCCTTAAAGCAGCGACTTGAGAAGATTGGTGGAAACAAATGTGAACAATTACAAGTTCATTTGCCTTATTTAGAGACAGAATCTTTGAAGGATTTGGGGCTTTCAGATTGTAAATCCACTTGTTTTGTTTTCCGTACTGACTGATACAATGAGCCAGCACTGGGGCATGGTGTAGCGCGAGTCTCCTGCTATCCTGGGCGTGTGTTTTGAGGAGTGCCACGAACCACAGTATTTGATTAACTCAACGATACACTCATCGTACACATATCCTTTTTAGAGTGTTCTATGACGAACACAGCAAACATGACAACTGATTTGGGCTGTTCTGTTTGTCATGACAGTCTCTGTACCTTAACCATTCAGACACGGACATCAAGCAAAGATCCCGTGTACCTTAATCAATATTTTTAAAAATCATTTTGGCCTGGCTATTCTTGTACCCGGATCTGAGTCATGCAGGGTGTCCATGGCATGGCCAGGGTACTTGGAGCACTCCACATAACCTCTTGAGAGCCTCTCTCACTTCCCTGCTCCCCACTTGGTCCTGTTTATTCCCCCAGTTGGCTTCCTTCTACTTCCATATCATCTGTGCATGTATGACTGCACATGTAGAAGCTCTGTGATCCACACGTGAGGGATAACATACCGTATCTGTCTTTCTGAGGCTGGCCACTTCACTTGCAGCCGTTTGCCCACCAATGATCTAACTTCCTTCTGTTTGATGGCTTTCAAAGTCCCATTGTGTGTGTACTCCATGTTTTCTTTCTCTGTTCCTTTGCTGTTGGGCAGCTGGGCTGTCTCCCTAACCTAGCTACCATGAGCAGCGCCACAGCAAGCGTTGGCACGTAAGGATCTGTAGTATCAGAGTTGCATTGATTTATGTATGTTGCTGGATATGTGTGGATGCTCAGCATGTGTCTTTACATGGTCTGTGGTGTATATGTGGAGGTCAGAAGACAACTTCTGCCATGAGGGTCCCTGTGGATATTGAAGTCAGGTTGTCGGGTTTGGCAGCCAGCACCTTTACCCACTAAGCTGACTCCCCAGCACCCACGGTAATAAGGTTTTTGATATAGATCTCACTGTATAGTTAGGACTGACCTTGAACTTTTTACAAGTCCCTTTCATCAGTCTACCAACGGTGGGTTTGCAGGAATGAGCTACCACACCTAGTTCTTATTCCTTCACATTTAAATGGAATCCTTAAGATACCCTCTCAATATTCAGGTTGGATTAAAATTCCAAGGGGAGGGCTGGAAAGATGGCTTAGTGGATGAGGGCACTGGCTGCTCCTGAAGGGACTCCTCCTTCGTGTCCAGAAGCTCTCTCGGAAGCTTACAACCACCTGCATTCCAGCTTTGAGATTCAAAGCTTTTCCTGGGACATACACAGTATACATTCACACACACACATACACACACACACAGGCACACACACAGACACACACACACAAACACAGACACACATACACACACACAAATAGAAAAAAGTACATCTTTCTTTTTAAAAAAACTGAAAGGCCATTTAGGCTGTCCTTACCTTGTTTAGGTTTCTGTTTTGTCTTAATAGCTTTCTTTTATTGCGAGAAATCTGCATTTGCAGGTTTAAATGTATCTCATTTTAAAAACCTCCTAAGGTTCAAGAGAGGGCCGAGAGGTTAAGAGCACTTATTCCCCTTGTAGAGGGTCTGAGTTCAGTTCCCAGAATCCACAGGGTTCCTCATTCCAACTCCAGGGTATTTCATGCCCTCTTCTGGCCTTCGTGGGTTCCCACTCAGACATGGTGCACATAGACTCATGAAGACACACACATATACAAATAAATATATAAATCAATATTTAAAAATAAATTGGTCAAAAGTTTCCTAGTTATAATAACTTTAATTAAACCTCTAAAGGATGACATATGAAATATAAATGTGTTTAAATTTCAGAAAATTGGCAATCAAATGTTTTCTCCGCCAATACAATGTTCATTTCATACTAATTTACTATCACAGTTGTATTTTCCAAGAGAGCTTTTAATGCGGCACACAATTATTTCATACAGGGTTCAGCAGGTTGCCTCGTTAAGCTTGCTGAGAATCGGGCCCCTTGTGATCCCCAGAAATATTCTTGCATTGATCTGCCATTAAAATGGTCCTTCTAAATTATCTCAAGTTTATCAATAGATATAAAAAGCTGAGCAGAATATGTAGGGCAAGAGGACCTGGTCCCCAAATGTCTTAGTAGCCAGCTATGATCAGCACTCAGGATTGTCCTGCCACCTGTTGGCTTTGCTTATGCATAACAGGGCATTTATGTCATTCACAGAGGTCTCTTACCCTCGGCGACCTCTGCCCCAGTTCATCACCCCTGAGAGAAAAGGAGAGCCTTTGAGAGATCCAGCTGCTCCACTTCCACCATCATTCACTGCCTTGGCCACAAGGCCCTTCTGCAAGGCTGAAAAATATATGGCCAAGCTCATTGGGGGGCAGCACCTGCCCTTCCCTTCTTCTGGATTCTTTCGGTTTTCTGTCATAAGGAAACCCAAGATGTGTCCTCAGTGGATTGCATGTGACAGTGTCTGCTTCTATCTCAGGAATCTGAGGCGTGATGGATAAACTGTCAGCCTTGAAGGATGATGTTTTCTCCATATTTCCATTATGAACCGAGCTGTCATCTCCTAATAAATTTTGTGCATTGGTATCAATTTATTTTTACAAGCAGAGGCCTGATGTATTTGGGAAAGGCTCTGACAGCAGATCTTGCCCAGCTTGACAGTGTTGCCTTCACCTCATTTTGGAAAGCTACTTTGGTTCCAAGGACAGAACTTGACCCTCAGCCCTTGAGAAGAAGGAGAAAAAAAATATAAAAGCCTCTGTGAGAGAAGAGAGACCCATGAGGCAAGTTCCTTCTTCTAAGCCAAAATAAATCAAGCCTGGAGGACTACCATGACATAATATTATTTCTAAGCCAGATGGGAAACGCCGTTGTTGGTGACTGGCTGGAGATGGTTAAACCGTGGTAGTTATGCAGTACAAGTTTGGCTACCAGGTTAGGGAGTCTCACTGGCTTTATTCTCAGAAGGAGAAGTAACGCGCACTCATGGAGTGACTGCCATGCCAGAGGAGAGAAGCTGTGTGGGTCCGTCTCTTAGAAAGCTTTGAGTCTAGTTGTGGGGGCACAGAGTTAGAGAACCAGAAGGAAAACAGTTAGGTTTCACAAGTGGCAGTGAAGATCAGTGCCCTTCTTGGACACTGACCCTTCCATTTTACTAGTCCGGGCAATGGCCACTGGGGGCAAAGTGCCTGGATTTGGGCCTCAGCGCTGGCATTTATGACAACTCAAGAACCTCAGTGAGGTCTTGTTTAAATTTTCTAATTTGGCTCATTTTCAGCTTCCCCATCTATAAAACCACACTGGGAGTTGGAACTGTAAGGTACTGCTGGAGACTGAATGAATTAATGCTCAGGGAATGCTGAGCATGGTTCCAGGCACAGAGTACCCACAAACACCTGCTGTGTCTTGGTCTCCTCCCCCTTCTTCCTCCCGCTCCGCTCCTGCTTAGAACTAGGTTATCATTCTCTTTTACAGAAAATAAAACTATGACTTAAAGAATTGAAGTAAAAAACCTAAAATCACACAGTCAAATGGCGACATTGAGCAGAGAAAAATGTAGAAGACAGTACACAAGTTTTGGAGCAGTCAATGGTAGAATCCTTGAAGCTTAATCAGTTGTGTTATTATTATTATTATTATTATTATTATTATTATTATTATTATTATTATTATTATTATTTTCATTCCTGAGCTATAAAACAGCCTTGTGCCTCTATAACTCCAAACATTCTTTCTATGGATAAAAGTTGTATGTATATAATGGGATAGGAGTAAATGCTCTGCACCTAGGCCTTTGTGTAAAATGTATAAATATCTCATACACCTACATACATTTATAATATCTTAATTTAGCTTAATGGAGGTTCACACCATTGGTAGAAGTTAGATATATAATATTCTCCTGTAATTTGGTACAGCTACTTGAGTCTCTCCACTACTCTGTATGGTTTGGGCCGAACTTTGGTATCTGCTGCCTGTATCTGGGGTTGTAATTGATAACAAGTGGGCCTCTGACAGGGGCACAGGCTGATGTTTAGTCCTTTATCTTAATGAGCACATCACAACTTTACCCATTCATCACCGCCAGCTGCTGCTTTACCACGTTGGGAATGGCTTTTGGATATCAGATGGCTGTTTCTTCAGATTTTCTTGTATTATTCATAACTAATGGATATAGATACAGCACCCTATTGTGCTTAATCTGTATCATTAATATTTTCTCCATTGCCTTCTTAAATTCAGGAGAGCAGCAGCCAGTGCATCAAACCCTAGTCTGCAGCGTTTGCGGTTTCTTCCTTCAGATTATGCCGCCATACCACACTGAGACACCAAAGTGACATCACTAGAGAACTTGGAAGAGGAAGACTGGCGGATAGCTACAGCAGGCCCAGATAAATTTGAACACATAAATAGTAGTAAAATTTTGAGTTAGAATTAACAATGATGAATTTTCCATGTTACTTTTGTTGTTAAAATAATGTATTCAACCGTAGGTAAATGCAAATTTAAGTTTATCTAAAATTAATTTCCCACAGTGGCCCCAAAACATTTGTGGAAACTTACCATTGCCTTTTGTGAGTTGGTAAAGGCTGGTTCAAGCAAACCTCTTCATATTATCCTCAAAGGCCAGACAGATCAGAAGTACTCATATACCTTCCCAATATTGTTAATCATGTTCTTTCTAGATAAGATGGCAGTTTTATTTATATATCTATATATAAAATCTGCTGCGTTTTGCAGGGATTGAACTGTAGCTCACTACAAATATATTACTTCTTTCCTATACATGCTAAGTAAATTCAGAAGGGATGTTTTTATAGGTACCTTTTACTGTACAGTGCTGCCATTGAGCCCTGGAAATCAAGATGTCAGATTCACTGTACAGTGCTGCCACTGAGCCCTGGAAATCAAGATGTCAGATTCACTGTACAGTGCTGCCATCGAGCCCTGGAAATCAAGATTCAGGTTCACTGTACAGTGCTGCCATTGAGCCCTGGAAATCAAGATGAACAGCTTCCAAACTCGTCACATGCCAACTGGGTGCTATTTGACAAACAGTCTGTCCCCTCTTTCATCTCAGTCGTCTTATCTATAAAATGGTTACAACAGATGCACTGCATCCCAGGCTATGGAGAGATGACAGAATGTCTAAAAAATGCTCCGCCTATAGTACTGCTCCAGAGATAGGATATGCACACCACCTGATGGTTCTGTTCTGTCTGTGTTCCAGTGTGCCTGTGTTACAATGATGAGATCTGCAGCAAGAGTGAAGGGGTTGCAGTACTGACCATTGCTCCATCATGCTTTTTTGGATAGGTTATGACTGGTTCTAAATAGGATGCTCTCCTTTTGTTGAAATTGCCCGTCCCATTGGTGGATTCCTCTTTATTGATAATCCTTCCTCAACACTTTGAGGAGTTGCCTTCATGGGTGCTATACGTTAATTTAGTACCTGGCTTCCAAAACTGTGAGCTCCAGAGTTCTGCACGAGAGATTGTAGCAAAAAGCCCAGGGGATAGCGGTAGAGGTGGTAGCCTGTTAATCAGTAGTTGGGGCTCAGACTCTCCGAGGGTTCCCTTGAAGAGAGGGTGTTGGTACAGGGAACAGCTTAGTTTGGGGTCAGACCAAACTTGCTCTCTCTCCCAAGGTTTTACTTGAGAGCCATATAATTTTGATGGGTTCCCTATTTTATTTGTCTCAGTTTTCAAATTTTTCATAGGAGGTTAATAACAGCACACAATGTGCTCATCAGGAAGCCAAAGAGTTCGAAAACTTAGTGTATGCCGAATAAATACCAGTTCCTGAGTCACATTTCGTCCTCTCGCTTTCTGTGGTCTTCCTCTCCTCTGACTCTTAAAGTACTTCTGCTAAAATGCTTGGCTACAAGTGTGGGGATGGTAGTTCGATCCCCTAGAGTACACATTTAAACAAACCTGAGCACCATGTTTGAAGCTCTGTCACTGGGGAGACTGGGCTAGCAGAGCCCTCAATGTCCCGAGCAGTCAGATCAGCCTCCAGGGTGAGTTCTCAGAGGGTGAACTGTGGTCCTCTCTTCAGAAACCCCTGGATGGGATCTGAGGAACACAGGGGTTGTTTGCTGCCATCTACACAAAGTGTGTATTTCTGTCTCCTTTGTACTTAGAGATTCTTTGTTGTTCCTTGTAAGAAAATTTGCAGGGTTTTTTGCTACCTAATATTTAGATTTTTTTCACTTTTAAATTCATTTGAATAAGCAACTGCCAAGCATGTTTTGGAAGCTCCTGCCCTGGAGATAGAGAAGTTCTTTATGATTCTCATTCTATGAGTTGATTAAGAAACAGCTCACAAAAACCCAGAGCCACCATCATTTCTTTCCTTTTGGGATCTTTTCTTCACTCCCTCCTTCCCCATAAATATTTGTGAATTGCTGTTCCCAGCCAGATGCCCTCTGGGGTTACTGGCAGAACTAGGGCCCCTGTAGATCAGATGGAATCAAAAGGAATGCTTCGGGCTGTTAGCTTCAAAGGGCTTCCATTCCCCAGAGAGGCCTTTGCCACAATCCCCGTCTACCTCCTTTCTGTCCACACCGGTCTGAAGGCTTTCTTCACCCTCTCAGCTAGGTGCCCAGTTTCTGCCAGACTCTTCCCTCCCTCTTGGTTTTGCAGTCATAGATTAAATCTCATCCCTACCTAATTGTTTCTTCATTTCTTCTCCTGACTTTTGTCTTTGGTATGACATAACTGTTCCTGATCTCAAAACAGTCAATGGTTCCAATCCCCATCTCTTCATCACTGACATTAAATGCCTTGTTTCATGCTAGAACGCATGATGGTACCCTTGTAAACAGGGCTGGGAACTTCAACCTTCAGGATGATTATTCATGCTGGATTTATTCCTTTGATCTTTCTCTTCCTGTTCTCACCTGTGTGTGATGAACTGCAGTGATAATATACAGCAGTGCTTCTTAACCTTCCTAACGCTGCAATCTTTTATACAGTTCCTCATGTTGTGATAACCCCCAACCATAAAATCATTTTGTTTCTACTTCATAACTGTAATTTTCTACCATTATGAATCATAATGTAAATATCTGATATTCAGGATATCTGATATGTGATCCCCAAAGGGGCCATGACCCATAGATTGAGAACTGTTAAACCACAGTCTTATCTTTGACTGTGAAGTGTTGGATTTTGTCAACCATCATGCCTTGACTTCTCTTATTTTCCTGGGAGTAAGTTGAGCACAAGGACTAAGAGCATATAGTTCACTTTAGAAAGCCAGTATAGATACTTTTGAAAACTTGCCTGTAGGATGGATAAGAAACAGGTACGGACACGGTTACAGTTACCCATGTGCAGAGGTTCAGCTGCAGTATTTATGAGCGTCCTGGTAGGAGTTGGTACCTCTTCATGACCCGTATTAATCATGGTGTGATTTTTTGATATGCCAGGAATATTAACGGCATTCCTCATCTTGTTTTTCTTGACATCCTCAGCACAGGGCTGGCCTCCGGTAGATGATTACTAAATATTTGATAACTAAACGGTCAGTGCTTTTTCTTTTGAAAAGAAAACTAAATGTTTTTAGAGGAGTCAGCTTTCTGCCGTGGTTTCAGGGAATGAATTGTGATCAGAAGTGAAGATTACTTCTACTTGAAAGAGGCTGACAAATTTCCCAGCCCCGGGATCACTTTCTGTGGCTTATGATTTAGGGGTGAGTGAGCACGCCAAAGACCTGCACTTGAGCTGAGTGATGGGGGATGAGTTGTGGAGCTGTGGTCTTCTATGGTATTTTGTGAAAATAGTCAGAGATTTATGGCCATTAAACAACTTTGTAGCTGCCCCTCCTTGTTCTGAAGCTGCAGAATCTCCGCTCCGGTACTCTGCATCCCATTCCCTGTGTGTACCATGACGCTCATGCGTGTCCGCCCTGTGCTGTCATTGTACATGGGCATAGGAAGGACCTTGAATGTCACACTGTCGTTTTCTATGGGCACTGATAGACAGTCTCACCCTGCAAGTCTCTCCTAGAGTATGCTGGACTTTCACTGAGTCTTTTCCCATAAAATTCTCAAAACTTATCAGGATACACTGATGACATGACTGCTCTGTGGTATGGTTAAGGGGGAAGTTTGTCCTTTCTGTCAGTGACCAGGGAAATGGGTCTTTTTAGTGGCGGGGAATCTGCCTCACAAGGTCCTGAGAAATGCTGATTTTTGTTTAACTGCCCTGATTTGGGGAAATGGAGTTTCTTTTGGACTTGACACCTCTTGCATGATGGAAACTGCCTTCTGCAAATGTGTTAGCTCCTGCTAAACGTTACTGAGGTGATTTTTGAAAATGTTAGCGGCTCTCCATTTTGAACGGGTGAATAGTCAAGAGGCCTCCCTGTGCACTGGAGATCTTTAGCACGTCTCATGCAAGGCTGGGACAAACACCTCAAGTCTAGAAATCTGGAAAACATTTTGGTCATTACCGGATTTTTTTTGTCTTTTCTTTGGGTCATACTCAGTAGTTTTATGAGAAATACAAATGAGATTATATTTTTGGTCAAAAACACACCCAGAGATGACATTAATCTACATTATAAAAGAACTAGAAAATTACTCGGGCTTGATATTGATAGAAGATGACATGGGCTAGACATGGAAGTCTTTGTATTGTTAGATTTCATGTTTAGTTTTTAAAGATTTCAGAAGTGTGGAAAGGTTTAGACAATAAGAAAACACATAACCACGATTTAAAATCTGTCATTCCTAATATTTTAATGTATCTATGTCAAACCTATTCTTGATCAATAGAAATAACAACACATACTTTATCAGCTCCAGTCTAATTACCGTGCCCCTTGGCCAAGGCAAGGACTTTCATGAGTTTTATATGTATTGCTATAATGTTTAGATTTTTGTAAATACAGGAAATCAAATGGGCACATATGCAGGTATAACCATGCAATGTTTATCATTTGGCCACTTGGTTTTCACTCCACAGAAACTTTTGTCTTATCGGAGGTAAGATATTTAAATCAGGCTTATTGCTCTTGAATGCTAAGTATTAGTCTTTCATCAAAGTATATACTATTTCATTGACTCTTTCCTCATTGACAGTTATTTAAGTTGTTTCAAATTTTTCTGTTAGAAAAAAATGCACCAATAAAAATCCTCTCATGTTTCTATCTGTAGAGGTGTATGTGAAGTTTTCTCTAACTTATGGATTTTATAGTTTTATTCGTGTGTGTGCACGTGTGTGTGCACACGTGTGAGCAAGTGGACAGATGTGCACATGTGGAGGGCATAGGACAACCCAGGTATTATCCTCATGGATGCCATCCATCACTCCAAGTCACTCGAGCCAGCAACTCATTCCCCTTGGCAGGGGCGAGAGAACAACCTTCTTGCCCCTCTATGTGCCTTAGCACGAGGAAGCCTGGTGCTTCAATGGCTGGCAGAATCACATCCTGCTTTAGCTCCGGTGGCCTTTCAGCAAATTTGATGAAATTCTCTCTCAGTTATTGAATGTTTTGGTCTCCTCTTCTTGGAAAGCCCAGGCACTTCGTTTGCCAGTTGTCTTCAGTATGCATTTTTGTTGACTGGAGAATATTCTTTATGTATCTTGAGTACTGGTATTTTATTGTAGCCATGGCAAATATCCTCTAACAGGAGATAAAAGTAAAATGTGAAGCTACAAATCTCTGCCATCGGCACTTAGGAAAACTGGCAAGGAATCAAACGTGGGGGGAAACTTTACAGTCCCGTAGATTCAGACTTGTCCTGATTTCCTCATGCTTACTGTAGGCATTTCTTCTTACTACATATAAAACAAAACATTATGTAGATGTGTCCTACTTACTGTGCCTCTGTTGCCTCATACTCCAGTTTGTGTTGCCTCAAGTCCAAGGTGAGTTCTATATCCTTTGGCAGATAGTGTGCAAAGTGAAGGAATTTTCTTGTCTGTTTCTTTCATATGCTAACCTGGATTTTATGAATTGTGTTTCTGGGGCTAAGATATGGAGAACATGTGTGTGGATCACACTAAAAAGGCCCAGTAGTTTTCGTTCTGATAAAAGCCAAGCTGAAGAACATGTATTTGGAATCTTGATTTGTAGAGTCACCCAAAACATTGAGCTGTATAAATCCCACCAAAAAGCTAGTTTGCAAAATTGTTGTTTTCCTGGATTCTTTCCCATAAGTTAAGTTTATATTATATCACAAAATGGATGATGAACAGAAAAGTAATTAAGTGCTGGGCATTGAATGACAGCTACAGAACTCTTGTCCTCCATACAGCTGAAAACAAGTCTCAGTCTCTTTCAGCTCCAGAGCTCTGCTGTCTTGTACAGTCAGAGTATTTGCTGAAAGGCCGTGTGTCTTCCTGAACCTTCTAGGGGAAGCAGCTCATCCCGTTATCAACAGCCTAGATTCAAGTCTAAAAAATCCATAGCACAGCGACATGAAACTCCTGTTGGGGTGGGAAACCATATCTTTTTTCTTTCTTTCTAAACATGAACTGCAGCAGAAACACAGGTAAAAACAAGTCTGGGATATCTTGGAGGAAGTGTGCTGGACGTTCTTCATCCTGTAACTCTATCTGTCCTTCAGCAAGCACAGAAAGGCCTTTATGTTTAGAACATGGTTACTGTGTTTCAAGTGTCATGTTGGCCACCGTAGACCTCAAAGGCCAAGCAGAGAGACAACTAGCAAATGCAGGGTGTGGGTTTGAATTCAGCTTCTGTCTTGTCCACACACTTGCAGCATCTAAGTGTTCAGTGGGGTGGAGCGTAGCCAGCCTTTGAGAGCTCTGTCCTCTGTGGCGGTGGCTTTTACCTGGCTGCTTCCAGTATACTTGGGCCAAGCTTTAAACACCATGTATGTTCGTTATATTTGCCTTTTTGCTGGAGTGGACAAGTGTTCTCTCAGATCTGATCCCACCGAGGGACGGAGCTTCTAATTTTGCTCTGTTCAGACCTCTCTCTGTAAGTCTGCTCCGAAAGCTGCTTAATCAAACACCTCAAATGTCAGAAATGAAGTTTAAAGGGTTTCCGTGGCAAGCAGGTCTAATCTGCTGCTTAGCCCTGACTGCCGTACAGCAGGTAATCTCTTCGGAGAGAAGGCCCGCTTCTAGCAGGGTAAACACACCTCGGAGAATGGATTTCTTCTTCTGGAAAGAGAAATGAGGAATTAATGAAATTTACTTTTTCACCGAGCTTTTGGAAAGGTTGAAAGCCTAGGATTTCACTCCTAGCAGATGTTCTTTTTTGGATATTAAAAAAAAAGTTGCATTTGATTTAGAAATCTCAGTTAGGTATGATGGTGGAGCTTTCATCAAAGTCACCAAGCTCTTCAGAGGACATATCGGTCCTTGGTCCCAGTCCACGTGAGCTCTGAAGCTGTCATCATTTATTTCTAAGGCCATACAGTTCCGGAAAGGGTTAACACTGCAGGCACAGTTTCCCATAGGGTAACTAGCCACAGTTATTAGTTACAGTCAAAGAGTTCCTGATGTACAAATAGAAAAACAAAACAACACCATTTTATATGCCATTTTCTTTTGGTAATTTGAATGATCCCTCCGCCATAAATGAGAGCATTGAACTTCCTCACCAAGTATGGGGAAGCCCTGCCCCCTCCAAACATCTCCATCAGTGTCCAGTTCTGCTGTCATGAGGTGGCCCTCATGGAGGCTGTATCATAGAGTCCTGTTTTCTGTTAACCTTCTAGTTGCTGATGGCTCGTTAAGAACCATCACCATACTGAGTACCCACAGTTGAAAATTGAAAGTCCAACAAGCTACAAACCCAAACCTTTTCAACACTCACCCGATGTCACAAGTGGAAGCTTCTCCTGGCCCCACAGAACAAAATGCAGACACACAAAGTCTGTCACGTGGCATGCTTGCAGGCTCTGCGTGGAAGCTGTACAAAACAAATTAATGCCGTGTCCAAATTTGGGTCTCTTCCGCAGCGTACCTCATTATGTTTTCACACATATTCCAAACAGTGAAGTATGAGATAGTCTGTAATAAATACTGAATTTGTATTCCCAATTCAAACTCCAGAGGGATTTCTCCAGAGCTGATATTATACTTAGTCCACAGCACAAGATTGACTCATATATTCTGCTTTCTTCTGTCTCTGTGCCACCAAGTCCGCATAAGCCAGTCCTGATTCCTGCACCTAGCTGCCTCATCCACAGTAGGGCCATGAGAGTCTGCTTACAGCCAGCACTCACTTTCCCACAATTTCTGGGGGCAAGCCTGGAGCACACCTAGTCTTCAGTGCTTCCTGCCTTTTTCTGGGTTTTCCTCCTCTCCTTCCAGCTCTGTATATCAGTGGTGGCCACAGCCAGTCCACTATGTCAGAGCACCTCAGAATGCTGTGCCCTACTATCTCATGCTAACTAGAGCCCTATCTCAACAGGTAAAGGAAGGTCAAGCAGATCCCATTCTCTCCAAACTCAGATCCCAGGGAAATGATTTAGTACACAAGGATGTGACGCGGCATTTGGTGTTTCTTCAAGGTAACATTTGGCTTTTATCTTATAGGCTTCCAGTGGGGATGATGCTGCCACTCCAGAGGGACACCACCAGTACACACCCCTGCCTTCTGCATCCAGAGAGCTCACCAGTCACCGAGGTAGGAACTCAGCTTTCTGTTGATGTCAGTGATTGTAGCCTGCAGAACTGACTGTACAGAACTCTGGAGCTCTGTGATCCTTACTGTGCCCGTCCTTTGACAAAAAGCCCAGGGATTTTTAGGCTCTTGATGGGAAATCTGTACTAACAAGTCTAAAGATTTTAACCCAGATAAGCAAGGAGATTTAAACCCATGGTATAATTTTGGAACCCCCTGTTAAACAGAAAGATTATAGTATTTAACAATTACTTAGAAGACCATTCCCCACAGTAATAGGAATGGAGAGACGTGGGAACTGAGTAGTATTTGTTAAAATAACAATGTGTGGAAATGTAAGAGTTGAAATATGTAATTTCAAAGAGGGTGAACTCTAGATTACAGCTCAAGAAACTTCAGTTTGCCTGGCAGCTTCAGAAAGAACCTTGATTTCTGCTGGCTTTTCTGGTCCTGGAAACATAATTTGATTTGTTTGATTCTTCTAGTATTGGAATCCTTTTGCCATTTTGGAGATGTTAAGTTTCAAAAGCAAGCAGAATACTGACATAGAAATATCATTTGAAAAAGTCTTGTCCCTTAACCAGCTTCTGGGGCCAAGGAATATGGCACTGGCTGAGCAGGAATTACTGAGGGCAAGAGGAGGTCACGTGGTCTGATGTGTCTACTGTCATAGCCTCCCATGATCAGAGATCTCTGTTTCTTAACTGGGAATCTGTCTTTCAAAGTTAAATAAGGACAGGCTTAGAAGAGAGACACTGTGTACTTTAAACACTGCTTTCTCCAGTGCAAAAATCCCATTGATGTCACTGAATAAGTGCTCTCTTGGTCATCCCTGTTATACTACATGGATGGAGTAAAAGGCTACGGAGAAGCTTCAGAGGTGGTGAAATCTTATGTTCCATGTGACTGGGACATTAATAGTCTGCAAGAAGTGATTAAGAGAGTCTGTGACTTGGACTTGGCTTGACTGGCTGACCTATGGGCAGCGGCGGAATGCTCCTACATGTGACTTTTGACCTTGTTATAGTTCAGCTGTCATTTTCTTCAAGTGTCAGCTTTGTGAACATCAGTTTTGCTCACCCAGGTGTAATAGGTACCGGGATATTGCTATCCTGGGGAGATGAACAGGTCTCTGCAGTGGGTGCTTTCCTGAAGGTCTAGAACACTTCTCTTGGGACTCTTGGGCAGGAATGCCCATGGGAAGATGATATTGGGAGAGAGAGTAACAGAGTTAGCACTACTACAAGGAATAATGCAAATACTTTAAAAAATAGCTTAATTTTTCACCAGTGTATTGTTTTTTGATACCGTAGTAAGGATAATTCTACTGTATAGCCTACTGAGTAATTTGCATGGAAACTGCAGTCTCTAAGACCACCAAGTCTGCTTACAAAGACTTTAGCTGCCAATGTCATTTAGATTTCACAATAGGAGAATCTGATGAGATGACTGGTATTCCTCAAGAATGAGTCAAATATCGGCTGTTAATTTAGTAGTAAAATATAAGCCTTGGGGAATAAAGGAAGGTATGTTTTAAGCATATTGTGTGTATACAATGTACGTGTGTGTGTAGTATGTGTGTTGTGATGTTGGGGACCAAACCCAGGTGTCCTCTGTAAGGCAAGCATACTATTCATGAACTACATCTCCAGTCCAAGTTTTACTAACATTTGATATGTGCCAAAAATCACCAAGAATATAAAGCAGTACTCCTGGATAATTTCATAGCCTAAAAATTGGAAAAAATAGAAAATGTTATTTAAAGGGATCTAACAACCAATAGCCCAGTTTTACTGAAGAATAGCGCTATAGACTTAATGTACTTATTGCTTGGTCCCCTGGTCCTGGGCTCACAGGCTGGGTGTTGAAAACAGATTCTACATCATGTAACAGTGTCCTTTGGGTGCATGGTCACAAGGAGACAGAGAGAGACACAGAAGCTACTGAAGGCTGGCTGTGTTTTGGTATCTAACTAAGGAAATGGCCCAACCACTTTGCTCCATCTTGGCCTGAATTACACAATCACATGGTAAAGGCCATTGTTGCTTTGGTACCCTAAATGAAACTACTTAATGCTATGCTGTTTTTACATTTAAGGCTATCATTCTAAATTCTGATTGTATAAATCAGCAAAGCATTCAAATGCTAGTTATAAATTCCTCAGTGGAAATGACTTGTGAGCACCTGTGCCGAGGGCTTCCTTTCACGGTATGAAGGCAATCTATGTCACTCCTGTCAGAATCTTTCCAAATGTTTGATCAACAGTATCAGAGCTGGAACTTGAAAACAATTTTGATCCACCCAGTTCCCAATCTATTTTCCTTCCGCATCAACAACTACAAAAACTGGTGGCTAGGCACTCGTGTTCATGTGCAAATTGCTGTTTTCCTATGCCTATTCTATTTCCACTTGTCCTTTTCTGTAACTCCCAATGTCGAATTTGATGGGGCCAGAATCCTTGTCTCAAGCATGGTAGTGAAATGTGAAGAGAAAATGAGCCTAGACTGATGATCAGGAAGTGGTGGACTGGATTCTTCTGTTTGCTATTTCCTTGTATGTCATCTGTCATAAGTGTAGTCCCATGCAGAACTTCCTGATTCTGCCTGAAACTTCCTGTTTGATGTGTTGTGTCTTCTCTCTCTTGAGAGTCCCTAGCATATTTCTTTCCAGTGTCTAATGTAATTGTGAATCTTCTTCTTTCTGTGAGAGCCATCCTGTGTAAACGAACTTTCTTCCCTCCTTTCTGTCAAAGCCTCCTCAGTCCTTCAGTTACATAGTTAAATACCACAATTCCAGGGTGTGGGTGGGGCTTCTCCCATTCTACTGTCTACAATCCTGTTTGGTAAGTTTTCCGTAGATACCAATTTTTGTGGGGAGTAGAAAATACTGCACGTACTTTCTTGTATCTAGCATAGGGGTCTTAAAACTTACTGTATATTTTTTAGGGTTTGGATCAGTACCCTGAAATGCACATTGTGTTCTCTAGCCCATGAGAGTTGTGGATCCATTAAGTAGTGGGGCTTATTAGGAGGAAATCACATCATGGGGGGCATACCCACATGTCACAGTTCTTCCTCCTCCTCCCCCTTGCTTCTTGCTATAAGGTGAGGGCCTTCTTCATATGTGTATATCTGCTATGGCATGATGTAATGGTATGTGCTTTGTATCAGGTTCAGAAACAACAGGTCAGTCAAAGATGCACCAAGGTCCCCCAAACTGTAAGCCAAAATAATTGTGTCAGGTATCTGTTGTTACCATAATAGAAATTTTGATTCCTATAAGTAAAAATTGAGTCATAAAACTTAAGGGAAGAGTTAGTATCTTCCATAGCTCTGTGAGGTGGCAAGGGTGAGCACAGTCAATGTTCGAAGACCTGGCCTCGTTCACCTCCAGCATCAACCCCATTGTTTTCAAAAGAAAACAAGGATGGGAGACGTATCTGCAGACATATCTGCTGACTCATTGCCAGAGCCCATCTAGCCATCAAGCATAACTTCCAAGGGGATGATTATTTTATTATTATATTAAACAATAACATATTATTTAACATCGTATTTGTCAAACACTGATGTCTGAGTAGTAGAGAGGGAATGAGAGGAATTGAAGGGACTAACACAATTATTTTCTTGGAACGGATGCTCTCAAAGCAGGAGCTTCATTCTCAGAATGATCAGGTTCTGGAATACACAGGAGCATAGGATGCTCACCTCATATTTCTCCCAGAACACTTTCCAAGACGTCAGCATATTGCTGGAGGATGAAGGATGGACGTTTAGTTATATCCTTGGTCTCTGCTGATCTCTACTGGAAATCTAGATGTAGTGTCCTCATTGAGTACCATGTTATGAAGATTGTTGACACATTTGTTAGATAAAATCTCTTTGACTATGTTCTATGGACAGAAGACATCCCAGCATAACAGTCATTGCCGATCTATGTAGTAGCTATCAGAGGTAGAATCCACATGAATATAGAGTAGACCGTTGTGTCTTTGGGGGAGCCATTTCTGTTTAAATAAAAAAAACAATGTTAGTCTTAATCTGCTCTTACAACACATGGAAGTAAGTGGACATTGCCATTCTCATTAAACAGGGGTATGCCAGGAACTGCTCAAGGCTGACCAGAGTCACTGAGCAGCAAAGACACACAGACTATTCAAAGCTCTGTGCCTGTGATTCCAAAGTTACCCCGACTTTCATCCTTCCCATTGGATGGATGGGAACAAGGGTTAACTGTGACACTGTGTCAAAAGAAATGGGAGAGGTAGGACCTGGAAATAGCCAATGATAAGTGTTCCCAAACCACCATGAGACACCAGCAGGGAGGCTGGAGGCTCTAAAGGGCCCTAGGAAAGCTATGTAGGACATCAGGGGCACCTTGGAATCCTCTGCTGGAGTCCTCAGACTGAAGGGCCTGCACAGGTCAGTGACTCTGTGGTAACTGACTTGGAAGCAACCTCACACATTATGACTGTGTGCATTGCCCTGCCCTTCCTCATTTTGAGATTTCCAAATCCTACAACAGTGCCTCTTTGTGAATGGCCCCTAACCCAGACTGATCCACCGGAGGGGATTCTGGGAAGTGTAATTTCCAGGGAACTACAAATCCTGACAAGAGGATAGTGCAGATGGAACCAATAACCCAACCTAGCCAGGCTTACCCACTGCCACCTCATATCTCCCACAGCCGTGGCATTGAAGATGTCACTACCATTCTTCTGCATATACATTTTCTTTGAATTAACCAAAAGTTCCCTGAATGCCCCTCAATCATGTTTCTCTTTGATGCTTATCAGCCTTGCAAATTGCTGGAGTCACCTGTCACATTAAGCATCTGAATTTGAATATGCAGAAGAAAGAAAGCTAAGAGTAAGGAAATTTATTTGAGAACTTGCTTGAAGATTTGAAACCCTCCTACTTCCCTGGTTAACCGCGGTACCCACTGTTTTCATTGACATGGTTGCTGGTTGCACATCTTCCTTAACTTGGTGTTTGGTCTATTTATGCTTAGAATTAATTGCCAGGACCATCACAGCATGGTTTCCGTAGGGCATATCATAATTACTCATCACTTGCCATTTCCTAAATGGGGATTGCATTTCCTGCTTAGTAGCTGATCTTTCTATCTCCGGGAGCAGCTCAGAGGGTGCCATCCAAAAGAGAAAAGAACAGTGACTGTTTTTCATTTGTATTATTGTAACTGTTTTAAGCCCAAGATCTGAGAAGATAGATTTTCTGAGAAGCCATAAATACAGTGCTTTGCTTCTATTGATCAAATTAGCGAGTGAAATGAATACAGAACAAGTTAGAGGCGTGTTTGTGAAGAGGAAGAATCTGCAGAGACAGGTGTTTGGGGTTGGGCCATGTTGGCCAGGAAAACCTCATGGCAATACTCAGGGCTCAGAGAGGCTTGCTTGGTGATTAAGTTGCTCATTACAGTTTGGGAGGGCTGGGGATGTTGTAGGATTTGGAAGCAATCTCTCTGTTTTGGCCAGTAAGAGTTTTTTTATTTTTTTACTTTTCAACTTTGTTTTAATTTTTACCACATTTCTAGGTCAGCCCTCCAGAGATGGGAAAGACAGAGATGAACCCTACAAACAACAGGACAGACAGACAGTTTTGTTCAGTCTTGCTTCCAAGCTCCACCCCAGGCAGGTCTCTGTCCTGCTACCTTTTGGTCATCTTTACCCATTTGAAAAAATGAAATAAACCATTCAAGGTCCTGGCGACAGTTCCAGGTAGAGCCCACCTCAGCTCGACTGTGACTAAAGTGACGCACTTATTTGTGGACTATATCCTCTGACTGTTTCCTTAAGACAGCTACACATGAGATAATTATTTTCACCCCAAGTTGGCATTGGTGACTGATGTAGCAGAGCCTTTGGGTTCAATATTCAGCAGGTAACAACGAAAACAGCAGCAATAATGGTAATGAATTGGTACTTGTTTGCTAAAAGTTTATTAAAGCTGATAGATAAAAATGTATCCATAGAACACGTACTAAACCCTGAAAACCAAACAATGAGAGAGAAGAGGGAAACTCTCCCTGGTACAGTGACACGTTTAGCAGGAGGATTTGTGAAGGGAAAGTAAGGTCTTGACGTGTCTTTCAGACCCCTTGCCATTCCTGAGCCTTGGCTGCAAGGGGGGAAGTATATGTTGGTTTCTGATGGGGAACTATTATTAGCATTTTCTAATTATGTAAAATGATTTCATCTGATGACATTTTGAACAGAACCCATTACTTTTGACTCCTTTCTTTCATAATGCTTTTATGTGCATATTCTTGGTGGAATTCTCAGATGCCAGGTGAAGCTCAAGACTCCTTTATTTAGTGAAAGTGACTCGTGATTTGACAGTTGTAGCTGACAGGTTTATTTCATCTGTGTGGCAGTGGGAGTCTATTTTCTGTGTGTGTGCTCTGTTCCTACGTAAAAGGACTTTACTAAGTGCCGAATAAATTGTACTTTTCCTTTGATTCTAGACCTTGCCGGAATGGTTTAAAAACTGCAGTCTGGGTCATCAAATTTATCTCTCCGCTACTTTGCAGGGTCAATAGCTTCGCTGTGCACCAAGCTGGGCTGGGTGGATTGGAATGGAGGGTCGTGAAGATTAAAACTTCTGAGTGTATATAGATGGATGTGCAAATGTGTGCCGGCTGTCTGGGAGGGCGGCAGTGATGGAAGATCAAGCCAAGTGGAATCTGAAGACGGATGAATCTGCTAGACTGGCGTGGACTTTAGCCAGGAGCTTTAAGCAACCTCCTTCAAGCACATGAAATCCATAAGGGTCTGTTTCTGAGCCTTTTCTCCAAGAATGATTTTTCACTTGCAGTCCCATGGAGTTTTTCATTTCTGTTCTTTGGGCAAAATTGTGGTAAGCTCACAGACACAGACAAGCTACCAATCTGGTTCTTCTGCCCCTGAAGCAAAGCAAGGAGGGGGAAAACGAACTCCACTTCCCCTCCCCCAAACAGTATCCTTACCTCAGTAAACCGAAAGGTGAGAAAAGGTGACCCTTTCCCCCCCTCAAAAAACAAGCTAAACAAAATATGGTAGTAAACATGTCTCCTTGAAAAAAATACGGAGGTCCAGAATGCATGGGAATACATGGTATGAAAGAGTCCAAATGTGTTGGTGACTCTAGGACTGTGGCTGATTCTTTGAGGCTTTGTACTTACTTGTGAATGGATCTCATTGTATATAGCAGGCTGACCTTGACCCCATGATGCTCTTGCCTCAGCCTCCCCAGCATTCACCATCACAGGTGGGCTGATTCTTACCACCTTTATTGTAAAGAGGGACTGAGATGTGGTCAAATATGACCCCAAGGACAAGGATTCCTATGAGCAAAGGTCACTTCAGGAACTTCCCAGCACATGCTGGTTCCTGTGTACTGTTTCCAGTGCCTATGGTAGAATTTGAGAACTCTGAAATAAAGAATATCATCACTGTCTCGGAAGCATTTATGTCCAGATGTCAATTGAACAAGGCCTTCGCGCTGTATAACTTTACTTGGCAGTGCTTGACACAAGGCATATATTTGCCATGTATTCATAGGGAAGGTGGAGTCAGGGAAGAGGAGCACAAGCATGGCCATTTAGAAGATGTTGAACTTGAACTTTGAAGACCATACAGGGAAGCAGTAGGTGGAGGACAAAGAAAGGGTGTTCCAGAAGAAACATCGTGAAGAAGCAGAGGAGTAAAACTCGAGGCAACTGATGAGAGATGGGAATGCGGTTGCGAAATAGAAATTACCAGTGAAGTCCCTTCATATATGGTGACCTTAAATTGTGGCAAGTCTGGACCAAACTGAAGAAGCTTTATTTGTTTTACAACAGTGCTGTGTTTGTGAAAGGATTTCATTCTTTAGGCGAGGCTGACCTTAAACTCATGATCCTCAGCCTCCTTATACCTTGGATTGTTCCCCTCAGATTATAAGAGATGAGGTCAGATATGAGTCTCGAAAGGACAAGGATTCCTATGAGTACTGTAGCATGTCAAGACATTGCAAGCATAGGGACTTGGAGATCAGAGGTCCCTGGGGAGTGAAAATCAAGAGACTTTGCTCTGGATTTCGAAGCTGTTGATTTCCTGATACAGGCTATGAGTCGGTGTTACAAATAAGCAGGCTTCTAGCAAAGGTAATGTAGGTGACAACATGGCAGCCTGCTGGAACCAGAGCGCACTGCCAGTGGGGGAGAAGTGGGGACACGCAAAGGCAAACTTAGGGCTACCACGGCATCTCTGTTTGAGGTTGCCAATGGTCTTACTCAGCTGGGCTCAGCCATTAAAGGAAATAGCTTCTCCATCTCGTTTACTTTGTGATTCGGGCTTTGAGTCTGAAACATACAACTCTGCCTCAGTTAGGATAGGGTTGAAATGTCCCAGTGGATCTAGGCGTGGAGCTACTTGCAAGAGACACACGCGAAACCAGGAGATGAGAGTCTGTGGGTGCAGTGAAGAAGCCAGCCTGCCCTGTGGGAAGCTGTGGTCTGGTCCTGTTCCCCATCACTGGTCCTCCTCACAGGATTCTTCCCCGCCACTCAGGCATGCACTATAATCTGGCCTTTCAGTGGAAGATTGGGGGAGTTAATGTTCTGAAGCTCATGGCTACGGGAACGAACATACAGTAAGCAGGAGACCCAGCCACAAGAATTTGTTCACTCCATTGTTTGGCCTGCAGTTGAGTTAGTTACATTCTTTGGAAAGGGAAAACTGGCCAATGCATTTCATTGCTCGGTCAAGAGCATGTGCAAAAGAGTAGCGGGGAGTCAGTGCCTTTGGTCTAGACTGTGCTGCTGAAAGCTATGCCTGGGAGCTACAGTCCGGGTTCCAGATCCTTCGAACTCTGTTTCCTTGGGTCTTATATAAAACCTTACTTGTTGCCCCAGAATTTTCCCTTACATAGTGATTTTACAACCTTTTTTGGGGGCGAACAAATAAACATCTGGAATCGTGGTACATTTAATTAAAAAGTTTGCATTTGGCCAGTAACGGTAAAATCATGAAAAATGGACTGTCGGTAAGCCCAAGAAGGCCAAAGGATGACGTCGTTGGCCGCAATGGCTGCAATGGAGGGGCGAGAGCACCTGTTCTGTGCGGCCCTCTGTCCTCCAGTATCCCCATCTCGGCCATTAATATTTACTGCTCTGCTTTTTATTCATTCTAATGAAATTTTTCCTTTGGCTGGGCTGGTCAAAATAGAAGGTTGTTATTTTTCCAATAACCTTGGATTTGTCCGGCCGTGTGTGCTTTTTAAAGGGGGTGGTATTAGGAGTCGGCGGCTTTCCTTTCCCTTTCTCAGAATTCCACATGCTTCAGGTCACCGCTGAGGTCTATTTCTGTTTCTCCCATCAGTGTGTGGTGCACAGGTTTCCCGAGAGCTGGTCACAGGTGGATCTGGTCAAGGAGACAATAGAAATGTCGGAGCAGCCAGGAACTCTGCCTTCAGGAATCCTATAGTCTAATTGGACATAGAAACTATACTAGGAAGACAAAAGGCTGAGGAGGAAGGGGTGTGGAAAGGCAAATTATACCGAGTTTACTGAAGACATTGCAGGCATTTTGTTTGCAGTTCTGGAGCTGAACTAGACTGCCTTCTGTAACTTGGGTAAGTACTCCAGGGAGCTGAGTTAAAGAAGTAGGTTGTAAGGACACAGAAGGGCTGTGGAAAGCACAAGTAAGGACTCAATAGTCATTCCAAGTTGACTTTTGTTTGTGATGTGGAATAATAAAATATTTATATTAATAAAATATAAATAATAAAATAATATAATAAAATATTATATTAATGAATAATAGAAGAGTGGCAGACTGGTTAACACAATGCTGCCCCCGTGGCTCTTTTGGTGATGGTAAGGATTACAGTGGAAGAAAATGCATTACCATGCCCACTGATTGCATTATCTGGGCAGCAGTTCTCAACCCATGGGTCTCAACAATCATATCAGATTATGATTCATAACAGTAGCAAAATTGCAATTATGAAGTAGCAAAAAAATAATGTTATGGTTGGGGTAACTACAACATGAGGAACTGTATTAAAGTGTTGCAGTACTAGGAAGATTGAGAACCACTAGGTTAGGGGAAAAAAAGCAGTAACAGAAATAATGTTGTTCCCATCATTCCTGACTTCTGGAAAACTCTCAGAACATAGTTCCCTCTTAGAGTCAGCATGACGGACCTCATTTTGATTTTTAGCCTGTGCTATGGAGGCCCAATAAGGAGATTACTGCAAAATAATGGTTTTCTCTGGTGTTTATTTAATAGGAGTATTGAGATAGAAGGATTGGAAAGAAGCCTTTCATGAAGAGGAAGACCGAGTAGAAAACCTTTGGTGGTTTGAGGCCATGAAAGAGATGCTCTTCTGATTTCATTTCTGATCATAGCCTGGGCACAAGCAGGGAATGGGCACGCCTAGCAGGAGTTGGTTGCGGTTATTTTACTTTTCTGCCTAGTTTCTCTTCTTCAAGTGTGTCTAGGGTGAAGTCAAAGAGTTATGTTTGCATGGCAAGAGAAGGGCATTGAGCAATTTGGTTTTGCAAGAGTATCATTCAATATTTCTCTCACTTGAGTACTTACACCCAAGACGAAGTTATTGTAAGGCTAGCAGGCTTTCTTTTTGGCGAGAATGTGCAGGAGGCAGCCAGGGGCTAAAAGCAAGTGAAGTTCTTTTATGTTAGTCTCCAAGAAAGGAAAGGGCTATTGAACTCCCGTGTGATTTGGAGATGGGGACCCAGAAATCACTATTCCCTGAAGACTGGACCTGAAGGGTCTGCTCAATGCCTTTGAGGTAGCCTGAAGGACTTGAAATGATGCTTTCACAGCTTTCAAATCCTGATGGGGTTTGAGCAAGGATTCTCTTATGTCAAGGCTAGCTGTACTTTTTCATCAAATGAAAGCAGGGGTTTTCCTTTTGACCCCTCTTGACGTCTTGCAAGCACAGAGAGATTTAAAACCATCCTGGATCAAGGCGTCAGTTCCTGGCTTTTAGTAATTTATTATTCTTATGCATCTGCTTCCTTAAATACTCTCTGCAGAAGCATTAACATGAAAATAAAGAGTACAAGAACTTGGAATTTTCCATTCATCACTCCCTTAGTCTAGTAGGTCATAGTTCTGTCCACAGGGATAACATGCGAACTCTCTGCTGTTGCAAGGCAAGGCTCTCTCAACTCAATGGCAAAAGGAGTGAGGAGCCAGGAAAATAATGCAATGCTAATTCTCAGTACAGATTACCCCCGAGGTCCCTATATAAACTGTTGCTCCCCTTCTTCGATTCCCACCTTCCCCAAAGGAAAAAAATGGCCCGTGTTGTTAGGAAGGACATCTGCGGGAGAGCAATAAAACATCCCCTCCCTGGTGGATTGGCTCTTTATTCCTTAGTTATCTTTCTGTAGCTCATCAGTTCCTCCCAAATCAAGGAGAGTCCAAGAGAATAAGACAATCCTTTTTGGTTTTGATTAAGGAAAACCATCCAATCATACTCCTCTACAAATTTTGTTTTTTCTCAAGAGAGAGCTTTCCTTCTTAGGTCTAATTTATCCTGTCTTCATCTGCTCCATTAGAATCTCTCTGGAACTCCTGCCTCCTGTGGTGCTGAAATCAAATATTCCAGATCCCTAGGGGAATGGAAGGCAGGCATAGCTGGAACAGTAAGAAGCTCAAAAGGCCTTGGAAAATACATTCTGTAGCCTGCTTTCTCTTTGCAGACCCCACAAGTCACAGTTTTGCTCAGGAGATGTTCACTGAGCTTCCAGAGTGTATAAAGCACTGTTGAAAGTAAGACAGTGCATAGAGCAGTGTTGGGGCTTAGGGAGTGATCCCCCAAAGCATGGTGCCTGGATAGTCTCAGAGGTGCCTCACAACTAAAGTGTTTCTAACTTCCTCCTGTCACCCTGCCTCCTCCCAGGCCATCACTCAACTCCCAAGACAAGCCACAGAGTCCTCTGCTTCTCTTTTCCAATGCATGTCTTTGGTCAGGAACACCTTTGCAGAGTCAATTGTGAAGCCTAGTAGGACTCTAGCCTCTCCCAACCCTTCTGCGCAGGAACACAAAGAAATGATCTGACCATCATTTCCAGAGAGTGTGTTATGTGATGCTGACTTCAGTCCTATACCCGAGAGGGGGGAATGTCTGCAATGGGAACACACACACACTACACACACCCACACACCCACACCCCCCCACCCACACACCCACACACACACAAGCAACAAGTCCAGAATGAATTAGAAGAAAAAAAGCAAAAGTACAGATCACTGGACTCTGGGTTTACTTTATGCCCAATTCCCCTTAAAGTAAACCCTGGTTTTTTGTTATATGCAAGAAAGCAAACCAAATTGTCCTGGAAAAAGTTGAGATAAAAGGGTCTATTGATGAGGTGACCGTGACATCACACACCTATTATCACAGAACTCAGAAGGGTCAGGTAGGGGACAGTGGCGAGCCAGGCTCAGCTCCATAGTACCATCTTATACCAAAAACCCTAAATAATGAGAATGGACTTGGAATGTGAATAAAAGAAAAGAAGGATCATAGAATCTATAGCACAAGCTGGAACTCAAGCAACTAGACACTGAAGAAAATGAGGGTACTGTAGAATGTTAATGTATTAGATACAGCAGTTACAAACACTCGCGCAACAAAGCGTCAATGATCATGAAGGAGAATTCACAGGATGGAAAAGGGAAAATGAAAATAACATTAGTCATCAGATGCTGTGTCACTTGTTTCATTCATGGTAAAGTAGGGAAAATATAAATGTATGTAAGACCTCAACATAAAATTGTTCAAGTTGATTTGACAGAAGCAAAACAAACTATACATTCTAGTGGTACAGCATACACTAATTTATATATACATATATTAATGTAGTATCTATAGAAATAAAATATGTATATATCTAATATATATTATATTATATAATTATATAATATAATATATATATATCATTGTTATTTCAGGTAGGGTCATTGCATAACAAGTGATCCCCAAATTTAGTGGTACAGAATAATGGTTTCTTATGTTCATAGATTCTGAGAGTCAGAATTCCAAGTGATGGAACTAGGAATGTCTTATCAATGCTTGATAATGTTCAGGACTTTGGTAGAAAGCTTCTGATCTGGAAGCTAAGATCAACTAAAGATTCATGTGCTCATAAACTCTCAGTGACGGTAGCGCTTTCCATCTGGGCTTCTCTGTGGCATTTTCTCTGTATGTATGCCCTCATGGCGCGGGCAGAGTTCCAAGGGTGAAAAAGAGGATGAGCCAGGTCTGAGTAGTATGTATTTTCTGACTCTCGTCTCAGAGGTCATGTGACATTTCTTTGCCTTGCTCAGCATAGTCATGGAAGGCTTGCCCAGGTTTTAGAGTGGCAAGCCAAACTGTTCTCCATGACCGTGTGGCCAGGGATCCTGAAGAGAGTATGAGATCAGAAATGTTATTCAGCTCATTTTTGGCAAATTCAATCTGTTACAGTAATATACTAGGTCTTGGATAAAATTTCAACAAACTTTCACAAGTAGAGGTTGTATAAAAATCTCTCAGGTCACAGTATAATAAAAACAGGAATAACAGAGTCAGATTGTACAAGTTGCTTTCCATTAGAAAATTTCCAAAATCCTTCAATCTCAAGTCAAAATAACCTTAAAACCAAAACTGTAGGATTGCTAGGGAAGTAGAATAATGAAATCCCAATATACCAGCGGGCTTAAGACCATCAGGAGATGGAAAGAGGGTGCTTTAAGGATACATGCTAACTTGAAAAATCCCAAAGAACAAATAAATAAAATGTTTTTAAATAAGAAAGTAAAATTAAAGTTCACATGGGAAATAAATAAAGTAGTAACTTGGATAGAATAAAGAAGAATTATAATAAGAAACAATTTGTTCTATCAATTGTCAAGCATATACTAATTTACTAACCAAAACAACGTAGAGTTGGCATGCAGTAGTGTAATCCATGCAGTAGATTACAAGAGGGATTTTTAGGACACAATAAAATTCAGTCTTTCTTGAGTATTTGACTGAAACCAGTTCATCAAAACCAAAGGAAAATGCAATTATTTTTTAAGCTAACATGATATTTTAAAAGGAGAATATAAATAATGTAATAATTCAAAAGTGATTTTTGAAAAAAATTAAATCATGGAAAAGAGAATGTAATCATGCAAAGCAAAGGATCAGACACGTGAGAAAAGTAAAGAATTATAAGAGTTACTGTTGATTAATATGATGAAAATCTAGCTGCTAATTTTCTAGGAAAATATAATTTACCAAAATTAAGTCCAGAAGACATAGAAATTAAAAGACTGATTTCCGTAGACATAGTGAAGCTCATGAAGACATGTCACTCTGTGCAAGAGCACCAACCACAGGTGTCCTTCCGGGGCTAGGATCCACTAATAGCAGGTTACAGGGACCACTGCAGGCTTCACATGCTCTCCCTGCAGTGCTTGCTGGTTTCTGCACACAAATATCCCCATCGTGGCTGATTAGAAGCTGCCTGCATGTTATTACCTAGTAGAGATGTGGGTTTATAAATTGGTCCTTTGTGTGTCAATCTAAGCTGACTTTTATACACCACGTAGATGTCTCTGCTATTCAGACTGTTAGCGTATCCAAAGACAGACTTCTGATTTCTTATTAAGTAAATATGTAATATCTTTTCGGAAAAAATTAAAAGTGAATACTGAGACAATATGTATACATTCATCTAAATTGTAAATGTAAGCAGAAAAATCCTAAAGAGTATAATCATAAACAGAAAGAAGAAACGCAAACAGTAAATTGAACCTCATAAACCAGTAATAGTTATCCTAAGTATGCAATAGAATCTCACTATGAGAATATCCATTTATTTATTTACAGGATTAAAATGTTCATTCCATAGAAACTACAAGTGTTTGTCAAAAATGATAACAATTCTGATGAAAACTTGAATTTTTATATACTTCCTAATATGATAAAACACATCTGTCTCCATTCAACAGCCAAAACCAAATTCAAAGTTAATTTTATGACAGCAGAAAAAAAACAAGGTATCTATTATTATTAATACTAACTAATGTTTTACTAGAAATCCTAGCCAATACAATGAGACAGGAGAAAGCAATTAAAGGCTCAGATCTCAGAAGCCTACTGTAAAACTATCACACTTACAGACTATTTACTTGATTTGACTTTTGGAAACTTAAAAGAACTGATTTAAAACTAAGAAAAGAATTTGGTAAGGAAGTGAGGTGCAAAGTTCGTGTCAAGAAATCCTTTCTGGATTAAAAAGAGCAAAACAGATGTGCAAGTATTTGAATGGAAGATCACAGTTACAAAAGTACCACAAAAGCTATGCATATTAATAATAAAACTGTGTGTGTGTGTGTGTATTATTCCTGAAGAAAACCTAAAATTAGAAATACCACATTATTCTACTGGAAAATTTAAGATCATAAATAGAGCAATGTCTTAGGGTCTCTGTTGTAGTGAAGAGACGCCATCACCACAGCAACTCTTACAAAGGAAAACATTTAACTGGGCGGGGCCTTACAGTTTCAGAGGTTTAGTCCATTATCCTCACTGTGTGACATTGCTGTGTGCAGGCAGACATGGTCCTGGAGAAGGAATTGAGAGTTCTACATCTTGATCCACAGGCAACAGGAAAGTGAACTGAAACTAGGCAAAGCTTGAGTATAGGAAACCTCAAAGCCCACCACCACAGTGACACACTTAATCCAGCAAGGCCACACCTCCTAATAGTGCCACTCCCTATGATCTTATGGGGCCAATTGCATTCAAACTACCATAACCAATTGCTTTTTATCACTTTATAAACTTATTATGACACTATGTAATAGCCAAAGTTTTATTTAATTGAAAACTACATCTAAAGTTGATATTGGAAAAAAAGCGAATACAATACCTTTGGTATTCTGAAACAAATTATGAGGGGAAGAAATCTTTCTGCATAACAAATACAGTTATGATTATTAATTCTAATTATGATTCCGCAGTGCTGGATTTGTGTATTTGCGTTTTTGTATTTTCCAGAACTGAGGACTCAGCTAAATTTCTTCCTGACCCTCTTCCCTTTGGGAAAGGGTCTCACGATGTAGTCCTATCTATTCTGATACTGTCTTTGTAGAGTAAGCTCACTCCAGCTCACAAGATTCACCTTCCTCTGCCTCCAGAGTGCCAGAATTAAAATTATACAGCACCACCCCCAGCCATCGATGCTGGGCTTTGGATCTCAGCAAGAACTGTAGGACTGAGCTACACCCTGAAGTCCTGAGGTGTTAGGCTGTGATAATCTAAACAACGTGGTACTTTAAAACAGGAAAAGTTGAACTGTTTAATTTATGTTCTTAGGTCAAATGGGAAGCCATTTGGAAGGGAAAAAAAACAAATCCATACCTCACACTTATAATAAGATAGATTACAATGAATTAGAATTTTATTTTATTTATTTTTTTAAATTATTTATTTATTATGCATACAATATTCTGTTTATTTATTATTTATACAATATTCTGTCTGTGTGTATGGCTGCAGGCCAGAAGAGGGCACCAGACTCCATTACAGATGGTTGTGAGCCACCATGTGGTTGCTGGGAACTGAACTCAGAACCTTTGGAAGAGCAGGCAATGCTCTTAAGCTCTGAGCCATCTCTCCAGCCCCTGAATTAGAATTTTAAATGGAAAAGAAGAACCCATGAAAGCAATAAAATAAAGAAGAGCGGGTTCAAAAATCCAGCTTTCTGAAGTAACAGATAAAAGTGAGCAGATTTGAATGATTATATGTGATCTTCTTTTAAAAGGTTACAAAATAAAACCTCATCTGAGTGGAGTCAAAATATGAATGTGAACTTGAGCATTGTTTGAAAACTGATTCAGTGACAATTGTGGTATGTATGTTTGCTATAGAAAGAACACAGAAATTGATAACGAGGTAACCAGAAACATATAAAAACATAGATCATGGGCTGGAGAGATGAACAAGTGGTTGATTGTTTTCTGGTCTTTCGGGAGACCAAGTTCAGTTCCCAGCACCTGTGTTGGGAAGCTCAAAACCTCTTGTAACTCCAGTTCCATGGGATCTGATAAGTGAACACTTCAGGCTTTTTGGAGGCACACTCCTGGCCCCAAAGACACACACCATGCAACGAGATCTTAAAACACACTCCTCAGGGTGGATGCATATTTCACTGGTGGAGCAATGTAGGCTCATGACCCCAGATTTGAGTTCCAGTTCTGCGGGGAAAAGAAGAAATAACCGCCCTTGTAACACTTGGATATTGAGTGAAGGACATCCTAGCTTTGTAATGCTTAACTTCCTCACACTGGGAAATGAACAGTGATTTCCACCTTCGGGAGAACTTTCTAGGATTAAATGACATTACAGACATATGCGAATATTTGCATCTACTCAAAATGGTACATGCACACAAGAAATACTATTGTAGAGGAAAGGTAGCAGCCACACATTGACAAGAACCAACTGTCTAAGAAGTGAGAAACAGCTGAACGAATTGCAATATGGTCATCTCTGGGGAAGTTTGAACTCCCACATGAGTAAGGGTACTCTCTCATACTTATTAGGAAATCTGTGCAGTGCACACTACCAGAAACAGCTTAGAAGGACGATGACACTATTTCTAGCCATGGTTCCTTCGGAGGAAGACCTGGATTGTGGTGGGAAAGAGCAGACGAGTACAGAAAGATTAGGCCTTTTCAGTATTTGAATTTTAACAGTGCATGCATGGGTTGTACCCCCACTACCAAGGCCCAGAAAGGGTGAGTTATAATTCCTTCTGAGGCTTTGCAGGTTTGTCTCCCCAAGGCCAAGCGATTAGAAAATTCTCTCTGTGAAAGCATTCCTCGTCCTCAGACTCAAGTCTCCCAGCGCTGATGGTCTGCAGGGCACCATCTGCACTCTGTCACTGTTGAAGGGATTCCTAGGAATCTGTTGTTCTGGCAAAAAAAGGAATACACAGAAAACAATCCATATCTATGCGTATTTGCATGACTTATTGATTTACTGAGCACAGGAAGGCACACGCACAGCAAGGGTCCCCATGATAACAGTTGCCACAAATTCCCTGAACGATTCTTTAAAGTCAAGCAATGAGATAGTATTTTACATATGCTGATAATATAATTTAATCCTAGAAACATCTCCAGAAGGCAGATATTATCCACATTTTTAGATGTGAGGAAATTGAAGATTAAATGTTGTGATATCCTTCAATCTAGGTCCCACTTCGTCACATCCCTCAGGAAGGCCTGTCCCATTTGATCTTATACCAGACCCTATGCGCTTGCCTCTGCTTCATGCAGTCAAATACATATACACTGTAATGACAGGAATACATTTCAGTCTTCTTGTGTACGGTTCAGGGAGGCAGAGGCAGGAGAATCCCCGGATGCTTGAGGGCTAGTTAGTCTGGAATATTAAGAGGTGAGCCTTCATAAGACAGAGATACTCTGTCTCCAACAAGGGAAAAACAACATCTGACATTATGTCCTGTCTGTCCACAGACTGTGAAATATGCCCTCCCACTTGACATGTGTGACCTCATCCACATGTGCAGGAGGGAGGGAAGGATGGAGAGAGAGAAATACATTCAGATATATGATGATCCTGACCTGCATGATCTCATAACAAAATCTCTTGTGCCTAGAATCTAAATTACCATGAGCAGGATATAGGTGAACAACACTAAAGACTTTATAGAAGATCTCGTGGGTCAGAAATGATAAATGCCATTTAAAGGACAGCGTGAGATCCGGTGAGCTTCACCAGCCACCTGAGAGGTGACTCCGTGTGACTGCATGATCTAGGAATGGTAAACACCCCACTGACTGCACTTTCTCACCCGCTGAGAGCACAACAAAATCCAATGTAATTTTAGTACTTACATGCCTCTGGGGAAAATAGACCCCTAACACTGAAAAAAAAATTTCCTTAAATTTGTGCTTTGCTTGGTGTTATAAAACTCAGGGAACCTCGGATGTTCTCCTTGAGTCAAATGGACTGGTAATTTTGTTTTGTTATATTATCTACCAGGCATAATGATAATGGGTCACATGCAATTTAGGAAAAAATTAAGTCTAATAAGAAAAATCTCTAATAAATACTAAGAGCATCTTATTGGTATTGCCATTGCTCTAACCCTTCTATTAGCATTTGTGGTTTTTTTACGTATTAAATGATCTGTAATATGTTGGAAATGAAGAGGGCAGTAAAAATTAAAACAAGCTTTCTGATAATATATGTGTTGCACAAATGTTTGCATGCCTTTTCCTTAAGGCAAGTACTGCATACAGGCAAGGGATACTACATGCAGGAAAGGGATACTGCATGCAGGCAAGGGATACTACATTCAGGAAAGGGATACTACATGCAGGCAAGGGATACTGCATGCAGGAGAGGGATACTGCATGCAGGAAAGGGATACTGCGTACAGGAAAGGGATACTGCATACAGGAAAGGGATACTGCATGCAGGAAAGGGATACTGCATGCAGGAAAGGGATACTGCATGCAGGCAAGGGATACTGCATGCAGGAAAGGGATACTGCATGCAGGAAAGGGATACTGCATGCAGGAAAGGGATACTGCATGCAGGCAAGGGATTCTGCATGCAGGAAAGGGATACTGCATGCAGGCAAGGGATACTGCATGCAGGCAAGGGATTCTGCATGCAGGCAAGGGATACTGCATGCAGGCAAGGGATTCTGCATGCAGGAAAGGGATACTGCATGCAGGCAAGGGATACTGCATGCAGGAGAGGGGTGGGAAAGGGATGTTAGCTTGTGCAGGAGATTACCAGTGCAGCATTAACAGAGACTGGGAATCAGAAGGCAGTCCTGATAACATGATAGTGTGTGGCTGGGGACATGATCCAGTGGGTAAAGGTGCTTGCTGCACAAACTTGAAGACCCGAGTTCAGATCCTAGTACCCATGTGAACAGCTACATGTGGCTTTGTGTGGACTGGTGATACCAAGGTTTGATCTGGTGGGCAGAGATAGGTGCATCACTGGGCTCTGATTACCACCAGCCTATCTCCAGGTTTGGTGCGATAATAAAAGATATTAATGGAGACTGATGGACAACCTTCCTTGCACCTCAGCATGTACACCTGTATCCACACATATGCATACCACAGGCATCATACAGCATACACATAACACAGAGAGGAGAACATGAGGAAGGGAGGGGAGAAAGAAATGAATATGAATACAGCTTTGCCTTCAAACCAGGCTTCTTGACCCCCAGGAAGAAAGTGAATCAGCCTAGGAAAGACATGGTATGCACAGGAAGAGTCTGAATAGACAGCTCCATCATGGGAGATGTGGTGGGTAGGATAATATCAGCTGCAGGATGCCGACATTAGGGAAGTTCTTCTCCAGCCTATGTAAGAATATGCTAAGGAGCACATTCACAGTATGGGTGCTCTAGCATCTTTTTTTTTTTTTTTTCTGGAGATTCTGATTCAGTGGAGCTGGGGCAGCTCTTGGCATTGTTTTGAATGAGCTCCTGGGATACATTTGCTCATAGAAGTTTGAAAAATGCTGCCCTAGTGGTATCAGTAAGGGTCTCTTTGCTCTGATCATCTCAGCTCTGAGCTGTAGCTGAGTATTCACTATGTCTAGACCCTCCTGACTAGTGGTATGGTAGCCACAAATGCCCTACCATGTCAGTTCCACTTCCAGTCCAGAACTGGCTGTGCAAATTTGTGTTAGCACGTGTGGAGACAGCAGGGACCCCTCAGGAACCTTCACGATTAGAAAGTGAGCAGACAGAAGTTCAAATATATAAACACAAAATGTCAGAAGTGGTTTGCTATCTCATTTGCATGGGAGAATGGGGACAGGTGGGGTCTCGTTCATCAGTTTAAGGGTTGACTATGTGAGTAGAGGGCTTGAGCAGCGAGATGGAAGTAGAGGCAGAGAAAGGAACTGGATAGAGCATGGGAAGGAAGGTTGAGGAACTGGGGAGCATCCATGGCTGGTAGGAAGCAGAGGGAAGAGCATGACATGACTCTAGGTTGTCTCTCTGAGTGCCCTAGTGGAAGGTGAAAGCATTTCACAAAGAATGACATGCAGGAGGAATCGATCTGAGGGGCCATATGCTCTGTGGAGCAGCCATGTCTATAAATGGAGATGTTCTAAGTCATGGGTCAGTGACCTTCTACTCCAAAGACCTGGTAAGCATTTCAGGCTTTGCTGACCAGATGGTCTTTTCTGACTACCCAAACTCCTGTCATAGACCGCGAGTGTTCAGAGGTGGTGTGTAAGCAAGTGGTCATGGCTGTGCTCCAATAAAGCTTTATTTAGAAAAACAGGTGGTGAACTAGATTTGGCTCCCAGGACCCAGCTTGCCACTGCCGCTGTAAATATACAGATGGATGGCAGATGTAAGCATAATCCAGGTACAGTGACTTCCATGTATCCATGGAGACGTGGACTCCTAGCTACTCTGTGCAAAGACTGTACTTCATGGTGATCTTTAAAAGATTTCTTTGTTTTTATCTTGTTGCATGAGTGTGCATATACATACATGGTCTACATAGAGGCTAGTGGAAGGTGCTGGTCCCCTGGAACTGGAGTTACAGGTAGTTGTAAGCTGCCATGGATGTTCTGGGAACCAAATAAAGGCCCTCTGAAAGATTGCCTCTGTCCTTCATGCCTGTCTATTTTCAAAAAGAATTTTATTTCCAATTATTGAAAAGGTACTTATTTGCTTATGAAGAGACAAGCACAAATATGTACTCTGAAACAATAAAATGCACATATTTTGCCCACTGGTTCAGCAGAGGTTGAAAACTATGGCAATAACAAGAACTGAAAAGGCACAATCAACAGAAGGTCTAATTATTCTAGTGGAAGTGTGAGTTAGCGCATCTATGCTGAAAACAGCTTGATGTTTTCTAGTCAGTTTGACTGTATAACAAGTCTAAGATCTGAACATCTTAGGACTCTACCCCAGGAGAAGAGAAGCAAGGGAGCACACCTGGAGCTCCCTTCACTCGGCCTAGAGCGCAGAAACAAAAGAAAATTAGTGCAGGAATCTGGAACCAACTGAGATGATCCATTAAATAAAGGAGAAGGATATTTACTATGGATTAAAGGGAGACTTAACCAAATGCTACTGTCCGATACCATTCAAAATGGGAAGTGAAACAGCATTTTTACAGGGGCTTTATCCCATAAGGAAATCCATCTCAAAGTAGTGTTTACCACAGCTGGGAGAGGAGGCAGAGAAGTGTGACCCAACAAGGAAAACTCAAAGGGTTTATCTGCTTCTAAGCTTGATGGTGAAGGATCTGCAGGTGGGTACAAAGTTGGAAGTATTAGGAATTTGCCTTTATTGTTCTATTTCTTTAGAGTGAAATGATCTTTGCACAATGACTTAATTCAAATCCTTATGGAGTTAGTGGTTTTGTATTTTTAAGACATAGTTAATTCAGGGCAATTATTCTATCCAAAAGAAATCTTCAGGCTGAGGAGATCCCTGAGTTGTTAAAGTCTGAGGTCCTGAGTTCTATCCCAATCCCCAGATCCCATACAAAAATAAATTTGAGTGTTCCTGGGATCCAAGTGCTAGGGAGCCAGGGACATGTAGATCCTAGGCTTGCTGGGCAGACAGTCTAGCCTGACAAGAGACCTCTAGGTCAATGAGAGACTTTGCACTCCTACAAAAAGTTGGCTGATACCTAAGGAATTAGCAGTGTTGTTTTCTGACTGTACCATGCACATGCATGCAAACATATTACCACCCCTCCCCCCTGACACAGACATGCCGGAGTGTTTATGCACATGCAAAATGTTTGTTTGAAGCACTTCCTAATTAATTTCTTTCTCACATACTCTTCCAAAGGCTGTAGGCTGTCTGGCTTCAGTGTTTCCCTGGGAAGGATGTAGCCAAGATCTAAGACAGTGTAACTGGAGTAGCAGCAAGGAGCATTAGCATGATGGCATAGGGTCATCTGAGTTTTCCATCTTCAGAAACTAAGCCTTGTCTTCGGCATAGGACAGAATGTCTTCAAATCTTCCCTGTCACTCAGCAAGTAATCTCACTGCTGTCAGTATATTGTCACAGCCACATAGGTTGCAGGGACACTGTGCAGTGGTTTTGTGGTGTGGAAGCTGTCACTATATACTTTTTTTATTTCTTGAACATCATTTTGCCATGTCATGATTACACGGTTTGGAAGAAGATAAACCGTCAGTTCATTCCTTGTATAAATGGGCACTTGGGACAAAACCACCTAGTTAATTTCCCCTTGTTGCTGAAGGAGAATCTGAATCCTAACCACAACACAACCTAGCCCCTAAATCTCTATTAAAAATTACCCAGGGTAGTCTGGTAAAGCACTATTTAAAGTCAGCAGAGAATTATAAAGTCAAAAGTGAAAAATGGTACAACAGGAAAGAATCATAAAAAAATACTAGATCAGTTAAATGTAGTCAAAGGCAATTTAGTGTGAACTGGCACTAGTCCTTATTGATGCGGGGAATGTGATGTGTCAGGGGTTGCAAAGAGCATGAGGAGAATGCAGAGGAAAAGATGTAACCTCTTCACTCCAGTGCAGCTACACAGGTTCAGGAAGGACATGGGGATGCCTTACCTTTGTGTCAGGAGTAAAGGAAGGTTATTAAAAGTCCCTCAGTCTGGACAGCTTCTCTATTTGTTTCTATTTCATAATGTAGTATATTTTTGAAGTTAAAAGTAGGAAGCCAAGGGAAATGGGTTCAGTTTGTATAGTGCTGGCCACACCAGCATGAGGATCTGAGCTCATCACACTGGAGGCCACATAAAAGCTGAGTGCGGCACTGTACCCCTAGAACCCTAGAGCTGGGGAAATGGAGGATCCCCATGGCTTGTTGAATCAGGAGTTCTGGGCTCAGACAGAGAAACTGTCTCAAAATAATAAGGTGGAAAACAATTGAAGAACACACCTGACATTGACTCCTGGCCTACACGCACACACTGTGTGTGGATTGTGTATGCACGATTGTGGAATACACCTGACATTGACTCCCGGCCTACACGCACACACTGTGTGTGGATTGTGTATGCACGATTGTGGAACACACCTGACATTGACTCCTGGCCTACACGCACACACTGTGTGTGGATTGTGTATGCACGATTGTGGAATACACCTGACATTGACTCCCGGCCTACACGCACACACTGTGTGTGGATTGTGTATGCACGATTGTGGAATACACCTGACATTGACTCCCGGCCTACACGCACACACTGTGTGTGGATTGTGTATGCACGATTGTGGAATACACCTGACATTGACTCCCGGCCTACACGCACACACTGTGTGTGGATTGTGTATGCACGATTGTGGAATACACCTGACATTGACTCCCGGCCTACACGCACACACTGTGTGTGGATTGTGTATGCACGATTGTGGAATACACCTGACATTGACTCCTGGCCTACACGCACACACTGTGTGTGGATTGTGTATGCACGATTGTGGAATACACCTGACATTGACTCCTGGCCTACACGCACACACTGTGTGTGGATTGTGTGTGCACGATTGTGGAATACACCTGACATTGACTCCTGGCCTACACGCACACACTGTATGTGGATTGTGTATGCACGATTGTGGAATACACCTGACATTGACTCCTGGCCTACACGCACACACTGTATGTGGATTGTGTATACACAATTGTGGATATACATGTACACACAAATAGTAACAAAATTATTTGTTTCATAGAGATAAACTAAGATAAATAGCTAGATATACCAGGAACTTTATAGTAAGATCAAAACCAAGAAGCTACTTTTTAGTATCTTATGGTTTTAGATTTTGTAGGGTCATTACAAGGACCTGCATTTCCACATCGACCATCATTCCAATCTGAGACTCTTTCTGCCTCATCCTCTTACTAACCATTACTAATAAGAGCTGCCGTTACTCCATCCCCATCCTTTGTAGGCATTGTGCTAAGATCTTATACATCACTTCGTTTATCCCCCACACACAACTAGGTAGATCTTCTTGTCCCCCTTTGTCATGAGTGAGGACAGCTATCTTAGAGACTTGAGCCCGTTTGAGGTTATACATTGCATGGAAGAGACAGGATGTAGCAAGCTGGGCTCCTCAGCAGTTGCTATGGTAGTTCTTCCCCAACTTTGTCAGCTGCAGGGCCTGGGTGCTCAACTGCTGGGCCTGGGTGCTCATTACCACCAGGAGACAGAGGCGGCTGTTGAATGGCCTCAAGCACAGATGATCAAGATCCTATTGAGTCCTGGTCCATCCCAGCCTCTTTACTCCCTTTCTGATTGACAAGACAGTCACTGTTCTATGTCTCCATGTCTTCAGAATGGGGACCATAGTGACATCTGCCTTACTAGAGTTAAGGAGATGAGGCAGTTGACTTAGATGTTTAGAAGAAGTCCCGGCCCACATGTTTAAGTGTGGGCTCTATATAGTTACTTACAGTATTTTTGTTGTTATTGTTGGTGCTTTTTAGCTTCTCAAGGCAGACATTTTCACTGAGGAAAGTGGTGGTGGATGAAGTTGAGAGCCAAGAGGCAGCAGGAGCAGGACCTGCTGCAGGTCAGTGCGGCAGATGGCCTGCAATGTGGCTGGCTGCTCAGACCCCTCCAGGCCCTGCTGGAGTGCAGGGTCTGTCTGCTTTTGGTTACCTGTTTTCCCCAAATCATAGCAGTTGGGGGAAATGAAGCACGAAATCCTGAACCTTTGACTTCTCTCCTCCTTGCACCTGAACCTTCAGAATTAGGTTCTGGGACCCCCAACTTTCTAACTCCTCATCGTCAGCCCTCCACTGAAAGAGAAGGCATTCTGGGGACTTGGAAGTCTTGCAGAGTCTCACGGCAGATTCAAGGGGAGAGACTGTTTTCACCAAAAAGCTTTGGAAGACTTGAAAGTGAGCAGAGAAACCTATTGAGGGTGGGTAATAAAGGCAGGGCAGAAGTCATTAATCTCAAGGGCCTTCAATTCACTTAGAGATTTTCTGGAGCGAAGGAAGATAAATAATCCAGGCCATATGTTGTCCATTTGGAATCCTCTGAGAGATGGACTCTTCCCTCCCTACCAGCAGATGGAGGCCAGTGCCACTGCCTCGTTTAAGATGGTTCTTGAACTTGAAAAGGAGCTTAGAGGTTGTGGCATGCAGGCGTAGTCAACACAGATGATGTGCCTAAAGCAGTCCTGATGAATGCCAGGCCGCTCCTGACTGTCCCAGCCTGATGATGACACATCCGGGCCTCCCTGAGGCTGCCTTACATTTAGGTCAGTCTCAGCAATCAGGGGAGACATAGTTCCGCCGTGGAGAGATCTGGGCTGTGGAGGGAACAAGTTAATTGTTCAGCCTCAACTGAGCCCTTTCGCTCAAGTCATTAATCACAGAGCATGGGCTGGAGCTTTGGCCCAGAGTTCGATTCTTTAGGCTGTGCTCCTGCTGCAGATGAAGGCTCATTCCAGGTGCTGGCCATTCGTGTTCTCTTCCAATGGGATTGATTTATGGACCTGGAGATGTTTCCTGGTTTTTCCAAATTCTGTTCCATTACTTTGTAATAAAGGAGACATGTGAGTTCTGGCTTTTTGCAGATCCTCATTTTTATGTTCCCTAATACCAAAGATTTTAAAAATTAGTTTGTGGTCTGCTGTCTGTGATCTGGAGGGTGGAAATGCTGTTCTGTATTTGAATATCAAAGCCCAAACCATAGGGACTCTTATTTCTTTCCCCTCTGGTTGCAGTTGAAGTTGTACAAATCAGGCAGGAGTCTTTGTTCCCACATTCAACATCCAGATGCAAATTAAGGTTTGGGAAACCTTGGTGACAGCAGCTTGCCGCAGGTGTTGGAGTTCTCTGCATCCCGTCCTGACACATGTTGTTCACAGTATAATATTAAAAGGCCTTTCACACTTCAGCTGGCTCTCCAGTGACAGTGTAAGCCAATACTGAAGACTTCAAAAGGGAACTTGCGTGTCAAAGGAGGACACTGTCACACCGAGGCCAAATAGGGTGCTGCCTAGTGGTACCTGTTTGACTGAAAACCAAGCCAGATCTGGGCTGATAGGGGACAGGAGCTCTCTTGGGAGTTTCTGCAAGAGGCAGAATTGTGTCAGGAGAAAGTAATTGGAAATTGATACTTGGCATATCTCTGAATTACCCTTTATTCTAGATAACACCAAAGGGTTTGGCCAAGAGTCTCTGGTGACTAATCCATCAATTCCCACAATCCATTGCTGAAATACAATCTGCTCTTTGTTGAAAGTCACCAGCTGCTTTCTGATTCTGATTCCTAACCAGCACTTAAAAGAGTGAAGGCCTGTAGTCTTCATTTGGGTGAAATGGATGGGAGAAGCAGCCAGCTCTGCCTTTTGATAATTCTCTGAAATAATATTGTCACTGGCAACAGCAAATGCTCCTTAAAATTCAATTCGGCCCAACAGGTACATGTCCGGAGCCTGCTCAGGCCTTCATGTTATGCTGTGTGCCATGGGACACAGAAAATAAACATCAAATGTGGTCTTTGCCCTTGAGGAACTTGTGGCTCTTAGGAAGGATGATGTGTTTATGAAACACATTTTATGTGGCAAGATAAGGTCTTGTGTATGTGCCAAAGTGAGGGGAGCTGGGAATAAGGGAGATAGAAGGCAGAAAAACCAGAGCAGAGCAAGCCAGGGTTGTCACAGAAGGTTTTATGGATGAGGTGGGACAAAGACACCAATATCCTAAAACTCCAAACGTTCTCTTAAAAAAAAAAAACAAACTGTAAGAAGCCCAGTGTCATGTGACCAAGAGATTCCAGGTCCCTTTACGTGAACCTAACAGCATGAGTTAGGTAATTCTGCTTGGATACGCACCACATACGTGTTAGGATGCCAACAACTATGCCTGATGAGGCCGGAGACGAATAACACATTGAAAGGGTACAGATGCTCTCCTGTGAGGTCAACTCCTCTTATACAGATACCTAAAGTTATTTCTGGTCTGGAAGATCCCAATGTCAGGGACTTTACCCACTTACCTCTAAGATCCCAAAGATATTCTTCCCCATGGTGTACTCTGAGTGAATGGACTGAGCCCGTGGTTGTTATGGTAGAAGGATAGCATGGCGGCTTTTGTGAGCTGCACACAGGATAAGCCTAACATGCATATGGATTGTACAGAGAAGATATGGAACTAGCTTTGGGTGCTGGCTTAAATATCAAGTTTGAGAGTGTTTGAAGTAATGTTTGAAAGTCTGGGCCTGATCCAAATTCAAGGTTATTAGTGTGAAGCCTCATTCCAAGTTCTTTGAAGGTCAAATATGGAGGTCAAGCTTCTTTTTTTATTCTTTTGTGTTTTCACCCTTGATAGCTGTTTTGAAAACTCAATTATGATTAGGCAGACAGGGCATTCATTCTTCCAAATGTCTCTTATCATTTGAGGTGAGACAGTATTGCAGTAGGCTTTGGTGCCTGGGAACTTGGCTTCTTTTTATTTTTTAATGTTTTTTATTAATGTATTATATGTAACAATGGGTTTCATTATGACATTTGCACACACAGACATAATGTATTTTCATTATTCACATTCAACTACTTTCTCTTTCTCTGTTTTCTTCTCAAGTTGTCTTCTCTCTATTTCAATGTCTTTTTATTATTTGATTATTTTACTTGTTGGATTGTTTTGGTGGCTCATTGAATTTCACTTAGATTGCTTACAGGAGTATAGATGAGGGTTTGTTTACAGATGTGTGGGACAAGTGGCTATGCCCCTGATGAAAATGTCTCTCCTAGCAAACATTAACCATTTATAAATTTTCAAAGAGCGGTGAGGCCTCAAGAGTCTTTTCCCTCTGTGACAAGAGTTGACAAGCCCATTCTTGTGCAAGTAATCATAGTGGTTGTGAGTTTAGAAGTGCAACAGCTAATATATATAGTCCACTAACATATATATATGTTAGTGGATTATATATAATATGTATATATATACATATATATTTATGAGAGTTAGCATTCTACATCACTTGCTTTTTCTTGTGACTCTTAATTTTCCTATGCCTTTTGTTCTGCAATATGCCATAGGGCTGGAAGGACTGATGCAGATGTCCCATTTATGGTTTGCAATTCAATGGGCATGTACTCTCAGCACTTATGTGCAGATGTGGATGTCTTTAAAAGGAAGTGTCTCTGACTGAATCCATCAGCGGCACTTATCTATGGGCAAAATTTCAATTCTTTAGAAGGCAGTGTGATGAGCATATCATGTCCACCGAGCAAAACAACAGCAACAGTGTCAGTTGCCTCCATTGTATTGGGGGTGGCCTAATGAGGTTAGCCTATTTCTTTATGCCTGGCAAGTTCAGAAGGGAGGGTACTCAAATTCATGGTCACTATTATGTAGAATCTGTCTATACCCCCTTACAAAATGAGGTGAGCCTCCCTTTGTTCACTTCTAAAGAAATAGGTATAACTGAATCATTGCAGAACATTCTAGAAAGAAAAAGATGATGGTAGTGGTGGCCCTCTTGGCCATGACATTTGTTATTCCAAATATCCATCTAAATTTTAAATAATATAGCTAAGGAATACTAGTCAACTCTGGAAAGAATCTAAGCTATTGAGCAGTGAGGTGTCATTGTCTATTTAGCTAAGCAATGCCAGAGGAGGACTAGAGAAGTCACCCTCTCCAGCTAGCAATCATTTTCATACCACAGTGAGACCCCTGCTTGGTAACCCCTGCATGTCTGCTACCCGTGTGGCTATGTTTTGAAGCTAATGTACGAATCGAATTCAAATGGAAGTCAGAAAAAAAAATACATTAAAAAAATCTGGAGAGATGAGTGTAAAGAATGGCCAAAAGAAATTTGAAATCCCTCTTGATTCCTGACATTTTCCTTAGTACTCAATTACTCTCCTCATCTGAGAGGTTTGTCTTGGCCCCCTGGTGACACATCTACATGTGGCCACTGACTCAGATGTGTTTATGTGTATGGGTATTGGTATGCATTCCTCTTCATCATCTGTAGGCATTTTACAAATAATGGCTCGCGTGTGTGCTTTTTATCATCTTGTTTTTTAAATGGAAATGACAACTTGAAAATTTTTTGCAGGAATAGGTCTTCTTTGGTAGAAAAATTTCACCGTGTACTTTGGGGGTCATCTTTGGGTCACATAATTCTATGGAAGGGTTGGTATTGAGAGGGTATAGACAGCAGGTTGGGGGGCTTTGAGTTTTCATCCTGTGACAAATGGGTAAAATTGATAGCCATGATGGTAGTGGGTGAAGTAGAGGTCAAACGAGAACACACAAAGCCACTGGTAAGATACATAAAGAACAGGAGGAAGGATGGGTGTGTGGGCCCTTGCTAGCCCATTTCTTCCCATGGATGGCTTGAAGGTAGGATAAGCAGCTTAGTATGTTTTTTTTTTTTTTTTTTTTTGGTGTGTGTGTATATATGTGTATGTGTGTGTTGTAGGAGTCCGCTTGCTGGTTCCCAGCTGTTCAGCATCCAAAATAACCACACAGAAACAGTATTAATTAAATAACTGTTTGGTCAATTACTTAAGCATATCGCTAGCTAGAATTAACCCATCTCCATTATTTTATATTTTACTACCAGGCTCATGGCCTACCAGCAAGGTTTCAGCATGTCTGTCTCTGGCAGTGGCTCCATGGCTTCTCTCTGACTCGGCCTCTTTCCAGCATTCAGTTTAGTTTTCTCTGCCTAGCTCTGCTCTACCCTATCACAGGTCCAAAACAGCTTCTTTATTAACCAATGGTATTCATAACATACAGAGGGGAATCCCACATCGTATATGCAGTGAGTGTGTGAGTGTGTGTATGACTATTACTGTTGTTTTTACTCTTTTGAGATTTTCATTATATAGCCCAGCCTAGCTTTGAACTCATGTAGCCAGAGACAGACTTGGATTTGAGGTAGGTGTGACTCAGCAACCAGACTGCTAAGGTTCTAGACCAATGCCACCACACCCAGAAAAAATCATTGTTTTCAATGATGTTGTCTTGAAACCTTTATTTCTGCAGAGAGCCAGGAGGCTTCAAGTGGGACTTAGAAGAGAAGGCAGGGATCATTGGGGTTTGTTCTATGTCCTTGGTTTAGGGGGTTATTAAGTATTGTGTTGCTTCTATAAACCCACAGGTTCAAGTCAGTAGAATTAAAGGCTCAGGCTCTACTAGCAAACCCACATGTACTGTATCCACTGGCCAGGATACTTTTACCATCTATAACAGTGTTGTATTCTAGGTAGGAGTTTTAACTTTAATTCTTGGTTTACTAATACCTAGAAGAGGCAGAGATCTGGGGTGTGGATATTCCCAATTGGCTAAGCAGAGGCCACAAGGAAGCATGGTAGCATATGAAGCTCACCACCAGCAGAAGTCACTTCTCTAGATCCACATTAACTCTCCCAATTTCCTCATGTGCACCTTCCCTTTAGAACAACCACAAGGAAGTCTGGCCTAAGAATGCTCTCCCTTCCCCTACCTTGTGAGCTTCTCATGATAACTATTACGCACGATCCTTACCCTGAGTATCATGAGGTGTGAGTTCCCTGAAGGAACTTGTTGTTTTTGACAAGCTTGGCATCATTGTGAAAACAAGAAAGCCAAGAGTAATTTCTGGGTCTACAGAACCGTGGTAACAGCAGCCAGGGGACTTGCCACAATCAGAGACACTGTCACATATGGAGAAAGAGGCCCTCCTCCTTCCCTTGACTGGTTGCTTTTCTCACTGATGGCTGGAAACAGTTAATGGCCTCAAGCAAGCAAAAATCAAGTCCATTGGTGTTCCTCATGACTATAAATGCTTGTGGTGAGATTACAAAAGAATACAGAATTATAATTACTAGCAAATTATTCATTCAGTGACACTGTTCAGAAACCAAAGGATATTTTGTCCTTTGTTGGTACCTTGGTACCATGGGTGCTATTTTGTGTGTGGGATGCCCTCTTGACATTACCTGCTTATCATCCATGGCTTGGGACATCAGAGTTCACCTGATCCTCTTCTTGAAGTTATAGGACCTCCCAGGTCACTGCATTCTGACACAGCAGAATCCAGGAGACGTAGTCATCTTAGAAACCTTTGGAGGCTAAGGGAAAACTTTCCTCAGCTTCTCTCCGAAGGGCAGAAGAAAGCACCATGAACAAGCTGGTGAAATAATTCATAGCTTTAGTATTTTTTTTTTCACATCAGCATATGCCAACAGATGCTCAGTTCAAAACATGACTCTTGGATTAATATAGCAGCAGACATCTGGCGCAGAGAGTGGAGGGATTTGGGAGTTGAGGACGCACACAATGTCTGCATCATCGGGGCTGTCTGGATGCGCATAGTAGGCATGGGAACTCTCTGCGGTTAGCTTTACTTTGATTTGAGTCACTCTGCTGCTTGGTTTGGAGTCCAGATGTTTGGCATTCAGTCAAGCTGTGTTCTCTGTCTCCTGTCATCAAGACATCACTGTGGGGGATGTCCAGGAAGGGGTAGCTTTCCTCTTGGTCACATTTCAAGGTCTCATCTTAGCCCAGCCACTACAGCTCTAGTGACTCATGGCCCCAAATCACACTGCAGGTGGCCTTTGGGGTTTCCACTAAGTGGGGACCATGTCTTTCATTCCCAATATTTGTTGCAGTGGTTGTATCTGAAAACAGAGAACATTGGAATCTCAGGTTGTAGCATCTTAAATGAAGGCAGACAGAAATTGTAATAATATATACAGCTTTAATTGGGAAATAGACTTACAGAACCAGAGGTTCCAGAGGAGAACAGGAAAGCAGAAGGGGCAGCGCGGAGCACACCTGCAATCTTTATAAGTAAAAAATATCCTCGGGGGACCCCGCCCTACAAGCAAGGTGATTGGCTGGGTCTCCCCTACATCAGGTTGTAGAGCAAAACAGTACTCTTGCAAACATTTGAGCACCCATTCATTAAATCATCTATCTATTTCATTTGTTATCAAGAAAGTGCTGAGAGGGGTCTCTTGGTATTAGCTTTGCCTTGGACTTGAAGAGCAAATTGAAAAAGAGCTGGGGTAAGGGAAAGTGAAGATTAAGACAGCAGTAGGGCTCAGAGCCTTTGATTAACTCTTAGGGAGCAGTGACCTACCAGGGTCGTTTTATGCCAGGGCATCTACCAATTGCATTATTGCTGATGTCATGTACCACTCAGGGAGGAGGAAGCTGGATGGTTAGTGGACGTGAGAATTTCAGATCTGCCTCAGTGCTGGCACAGGGCTGTCAGCCCAGGCCTCAATTCTCACTTCTGTAAAATAAAGTGATGCACCTGATTGCTGAACTCTTCCCTGAGATACCACCATCAGGAACTTAACAGACCGTCAGTTCCAATAGTCTAGCTTATCCTAAAGGACTGTATATGAATGTGCTCATAAGCAAAGTGGACTGTAATAGTTAAGAATCCTGGGGATGAGAGGTCATGAAAAGAAGCTGAAGCAGATGCTTTAGTATCTTGGTTAGAAGACAGAGCATCTGAAAGTCTACAAAACCCCATTTGGGGTGATAATCTATATCTCTTAAGGCTCAAGCTAGAACTCTAGTTCAAAACTCATAATGGCAAGTTTCATCGGCTCCTGTACATTAGCATTTTGGAAACGAGTATCATTCCAGTACTGAAAGCACTTTGCACTTGAATTGGTCCCTTGGTGCTCCTGACTTTACTGAGTCACATTATTGACTTGGCAACCTAGGGAGTTGGAACCAGAAAATTAGGGTGCCAGCATTACAGACAACTTCTCTTATTTCACACAAGAAATTGGGGTTGAGTTTTTGTTGGCAGGACTGACACATGGTGGTCCACCTGGACTTGGATGGGCTCACTGGGGCTTCCCTTCTCTTCAGGTTCCACGTGTCTAGGTCAAATCACTTGCACTGGTAAATAAGTTTACCTGTGTACAAAGCAAAACAAATCATGGGAAAGTTCCATGCAGTACTTTTTAGCCTTCAGAAAGGTTAATGACAATTGGTAGCTGACTTACTGAATCCCCATACTGAAGTGAGCTTAGTTTTAGGCCCCTAATATTGCAAGTGAGGAGAGAGGTACCCATGTATCAGTAGACAATTTTGATAGGTGCTGGGAAAAGTCCCCACCCTGAGTTCTCCCCCCCCCCCACTTCCATTGCTATAAGGGAACTTACTCTCTAATTTTAAGCCTTTCAACTCCAAGTACTGCTGTAGGAAACACAGAGAGCCCTGGGAAAGAGATTAGGTCAAGTGTGCTATTGCTTCAATAATCACCTGAATACTTTTTTCTGGTGATCATTTTTGTGGATGATATTTGAGCTCAGAGTTTTTACCATGTTAAAATTAAGGGGGATTGAGAGGAGGTCAGGGCAGATTTGGGGCTGTGGGACTTACTGAGAACCAGCCATCCTAATGGTTATAATAAAGGAGAACTCGGGACTCTGGTTCTGAGGGGAATTCCTAGGAAAATACAGAGGCCCAGAACATGAAGCAAGAAGTTAGAAGATACTGTGGGCAGAATTAGTGTTGGCACCTCGTACCTGGCTGACCCCACTCTTGGAGAATTGGGGGATCGCAGTGGGTAAGAACACGCTGTGTCTGTGTAAAGGAACTAGCCAGGTCCCTGGCTTAGGACTCGTCCATTTCATATATTCTTTTATTGTGCTAACTGCTGATGGTAGAAGACTCATGCACCCGTTGAAAGCAAAGCCATATTGAGCAAATGTACCAAGGAACACTCCATAAACCTAACGAGGAAATGAAGAAGTGTGTGACAGAAGCCCAGAAAGTGGAACAGTGAGGAGGTTATAGCTATTATGTTTAGTTAAATTGTTGATACTGGCGGGATGTGGCTGAGGGCTCTTCCATCCATTCTCTCCTTGTATCCGTGGTAATGGTTCCTTGGTGTGCTCTTCTCTATTAACAAAGGTATTCCCAAAAGTTAAATACAGGGAGGAGAACTGACAGAGAAATAGTTTTATTATTTCTTCTCTTTTGGGAATTCCCTCCATCCAGAAATGTTATTTATTTAAATCAGAATTATTCCCTGGCTGGTAAATGGGTTTGAAGGGAAGGACTTGAAGATCGAGAGGCAAGTTGTAGAGTCTCCCAACAGCTATGCTTTCAGACTTACTCCAGGGAAAGTATGGAGTGCGGTACTTCCAGAAACTTCTGAAATTGCCTTTTCCAGACTCTTACTCCTCCTTTTAAACCCTTTCTGAGGCTCCAGGGCTCGCAGTCTCCCAGCTCTCTGCACTGCACAAATCTCTCTCCCCCAGCATGGTGGATAAAGCCTATGGCAGGTTATGTCACATACAGGGGTCGCCGTCATGGTGGCCACAGATGCCAGCTATGAGGGGTATAACCTGTGGCAAGCCTGCCCATCATGGTGCTCACAAGCTGAAGTTTGCCCAGAGCTTTTAGTATTCCTGAGGAGAGAGCTGGACACTAAATTCAGCTGGGCTTTGAGAGTCCTGAAGTCCTAGCTGCTGAAGATTCCACATATAAATTTGAGATTATCTTCACTGATCCACTTCATAATGCTATCAAAAGAAATCTTTACACTCAGTGGGGCCATCAAACCCATCCTCAAACCCAGGGAGATGAGTGGACTACTCTCTGCAGGCCCCGAAAGCTACAACCTTTAACGGAACACAACTTCCTCTACGCTCTTGGTGGCTGTCTGTGAACAACCTGGAGAAGGTACTATGCTCTCCAGTCTACTCTGACTGGGAATACACATAACGTTTATAAAATTCATACCTAATAATCTATTTAGGGCAATCAACGAACATTCGAATGCCTTAATGTACCACACCATAGGTATAGTGACACATGAACACAATCTCAGCTACCCAGGAGGCAGAGGGAGGAGGATTATGTATTCAATGCCAGTTAGGACAATATGAGAACCCCATCTAAAAATAAGAAAATAAACCATGTGTATCTTCTGTTCAACATTGTACTGGGAGGTCCTGATGGTGAGGAAGGAGAGGGAGAGGAGAGAAAAGAAAGGGAAAAGGATAAGGAGGGCAGAGAAATAAAGAGAGAAGAATAGAGGAGAGGGACAGGAGGGGAGGAGAGGGAAGAGGGGATGATCAGGGACAGGAAGGAGACAGGAGAGAGAGAATTATCCATCTATTTTGTAAAGAAGAAAGTAGAACATTTTATTTACATGTGAAATAATCTGTCCCAAAATCTTTAGCCAACAGCTGCTAAAAGTAGCACAAGACTCCGTCAACATTCAAGATACAGGATTGATGTTAAAAAAAAAAACAACCAAGTTTCTAATGTTCCTTATCCAGAAAAAGAGGCAGATAATCTGGCTTTACAGGAATGGGGTGGGCGAAAGAAGTGTAGTACATAGAACCGAAAGCATGGCTTCACAGCAGCCATTCCTGTGTGCACATTCAGACCCTCCCTTCTTTCCACCCCATATGTTGGCATAAGCATCTTTTTTACTATGAAAACAAGAGTAGAATTTTGTTTTACAAAGTCCTTTGATCCGTTAGTAATGCTAAATGCCCAAGGCTATGGTGTTCTGAGCCTGTAGTGAACATTCTCCAATTGCTCTCCCTGAAGGTAGAGTACAGTATCAGCACACCAACACTATAGCTCAGCGAGTCCTGTTCTAACCTCCTGTCTCTCTCTCGTGCTCATATGGGGTAACCATACTCCTCTGGGAGTGATCGTTTTGCTTTAAGGTGTTGCTTTGGTATGGTAGGAGACGTTTTGTCCCCAAGTTGAACACCCCAGAAGTTTGTTTATACAAAAATATCCTCAGAACTTTTATAATTATAGGACAGACCCCAAACCTGTAAGTTTTACTTCTTTTCCAACTCACTTCCAAATTTCATGTGTTCTTTAAAAATTAATAATAAGCCCACTGAGTCCACTTAGTGTTGCCTATATGTTAATGGGTATAGGACCATCTCTTGGAGCATGAGTAGTTTCTCAGGGCCTGTATTCCTGAAGAAAACCAACTCTCCTTCCGCTATCAACTCTCAGAGGCCAATAGCTCTTACAGCTCTTCGGGTAGGGGTGGGACTTCACGAGCCCTTCCCCTAGCAATGCTGACACTTTTGCTGGCTCGCCCTTGTGCAGCTCTTATGCTCTCAGTTCTAGATGCAAAGGCAGAGGAAATTAATTAAGAGACGAGGAAAATCATACTAAGTCTTAGGAAAACTATAGACTGTTTTACAATTGCAACCTGATAACTAGTTAAGGAGAAGCATGAGATGCTGGGAAGCTCAACACTGAAATGCTAGCCCAACGTGGACCAATCTGTGAAATCTCCCAGCCTGGAACTTTCTCCTCTAGGTCTTGATAAGCACATAGCACCTTTTCGGAATGAAATGGGTCCAGAGCTGTGACTTGAAATGACTATGTTCAGGAAATTCAGGTTTTGCTCAACCTCTTGTGTGTAAGACCTTGAATATTTAACTGGTAAAGTATTGGAATTTATTTAAAAATTATAGAGGAGCGTGTCATATCTGGAGTTTATGGCACAGTGAATGGTACAGTCAAGAATGAACACATAATTTAGGGTAAAAACCAATAATGAGGTCCCATAAAAAATAAATAACTATGATGTGAAAGAGCCTACATTGGTTGCACCTTCAGGCTTCCCTTAAATTTTGTGGAAGTGAAAAACAAAGGCGGCGGTAAGGAACCTCGTGCTTAATGCCCAGACATTCTCTGGACACAAGATTTTGTCTTCATTGTAGTCAAAGAGAGCCCCTCCTCCTAAAATTATTTAAAAGGAAGCAAACAAAATTCAGCCATCTATAAAGAGCAGCCAGCAGGGGTTTGGAGCAGGCTTCCCTCTGCCAAGCCAGGCATCCTGCTGTTTTATGATGTTCTTGACTTCATTTCAAAGCTGATGCTGCTGTCTTAAAAACCCTGCCTGGCAGCTATAATTACTTCAGTTTTATTTGCTGAGAAGTCATCTTGGATCAGGTTAGATAAGTAGATTCTGGAGTTTGCTAGTGACCTGCCACCTTCTCTTATACCAACGGTATTGAAAATGAAACACAGTGAGAAGGCTGTGTGGCCGGGATTTCTGAAGCTTGGATCTTCAACATGGGAAAGTCAAGACAGGTTCGGTCCTCAGGCTGTCTTCTGGAAATCAGAAATAGTAAATCAAAAATGGCAACAGCTGTGCAGCCACCTTGTGGGACTGGGTCAGCTGACATGTTTATCATGAAAGCACTGTGGATTTTCAAGGCCATGGTTGAAGACCTTTTTTTTGGTGTGGGCTTCTGGTCCACAAGATGACTCAATTATCATCAATATTTTCTAAGAAACCTTGTTAGTTTTTATAAAATATGGGTGTTAGTTCTACTTGATTGTTTTTTCTGCAATACACTTGGTTTTCTTTTTTCTTATAATTCCTTCTGAAATTTGGTCTACGGGACAGAGTCTTCTTCTACCTTTGAATGAAATGCTAGCATTTAGTCAGAATATTCTGCTCCTTATCAAGAAACAGGTCACCTCTGACTATTCACCTGAGTCTCAAAACCATCTTTCTTCATATAAACATCCATAGTTGTATCCAGAATCTGAAACTGATCCTCCAGTAATACATCTTTTGGTACTATCTGGATCTTCTTACAGCTTGACTAGTGTTACAAAAACTTGTCTTGTTTTCCCTAAGCCTCATACTAGGTGAGCTGTGTGGCTAAGGAAAGAGAAGCAGGTCCAGGGTCACATAAACTTGGCTGGTCCCCCCCCATGGCCCTGATTGGTTCTTCCAGTGGCAGATGTTGAAGACTGGCCTTGCTTCTCTGTAACATATTACATGGACACCTCGTGGGTACCTCATTGACACCTCAGGCTTGGGTCTTGTCACTGGAGTTGGTCTTGAGGATGACGAAAGAGTCTTCCAAAGCTGTTCACTTGAGAGTCTCATGGCAGTCCTGGGTTTATAGGAACTTCCTGCCAGCTCCTTGTCACTAACAGCAGCATCTGAGACTGTCTAGCTGACTTGTCTTGCATTGGCCTTTTCCGTCTCTATGGGAAAGAGTATCTTTGTTTTCTTGATAACAAGTTGCAGTTAACAGACTCTATCAAAACTCTTTTAGTCATCTGCCTAACAAACATCTTCCACCATAGTATCTTACTTGTTAACTTTCTTACTTGTAACTCCTTAAGGTGGAGAGGGCATACACCAAAGGCATTGTCCCCTAGTGCTTGGGGCACTGGCAATACAAGTGTCAGAAACTGAAAGTGTGCAAACTTAATCTGACTGTGGTACATACTTAGAGGCAGCCCTTTAGGAACTGACTAGATGGGGGTCATTGGGATGACCCAAGACTGAATCTCAGAGGCTTAGGAAGAAGAGAGACATTGGACAAATTAACATCATGGGTGTTTCTTACTGTGACTTAGCCCAGAATACTTTGAGTCTCTACTAGTAAGAAGGCCTTAGTCATGTAGCCCCTCATTCTTAAATGTCCCAAACTATAAAAATACCATAAACCCAATTTATTTACAAAATTACCCAGCTTCAAGTACTCTGTTATGGTAAGATAAAGTAAGCTAGTACACCAAGCTATCAAGTGGAACACAGAGTTCTTCCCATCTTTGTGAGATGAATGGTGACCTCCTTTCCCTTCTCCGTGGCATAAGGCATTGCATGAATACCTGAGAATTCTCTTTATAAATATCTGTACTTGCCATTTACCTCCAAATTCTTCATACACTATATCTAGCATTTCCTGTAACTGGAGGTTTCTCTCCCACCCACCAGTTCCCAAATGACCACTCAGAGGCTTAATATTAATTATAAAAGTTTGACTGATGACTCAGGTTTAGTATTAGCAAGCTCTTACATTTAAATTAACCCATTTCTATTAATCTGTGTATCGCCATGTGACCCATGGCTTACTGGTAATGCTCTGGCACCTTACTCCTCCAGGTTGTTACTGGTGTCTCCCTGGACTCTACGTTCTCTATATATCTCTGTTTGGGTTTCCTGCCTGGCTCTATTCTGCTGGGCTATTGACCAAATCAACTTCTTTATTAACCAATGGTAATTAAACATCTTCACAGCATACAGAAAGATGTCCCACATCATTTCCCCTTTTATATCTAATTTAAAAGGTTTTAACTTTAACGTAGTAAAATTACATATAATAAAACAGGTATCAAGCAAGAATTAAAGTTATAATATTTAGTCTATTTGTATTTGACAAAATTAAATAAAATACTCTATCATCTATCCTTTGTCAGTCCAAAGTTTCATAGCTAATTTATCTTTTATCATAGTTATGGAAAACTATAATTATAACTATCTTGACTTCAAAACCCCAGAAAGATATAATATTATCTAAGTAACCAGGAAGTTCATTGCAAACAACTTCCAAAACTCTAGAAACAACAGAGATATCTGGCTGCCTGGACAGTCACCCAAAGTTTTTCTATAATGTTGGACATTGATCTTCTGCCTATAGGCCTATAGTATCTGGTAGGCTTTACAATGAACCAGGAAATTTGAAAGACTGCCCAACCTATATTGGCAGTTTATCAATCACTTTCCTATGTGTTCTGCAGAATGTCTGGCAGTTTCTTCTGTGAAACAGGAACCCTGAAGGACTATCTGCCTTGTTTAGGCAAAGTATAGTTGTCATTTTCCTGTGGGTCCTGCATGTCCAGTTTATATAGTATACAGTCAAACAGTTCAAACAAGAGAAGTTTCTTGACCAAATGGCTGGCTAGCCTTGCCACATTGAAAGCAAACTCAATAAGGAGCTTCTTCCATGCCTATAATTCTCTAGAAGTAGTTGGTGTTGCCAGAAGCAGACATGTCTCACTGTAGAAAAAAGTCTAAGTTGTTAAAACATTTTAAATGTCATATTCTGTAGGTCTTTGAAGTGTTTGAAGATTACCTATCCATCTGAAATATATTGCTGCATATCTAGAAAACCTAACATGTCTATAAGTTTGGCTATTATAGATGATTATTAATTTATATTTCTTAACTATATATTTTTAAATGCGATAAACATAATACTTTAAACAAGAGTATAAATATACATATAGTATGACAAAATTGACCTTAAATTTGTATCAATAAACAAAAATCCATACCAAGGTAAATTATTTTGAGATTAACAGTTTTTTGGATTAAACTAGATTCAATAATATACCCTTTCATCATCATTTCTATAGATAAATGGTGATCTCCTACCCCTTCTCCATGGTATAAAGCATTGCATATATACCTGAAAATTCACTTTATAGAAATCTACACTTTCCATTTACTTCCAAATTATTCATACACTGTATCTAGCATTTCCCCATTTTGATACTATGGAGATATGTTCTGCTGCCTTGTAAATGCAGTTCATAGAAATTTCTTGTTTGATGCTCATCTTGGATCCTGGGTACCAATCAGTTCCTATTGTCTTGTGATTTGCTTTGAGCTTAAAGAATCACATTTTAATATGTTGTTATATTTGTATCAGTGTGTTTCTAAGATGTAGCCTATGGGAAACTACTTCACAGATGTGTTCCAGAAGATAGAGAGAGAGAGAGAGAGAGAGAGAGAGAGAGAGAGAGAGAGAGAATTCCTGATAAGACTTCAAGTTCTAACCAGTTTCATTGCATATGAGAACATTAGTCACTGTGGAATATATAACAAGAAATTCTTGTTGATACTTTTAAACCAAGCACTACTCAAATATACATCCCTCCCCCACTTAATACTAAAACTTCTCTGTTTCATTAAGTTATATACAAGTAGAGATTTCTGGGTGGATGAACAAAGAAAGCTGCTGCTGAAGCTTCCCCTGGGTTAACTGAGTGTTTTCGCATACTTTTCAGTTGTTGTAAATTAAAATTGTTATTCTTTCCCAGAATGGCACAGCTCTTCATAGAAATGAGCTTACCTTCATTTTGTTTTTATAGCCAGTCAGTAGTGGACCCACGGAATTAAAAGATAATCATAAGTAATCTTCTTGCTCTATTTATGATAAACAGTAAAAAGTAAAAAGTATGACATGTATTCCACTGTAACAGGCAATTAGAGTATCCCATAGTCTGTCTAGACTTTGAGAGCTTAACTTTCTTTTTTTTTTTTTAAATATTTATTTATTTATTTATTATACAATATTCTGTCTGTGTGTATGCCTGAAGGCCAGAAGAGGGCGCCAGACCTCTTTACAGATGGTTGTGAGCCACCATGTGGTTGCTGGGAATTGAACTCAGGACCTTTGGAAGAGCAAGCAATGCTCTTAACCACTGAGCCATCTCTCCAGCCCCCGAGAGCTTAACTTTCTGAGACATACAGGTAGAGAATGGAGTTTTCCCTCCCATACTTAACTCTTGCACCATCTATGTTTTTTGTCGGGGACCAGCCTAAACAAAAATACTTCTTGCCATGATAGAGGTGTGGGGATTTAGAAAATATTAGTAAAGAATATAAAGACACAAATGAAAATAATAAAACAGAAAAACAGAATAGTATCAGGAGGGAATTCTAGTGAGTACTAAAATTCACCTGTGTTTAATTTCCAATTGCTTAAAATACCCCTGAGTCCAAAGGGTAGGAGACAAAAAACAAAAACAAAAACAAAAAAAAACTGCATTAACATGATACAAGGAAATTAAGAGACCAATTGAAGGTCACAGGCTACACCCACAATAAAACATTCTGTTGCTAGAACAAAACAAGTCGTGCTCACACCCTAGACCAAACCCACTGTAGGCAAACAACTCCCTGGGTGGAATTCAAAGCTATCTCCTCAAAGGAACTGGCACTTAGTTGGATCCATAGACTTTTGTTTGTGGTAGCCATACCTGTTCACAATAACACTGAGAGAGCAGAACTCTCTGATTTGAATCTAAGTGGGTTCTCTGGGGTAGAAACACAACAACTTTGAAGGACTATAGGTAAGCTCCAACTCTCTGACCTGTGGTCGATGTGGAAATAGGCTCACATTTTTGGGCCTCCACAGTTTTTGTTTGTTCTTGTCACAGCTATAAGCCCAATTGATTTTAGTTATTTTAAATATCTCTAAACTTGGGTAGGCACAATTGACCAGTTCTTAGACATTATCTTTCTGCATATTTCTCAAATGTGTATTATAACTTCCTGGATATGAAATTGTTTGCCTGACCCATCTATTGCCTTGTATTTTAATTATGATTGGTTTTGAACTTGATTTTCCATTTCAAGTTTGGCTTATATTTAGCAGAATGATGCTAGATTCTTGCTAAAAATGCTCCATTTTCCTCAAACTATGCTTGCTTAAGGACTCTGAGTCCTACATTCTGCAAATCCTCTCCTCTGGCCTAGAAAGTCTTGAGTTGTGCTGATAGGTACTGAAGCTGGGGTGAGGAGCATAGTTCAGCATATGAGTGTGTGAAAGCTATGTTGCTCCATTGCCAAATAGATACTATATAGTCTATGTATTGTTCATAGTCACTGTTTTCCACTCTGCAATCAGGGTTTGTAGCTCATACCGGTTGGTCAGCCATGACTGTTCCACATGAGTTAATGAAATGAAAAGGGTAGACCCACACACATTGTGATATGAGCATTCACAGTTCATCTGTCTGATTCTGCCTATTACATCTTATGCTTTGTATCAAGATAGTGTCAATTTATCCCATTCTGAATATTGTGACCACATTTCATAAGCATTGAGTTCATGAAAACAAGGGTAGTAGTCTTAGGAAATTCAGCAGCCCTGAACAGAAGTGATCACTGATTTTCATAATGAATCAAAGGACTCATCTGACTGAGTTTGGAAGGTGAATAATCAAAGCAGAGCACATTGTTCAAGATGCAGAAAAAAGACTGTGAGACTGGGCACAGTAGATGATAAAGCATGGAGACTGGATTGTACAGTTCTGATATGAAACAGACGATCACTGCTATACAGTCTCAAGCTTTCTTGTCTCCCAAGCAAGCATTGCTCAGGTGACTGTGGTACGTGCTGGATTGTCTTGAAACAGCACCAAAGTCAGCATTGTCACATTGTGTAATTACTATATAAAGGTGATTAAAGTGACATTTCTAGTTCCTGGCTTGCGGTTGCAGTTAAAATGTCCTAGGGCAAACAAGGGGGAATCTCTGGGTGACCGATGTATTGACCTCTTACTCAGTGGAGTTCACTGTGCCAGGTCTGTCCAACCATGAAACATCAAATTATTTCTCAAATTATCAAGATGCTGTTCCCTCTAGCACTTTATTACTTGACCTTGGAAAATGGAGCGCTAATGGTCTTTTCAATTTTTATGAAGATTTCAATAAGACTTAAAACATTGTTAATGTTCTTTCTAAACCACAAGAGACTTTTATGATCTGTATGTGTGCATATGACCTGCATGTGTGCCTATGATTCTGGATGTGTTCATATGTATATATAACCTGTATGCAGGGGATAATGTGAATGTACACATTGGATAATTCTAGCCATTAGAAAACCTCCTTACCAAAGAAAAGGGGGAGATGTTGCCAGCTGAAAATCTACTCCTTGCCCATGAGGGTGGTGCAAAGAGGGGTGATGATACATTTACCTGTGAACCAAGGTTTTGGCATTAAAGGCTCTTGGTTACTTTTCACTTCCTCAGACATATAGAGGTAACTTTGACTTTACAGAAAAGGAAGGTATTTTAAATATGTTTGTCTATCTGTCTGATGTAGAATCTATGTTAAAATATTGCCTAAATCATCTTGAGAATGCGTGGAATGAGAATAATCTTATCTAAATTTAGAGTATATTGAGGAGAATGGAGAACAGAGGTTGCAGTAAAACAGAAGTTTTTATGTCATGTCTCCAAACCTCCACCATCTTTGTAGAAGTCATAAGAGCCTTGAAAAAGTTAACCATTTACCCCAGAGTTGCCCCCAGGGTTGTGCAAGACGTAACAAAGATACAGATTTGAGAGAAAAAGGCTCCGGATTTGGAAATATGACTACTGCTGAATGGGAAAGGGGAGAAAAAGTCACCAGGATAGCCAGGATAAAGAGGTCTCTCTTTGTTTGTTTACTGTAACTGAGACTTGCTTGTGATCCACCCTTGGTTTAGAAGTTTCAATTATCTCTTTGTTTCAGAGCTACTGTTCCAAGAAGGAGAAGTTTTGCTTGTGGTGGTATCTAGTGCTTCACCGCGTTTTGATAAATGATGGATATGTTAAACATGACTCATCAATATGCTCTTTCTAGCCTCAGCAGCTCTGATTGACATGCTGCTGGCCTGCCTAGAGCAGCTATGCAGATGCAAAGGAGAACTAAACATACTTGGGAACCTGGAAATGGAAACTCCAAGGTTTAAATTCTTTCTGCTGCCAGAAAGTAGATTTCTGTCTTTCGTGTTGGGATGCTGAGTTGGCTAGGAGTTTGACTTGGTGTCACCACCAAATGGCATTGACACCCAAGTGGTACAGTACAGTGTGTGGGCTTATTTAGAAGCCAGATTAAAGTCACACAGAAGTTGACGGTCAGAGAACTCAACTTTTCTACTTACTGCCTTGAGGAACTGAGGGTCCTAAAACTCATAAACAATTCAGAGACATTAGTGGGAAAGGAGGTGAAAATAGACTTGTGTGTCCTGGGTGAATACAAAGATTTCACTGTTATCTTTATTGTCCACAAGCAATAACTGTTTCTAGTGCATTTTGTTTACTTTTTTAGGAAGTACCCACATATACAAGAACACACACACATATGCAGAAAGAACATGCAGTAATATAAACCCCAAAATTTAAAGATCAGATCAAGTTTTCAAAGCTGATCAGAAGGACAGAAACATTTGAAAATATTTGCATATCTTCACATATTTACTTCGTCCCTATATTAATTACTACTGCTATTAATAACTGAAACAGTAGCAAAGTAATATGTAATTTTATAAGATACTATTTTTATATATTATGTTAAAGTAACAGTTTTTGTAATTATGCTATATATAAACATATATAATGTATTTTATAGATATATTTTTTCCTTGTTATAAATTTTATGTGTATTCCATGTGGCTGTTCAGCTACACCCTTGTTTGGCCCCTTTTGCTTGCTTGTGCTTTTCCTCAACATAGCTTGCTTTGAGGTAGACCAGCAATGCATTCTCATTAATTGTCTGGTACTTGCGATTTTCTGCCCTGGTCCCTAATCTTCTTTTCAGCCTTAGCAGTTACAGGTGAGAACTCAGTCAGTCAATACTTGCTAAAGCTCTTGCATTCCATCTAGTAATTTTTTTGTTTGAAGTTTCCTTTTCTTCTCACACATATCCATTTAAGTGTGAGAGGGGCGGACTTGTGCCCTTGCACGTGTGGAACCCAGAGGGCAACATGTGAGAGCTTCTCTCTTTGCATTGTGTGGGTCCTGGTGATTGAATTCTGGCTGCCTGACTTGGTTGGTCTCAGGTTCTTTTACCTGCTGAGCCATCTTGCAGTACATAGCTCACTTTTTGACTGTGCTAATTGCAAAAAATAAAAATAAAAAAAATGAGACAGCATTGAGTATTTTAATACTCTGAAGAGCTAAAACAGAGTTACACTATCCATCCATCAAAGCAGTGAGGGAGATCTAGAAGTTAACTAGAAACTGGTACTTCTTTTAAAACATGTTTCAAGGAGTTTGCAAATGAAGCTTTTACGCTGGTCATTCTGCCCATCTCTCACCTTCTCTCAACAACCCACGAGTTTTCTGGTTTCTTAAGCCCTTACAATATGTCATTTCCTTACTATCGATTTCTACTTACATGCAAAAGCAAATCCTCCATGTCCCTCCCTCACATGCCATAAGCCTCTCTGTGCCTATGACGTCATATTCCCATTGCTGTCCCACATGGGAATCCAGCTTATGCCTCCACATACTTCAAGTTCCCATGACAGAGTCCATCCATCCACGCAGGCTTTTTTCAGATTGTTTTTTGAATACTCACCTCTCTGTACCCCTAGATTTCTTCCTCTGCTTTCCTCTGTGTGTCTTAAGTTTTGTTTGTGAAGTGCAGTTCAGACTTCTGTCTTCCCTGTGTCTCACCAACTGCTGCTAACAAAGGCTATGGCAATTGTAACTATTCACTGAAGACCACCAGTTGGTTTGTATAAATGGTTGTCTGTGACACACACGGAGTGGGCACGTGTGGAGAGGTCTTCTCCATCTTTCCCCAGGACGACTGTTCACAGGGATGACAGGTCACAGAGTCCTTGTTTAGATGGGGGAAAGCCAAAAGCAGAAAAAGCCCTGCCTCATTAGTGAAGGCTGTGGGTAACACCTTGTTCCCTTGAGTAGGGGCTCCAAAGGGCATCAAAGTCTAAGACATATACACTCACATAAAACATGTACACACACAGTAAGAAGGATTTAGGCTAGACAGTCTTCATAAATTTGATGTCAGTACTTTTTAACTGCCTAAAGTTAGAAAATTAGTCACTAAGTATCTGTTTATGAGTTGAGAATGAATTACACACACACACACACACACACACACACACACACACAAACCCAAAAACCTCAGGGATTTTTTTCCCACCCAGTACACCAGTACAATGAAAATTTCTAATCACTTGGTGGTCATCATTTTGCAAATGAAGCACAGCACAGACTCACTGTCTGCTCCACTAAATTTATGAAAAGCCACTGAAAGAAAATGTAGGAAGGAAATGAGCCATGGTGGGGCTTTGTGTGTGCAGGGAGGGAGGGGAGCTGTGGCTAGCTTGGCTTGCTCAATCCCGCGGATTCTCAAAGCCAAGAGAAAATTTATCCTCTTCCACTGAGACAGAACTGTACTCCTTTTGGTCATTAATCTGTGAAGTTGATGTCTGCCATGGTAATTCATCAAACATTTTTGTGGGGGTGAGTCTGGTGGTTGTCTCCTGGGGCATTTGCTTTTGAAATTCAAAGCAAGGTTTTGTCCCCTGGGGAAGAAGTGGCTTTATTGCTTGCTGCTAGCACATCTGGATGGGGAGTTGCTGCCCTGTCCCTGTCTTTGCCTGTGCCTAGTATAGTAGGGGCAAAGCAGCCATCTTGAGGAACTACCTGTGTCCCTCTCTCAACTCTTATACCTACCCAGGCTGTGAACTGTGGAGAGGTAGGCACTCCTCCTGAGGGAACTTTTCCTGTGTTACCCTTTGAGCCCAGAGAAAGAGCAGAAACCATTTTTTTTTAATTTTTCTAAAGCAAAGAATCAGTACAGTAACCATTGCGAATAATGAGTGGAATCCTAAAGTTATGCATCTTCCCATCTGAAGATCAACTGGAGGACGGTTCTGTAATCGATAGATCGGAGCCGAATTTGCAAGTGTGTGATCTCATGAGAACAGGTGTTCTATAGTGAGCTAGCCCTCTGGTGCTGAGCTAGGTTGGTCCCTCTAGAAACTCCCCGAGGCCCTTAGCTGCAGACTTCCTCTAAACCTCCCAGGCCTCTTGTGGCTTGGCCCTGCTCCCTCTGTAGGCTCTTGTATTGGAACAGCTTCTGTGGGAAGCGTAGGTGCAGAAGCTGCCCCTCAGTTTCTTGATAGCTTTGTCTCCTTCAAGTAGTGCTCTGGGCCCTGACTGGGAGATCCTGCCCAGAAATCTTCGTGAACTTGGCTTCTTTTGACAATGAGCTTTGAGGCCATGTAGTAAGCCAAACACATCCACCCACCAGCCACTTGTTGTCCCACCTTCCGTGGGACACTTTGATGGCTCACGTTCTGTCTCTCCCTACAGCCTTTCCCATCCCTTCTTCCCTGTATCAATTATGGATTTTAAAGCTGTGACAAAATACCTGATGAAAGCAATTTAAGGAAAAAGTTTAGTGGACTCACAGTTTATCCTGGTGGGGAAGCCTTGGTGGTGGGGAGTTCGGGTCAGCTTGTCACATCATATCCCGAATGAGTAAGCCGAGAGGGTGGAACACTGATGCCTATATCAGATTCTTCTTTATTATTCAGTCGTAGGCCCCAGCCCATGGATTGGTGCCATCCTCATTCAGTCTGGGTCATTTCTGCCGGGTTTAATCTTTCTGGAGACACTGACACAGACACAGCCAGAGGAGGCATGTGCCCATGGTAACAGCAAAGATTAAACATCATGTTTCCCTTCCCTTCATCCCTTCCTGCCTTCTCTCTGTGCCTCCTCTTCTCTTTTATCCTTTCTATCTTATTTCTCACTCTCTCTCTACCCTTCCATCCTTTCCTTCTCATCCCAACTCTACCTCCACTAAGTAAACTCCTAAAAAACAGCAACCTGAGCCATCCTGTGTGCTATGATCTGTCAACAGCGTATGTTCAATCATTTCTCTCAAATGAGTGCTTGTCTTGTTCTTTTAATATTTGGCTGAAAGTAGAATGCCATATCCTTAAAAAAAAAAAACCCTCCTGTTTTGCAATACATGTTTGGCTAACTTCAATTTTTTCTGGGCAAATGGATTTCTTTCTACCTTGACTGCGTGCACTCGGTAAGGCTCAGTAGCCCACAGAGGTACCTTGTGTCATTACTTTATTCTAAGTGTGTGCGTGGTTCAGTGACTCATTACTTTATTCCAAATGACTGTCTGTCATCTAATCTATCTATCTATCTATCTATCTATCTATCTATCTATCTATCTATCTATCTATCTATCTATCTATCTCTTTCTGTTCAGTTAATATTTTGGGCATCCTTTGAGGCAAGCTGAGGACTTAACTACCTACCAAGATTTCCACCACCCTCATCTGTTTCCTGAGGGCTTTCCCTCTAGCATGTAAATTCTTGGTCCTGGATCTTCAGTGCTTTGTACTGACTGTTGTATGTCCAGGTCTCCATCTTTGGAGGCCCTGTCCCTGTGCCTGCCAAGCCTTGACCCCTCCCTGGAAGAGGGTCAAGACAGCCCGCCAAAATCTTGACCACTCCCCCAATCTATTTAAACTACTTGGCCAGAAAGTTCCCGTGTGGTCCCTTTCCTGCACCCCTTCTCCGGTGGTAGCGTTTGTGGCTTCCCGGTTCCCCCTCAGGGGCCACCCGAGAGCACATGAATCCCATTAAACTTGGGTATTTTTTAATTTGCTGTGATTTGGCTTGATTGGAATTTTGCATCCACGGAGAGCTAACATTAGGAAAATTCCTAACAACTGTAACTTTGACTAGATCAGTATTCCCACCATGCGTATCTTGAAAAACACAACTCACCTCAAACTTCCCTGAGAAAGAGCGTGTATTCTAGAATCCTTCTAGGGCTTTGCCGGTATCACTAGTGTCGTGGGTAATGAGAGAACATTATAGCAGTCAATAAATTACCGCTGATTGATAGGTGTAGAAACTGGCTCGTCAGTTCCAGACAGTTTGCTTAAGCAAACCAGGGCTGGTCAAAGACTGTTGGATGTTCTGCCTCCCCACAGATCAAGTCCAGGCGAAGCTTCAGTGAAAGGTGCTGAAAGGCAAAAATCCCAGCAGCGGGGCTATTATTAATCTACGTAAGTAATTAAGTGTTGTCCGGTGTTCGATTGGACGGGAAATCCTACTTTTCAACCCTTTCCCATTGGAATGCCCAAGAGGCTGTCAGCAAGTAAGAGGAAATGCGGAATTGACTTGCAGTTACCCGAGGAGAGGAGCTTAAATTCCTAGATTTATGGCTGTTTTACCTGCAACTTTTTATTTTGCTTTTACTTTTATGTAGCGACTGAGTGTACTGTAATTCAGTTGGTGCTCCATAAGCAGTTGAAGGGCACTCTAAAAATAAGAACCAACCACTTTATCTGTGCGTGTGTGCCGTGGTCTTTATTGCATTCTTCATCACAGGCAGGGTCCTAGGAGCCCCACAAAGGTGTAATCCTGTCCGAAGGGGGGTTTAGAGTAAAAGAGGCACCGTTTGTGGTGTGAATGGCCCACCTGAAATCTCTGATCTCAATTGTGCTAGCTTTTAAAATTCTAACAGTAGAGAAAGCGGCAGGCAGAAGATGGCTAGGACTCTACCCTGAACCGGCCTAACTGGTGTACCATCTGGTTTCCCGTCATTTCTCCCCACACCTATGGAACTCAGTGAACTCTATGGAGTTAGCACGGGCATCCGGAGGAGAGGCAGTGCAGCCTCACACTAAAGTTTACACTTTCAGTTTTGAATATATTTTTTGCACTTGTCTTCCACACACACACAAAAGCCAAATCCGTGTTCTTGTGTCTAGTAAGTCAATGGGCTGAACTTTGTACCTTTAGCCTCTGAATCCCTGTACAAAAATAACCATTCAGACTATCCAAGTGAACTCGGATATCTAAAGATCAGAGGGACAATGAAGAATTCTCTCATCCCTTCCAAGCAGGCCTTAGTTTCTGGAAAGCCTTTCAAGTCTTGTGTATCTCTCACATGCCACCTTTCCTTCTTACCTCACCGGAGTTCTCCCCCAGCAACTTCCTGCTGGCTCATTTACCTCACCCTCTCCTTCTCATCAGAACTTCCGCAGCGGGCATCTCATTCTCCGCAGTCGGATTTAAAGTGTGAGTCTGCCTGGTTGATCTTAAATACCGTCAGAGTTCCACAGTGAGTGACAGTGAGGACTGCACTGTGAACGTGTCTTCCATAACGCATTTTGATTTTGATAAGTTTTACTTCAGGAAGTGTCGAATGATAATAGTTGAAACAAAGATGATAAACCCAAGAAGACTTTGAACCCTTGATTAGACCCTTACAAAATGAAATTTCTTCCAGTCTAGTGTCAGTAAATAATGGGAAATTATTTTAAATGATTTTATGTGCTTGGGATACATGCCTGTTATTAGAAATGCTTGCTTTTATATTATTTATTTTTGACATTTTGGAATTGTCTGGGGAGTGGATGGGGTCTAGGTTAGGAGAAGGAAGAGGGGAAGGAGAGAGAAATGTGGTTGGTATATAAAATGAATAAAAAAATTAAAATTTAAAAAAATCATTTAAAGAGTAAACACACATTTATGAGTTGTAATTTTTAAAAAAGAAAGTTACGTCATTTTATAAATCCCTATTCCCTCCAATTATCTTCATTTCTTTCTTTTATATTAATGTCACCTAAACTCAGCTAGAATATTATAATGCAGAGTCCATATGCTAATATGTCCTTGGCCTTTATGTGAGCTACAAAGTAGGTGTTCCACAATTACTATGGAAAGTATAAGTGAATGTGTTACCTTAGAGCCCAATCAGAGTGTCCGTTGAAGAAAGTATTTAGACACCTTCCCCCCAGAGCCCAGATACCAGGTTCTCACATTGCTAGCCTGTTTTTAGGCTATAAGAACAGATCTAGTTTTGATGGTAGGGAAGTTAGCTGGATGAAAAGAAGTGTGTGCAGCAGAGGGGTCCGTAAGTGGACACCTTTACACTGACCGCTGCCGGGATAATTGTTGAGGGTAAAACGAAATTTCCAGTTTTATTTGATAGCTGATATCTTACTAGGGAAACATGTTTTCTGTACTTGAAAGACCACAGGATAATTTCATTATTGTGTCAAACTCTATGTGTGAGATTCAGAATTTACCATGAATATATTAAAATCATATTCAAATTCTATAAAATTTGACAGACTTTGTAATATAGAATATATACATTTTAAATATATAGTATCTGTAATATTGTAAGCAAAATTAAGAAAAATATGTTGGGGCTGGAGAGATGACTTAGTAGTGGTTAAGAGCATTGCCTGCTCTTCCAAAGGTCCTGAGTTCAATTCCCAGCAACCACATGGTGGCTCACAACCATCTGGAATGAGGTCTAGTGCCCTCTTCTGGCCTGCAGACATACACACAGACAGAATATTGTATACATAATAAATAATTTTAAAAAAAAGAAAAAAGAAAAATATGTTGATATATCAATAATATTTTATAGTATCACTAATGTCTTTATTTCCGGTGAATAGGAAGAACTTTTATGATCTATTAATAAAAAGAAAAAATGATTAAAGATGTGACTATGCAAAAAACCAGAATTTTTTGTAAGTGAGCATAGGAAGTTCAAAGTTATTAGAATGAAATAACTGAAAATAAAACTGACAGTTGAGTAGCTATAAAATTTGGAATTAAAAAGAAATATTAATACTTTTTGGATAGGATGATACTATCTTTCATATATTCTCTTTCCAGAAGTAATTTATTTTGGTGTTTCTAGAAAGCAATTTATAGTACTTATTCTTTGGTTCATCAGTTCCATTTTTAGGACATGATCAAAGATACCGTTAAAGGTGTATGCAAGAGGCTAGAAGTAATTCATCATAGCGTTGTTTTATTAAGGACAAATTATGATCATTCCAAATACCTAGAAACAGGCAAAATAGTCACATGTGATATATTTAGCCATTAATTCTTCCAACTGCAAAAATGACTTAAAAATAATGCCATGCAGTTATGAGTTTGATATTTAAACAATGCCGTGTCCAAACAGGTATATAGAATATCACTATTTGGTGAGCACTCACAAGAGTTGGGGGACGTTGCTGGGCATCAGTGGTAGTTTTCATGTGAGACAGACTTGGAGTGGTTGTGACTAAGTCAGACCTCCTGCATGTGTGGTCCTACATGTACCACTCAGAAGTTTAGTGTCTTAGTGTTGCAAAGATAGTTGATTTCAAGGAGTTCTTTTGCTCTTTAAACCAAAAACCTTTATATTGTGGATCTAGTTCTATGTTACATCCTGGCTCATGGCTCTCAGAATTAAATGAAGAATAAAGCTATATCATAGACATCTAAGAAATATGTACTAACATAGTAAATGTGTTGATAGTATAACACTAAGGATATAATGAATGATGGTGACATACTAGAACCAGTTGTTGTGCCCCCCAAATATGTGAAAACATTCCTGGGGACAGAAGCCATATACTGTCCTTGTGGATCTATAGGTCAGGGATGCAGAGTGAAAAATAGAAGATACAAGGGCGTTTTTCATGCCCTTGTATCTTCAGCAACCTCTGGGAAGACTTGGATGTGGAGATGGCCAACAGGAGCTTAGATTCACTGCTGGGATCATGCTTAGACATCTATATATGAGGACAGAGAACCCTCTGAATAAAGTTTCTCACTGAGTGAGAAGCATGAGCCCTGTGGTGAGGCTTCTCCAGGGTTTGGAAAACTCACTGTAGTAGGTAGGACTTCTCGGGCAAAGAGGAGTGCTTTGTAGCCCCAAAACTCCAGTTGACAAGGCAGAATCCATTGTCAGAAATATACTGGACTTAGCTTTGGAAGTCATGTTCTCCCCCAGACTCAAGTCCCCATGCCTGCATAGAGAGCTCTTGACTGATGACGCTGTCTCCCCGATAATTATTTTTTTTTAAAGATAACTGCTTTTGAAGTCAAGATGACTCATCATGTTAAGTCACTTTCTTCTAACAGTGATAACCTGAGTTCAATCCTAGAATTTATGCAAATGTGCGCATCAGTATATGTGTGTACATGGATACATATGTGTGTATGTGTTGTGTATATATGTGTTTGTGTGCATTTATATTTGTGTGTATATGTGGCGTATATGTGTTTGTGTGCATTTGTATTTGTGTGTGTATATGTGGTGTATATGTGTTTGTGTGCATTTGTATTTGTGTGTGTATATGTGTGTGTATGTGTTTGTGTACATTTGTATTTGTGTATGTGTGGTGTATATGTGTTTGTGTGCATTTGTATTTGTGTGTGTATGTGTGGTGTATATGTGTTTGTGTGCATTTGTATTTGTGTGTGCGTGTATACATGCATACACACGGCTGGAGATCTGTGGGGAGTGAGCCATCAGAGTGTTGGTATTTTCTAGGTTATTGAAGGTTATTCTTAGCACAGAATGGTGTCCTCAGCTGACAGTCCAAGCAGCAGTTTTAACATAGCTCCAAAAAAAGAGAGGGGGAGTCCAAATTCTAGTAATACTGGAAACTGCTTGCTTAATCCATTTAACTGTCTTTGCAGTGCTGTTTTGTATTACTATTAGTGCCCGGAGCTTGCTCTCCACTGCTCTCTTGATAGTCCCCTTTGGAGGAGAACAGCAGCAAGAACAACCTCGTTCTATGGTTTAGTCCAAGGCAACAGACATTTTCCACTTGATGGGTCTTAAAATGTATTACTTTAAATTGCTTTCAATGACAATAAAGCCTTTTATACATATCTATCATGGATATTTTGAAAAATGTTTGAGTAAATAAGAGTACAGAGTTCTGAACAAATGTTTGTAATTGTTACAGATGGCTAAATTGAGCTGGTTCGTGTGTACATCATCTGACATGCTGGGGTCTGTGTGAGATTATTTAAAAATTACATTCTCGGGACTGGAAAGATGGCTCAGTGGTTACGAGCTCTGGCTGCTCTTCCAGAGTACCTGGATTCAACTCCCAGCAACCACAGGCAGTTCACAACTGTCTGTAACTCCAGTTCCAGGGGCTCTGGCACCCTCATACCAATGCACATAAAGCAAAGCTAAATAAAGTACTATTTTTTTTAAAAAAAAACTGCATTCTCAGAGATTTCCAGGAGAACAATATGTCATTGCTAATTGCAGCCACCAAATTGTACAGTAGATCTTACTTCTCTAGTCTACCTGATATTAGTGTTCTTTGACTTCTATCCCCACCCTCACTCATGCTGTCAAGCACACCCATGCCTGGTAACATCACTGTACTCAACTACTACTGTGAGGTAAGCATCCAGATGCTGCATCGCAATGAGATCGTGCGGTGCTTGGCATCCAGTGCCTGGCATTTCACTCACCATAGCTCCCTACTTGCTTGTCTTCTGGTGTTGCGAATGAATGAGAGGCCTCCCTTCTGTTGTGACAGAATAGCAATAGCTTCTTGTGCACAATTCTTATGCACCCATTTTCATCATCCATAAATAATCTCATTGCACTTAGGCTGATCCCATATATGTGGACTTGTACGAATAATATGGCATTAACAATGGGAATGTAAACACACACACACACTTCTGAAGTTTTACACTTCTGAACAGAAGCCTGGTAGTAGTTGTCATAGCTGTTTTTCTCTTTGCTTTATCAACTTAACACACATTTAAGCATCCCTGCAAAGAGGGAATCTCCACTGAGAAATTGCTTTCTGATTACCTTGTGGGTATATTTGTGGGGGGTTCTCTCGAGTACTGATTGATGTAAAAGAATTTAGTCCAGGATGGGTGGTCCCATCTCTAGGCAAGTGGACCTAGGCTATGTCTAGAGGTAGCTGAGTAAGTGGAGGGATGTGAGCCAGTGATAGCATTCCTCCATTGTCTCCACTTCAGTTCCAACCTCTGGGCTCCTGCCTTGAGCTCCTGCCCTGGCTTCTCTCAGTGATGAACTATGACGGGAAGTGTAAGATGAAGTAAACCCTTTCTTCCCCAAGTTGCTTTTAGCCGTTGTGTTTATCATAGCAACAGAAGGCAAACAAAAACAGTGGCATTATTGAATTCTGTATGAATTATATTTTTGGAGGAAATGTTCTATTCTATAACAGCTATGCATATCTATACCACCTTTCCATAGTATGTATAAAATGCCATTGCTCTATATCCTTCTCAATTCCTGTGTTTTTGTTTTTCTCAGAGCTGTTCCAGAAGGTACAAGATAGTGTCTTCCTGTGCATTTTCCTGATGGCTAGCAAGGTTGCACATTTTTCATGTACATTTTAGTCACATGGTTTCTTCTTAGAAATGTCTGTTCAGGTATAACTTTCATGTGTGTGTACATTTCGTGCATGTCTGTATGCACACATGGATGTAAGCAAAAGCTGGAGGTGGACATCTGGAGTCTTCCTCGATCATTCGCCACATTATTTTTTGAGATGAAGTCTCTTCTGAATCTGGAGCTCTGTTTGTCATTTGGTTAATCTGAGTAGCCTGTACGTCCTAGGGATCTGTCTGTCTCCACCACACCCTCAGGCCTGTGTGGAGTGAGCCATCTCCCCAGACCACTTCATCCTTCTCAATTGGGCTGTTTTCCTATTGAATTGTGTGACTCCTTATACATCTCAGACACTAAAGCTTTAGTGCTGTGTGTCTAGCTAGCCTCTCCCCCCATTTCACGGGCTGTCTTCTGTTTTCTTCTAGAAGTTTCACAGTTTCAGATCTTACACTTTAGGTTTTAAACTAGTTTATTTTTATTCTTAAATATTGTGTGATCTAAAGGTCTAATTTAATATGTCTGTGTGAATAGTTTCCCCAATATCATCTCCTGAAGATGCTGTTCTTCTTCCATTGTGTGTTATGGCACCTGGGTAAAATGTCAATGGACTCTAAATATGTGGGCTTGTTTTTGGATCTTCCGCTTATGTCAATATTCTGTGGTTTTTCTTTTCTCTTTTAATGGTTGTTTAACAGACAGGCTCTTACTGTGTTGCCAGGATGAGCCTTGAACTCATGCTGCTTCCCCTCCCTACAAGCTGAACTGCAAGTACATATCACTACAACTGTTTTCATCAATATTTATTGATGATTCTTACATTTGATGGGACAAAGGGCACAGAGGCTACTCCCTCCTCACACTTCCAGTGCTAATCTAATTCAGGGAAAACTCTGTGTGTTACCAGTAGTAAGGGAACAGCAAGAAAGTGAGCATTTCATTTCAATGAAGATGAAGTTTCAATGTTGCCACATGATAGAAATGGACAGTAGACGAGTCCCGTGTAGCTGCTGAGCAACTGCAATCAGTGTCCTGGTATCTTTGCCTTCAGAAGGCAGGAGGAAATTAAGTTAGAACAAAGCCAGCTTATGAATACCTTATGTGGCCAGGACATGGCTCAGCAGCCAGTTGTGTGCCAAGCCACCCCAACAACTGGATTTTGTTGCCTGGAACCCACATAAAAAGTTGGATGTGGTGTCATCCTTCTGCAATCCCAGCATTCCCATGATGAGATACGAAGTGGACACAGGAGAACAGGTCCAAAGCAGACGTGCCAGCTAGCCTGAGCATATAAGCACGGCAGAAACAACAAGCAGGACACTGCCTAGCAAGGCGAGAGGAGGTCCTTACTCCTGAATGGTGTCTTCTGACCTTCACACGTGGGAGCCTACAGGTATGAACGAACACATGTGTACACACACAAAATAGAATATGAGTTCTTCATAGCTCTTGTCTTTTTTGAGGGATGGTATTCTTCTAATTGACAAGGACTTTTTTTTTAAGTTGTAGTAAAATGATATACCACAGAGTTGAAAATTAGCCATATGGAGTTTATTCTGGGCACTATGGCAAGAACGTGTGTTTCTTCCTGAGAACTGGAAATAAGGACAGGGTTTGTTAACCCCAGGGTTGCATGAAGAGCACTGTTAACCTCAGTGTGGTAATCACTTAGTCACCTTCTTGTCCCTGTAATGACATAACTAGTCAGAGTCAACTTTCTGATGACCAAGCCGCTCTGGGGTAGGAACTTTGCTCTGAAGTTAAGTTCAGGGCGCGGGGAGGGGGGCTCTTTACCAACATCTTCAAGAGAATTCCTACCACTAGTACAGCCACTACAGTCCTGCTGTTCTATTGTTAGAGTTAATTTTAGGAAGGGCACTGTCATTGTCTGCCCTCTCTTTGTAGCTGACTATGGGAACATGTGCCCAGACAGGCTTTGGACAGTAGATCCCCAAACTCAATCTCCCCATGGAATTCCACCAATCATCGTGTCCTGAAGCCGGTCAGGCATTGCTACACATAGCACACTAAGTCAGACTCAAATCATGCAATGAAAGAGGTGGGGCTTCTGTTTTCTTTTGTGCTTCCCTCCAGGCTGCTTTGCTAGAAGCACTACAGAAAGTCAAGGCAGGACTCTGTGATCTATACATAGTGTTTCTGAACTTCCTATTAAAGCTAGCGTATCCCTCTGACCTTGAAAGAGCAAATAAATTTTCCTGGAATTAAATAAGGTACCATAGAACACCAGAGAGAGAAAGTGAGTAAAATCTTCTTTGGTGTGAAGCGTGGCCATCCTGAATGGGTATAGCAGTCTTGTGTCCAGAACCAACTCCGAGCTCTTCAGCCCAACTGCTCAGTGGCGCCACTCCATTGTCTTACCTTGCTATTGCTGCATTTCCATACACCATACATCCTTGGACACACAGCCCAACCATCTAGGTTAGAACTTCCCCTGTAGTTTAACAGACAAATTAAGTCCTTGCTCTTAGACCAAGCAACATGGGTGATCTATGAGAATGAAATGCACAGTTGTCTCTCAGCGGGCAGTGTTGGCTTCCCTTATGTGTCACAAATGTTGTCACCTCATAATGCTCACAATAGTCGCTGATGAGCACATTGCCCTCATACCACAAGAGTTAGAGTCATTTGTGTTCTCCAGCAGATGTAATGTTCCCCCCTTCCCTTGTGTGTGTGGCGTTCAGCTTGGATCCCACTGTTATTTTCCCTTAATGTAATGCTGACATTAGGTGATTCCAAGCCAGATCAGCAGATTCTTTGAGAAGTTTCTTTGTAAGATCTAAATTCTATCTGCTGCCAAATAGTCAATAATTGTTTATTAGCTGCATGGATATTTTACAGCACTTAATAATCAGAAAAAAACTAGTGTGCCTGGAGAGAAGACTCCATGTTCAGGACACTCACTGCTCTCACAGAAGAGCCAGGTGTGCCTCCTAGCGCCCACCTCAGGTGGCTAACAACCATCTGTAACTCTAGATCCAGGGGATCCTACCCACCTTTCTGGCCTCTGTGGACTTGAACACACATGAGGCATAGACAGGCAAAAAGAAAAACTTATACTCATAAATATAACTACATCTTTAAAATTAGAAAAGGAACAGTGACCATCATGTGAAAACTAAATACTAGAAATTATTTAGTGGTGATAAAATATAAACCATCTAACTAAGAGTTGATGCTATGCAAGAATTTTATTTGGGGGTATGCTTGATTTTAAAATCTGTAGAAAGAGAAGATGGGAATTAAATTAGTGAGGTGGAATTGGCGTGTCTGCTGGGAGTTTTAAAATTCTATCATGGGCAGTGATTTTTGGCGTGGAAATCCAGATGATTTCTGACTGGGGAGGTTGACAGGAGGCCGCCATGTTTTTAGAGAAGGGTGTTGCTCTTGTGCCTTGATGATCAGATCCCCCCACTTGGGGTCTTCTTCACTCGTGGCTTCAGATCCGAGTGACTAGGGAGTACAGCAACCACACGTGCAATAGCAATACCAAGCACACAGCTGTGAACCCTGCACACTCAGTCTGCCTGCTTCTCTGGCATATTTAAGCTCGTTGTCTTGCTTTAAACATCAGCTGAGAAAAGAGAAACATATCCCAGATGACTAGAGCCAAGCAAACCACAGGCACAATATGGTGGAGTTGGGGGGCGGGGGTGGAGTACCAAGGGGGAGCAGAAGGAATGCTTCTTTATTTTCTGGCAGGGAAATAAATAGTTAACGGAATGAAGACTTTTGAGAAGTGGCATGGCCAGAGGGTCTGTGAGCATCAGAAGTCACAGTCAGATAAGCGAGGAGAAGAGCAGGGAATGGGGGAGGAGACAGCCAGAGGGGCGGTGTTCTTTCTCTGTAACTACAGTGCAGGGCGGTGCAGGTGCGTGCGTACCTAGTGCATTTCTCTCAGTCCCCACTGGACCCCAAGGAGCATCAACTACCACAATCTCTTGCTTTCTTTCTATGTACTTCTGAATTAGCAAGATGTCGGGGACCTGGAGGGGATTCGGGAGTAAACCAAAGAAATGAAAAAAGAGCTGAAGAAGCCACAGATTCGGTGGGTGTTTCCCCTCTGCAGCAGGAGCACGGCTGAGAAAGACAGTCAAAAGACTAGATAAGTGTTGTTTTGCCCAGGGCAGACAAAAAGGTATGGGTTAACATGTCTCCTCTCGAGTTGCCAGCAACCAATACATTTTTGAGTCTTTTTCCTTCCAAGTGGACTGTCAGTAAATATTTTTTAAAAAGCTTTATTGAAAACGGTGACCTCAAATTTATTTGTAGTTTTTTTCAATGAGACTGAGTCATTGCAGATTCCCGTCGCTGCAGGCTCCGGTGAGTTTCAAAGCAGCCTTCGCCACTTTCCCACCTCCACTCTACCCAGGGAAACAGCCTTGCATCTTCCTTGCCAACTTGTCTGGAGACTAACAGGATGAGATTGAAACACCGCCCCCCCCCTTCCCCCACTCCCCATCAGACACACATCACCTCCCCTGCTTGTTTCCGGGTTCCTTTGGGTTTGTGAGCAGACTCATTTTATTAAACCATTTTTTTCCAGGGGACAGATGGGAAATCTACCTTTCCCATTAGTCGCCAGAGAGTGACCCCAGCAGCTGTGCTGGGAATTGGTCAAGCTGTTGCAACCAACTAGGCCGGAGTTGGAAGCGACACCAAGCCGTGTCACAAGATCCCAGGCATTCCCAGGAGCTCCGGGACTGCTGAAGCCTTGTGGTTAGCTACCCGTTGGTTGACTGAGCTCCTTCACGGGAGCCAAGGGTGAGGCTCTGTGAGTCTAGGCAAGAAGGGGGACAAGGGCTGCTTACCATCCATGTTTAATTAGTTTCTTAACATTGTGGGGGAAACATGAAATAAATAAGGCCAACTGACCACTCTATAATTTGTTTCTGAAGCTTGGCTAGACATAAAAGTCTACCTTCCAAAACCACACAGCATGATTTATTTTCTGAGTCCCTCTCGGCACCGGGTCCAGGCTAACCTTGAGTTGAGAGGCTGTGCCTTCTCTTCCTGGTGTGGTGGTCACAGTGTGTCCTTTCTTGGCAGCGGCTGTGGACCCAGCACAACAGAGCCATGAAAGGCAAGTGGATTAATCATCCTGAAGGCATGCTAGGCTGCAGCCGTCCCTCCACAGGATGCCTGAGAACCAGCAAGAGGCCACGGAGCTATTCACAAGGGAACAGAGGATATGTCTGAAGGCTCACACACACAAAAGGGGGTAGGGATGGAAGGTTTTTCTGTTACACACATTGGAGTTTTCATTAAACTGAAGAGTATATACCAAAATATATATATATATATATATATATATGGCCATTCCTGTAGCAGAAACTGTGACAAGTCCAACCTTTTTATTACAATCAGGTTTTCTCTAAATATATTATGCCCTGCAGGTCAAAATGATTTACTTCTCTATTTGAGGACATCTGAATTCTATTCTGCTGTTGCCAGTATGTTCTCAGCTGTGCCAAAACTGAGCAGGTCTGCGGTTCCTTTGTAACATCAAAACGGAGGCATTTATCATAGAGATTTATCGTGGGACAGCCTGCCAGATGGTTTGGGTATTTTAAAGGTGAACTGCTCGAGCCTTGATTAGCTCGTGCAGACTTCTAGTTAGGACAACTCTATCAGCTGCGCAGTGGAGAGATGCCTTCTCTCCCTCCTCTGCACACCCTCCCTCTGTTTTAGCAAGGCAGAAAATATTAATGTAATGGCAGATGCGGCATAGATTGTCATTTCAGGAAGAAAACCAAGCCATAACCAATCCCGCTGATTGCGTTCTAATTATAATGTGACCTCCTGTTGCTTCGCATAGAGGCAGCATTCATTTCAGGACCCCACTGTAAAACTTGCCGAGTCAACGACCCTCAAAGGGGCAATTGTAAGATTTAAGCTTGGATTTTTTTTTTTCCCTTTTGCTCATACCAAAGACATTTTTTTTCCCTGCCAGGCCTCTGCTGATTGGGCCAGCAAGAATGCATTTGATTATATAGACTGAACTTATTGGGAACAGAACCTTTGTGCTTTGAAATGCTTCTCATTCAAATTACATTCAGACATTCAATCAACATTGATTGTGATATGGATTGGCAAAGAAGAATGCCTTGGGTTTTGGGTCTAGCAGGAAATTCTGCTCAGTGTTGGACTAGATAACTGAAATTAGGGGGAAGCCGTGTTTCCATGACCTTAAGCTAGAGTTTCCCAGATTTCTCTGGGGAGCCCAAGGGTGTCCCATTCCCAGGCAATGAATGTCCTAAGAACATACTTTTCCTTGAAAATTTGGGGCCTATGAGTCTTCCTAATTTAATTAACTTCAAGAGCCTTGGAATCTCTGTTTGTGTTTATGTTCCTGTTAAATACAACAGGCCTTGACTTTGCACATGAGAAGCTAGGTTTATCCATCTTAGAGTCTCTGTGAGATTCTGGATATTAGAAAAAAAGAAGCCCAAGGCCAGGGCCCTCAGGTAGAGGTTCTGGTTAGAGCCACTGTCTGTTTGATTTAGACCAACACTCAGTTTTTTTTATCTGCAAGATGAAATAGTAGGCGGTCCCAAGGTTCAATTTGTGATGTAGATGATGCAAACACCAATGTAGAATTAAAGCGTTATTACTGTTTACAAATTATATATAGACATATATAAAACTTGAAATATTTACATTTATTTGTTATATTTATTAAAATATTATAATTATAATAATTATATTATGCTTTAAATATATATCTGTATATATACATAAATGCCTACCAGCCAGACCTTTCGAATTTCATTGCCTCTGGGAAACTCCTTTTGAGACCAGTTTCTCAAGTGATTGACTCTTGGCAGGCATCACAGCTGAAGAAATTCCTCTTTGTGCCCTTCTGCATAACTTTAGCCTAGCAGCCAGACTAGAATCCTCCCATGAGTAGGTGACTCATCGGGACTCCTCAGTCCCTCCCTGTTGAAATAGTTCACGATGCCCGTTCCTTTTCTTCATCACATGTCATCAGCCATCAGGGACGCAGATACTTTGCAAAGATGGATGTCACAGACTCAGTGTTCTTCCTGGAATTCACTGTTGCCAAGTATGTGGTCCCTTCTAGAGTCTCAAATTCAGTGTCCTTTTCTTACACCGAAAAAACATCAATGGATACCTCTTCTACTCCTTCTCTTAAATACTTCTCTCTGTCTAGCAACTCAAGTTCAAAGCCTTAGGATCTTCCTTTCTCTCTCTCTCTCTCCCTTTGTCTGTCTCTGTCTCTCTGTCTCTGTCTCTCTCTCTCTCTCTGTCTGTCTGTCTGTCTCTCTCTCTCACACACACACACACACACACTACTCATATGAAGCTTGTTTTTAAATCTGGTCAATTCCACCACTGAGCACATATTTGAACATATCCATTCTGCTAAAGTTCCTCCATTGACTTTCAGTTTAGTTGTTTCCTTCCTAGTTGGAATTCTTTCATTGAGTCACCTTAATGGGTTCTCACTCTTATTCTCTGAGCCAGTCCAGTCTATACTTCACTACTTCGGAAGGAGCATCAGCAGTGTCCTCATGAGACATATTCCCTGGCATTCATGCCCTTGGACAATCCTTTCTCCTTGTGTGCATATGAGGTTTTTTTTTTTTTTTTTGCCGTGCTTGCCTCTAATAGATTTATAAGGAGATAATGAGATAGTAATACCATGATTAGGTTACCCGTAACTTGGGTATGGCTACCCAACTTTCTTCCTGCTAGATTAAGGAATTGAGATGCCAACTTAGAGAGGCACAAAGGAAAAGCAATAGAGTGTGATCTCTGGCCAATACCAGTGAGGAATAATGGCTCTCTATCTAGTAGTCTATACGTACATGAACCCTGTAATAATCGTGTAGGCTCTGAAGCTTCTTCAGCTGAACCTCAGGTGAAAGAAACCTCAAGCCTTACTGTATGCCTGTGCAGAAGCCCTGGGAGATGTTTGAAGCAGAAGATTCCACAAAGCGTTAGCCAGAATCCAGACTCACTTAAATATGTCATGATAAACATGGGCTGTTAAAAACAGAGGAGTAGACAGCACATGCTAGGGCAGCCTACTGCTCTGTGACTATGCCAGTCTTTTCTTGGAAATACTCAAGGCCCAAGATGCTCTGTGTTTGGTCTTGAGAAACGTACCTGTTCCAGGCTCACAATTCACAACTTCTTCCTTGAGCATCGTGACCCTGGAGCTTTTCAGAATTTCAGCTTTCTGCTTCTTACCCTTTTCTGACATTGTTACCATTTCCTGCCTCCTCTTTATAACCAACTCCTGTGTCGTTTTTTAAGGGCCACTTAAATGCCACCACTTTTATAAAACCTACTGTGGTCCTGTAGCTATCTGGATCTCTAAGCTGACATCTTGCTGTGCCTTAGGTCGCTTTCCATTTTTCATCTCCTCAGGGAGCTGTTTGAGGGCATTGTTTGAGCTCTGCTATCAGGCTGCAGAATTCATGAAGGGAGTGCATCCTGATTCTTCTTCCTAAACCCTCAAAGATCCCAATAAGATGGCTTAGGAATGTTGTGCTTTCAAGCGTGATATTCATCAATGAATAATAAGGCATTTTGCCCATAGGATATAAATGGTAAATGGAATTAGTGGTTTATTTCCTCATTCATTCGTTCGTTCATTCATTCATTCATTCATTCATTCTTCTTTCCATACCACATGCATTGAACTGATGACTGAAATAGGAGTGAAGTCATGGACACTATGTGGAAGGGGGCTTTGCATTTGGAAGTTAATGCTCCATAGTCTACCACCCTGGGAGTCATTTTTATCTTCGAATCTGTCCCCTAGGACAGCAAAATATGTGACTTTGGAGAATGTTCTCATGCCTGCACAACTCCTCCCTTCCTCAGAATGGTTTCTAACCCAGACTTCTTACCCTCTGACCTTAGGGAGAAGTTTAGGCACAAACACAGAGAGGGTGGCCTTGGAATCATGCCCTGCATGCACCAAATAACAGCACCAGGCTCCTGGGTATCTTGACTAACGACGACGCAGTAGTAAACCAGCTCAGGAAGGTCAGACAACAAACAGATGCTGTGAAGGAAATGAGGTGAAGCCGTGAGCTAGTGTGGCCCAGGTTGCACAGTGAAATTTCTCCTCAAAACCAACCAAACCACCCAATTAAATTAATAAAAGACAAACCCCACAATATAGTGCCAACCTTGAACTCCAGGAGGTAGTTGTATTGTGGGACTGAACATTCCAAATGGGGGCTCTTGGGACATTCCCTGCTCATCTTCTGTGTTAGGCATCTAGCCCTGGGACTCAGAGATGAGGAAGAGAGCACAGGAAAATGTCAATTCTAATTCCTAGGGCTGCAAGTTTGTTTCCTTCATCTGCTGTACCCATTCTGTGATGTCCCATGTGTCCTGGTCTATAATAGATCCTCTGGACCAGGAGTACTTGGCTCACTCCCTGTCTGCCAGCAGTTCCTTTAAAAATCTGGGAGTTTTGCTGAGAAGGAAATTAAGTAATTTTGTTATTTTTTCCTTGATAATGCTAAAATTATTAATCTTCAAAGATAAGTACAGTTCAGTGCATAATGAGTTCGAATTGTTGATAATTATAATTTTGAAAAATTTCAGCTTGCTGTCAGCCAAGTAATTAAAGGGGCGGCGCAAGGGCTCTAGTTTGTTCATGATGGCTGTTCTTCTGGAAAGAACTGTCTGTATGGAAAAAAGAAAAAGAAAACCACCCTTGTTCTAGACCCTTTGCCATCCCCAGTGAAAGGGAAATTGAATCAAGTAGAGTACCCCACTAAATGGTAAGATCTCCGTTTCCTTTCTCTGGGGCCTCTGGTTTCATGACAGATACTCCCTTTGTTCATAAAGCCTAACCTTAGGCTAGATTCCACCCCTCTGACTAAACAGCTATGATATCCAGGTCCTATGTGCGTCTTGAGGAGACCTGTCTGTCTCCCCTTGTCTCCAACTGGGTCCCTCACTCAATTGCCCATGAGCCACCATTATTTTAAGACTTCTTGCATATACGAGAGCTGAACTGAAAAAAAAAATGAAGCTGAAAGAAAAGAGGAAGAGAAAATGGAAAACTAATGATTCAAGAAATCACAGAGCACGAGATAATTCTATTTTGAAATCACAGCAGTGGCACCCAGAGGCGGAAGCTCCCCAAATTGCTAGTGAAAACCCTTTGATGGATCCAGTTGTAAGAAAGCCCAAGGCACTTTTTTATATTATTATTATGAGCAGTTCACATTCCCCCAGAAGAGGCATTTAGCAGCCATTTTTAAATGTCTGTGTGTGTGCAAGCTAAAACATAATATAAAAATAGAAAGACCTCAGAATATCTCCAACCCTAAATGGCCTCATTTGATTGTTGGCTTTTACTTAGAATAAAATCGACTTTCTTACAAGGGTACTGGAGATGCTCTGAGAAGTCTTAGGCCTCCATCCATCCCGGTCTGTCCCCTGGCTTACTCTCTGCTTCCTGGCTTAGCAGGAGCACAGGGGACATGCTGCCTGCTGAGAGCCCAAGCCCTTGTTGTGGTTGTGTTCCTGTCTGGAATGTTCTTAGGATACCTGAGGAGCAACTCCTTCCTTGGAGAGTGTGTTCTTCTGTAAGGGCTTTGACTTGCTGCACCATTATAACGACATGGTCCCTTGCTTGTGAAAGTGATATTGTGGATGTGGTTAAAGATCTCAAGGTTTAAAAGTCATCCTGGATCATTTTGGTGGGCCTGATATAACCACAAAGTCCTCATGAAAAGGGATGTAGCAGAGTCACAGAAAGGAGATGATGTAGTCACAATAGAAATGAAAATTAAAGCAATGGAACTTGGAGATGGAGGGGAGGAGCCATAAACCAAGCAATGCAGGAAGCCTGTCTAGAGCTGGAAATGTCAAAAATCTAAAGCTATTCTCTGATGGAGGAAGGTCATTGGCTAATAAAGAAATTGCCTTGGCCCATTTGATTGGCCAGCCTTTAGGTGGGTGAAGTAAACAGAATAGAATGCTGGGAAGAAGGAAAGTGAGCTCAGACGCCCTGCTGCTCCAGTCCAGGGCAGATGCGATGAAGCTCCGACCCAAGATGGATGTAGGCTAGAATCTTCCTGGTAAGTCACCACCTCATGGTGCTACACACATTAGTAGAAATGGGCTAGGCAATGTTTATATGAATACAGTTTGTGTGTTGTTATTTTGGGGCATAAGCTAGCCAGGCAGCCAGGAGCTGGGCCTCAGGAATGCAGCCTGCAGCTCCTTCAACAACTCTCCTTGCTGGGAGCTTGACTTTCTTGAAGCCAGCAATAGCCATTTGTTAGAACAGCTTTTTGTTACATGAAGGCTGATGTTTGGAACTTACTGGAATTAACAGCTGTCTTGTGCATTGAGGGCCAAGGGAGAAGCCCATTGGGCTTCCCAGTGTTTCAGGTGAGGGGAGGGAGTTGAACAGATGTTTAGGTGGCCTTCCTGGGCACAGCAGAAAGCTATTCCTACATCTACTTAACAATCCAGACCTGTGATCACATTACTCCAAGTGAGTCGACTTGCAGTTTAAGTACACGATTTGCTTTTCATAATCTTTTTAAATCAGGACAGCAGAAAGCAGAGTTCAGGCTTGTTTGTTTATTACTCAACCGAGTTTTATTTTGAAAATTTCAATCGTGAATTCTGTATTTATATTTTACATTATTTATACCCATTGCTCTCCCACCCTCTTAAATTCGTGAATTCATAATTTGATTGAGTCAGTTTAGTGTTGCTTATATGTATGTGGTTAAGGCTGGTCACTTGGTCTAGGTATTGTATGCCTTATTAGGGGTCTAGCTTTAGAGAAAACGATTTCTCTCTCCTTCAGTCTCTCTCTCTCTCTCTCTCTCTCTCTCTCTCTCTCTCTCTCTCTCTCTCAGCAGTTATTGATTGCCCATAGCCCTTCATCTAAGGATGGGCCATTATAAAATTTCACCAGTCTATGTTGACACGTTTAATTGCTACTAATTGGTATGGTCATTATGCAAATCTTGTTTGGGCTGCCATAATGTTGAGATTTTATGGGTGTCACATCCCTGTCATGTTTAGAAGACACTGTCTCTCAGATGGCATCCTGCTCCTCTGGCAAAGCTTATGGTTGATGGGAGAGGTCTGCAACTATCCCTGGCAAGAACCAGAGCTCAATATGGCAGAGATACAAATGGAAAATATCACATGGTGTCTGTTCATTTGGTCACAATATCATCTCATTTAATGTTTAATGATTAAAACATTCTGAAGTAGATATATTTGTGGTCTTTTACATTTCTCTTGTGTCTCTTGCTTTATCCTACCTCCTCTCCTTGTCTCTCTTTCATCTCAGGTGTCCCCTATACCTTCTTAAAACTGCCTGTTTGTAAGGATAACTTTAACACCTTTTCTTTTCCAGATTAACTTTCTGGAAGAAGATCTTCTTACTAAGTACTCATATAATCCTAAAGCACAATCCCCCTTGCACCCCCACCCCTTATTTGTAAGCTAACCATTGAAGAGAATCTACATATTACCAGGCAAAGGAAGCAGGAAAGGCTGGGGAACTCATTTGCTTATGTACATGTTATTTACATATGAATCCAAGAGTGTTTCGGGGATGGAATTGGGCAGCATGCCTGCTGTCTGGAAAGGGTGGCTGTGCAGGAGTCTGCCATCTTCTAGTACTGGCTTGCAGAAAGGAACCTGGTCATGATTCCTATCAAGGGCGGGAGGGGGAAAATTAAGCACTGTTAAAGGGGGGTTTTAATCATTCCTTTGGATTTTTATTTTGGAGGGATTGCTTTGCTGTTTGTACACAGAGTCTCCCTTTGTAGCCCTGCCTGGACCAGAACTCTATGTAGCACATGATGGCCTCAAACTCATAGAGCTGCACCTGCCTCTGCTTCCAGTGTGCTGGAGTTATAGGTATGCACCACCATTACTAGGCCTCTCGCGTGTGCTTTTCCTGTTAAGTCCTTGATACACAGATGTTGAGCTGGCTTGACAAACCCAATTCATTTGGATTTTATTAACAGCTCAGTAGGGTTAAGATGTGTAGTTACTTAGAAGAACTTTAGCTCCTTATGACTGTGTGGTTGAACGGATCTTTGCTCTGCAGATGGTAGAAGGTAGCAGTGATGGTCCTTCCTGCCCCTATGCTTCTCTGGCTAGCCCGAGAGTGGACTTGGTGTGTATGTATACAGCCAGTGGATGGATTGCATTGTGTCAGGTGCTGTTCCACCCACTGAGATTCTCAGTGTGGCTGTTTGAAAGGGGACACACATGGTGGAAGGGGAGCCCTTCGTGGCGCACATTTCAAAGCAACAAACAAAGTCGTTACTATTGGGTCTGTAGAGCCTGCTCAGAAGCTCCCAGTGATTGGCTTTAATTTTGTCAGTCTTTTAAGAAAGGAAAAGTTCAGGGTTTGACTAAAGAAAGACTAAAGAAATAAGTCAAGATCTCCATACACTTGAACTACATTTACTTAACTGTTGCTGCTCTGTCTCCAGTGACTCATCTACCTGATCTTCAATACATCTATCGATGCTCCATATGCTGTGGATACCATGAATAGAGTCTGGTCCATGGCTTAGAAAATGTATATACAGCAGAAATGAGAGCCCTGTCAAACCATGAACATGGTGCCTTAGTAGCAAGGCATCAGGAGGGGACAAATGGAGGTGTGTGCATCTCAGCCCCACTTCAACTGAGAAGTGCAAAGGTAGCTGATATCTTGTAAGGGAGCAGGAGTTAAGTCCCATGAGTTCAAAGTATGGGAAGACTCCTTCTTATCTTGTTTCTATTTGTTTTTACATAATATAACAAGCTAAACTCCACTGTTTGATTGTTAATTTGTCTCTTTCACTCAAAATATCAGAGTTGGAGGGCACCCAGAGGAGTTGAGCACTCAATGCTCTCATTGCAGAGGCCGGGAGAGAAGAGTGGATAAATGGCTATACTAGACAATATCAAATTTAGTTCCATCTATTGCAAGATTGAATTTTATGTCCTTTTCTAACTGGAGATTTGGAGAATTAAAATAATTAACCTTCATCTCAATATTAGTTCAACTCAATAGCAACCTTGTAAAATAGATTTTTTAATCATTCTCATTTTTGCAGCTTATCTAAAAAGAAATATAACAGACTGAGATATGTTCAGAAACTCACAGTTAGAAGATGGCCAATTGTTAAAACCCAGGCTGTTTCTGCTGCAGCATTCTCTTGCTGTCTGAACTGAGCACATGACTTTATATAGGTCAAGAAAATCTCTAACTACATTTGCAAGTAGACCTGTATTAGGGCATTTGTTTTGAGTTGAAATGTGATCTTTAAGGCATTCCTATTAAAAACAATGTGTTCCACACAGAATTTAAATGATCATAGATGGATCTGATATAATTAGATTAAAATCTCAATATAATTAGTCAATCATCCTCTGCCATCTCACAGATGAGAGGAAACACAATTTCAGAATCACAGCAGGAAAGCGGGCTTTTCCACCCTTATGAGTCCTATCTCAGGAAACACTTGCTGCATTTGTAAATATCATAATCCCACGAGGGAACGGGCAATGATCAAGTTCAGTGTATCAGGTTTTAAGAATTACCCAGAGAATAGAATGAATTCCTCTTCCTGAGACCATTCAGGTGTTGGGATATGTTCTGAGTATTTATGTGGGTTCTGTGTACTATGCTCAGGTTTTCAGGTTTGGGCAACAAGTGCTCTTAACCATTCATTAATCTTGCCAACCTGATCATCACACTTTATTAGTGGAGAAATAACAATTGTGCTGTATTTTATTCCTTTGAGTGTTTGGTGATTTTATAATTTTCTGCAAGTAGATTATTTTGTGATTATTTTAATATTATATCTTTTAACAAACACATTTTCTACTCCAAAATATTCATTTATAGAATTTAACACATTAATCATAATGTAACTAAGCTCTTAATTATCCTTCCAAATTCTACCTCAAAATAATCAATTATTCACATGTTAAATTTATTTCTAAACTTTTTAACATGCAGTTTTGATCATGCAAAAAATGTACACTTATTTCTATTTTGATTTTTTCAGTAAAAAATGTAACTGTTTTATCTTATGTAATCTTCATTAATTTCACTTTTATTGATTATATACTGGTATATTTGAATTTTAATAGCCAGCTTCATAATTGACTCTAGTGTTCCCCAAAAATTATAGTAATATAAGCATAAAATGTATTATGTGTCTACTGTGTATTTTGATGTTACATAGGGTAGAGCCTAAACATTGATTTACACAAGCAACTCAGTATGTTAAGAGTGCTGCATTTTTTTTTTAGAACCATGGGGGAATATGACAGTCTCGAGAAAGAGTCAGGAAATTTCCTGGAAAAAGTAGCACTGAAGCTGAGAGATGATGAGTATATCATAATAGACAGGAAGAAAGATAGGCCATGTGTTCTAGTCAGAGAAAGCAGAGTGTGTGGTGGGTGAGAAGACAAGGGCATAGTTTGTGGGAGGCATTCATGGTGGTTTGGGTGATAAACATCCCCATAGTTTTAGGTGCTTGAATACTGAATACTCATTCACTAGGAAAGATGAAAAGAACAATGATGTGGGATTCCCCTCTGTAAGTTATGAATGCCATTGGTTGTAGTGATGATGTGAGCAGGCCTGCTTTTCATCCTGCCTGGCTCCTGCACAGCTAGCTTAGCCCCAGAAATAATAACATGGAAACTATATTCTTTTAAACACTTCCTGGCCTGTTAGTTCTAGCCTCTTATCAGCTAATTCTCACATCTTGATTAACCCATTTCTTTTAATGTGTGTAGCACCACGAGGTGGTGGCTTACCGGGAAGATTCTAGCCTACGTCCATCTTGGGTCGGAGCTTCGGAGCTTCATCACATCTGCCTCACTTCCCTTCTTCCCAGTACTCTGTTCTGCCTACACCACCCACCTATGTTCTGACCTACCAGGCCAAGCAGTTTTCTTTATTAATTAACCAGTGAAACAACAGATAGATAGAAGACCCACCTACATCAATTGGTTAATAAAGAAGCTGTGTTTTGGGCTGGTTGCAGTGTAGAATAGGGCAAGTTGGGAATTCTAAGCAGATAAAGGAGGAAAGAGTAGGCAGAGTAGAGGAGAAGCCATCTAGCCACTGCAGAAGACAGATGCCTGACACTGGCAAGAACCTTACTGGTAAGCCACAACCACATAGTAATACACAGATTAATTGAAATGAGTTAATATAATATGTAAGAGCTAGCCAATAAGAAGCATGAGCTAATAGGTCAAGCAGTGTTGTACTAATACAGTTTCTGTGTGATTATTTTGGGTCTGGGAAGCCAGGAGACGAACAAGCAGTCTCTACCTACAGAACAGTGTTAACAAGTCTTGGTTTCATAACATGGCAGGCGCTCCCCCTAAGGCTGGATTTGTTTCCTTGCTCACCTGTCTTGTTATCTGAGTGAATGTACTAGAGAAGCGTGAAGGACCCCCTCTTGAGACTCTAGGATTTCCCATTATGTTACAGCCACCACCAGAGTCCAGCTACCTCAGGCCAGATATCACCCAGCTGTGTGTGTCAAACAAAGCAGCTTTGTTTGCGTAATGCTCAGCTGTCACACTCCGGCATGCTCAAGTTCAAGTGAATTTTAAAAGTCTCTAATATACTTAGGATGGTTACACTTACATTGCATCTTTGTTTCGTAGAGTCCTCAAGACAACCCCCACCACTTCTCTAAATGTTTTTGTTTGACTTTGGGTTAATCCTGTGTTATTTTTCCTTTTTAGGTAGTTCAGGTTAAAAGGTTCCACTTTACTGTCTAAAGTTCTATTTATAACATAATGCATTTTCATCATGGGCACTCAAAGTGTATTTATTATCATGTTGTTGATGATGTTTTACAGAAGGAGAGAGTGGAGGAAGTAGAGAGAAGTATCATGAAAGGGTGTTGGAAGCAGGGACTGGAGACACATGCCTGGCAAGAGTCATGGTCTCTGGAACTCAGTCCCGGGCTTCAAATCTTTGCCTGAGTCTCCCCTTCTTTGCTGGGGTGGGCCACTTAGAGGCATGGCAAATGTAACTGGAACAGGACTCCACCCAAGAGCCACAGGAGGGATGCGATGAGAAACAGATGGAGTCACCACTCAGCCACTAGTGGGACACCTCCTGGTGTATTTAGAAATTGCTGATCTCTGTCTGCCAATGGCTATGTTTGGTTTTGACGAGACAGAAATTATTCTTCAAATTCTCTTAAAATTTTGAACATTTTTTAAATTGTGTTTGACTTACTTACAGAAAGTAGGGAATTAAAAAGTCTAGCAGAAGAACATTTAGAGGTGAGATAATCTTGCTTTATTTCAGAAAAGGTACTTTATCAAAGAACCTCGGCTGTGGTTTATTACACAGAATGTCTCTATTTGGACTTGGTGAATCTGTAGTTGTCATTTTGTCTTCCCCTTTGCTTCAAGTTGGGGTAAGAGGACTCTGCCTCCTCAACATACTTCAGAAAAATGGTGGCCTCCTCTGATAGCATTCTGGAAGAAGGCTTCATAGGCTCTCTGTGGTTTTGTTTTGTGGGTGTTACAGGTATCCAGTTGAGCTGCATGCCATGGGTTCTGGGAGCACAAACAGTTAGATCATAGCATAATGTCTACACTCAAAATTTTGTGGTGTCTAGGACATATACAAAATTAAGAGGATCCATTTTTCCTCCTGGGAAGGACTCTGCTCCTTGCTGTTGGTAAGATGGTTTATGGCCATAAATAGAGATAACAAGGTACCATAGTAGTGGACAGCATCACTTAAACAGTGGGGTAGTTGTTCCGGAGAGAGCATGAAGAAAGATCGAGTAAGGAATAAGTGTGCAACATGGGTCAGTCTTCAGCAAGTGACTTAAAACCTGCAGCACCTCTTCATTCTCTCTCTCTCTCTCTCTCTCTCTCTCTCTCTCTCTCTCTCTCTCTCTCTCTCTCCTTACCCTCATGCTACTCTCTCACTCGCCCCATCTCCATCCTTCTTTTCCTTCCTTTCTCCTTTTCTCTTTATTCATTTTCCTGCCTACTGCCTATCTCCTCTCTCTTATTGATTCTCTGCCTCCGTGCCTTGCTCATCCCCCCCTCCCCCTGTAAGCCACCTTCTTTCTTATACATAGTTGGTGATCCAGCATCCTTCTTTACCTTCTTGGCTCATGGTGGATGGATCCTGATGTTGCCCCCTGAACACTCTTGTCCCCTCATTTTCTTGCTCTCTTTCTTAATCTTTCTCTGACTGCCCTACTTTCCCCCCTTTCATAAGCATCTTACTTTGAAGGTGCAGTCTTTCTTAAGGAGTTTTCCTTTGAGCCATCTTTTTTTCCAGGGATCTCAGAAATGTTGGAACTCTTCGCCCAGCTGCCTCTTCTTTCTGACCTGCTTTGATAATTTAGTCTCAGCTAAAAAATTATTTTAAAACTGTTTACTTATTAAGCACCCTTTCTTGCAAGATAGTAAGCTTCCCAAGGGCAAGTTCCATGTCCCTGTTGCTGCTCTTGTCCATAGTGCCTAAACCAGAGCCAAGCACATAATGTCAGTTAGTAAATATACATGGAAAAATGAATTCCTTGAGCATTTGCCTAGAAATAAAGACTGTAAGCACTAAAAAATTATTACCTCTTATAATCATAAGACTTCCTAAAGTTGGTTCATTGCTAATTGGATTTCATAAACAAGGACTAAGAAAAATAAAAAGAGACCCATCCTCCATCTACATGGCTATAAACATACAGAATAGGCTCAAGTCCACTCTGGGCAGAGCGGTTCAAGTCCAGATCTGCAACCACTGATTCAACTTGGATGTCTGTGCTTCATCTCTGCCGTGTCCCAGCAATGTAAACTTAGAAATGGTTTCCAAGCTTGACCTTCAGCTTCTCCACCAATGAGGAAGACGCCACCTCTGACCCCACAGTGTGAAATCTACACACTTTTGGACATGGGATGATGCATCATCAATGCTCCTCTTCATTTAAGGTATCATTAATATTTATGAACTACAGAGAAAGTCTTAGAGGGTCTGTTAGGAATTACAGAGCTGCAAAACAAAACAAAAACATAAAGAAATGCAAAACAGAAAACCACAGGTTATGAAGTGATGGGGCCCCCTTCAAGGGACTCACATCTTTCCCTCCTGCCTCCCATTAAGCAGTTGCTACAGTTTTGCCAAGTGCTCAGCATAGGCCAGCAAAGGGATGAAAAGAAGCCTGTTTGTTAAGGGAGACAAAGGAGAGTCTTCTGAGATTTGGGGCTCTCTGGAAGTGGTGTTAGGAAGGCTTCACAGAGGACATGAAACTTGATCTAGAGTCCCAAGGAGTGTGCTAAAGACCTCAGAATTTCAGTTGGAGAAAATGAGATTCCCAGTATAGAAAAGGGAGGACCTTGATGGTGACTGAAGGTCTTCTGAAGAGCTACTTGGAGAGGACCTCATAAGGGAACATCAAAGAAGCAAGGACTGAGGAAAATGTAAGCTTATCTCTCTGTATTCTCTAGGATGAGCTTCTCTGGGAAAACAGGTCGAGCCACAGGTCAGCTGGGAACCCACTCATAGGCTCTTAAAAATGTTGGGTTCACCTGCTCTAATGCTAGGGAGGGCTTTGCAGATCAAGGCTACAGAAGACATAAATGTCAGGTCAGACGTCTGGGGAAGTGTGCACTCAGCAGAAAGGCAAGTGCCTATGAGCAGAGTCTCATATTTGGAGACTTGGGGGGAGTACAGTCAAGACAGACATGTGAAGATATGGAGCAGGCTGGGAGGCAAGGAAGCCTGGGCCCTGTAAGTTCTCATTTCTTTGGCGGAGGGTCTGAAGGGGTCCTTCAAGACACATGCAATCCACCAACTCTCTTTGCCCGAAACCACCCCTTCCCTCTGGGAGCGAAAGGACAAGTGTCTCCATGTGTTTGGGCCTTTGTTGTGACCTCTACTGGAGGGATCAGCTGTACGTGTTCTCAAGAAGTTGGTTTAAGGACCTTTGACTTTTCCCAAGGCAACTTTGCAGAATTCCCGAAGTCTCTGTCTGCATCTTAGGACTGAGTTTGGGCATGAAGGCAGCCCAGAATTTGGAGCCTTTATACCCACAGTTCGAGTCTTGTCATAGAGATCTCCTATCCAGGAAAAATCTTTGAGTCTACCTGCAGAAAGGGGAATAAACCCAGGTGATGCCATATTTAAAAAACAACTTGGGATGAATGGAAGAACACTAGATTAGGAATAAATTTTGAATTCTAGTTTATTGCAGTGTGTGTATGCCTAGAATGTGTTTTGCCACATACATGTCAAGCTTCCATTCCTTGCACGAGAGGACATTTGAATAAGTGATTTCCATATTAACATTCTCTAATCTTTGGCTGGGGTATGTATGTATATACAAACTGTACTGAAAATAATTGAGGGTAATATCCTGTGCACATCATTTTCACCACATGCAAGTGCATTCCTGATGTAGCTTTGGACCCCACCCCTGCCATATGGTTCCCATACTTTGTCAGCCTGCCTATCCTTTATTGCACATCACAGCTCAGCATAGCACATGTCCCTGTGTGCAGGACATGTGCTGACACAGGCTTCATGAAGGCTGACGCTGAGGCTTACTCCCCCTGATAACTCCTTGAGGAATTCTCAGTCCAGATGCAAATCCTATACAGCCTGACTTTGTGGAGGGGAAGGCAGGGGACAGCTTCCCATCACCACAGACTCTTTGTGAGGCCTCCCTTCTCCATCCCATCATGGTCTCAAGACTCTATTTGACTATCAGATGGAGACATGGTGGCCCAGACTCTCCACAGCAGGTCCGATAAACACTGAGCCTCAGGAACTTCTAACCATCTTTAGCGGCAAGACCAGAGAACCTAGCATTGAACTATGGTTACAGAAGTTGCATACTGCAGAAGGTGGCAGCAGGTGGAGGAGAGGGTTATGGTTCTCTGAAGGTATTGACACATGCTCTTTGCTCTTGAATAAAATGGCTTACCTCCTAGAAACTTTTTCTTTCTTTTTTTTTTTTTGGTCCCTGGCAGGACAGAATATCTCTCTATCACAGCCCTAACTGTCCTGGAATCCGCACTGTAGACCAAGCTGGCCTCAAACTCGCAGAGCTCTGCCCGCCTCTGTCTCCTGAGTGCTGGGATAAAAGGTGTGTGTCAACATCAACCAGCTTTTCTCAGAAGAGGAATGGAACTTGATTCAGAGCACAGATCTAATGCTTCAAATGTGGCTTCAAGCAGACCAAATCATACAACTTCTTTAAGCATTTTGGACCTGTTGGCTTTTTCGCAGGAGAGTTAGGAGATAAAAATATAGTATTTGTAATACTCATTTGTGAGCAATGAATGATTAGGCAGTGGTTATGATCTGTGGAGAATCCAGAACCTCTTGAAATACGTATTTAATACCTGGGAGCCCCTCTTAAAAGCAAACAAAAGCAAGTCCCCAGCCCCCGGAATGTATACAGATAACTTTGACAAGCAGGTTTAAAGGGTCCCCTTTGAAGGTCCATGCTGGTCAACAGTCCTTGAGGTATGGCAGCTGCCATGAAGGTGGCATAACTATATCTCCTATTATTTAGTATCTCAGATATGGAGCCCGCTGACTTCGTAGTTAAGGAATGTTCAAAGAAATGAGAAGATGTCTATGTGCATCTGTGCACACATATGTATGTGTGCATGTGTATGTGTGTGTGCAATTTTAAATGAGTTCCTCTCCTGCTCCTTCTTTCCAACCAGCATAGTAAAGTGATGAAATTACTCCTCTGTATCTGCTCTATTGACCTGTCTTCTGCTAGATATCTTTGCTAAAAGGAGCTCCCTTTCCTTCTAGTAAAAGTAGACACATTCCTAGAACTGTGGATAGGTTTGATATTCAGTGGATAATTGTCTGTTCTCTTTTATGTAAACTTTTTGAGTGAATTCAACACATACACAAAGAAGACACAAATTGCTGTGTCCAACTTTACAAATTTAATAAGCTTATAGATATTATATATAGATATAAAATACAAATAGTTCTAGTATTTTCTCCTAAAAACCTGTTGTATCCCACCTTCAGTACTATTTCAACTTCTCCTCAAAGACAGCTAACATTTAGACTCTTAATGCCATGAGTAAGTTTTGCTTGGTTTTCAGTTTTAGATAAATGGAGAGTATAGATGCAAGATAAATTATGTCATTGTTGCTTTTGCTTAACATGATATAGCATTTTATAATGTTGACATCTAATGTTTTCTTTATGGTTTTTGAAGTCCTGTTTTAGCAACTCTTGTGTATTTAAGTGTCATGAAAGCCAATATGTTATATATTTCTATAATAACTACAATATGCCTGGCATTTATTTTTATGTTTGTTATACACTAAAAGGTCAAGATTGATTTTCTCATGAGAATATCAGAAAAGACATTTCATTCGTCTCTCATCATCCATCAGTCATCTATCTATGTGTACTGTTCTTTTTTCTGGAATCTATTTATTTCATTTTATATTTACCTCCTCTGTGTCAATGTTCCAATCTTTACTGAACTACAGTTTTCTAAGACCTAATATCTCCTCATGCACTGCAATTATCTTGACCACCCTTGACTCTTGGTATTACCCTACATATTTTAGAATTATTTTATCTATTTGCTGTAATAACACGATAACAATTACCATGATGGGATTTTGATAGGGATTATTTTGAATGATTAAGTAAACTTGCATATAACTGGAATGTGGCAGTATGATGTCCACCCCGTAATCATGGGGTAGCCTTCTACTTCTTTATGTCAGCTTGCTTTATATATTATTATTTCTCTGTATGTGTTAAATAATATGCAAATTTTACTTAATTGGTTCCTAGCTATGTGATTTTTGATGCTATTGTCATTTAATTTGCTCAGTTTGGTGTTGATGTGTAGAAATAGAAATAATTCCCATATGCGACCTTGCAGCCAGAAGCCTTGCCACATCTGCTCATTCATTCTCTCAGTTTTTATATTACTTATTTTATATATTAGTACATATTTATATAATTATAATATTTGAATAGTATTAATATGCTTATTATCTAATATATTGTTCATTATAATTTTTGTTTTTATGATTTTATTTTCTATATACAAAACCTCGTTTTCTATAAATAATCCTTTCTCTCTTTTTTTTCTTTCTCTCCCCTTTACACCTTTTGTGTCTTTTCTTGTTTATATCATTGCCTAAGACTTCCATTACAATGCTAAATGAGAATAATCTTGATAGATGGCTTAGCTTCATTTTCAATCTCTAATTTTACTATTCAGTTTTTGTGATCGCTATGAAACATCTACTGTTACCATAGATTGTTAAGAAAATCCCCTTTACTTTGTTCTTATTTTGCTAAGAATTTCCCTTTAGAAGGGTGTTGAGTTTTTTCAAATAGCAAATATTCTGTGCATCTACTTATGCAAATGTCCTTTTCTGCATTTATTAATGTGGTGAATTGGTTTACTCCCCCCTTGTTTGGCTTTTGTTTTATTTATTCTCTGTGTCTTGCTCATCATGCATCTTGGTCCCTTTCGTTTCACGTCCCTTCATATCTGTGCTCTGTTCTTGCAGTACAATAAAGTTTAGGAGAAAAAAGAAACAAAAAAAAAAAAAGGGAAAAATCAATTTCATTATGGAAGCTGTGGTGGTCAATTGATTTTTTTAATAGACTGTGACAATAATTACAGTTTATAAGTAAAACAGGAAGTACCTAGAGAGCTCATATATCCTTTGCCTCCATAAATCTACAACTTTTACCCTGTAAAATCCCACAGAAGAATGGTATATTTGTTATAACTAAAGAATCTACATTGACATCATTTTTCTGTGACAACTGTGGAGCTTATTCTTGGTACTATACATTTTATCAATTCTTAATTCACATTTAAGTTAAGTTCCCTCTGACTTGCCCTCGCTTCTCCTAATCCTCTCTTTAGCTTTGTCTAATACTGTGTGAAATGTGTCACTTGGATCCTTAAGTTATATTTCCGCTGGGAATATTAATTTCGTTTGTTTTATAGATTAAGTCTTCTAAAATATATAAATGCATGTACTTAGTATGTTCTAGCCCATGGATAGTAACTACAATATCTGGAGTCCTTGTAGCTCTGCATCTCTGTTTAATTGGCTGCTTCCTTGCTCGTTTGGCTGATTGGATGATTGCTTGCTTGTTTGATTGACTAATTGGTTGGATGGAGCATTTGGTCTTATCTTTTGCTAACTAACTACATGGTGTTTTAAAAGTGATGTTGATAAAAATTCTAGAGAAAGTTTGAAGCTCTGAACAAGGTTGCTTTTCTCCAAAGAGAAATCATTTTGTTTCCAGAAGATAGGGAAGTTAGGATAGGTCACTTTAACACAGTTCAGGATCGAGCCCTTGAGAAACTGGACTAAAAGCTTTGTGAGAGCAACTTACTCCTAGTGGCCTCTCCACTAAATAGAATTCTTTGAGTTCCTATTGAAAACCTGGGATCTCTATCTAGGCCTTTTTTTTCTTGACAAACCTTTCATCTAAGTTTGTCCCCAAGACTTCTAAAGCAGTGTGAAGTTGGACAAAGCACCTCGCTTGCTAAGGACATATCGAGTGTGCAGGTGGCCTCTTGAGAAGAGTAACTCAGGGTTATGTGCCCAAATCTCTGCGCTCCTGTTCTCTTTGGTATCGTAATGTCCCATGCCCTCCCTCCTTCAAACTCTGAGGTGTGGAAACACAGTTCCTGTTCATATTCTGCTGAGAGCTCCTAATTTGTCTCAGTGGGCTCATGGCCTATGCAGCTGGTCTCTTTTATTCTCAGTGACATCAAATAATTGCAGTCACATTGGGCAGATCTGGAATTTGAGTCCAAATGATCCAGCTAAATAAATAACATGACAAAAAGAGAAATTTAGCTTTATTCCCGTCTCTCTTCAGGGTGTCTTATCATAAGACATATGAAAGCTAAGCCTCTTTCAATTCTATCCCCTATTTCATGTCTTGCTCTAGGGTAATTGTCAAGGGAATCTTGATAAAGAAGTATTAATTCTTAAAGTGCAGCTCTTCCGAAGGGATAAATGCATTGTGTTAATAGAGTTAGTTATTCTGAAAGCGAGCAGCCTTTGACAGGAATCACCATTTTGGAACAAAAGGAGTACACGTCTGACTTGATTTTCAGTAATACAGTAGGGGCATCAGCCCTGCCCCACCCCAGCACACATTTTCTTTGACGCTCCCTTTTCATTCTGAAGCTTGGCTGTAGAGTATTGCCTCCTCATAGGAGAAAGGCCTTACCTTCCTGAAGCTCTACTGTTAGGCAAAGAATTTAACCAAGTACTGGTCCTATCCACAAAAAGGACATACTGACACCCTTCAAGAAGGATAATTGCCTTATCTACCAGTGGTCAAGTTAGTAAATTTCCATTTGTACAGTAAGAACAAAAATCTCCATGAAAATGGAGGATTCCACAAAAAGAGCTAAGTTAGTTAGGTGCTGTTCAACGTGGGGAACTTAATATGACTTCTCAGCCTCAGCTTCTTGTTTGACAGGAGTGTGATAGCCAATGTCATTTCATAAGGTTATTGGGTTATTTATATGATGTAGTACATGTATTTCTGATTCATTAATAAATTTGGAGACTGTCACAGGGTCGTTGACTTGAAATAGTTACTTAAGAACTAGTGAAAATGGGAGTTTTTCCTACAAAGGAAGCTACTTTGAAATGTAGTGACTGCAGCTGACTGGTCGTAGATTGTATTCCAAGCTTGATGTGAGTCTGAGGCTTGTGTACTAGATTGTCTAGAAAGGTCTCTCCCCTTTGTCTGGTTTTCTTCAGCATCACATATGAACTGAGGATGTGTTATAGGAATCTAGTGTCAGAGTCCCAGGTGTCCCAGACTATCACACCTGGTGTCTCCTGACTGCTGGGTTGGAGGGAGGATGTCACAGAACACGTTCTGATTCCTACATAGCCAGAGAGGCCCTGTTAGAGACCAGGAATCTGCTCGCATTCTGATGTCGTCATCTTCAGGACCCTAGTGACTTTCCACTCTATGACAAAGGTATCTGAGCACAGTTTTAATTTCGATTTTCTTAGACAGTGTCAATGGCTGTGGAGGAACAAAACTGACTTTTGTTATTAATAATTAATGAGCCCTTGTATAATTTGGTCTGATGATATCCAGGATTATCAGTGATGCCTCACGTTGCTGTGGGAGTTTACCTTATCTCTCTAGTCCTTTGTAATCAACCTGAGTATCAGTCCCAAACAGGCAGTATCTATCTGCCCCTCACCAATCACACTTTTTGTAAAACATGTTTCTTTTCATCCCCCAATCCCTGGGTGTATGTGTGCACACATGCACGCACATGTGCACCCGAATGTGCAAGTGTGAACATCATGACCCAGAGGATCTAGCCACCTTATAGTTTTGTTGTGGTTTTAACACAAGACCTCAATCTGTCTTACTCACTGGGACCTCAAGCTAGCTGACTTATAATGTCTAGGGATCCATCCATCTTTCCCTACATCCCCACATAGGATTATAAGTACACACCAACATTCTTGGTATTTTTTAAACATATGTTTTGGCTTCAAACTCAGGCCATCACGTGTGCTGATCAAGCCCTTTACCTGCTCTTCTATCTCCCTAGCAAGGCATCTTTCCTTCTGGATAATACAGTTCTCATAGTAATCTCTTGAAGAGTCCAGTGATTACCCATTACCAGAAGGGCAAGTGAGGCTCGCTGCTTGCTCAAAATCATGAAATAAATGAATAATATTGTCAAATTTCCAATCCAGTTTTTTCATTAGGCAGCCCCCATATATTTTCACCATGCTTCTTTCTTTCCCAAGTGCTTTCTTTGTCATCAACGTGTTTTGTCAAAGAGCCATGACAAGTGTGCCGAGTGCTGGAGGGTGGAGCAAGTGCTTCATTGATTGAATCCCAGTCTCATTCTCTTTCTATTGGCTGTCTGTTTTCTCTCAGCATCTCAGCTTTTGGAGGCAGGTATCCTGTTAACGTTCTCATTTGAAGAGGCAGTTGAGATGTTGGACACGGATGTGCAAGGCAGTGGACTCCTCACCAGGTCTCCTGCCTTAGCATCCGGTTTAGTTAATGAGAGCACTGAATTATGTACCATTTTATTTATAGTTCACACAAAAAGTCCCTGGTTCCCTCTTTGACTTTTCTTTTTCAGCCAACATGGCCATAATTAATGAGCCTTTGGTCTCAGAGATTCGGATAACTGAGTTAAGAGAGTATATGGAGGGAGGAATTTAGACAGCCTTAATTTCTTGTTCTGCTATCCTGTTCCTCTTGTAACTGGGCCAAGGCACTGCTAATGCATGGCTAAGGCCATTTCTGGAGCTTAGAAGGCCTCAGCTCTCTCCTTTATTAAATTAGTTCTCAAGATGGAGAGTGTGGTGAGACCTAGGAGCCAGCCTAGCCTAGACCGCAGTGATCTTTGTAGCCGCTTCCTTCCTCGGATCTAAAAACGCCTAACAACCTTAAAGTATGTCTAGGGCCTCAGTGTTGGTGCTGGCTCCAACTTGATTTTGACTTCCTGGTGACTCATCAGCGATCCATCCAATCCTTTCCCTCAACAACTTGGCCCAGATTCTTGGCCTTGATGCTCCTTCCTTGACAAATTACCCTTAGAAAACTTCATCCTGGCCTCTCCAATGGGGCATGAGAGCAGGCACGGAGAAAAGCTAGAGTGATAGACTGACGGGTGTTTTAGCAGAACCCCAGTCTCCTGGATGGAGACATCGTGAATAACCCAGATTGGAATAAAGCAGCTATAGTAAATAGCACCTAGCAAGACAAGGCCCAGCCTGAGAGACCAAGAGAAAGAAGATGCTGAGAAGGGGTTAATTGCAGGCGAGGCAAGGGGATGTCCTACTCTCTTGTCAAATTGACTCGTTTGTCACTTTACACTTCTCACTGGATTCCCCATTTCAGCTGCTGGGAAGTGAACTGAAACATTCGTGTTGGTTATATTGGGGTCGATTTTGCGCACGCACACAGACACACAGACACACACCACACTCCGTAGCATGCCATCTTCCTCCTTTGAGACCAGAAAACTTATAAACCGGTACTATAAAAACACCAAAGTAAAAATGTTAGAGAATTAAAGAAAAGAAAGTTATGGCTACCAAGCCAAAGTTGCATTATTTTTTTCAAAAAACCATGATGTCATGGACTGAGCTCACCTTTAGTGCAGCCAAGCGAATAATGTATACTGAGCTTTCTATTATGTACCATTATAATTAGCTCTGTCAGGTCTTAGCCCTGCAACCCTCATGCAGATAATATGATAATATGTCTTCATAACCAAGTGACCTTACACGCACAATATTTCTCCCCTTATGAAGATTGCATGTCAATAAAGTAATTGAGTCTCAGAGGCTGCGGCGAGGGAAGATTTAGATGATTGGACGCGGAGAGCAGTGATGTATGACCATTATTATTCCTCTTGTCAGTGAGGCGCGTACAAGCGAGGATGGCCAGAAGATGACAGGGATGACGGGTTACGTTTCATTAAAAAATATATTGCTGTTAATCACCACCCTCTTCTTTTCAAAGTCACTGAGGAAAGAAAGTCCTTTTTCATTCTAGCTCACATCCAAAACTGGAGCTCATCTTAAGATTTCTAGTCTCAGCTTTTGCAAATGGTGTTTTCTTCTGTTGAGAGAGAGAGAGAGAGAGAGAGAGAGAGAGAGAGAGAGAGAGAGAGAGAGAGAGAGAGAGAGGCTAAGTTGAGGTTTTAATGACTTGGATGAGCAGTGAAAGAGTAGGCAGGGATCTTCCTGATACCCCCCTGGACCCCCTTGGGTTAACACGTGTTCAGGAGGCGCCTGCCTGCTGAGATGGGGTGCCTTTACTCTCCACTCACTGTGTTTGGAACAGTATCTAAATAGCTTCCTTAAAAGACGGCAGAGGAAGAGAACTGAATCCAAGGCAACTATTTTTCCTTGAATTAATTTGTTTGGACAGTTTTAACACTTGGAACATTTATATTTCCATACTTTATAAAAGCAAACATGCTGTTTCTCTAGTTGTAAATTTATCTTATGAAATCATAACAGCTGGAAGCTTGTAGCCTGGTAGGATTTTGTTTCATATTTAAACAGCTTGAGAAATATGTCGGAAACAAGGTATAGTTTCTCCCCCATCGCTGTGTGTTTTCTCGTCTTGCATTAGGCTACCCAAGGAGTGTTGGCAGTATGCTGGAAAGGTAGCAGAGGCAAGATCTCGATTAGCCTCACATTGGTTAATTGCTGTTCCCTGCGAACACACTTCCTACAGATGCAGAGAACATGCTGGAATCCCTTCCAGGGGAGCTAGAGAATCATTCCAAGGGGAAAGAAAGCTAACAGCAGAAGCATATTTTGTTGGCAGTGGGGCTTCTGCAGTCTTTAAATCTTCGTTCATAAGTAATTGACTAAGACCTAGCAGCCTTGAAGGAAGAGGAGCTGATGGTGTCGCTTCCCAGTCATAGTATTTATGTGTGATTTATGGCTAAAATCAGCCTTGGCATCCTCTCATTATGGGTCCTGAATGATTGTTCAGGGCAGCGGGAGAGAAGCAAGGTGTGGAACTCAGAGCTGTGTCTGTGCAGACCACAGTTTTCCCCTTTCCTCCTAGACGTCCATGGTGATGCCTTTAGGAGTGGGGACGTTGTCTTCCTTTCATTGTCTCTATTCTACAAAGGAGAAAATCCAACAAACTTAATAATTAACTCGAAGGAGGCTGAAGGTTGAGAAGAAATATTAAATTTGAGTGACGCAGGGTGGTAGTGTAGTTTAGATGTGGTCACTGAGTGATTGATTCCAGTCTCCCACTTGTCCTACAACCCCTCACCTCCCTGTCTGAACAAGGCTAATGTTTTCTGAAGGCTCTTCCATTGAGTGGTATCTGGAGAGTTTTTCTCTAAAGAATTAAAAAAGGAATATACCACAGGAGACTGATGACTTTAAGAGTTCAGAATTTGTACTCATATACTGACATTAAACCTTCACAAAGGGAAGGGTACCTCCTTCATTCAAGACTTTGCTTTCTGAATAACAGACACAACATAACCCAGAAAAGGAAGCAGATTAACATATTACCTTTTATTTACATTGAATGCTTTCTGAATATTTAAGATGAAAGCAAACATGATAATCAACAGGGGTCTTGGGGAGTGAATGTATCAGTTTAAAAAAATGGTACAGAACAGACATAGTTGCAAAGGGGTATAGATATTCAGGAGTTGATCTCATGGTGGTGTTGCGGGAGGTCCTTCCACTCCTCCAGCCAATAGCTGCTGAGATACCAGCCTGTGTGCAGGCAGCCGAGCGGGGGAAGGAGGGGTCCTAAAACCCCACGTTGGGTGCCAGATGAAGGCAAAGGCATAAGTCACAAACAATCCCACGCTAGTTTGGAATTATGGTTAATAGAATGGTTATTTATTTAAAGGGGAAAAATCTTACAGATCACCGTCCCAGACAACAGCCCTCTGCGCAATTAGGAAGGGAGTCTAGTCGCCAGAAGTGGACTAGGAAGTAAGAGAGAGCAAGGAGGGAAGTGGCTGCGTTTTTAAAGGGAGAGAGACCACACACCAATGGACTGGTATCTCAGCAGCTATTGGCTGGAGGAGCGGAAGGACCTCCCACAACATGGTGGCCTGATGCCATCATGACACAGTTTGAGTGCCTGCTGTGTTCTTGAGCTCCACCATAGCTCAGTTCTCACACCAGTCTTCTTTCCTGGGTGACTGTGGATGAAGAACATGGACTGTGTGTGTCCAAATCTTAACTCTCCAGATGATGCTGGAACTTGAGAAAGGTACTCAATATCTTGTAACTCAACTTTCTTTTTTGTTTTAAATGATGCCATCTTCTCAGACTCTTGTAAATGGAGCATCCTCAGATAGGCATGCATTAATATAGGAATGTTACCAAGTATCACCATCATCCCCATCTAAGGTCTAGTAATGCCTCAAAGATGATAATGCATGTGGAAAAGTAATAACTCAAATGCTTAGGCCAATAATCCTAGTCCTTAATTTGGTCTTATAAGACCTGTAGTGTTGATCTTAGTTTGATCATCATCAAATGCCCTTTTGCAATATTTTGTGTGGAGTGTGTGCAGAAGTAAAAGCTGGGTTTTCTTGACTTCAGTGGGCATGGGCCTGATACCCTAATTATGTCATTCTCCTTTTCCTGCATACCCTTCCAAGATCTTCACAGACCACTGGTTTGGGGCCACTGTTACATTAAAGCAAGTTGGAGGAAATGATCCTCCTGTCACGACAAACCCTGTGTCCACTCTCCAATATTTTTGTACCCCATACTTTACTCTAATCCGTGTTGGAAATGTGAAAGGAACATTTGGATAACCCAACAGTTGTTAGGAGAGCTACCAGGACCCACCAGTCCCAGCTCTATTTATCTTTTTATCTATGTCATATCGTAAGGTTTAATGAAAATGACCATTTAACTTAAAACTATTTATTGAGAATTTAAGAACACAATGTTGGGACCTGCACTGGTTTATCTTGTTCATTTCAGGGTGAAGCGCACCATAGCTTATCACATCCTGTTTAGTGATTTTTCCCATTTACTTATTACAAAATATTGACCTAGAGAAGTCACAGACTAAAGAAATTCTTCTATCCAGGGCTAATCTGATGAACCAGAGGATTTGCTGGTACTTATAGGAGCATGGGTGACTCAAAGACAAAGTCCACCCAAACCTAGGTGATGAAAGGCACATCCTTGGGGTTCCCTGGCTGACAGGAAGACTCCACTGAAGAGTCTCTCAACAATTGTTTTCCACTCATCGAACCTTGACGAAGAGTCTTGTGCATCTTTTTTTTTTTTTTTTTTTTTTTTTTTGGTTTTTTCGAGGCAGGGTTTCTCTGTAGCTTTGGTGTCTGTCCCAGAACTAGCTCTTGTAGACCAGGCTGGCCTTGAACTCCCAGAGATCCACCTGCCTCTGCCTCCTGAGTGCAGGGATTAAAGGCGTGTGCCACCACCGCCTGGCTGAGTCTTGTGCATCTTAAAACTTTATGAGATTCCTAAATCTAGAAAATTTCCTCCCTGAGTCTTGTGGGTCTCTGTCCTCCCTCGAGGGATGTTTCAAATTAAAGGGAATTCCTAAAGAACACTGCTCTTTACACTGACCCCAGACTTAAAGTTGCCCTCTGGAACCTTCACTCCTTATTGTACTTGCCTACCATGGACTTGGACAGGGTAACACCTTCACCTTGATGACCCCTTTGATGCTATCCTTGCTTGAGATCATCTATTGAGTGCTTATAATGTGTTATGGGCAAAATGGTAGCACCCATGTCTACTACCTCCCTAATAGTCAGCAAAGTCATAGAACCCAGGAAGAAGTAACAAAATCATGAATGCTGGGCCCTAGAAAGAGCAGTGGGCATTGAGGGGGGCAGAAGTTGAGTCACACAGAACTCAGAAGGGCATATGAAGAACCCACTGTCATTTTGTAAAGATCCATGACCAGCAAAAAAAGAGTGCTTTCCACCAGTCCTTTGTGGCTGGCAGGAATTCCTGGGCCATTGTAGCAAAGGTGGCTACAGAATGTTGGCTCCCAGGCACCTTCACTAATGGACAGCCCTGCCTGGAGCTGCCAGTGCAGCACTGGCGTCCCTTGTTCTTTCATTCCATCCCCTATGTCTGTTTTCTGTCACTCTGTCATGTCAAATCATCGTCAGGTGGCAAACACAGCACCCCCAAGTACAAAGGTATCAGCTTTCAGGACACAGGCTGGAAGGAATAGAATAATGCAAACCAGAAGAGGGCACAGGCCATTTTGCAGGCAAGGAAACAGCTAATAAGTGTGGTTAGTGGTTTCATGGGGGAGGATCTGGAGTAGGTTTCCTGGACAGGCAGGTGGAGAACAGCCTGTCCTGGGTCCAGTTACAGACAGGCCTGTGTGATTAGTATTAATGCCAGTCACTTTGGTCACTTTGTGACTGCCAAGTTGTTGATTCTATGGAACACCAAAGGCCCTGGTTATCTGGTAATCAACACTGCTCTCGGGAGCAGCAGTAGGGAAACAGAAATAGCCTTTCCCAAGCATCGACTGAGCTCTGGATCATGTTTCTGGTTCATGCCTTTCTTTAGCACCTGTCCTCTGACTTCTCTAGCCTGTTTGTAACCTGCAACTCTGGGTTTCATTTGTCACTGAATGAAATTCTCACTCATTTAGAATGAGCTATCCCAAACTCTGTGTCTTGGACTGTGATACAGATGTAACTACAATGATTTGATGAAGCATAGGATACAGGAACATGTTTGCATGTCAAGGCAAAAATTCAATCCCTCACCTCTAACACATCTGAGCGTGTGTTTGACGCTTAAGCTAATTATTATCCTGCCACACTTCACCTCTGCTGAGAACTTTTTGAGTCTCTTTAAAAACATGAAAATTAAAATCCTAAAGGATTAGTAATAGAAGAATACCAATATAATTAATTTCTGTGCGTAATTCACTTTCTTGGTGACTGTTGCCCCCCTCAGCTCCTTGTCTTTTTCCACCTTCTAGGATCTTAATATCTCATTCCTCAAGCATCAGTACTTTATTTACAGGCATCCTCCTGCCCGCTGATATGAGCTTCACCTTTTCTTGAGTTTCGTCAGTTTTAATCACTCTTGCTCTCCCATTCATCTCTCCTCTCTGTCTTCCTCCTACCCTTGCTACCCTCCTCTTTCTTCTTCCTCTTCTGTTTTTTCTCTCACTCTCTGAATTTTCTCCTTAATATCTCTCAAAGCTTTAAAAAGTGGGCTCATGGTTGCTTCTGTAACATCTGAGGAATGATGGGGATTGAGGGTACAAAAAATATTTCATATATTGTAGATCACCATTTGTTCCACCCACCCATCCATCCATCCATTCTTCCATCCTTCCATCCTCATTTCCCAAGCATTGATTATTAGCAAAAGACTGCAGAGATGCTCAGGATACAGTGATGAATAATATGAGATCTGCATCCTCAAAGGGACAATCAAAGGTGCGTGATAAGTGATATGTGATAAGTGGCATGGACACATGATTATGTGTGCATACATGTGCCTGCTATGTATGTATGCATGCATGCATCTACTATCTATCTATCTATCTATCTATCTATCTATCTATCTATCTATCTATCTATTTATCATCTATCTATCTATTCACTTGGGGGTTAATCACTTCCTTATTGTTGCCAATAGTGAGACGTTGTGCCTGGTATTAACCCTATAGAGATGGGTAATATAGACCTTTACTGATCTTAAGCTACACATAAAATACTCACTGGATTGTGCTCTTTTTATCATTCTCTGCCATGGACTGGGCTACTTCCTGCTTATCTGTTTAATTTTATGGGTTAGTTAAAAACCATGATTGAGGGCTACAGAGATGGATCAGTAGTTAAGAATACTTGCTGCTCTTGCAAGGGACATGGTTTTTTTGTTCCCAGTACCAACATCTGGCATCTCAAAAATGCCTGTAACTTCAATTTCAGAGTATCCAATGCCTCCTTGGTCACCTGCATATGCATTGTGTCTCTGTGTGTGTGTGTGTGTGTGTGTGTGTATGTGTGTGTGTGTACTCAAGCATATACATACATTCACACACAAACACACACACACAGAGACAGAAAGATGGAGAGAGGGAGATAATAAATAGAAATTTATTGTAAGTAAATAAATAAATATCTTTAAAAACTACTTGCACCAGCCAGGCTGTGGTGGCATACGCCTTTAATGCCAGCACTCGGGAGGCAGAGGCAGGCAGATCTCTGTGAGTTCGAGGCCAGTCTGGTCTACAGAGCGAGTGCCAGGACAGGTTCCAAAGCTACAGAGAAACCCTGTCTCACAAAACAAACAAACAAACAAAAAATCCTACTTGCACCATACATCCATTTGTTGTTGTCATGAAACATTTATTTCTGGGGGGATTTTGAGTACCCTCACTTTGCAGTGAAAACAGCCAGGCTTTGGGGTGATGACAAGGCATCCCCAGGTCCTCCAGGAAGGCATCACAGAGTTGCACATTCTGCATCAGACTGAGAAAACTCTTCCAATGTGGAACCCTATGATTTCTAACTCTAAGTCTCTCACATGACCTAGTAAACACCACAAAATCCTCCGGGGTGCTAGGAGAGGACGCAGTGCATTGTGGACACTGTGAAATCCTTTCCAGAGTTGAGGGAAAGAGGCAGGAAGAGTCATCTGTGATCTGACTTAAGAACAGTTCATCTGATGATATGAAATATACTTTATTCTTATATTCTTTGACTAGGCTAAAACAAAGAAAACTGTAAAAAGTTTTAATACCCAAATCAGTCCTACCAATTCTATTTCCTAAGTCATGTGTCTTCCTGTTAGGAACTGTAGATTCCACCCGCTCATCTCGACTTCCAAGGATCCTCTTGATACACACAATCAGAGCTTGATCCTCAAGGAAAGGCCTAGCCTGAGGTCATCTGTGTGCTGATGAAACCCTTTGTGAGAAGCAATATCCAGAGCTGATGGAGGAGTAGAGACTTTTCCCATAGATCCCCCACCAGTCATATTTCTGACATGGACCACGAGAGTGAAGATAGAACAGGTGATAAAAAGACAGGTCTCTAAGTACAGTGTTAGATGTGGAAAAAACTCAAGGTGAGGAACCAAAATTGTTCACCAGTGGAGATATTATTTGTCAACTTTTATAGCGAACCTATGGGTGATCTCAGCAATCAGAGAATGGGCTAAGCTCTAGTTAAACTCCTGTCAGCGCATGCTTGGCAGAGGCTTCTAGGGACTGAGTGCCCACTTCCATGCTAGGGTACTATCAGACAGTGTCTCTGCTGGGCCTGTATCGAAGCCAATGAGCGGAAGGCAGTGCCAGAGATGGTGAAGCTGAGTCTACCTCACACGGCCTGCAGTGTCTGATGACACTGATGACCATGCAGAGAGACAGAATAAAAGTGTTCAAGTGACAAACAAGCCAGTGCAGGAAAGGTTACGTGATTGTTGGGCTGAATGGGGACACGTGGGACGCATCACGAGAAGGGCCAGTGTAGAGCTTTCTGTGTGTTGCCTTGGCCTCCTCTGCTGTCCGTGCTGCACCTTCGTGTAGTGAGTGGGACACAACCACCATGTCCTCATGGCCTCCTGTGAAGCCCAGTGACAGTGACAGGCTGCTGGTCTGGAATGAGCACTTCAGGTCCCTGTGTGGAAAGCATCGGAGCTCAGGGAGGGACCATTCCCTGCCAAGGCAGACAGAGTCTCCAGGGATAAGCCGGGGCAGTTTTAAATGGAGGGACCATTCCATGCCAAGGCAGACAGAGTCTCCAGGGATAAGCAGGGGCAGTTTTAAATGGAGGGACCATTCCATTCCAAGGCAGACAGAGTCTCCAGGGATAAGCAGGGGCAGTTTTAAATGGAGGGACCATTCCATGCCAAGGCAGACAGAGTCTCCAGGGATAAGCACGGGCAGTTTTAAACCTGTCTTAGATACCTATTCACTTTGTGTTTGGCCATGGGATGCTGACAACCATTCAATACGGTTGAGTGACCTTCTGTAGGTCAGAGCAGGCTTCATTCGGATTGAGTTTAGAAAACCCATAAATCTGGCCTAGCCTTCAATTTGTCAGATAGACAGGGCTTCTTAGCAGAGCCTGTAGCCAATACAGGTGGGGCCTGTGTGTGTTCTTCTCTCTCTCTCTCTCTCTCTCTCTCTCTCTCTCTCTCTCTCTTTCTCTTTCTCCATTCCTTCCTTTCTCCCTCCCTCCCCTCTTTCCACCTACAAGGGCTTTACCATTCCTCTAACTGGCTCTAACAGGTTTGAGAACACGTTTTCTCCTCCTTGTGAAACTTTGGTTTCAGCCCAGCAGGATGGGGATGGTATGGACCCAGTGGTATTTTGGTCATGGAGAAGGATTCATCACCGTGAAATTGCAGTCTAAGCCCATATATAATGAATAAAATAGGCCAGTTAGTATAGCTAAAAGAGCCAGAAAGAATTTGAGTTTCAAAGCTGGGCTGATCCAGGCTCAGCCAGTCTCATTCCTCTGCTTTGACAGCTCAACACACCAGATAAGGAGGAATCCTCTTGCAGTTGTTTTTCCTCAAGTTATAGAATTTTAGAACAACAAAGGAAATTGGAGATTATCTTCACAGATGAGGAAATTGATGTCCAGAGAAATGAAGTGACTTTTCCAAGGTTAAAGAGATAGTTGTTGTCTGAGCCCAGATAAAAGGAAAACCACTCCCAACACTTTAGTTTTGTTTATTTGTCTGTAGTTTGATCCTCCCAGCAACCCTGGAGTTCTACTCTGCTGAACTAGCAGTTTATTGGCAGGTTTCTCTGTAGCCAGGGGCCAGAGTCATGACCCAAGAATGCAGACGAAGTGTATTTAGTGAGGAAAGCCGCGAACGTGGAAGACCACACTACAGAGGCACAGGGTCCGGGGACATAGAGTCCAACAGGAACTGTGATGACCGAGAAGAACAGAATAATGACATGAGACAACTCTACTTTCTTTTAGATGTTTCACTTACTGAATTCTTTTTCATATGTATGTGTGTGTTCGTTCACATGTTCATATGTGTTTAAGCGCATGTGTGTGGATGTATATATGAAGGACAGATGTCAAGCTTGGACGTAATTCAAACAACCATTCATGGTCTTCAGCAGCCATTTATCTCATATATATATGAGATAATATATATATATATATATATATATATATATATATATTTTTTTTTTTTTCGAGACAGGGTTTCTCTGTAGCTTTGGAGCCTGTCCTGGAACTAGCTCTTGTAGACCAGGCTGGTCTCGAACTCACAAAGATCCACCTGCCTCTGCCTCCCAAGTGCTGGGATTAAAGGTGCGCCACCACCGCCCAGCTTATTTTTTTAATATTTATTATCTCTCTCTCTCTCTCTCTCTCTCTCTCTCTCTCTCTCTCTCTCTCTCTCTCTGTGTGTGTGTGTGTGTGTGTGTGTGTGTGTATGCGCATGTGAGTGCAGATGCCTGTGAGGCCAGAAGAAGACATCGGATGCCCATGGAGTGGAGTTACCGGTGATTGTGAGCCGGCCAGCATAAGTGCTAGGATCTAAACTCAGGTCCTCTACAAGAGCAGTAGGAACTCATCACCTTTTCAGTTGCTATCTTGTATTTTGAGACTGGGTCTCTCACTGGGTCCAGGGATTTACCAACCAGGCTAAACTAGCTGGCCATGGAACCCTGGGGATCCTACTGTCTCTTCCTTATCCAGCACTAGATTTATGTAATTTCCATATCCATGCTTTTATGTAGGTGCTGGAAATTGAATCAATGTCCTCATGCTTGCATGCAAAAACTTTACCAACTGATGTATTTCCAAAGTCCCTTCTAACTAAATTCTAACTGGTGAGACATCTGGGTGGAGTCACATTTCTGCCACCCTCATGAGGAATGGTGACAACCATCAACACTCTGGGCCAGTCCTTTACTCAGGAGCTATTACCTATTCATTTTAATTGCTGCTCACAATGACAGCAGGTCAGCAATGTAGAATTTGCCATATCAGCTGGAAAACATTGGCAGTTAAAGGTTTGTCTGAAGTCCCCTAGTCAGAGGCAGATCTTCCACTAAGAAAATTCAGTACTGTCCTTGAGGGCATCTTTGTCAGAAGCTAGTATCAAAATCTAGCAACATGACAGTGCGATCAGCCTAGGATTAATCAGTCACTCAGAGCTTCAGGTCTATGGAAGAAGTCCTTGGTTTCGACATGCTTTGGGGAAGAATCATGGTTGAGCCTTTTGGAGACTTTTCAGGAAGAGAAGGAAGACACCAGAGGCTTGGAAGTCCCTTAGAGGAGGATCTTTGCATGTTTTATGGTTGGTTGAACTTTATGATCCTAAAGAATCCATTATTTGTTTTATTTATTGCAGTTCTCAATGCCAGAATTATTTTCTCTCTCCTCTCTCTCTCTCTCTCTCTCTCTCTCTCTCTCTGAGCCCTGGAAAACTCTTAAGAAATTTCTAATCCTCAAACTAATTAAATGACAGAGAGAGAACACGCAAATAAATAAGATCAGAAATGAAAAAGGAGACATAACCACAGACACAGAGGAAATTCAGAGAATCATTAGATCTTACTACAAAAGCCTGTATGCCACAAACCTGGAAAATGCAAAAGAAATGGACACTTTTTTAGATAAGTACCATATACCAAACCTAAACCAAGACCAGGTGAACGATCTAAATAGACCTGTTAGTCGCGAAGAATTAGAAACAGTTATCAAAAATCTCCCTTCCAAAAAAAGCCCAGGGCCAGATGGTTTCAATGCAGAATTCTACCAGAACTTCCAAGAAGAGCTAATACCTATACTTCTTAATGTATTTCACAATATAGAAACAGAAGAGTCATTGCCAAATTCCTTTTATGAAGCCACAGTTACCCTGATACCAAAACCACACAAAGACCCAACCAAGAAAGAGAATTACAGGCCTATCTCACTCATGAACATCGACGCAAAAATTCTCAATAAAATACTGGCAAACCGAATCCAAGAACACATTAGAAAAGTTATCCATTATGATCAAGTAGGCTTCATTCCAGAGATGCAGGGCTGGTTCAACATACGCTAATCTATCAATGTAATCAACCATATAAATAAACTGAAAGAAAAAAACCATATGATCATTTCATTAGATGCTGAAAAAGCATTTGACAAAATTCAACACTCCTTTATGATAAAGGTCTTGGAGAGATTAGGGATACAAGGGTCATACCTAAATATAATAAAAGCTATTTACAGCAAGCCGACAGCTAACATTAAATTAAACGTAGAAAAACTCAAAGCCATCCCACTAAAATCAGGAACACAAGGATGTCCACTCTCTCCATACCTCTTCAATATAGTGCTTGAAGTTCTAGCAATAGCAGTAAGACAACATAAGGGGATCAAGGGGATCCATATTGGAAAGGAAGAAGTTAAGCTTTCATTATTTGCAGATGATATGATAGTATACATAAGCGACCCCAAAAACTCTACCAAAGAACTCCTACAGCTGATAAACACCTTTAGTAATGTGGCAGGATACAAGATCAACTCCAAAAAATCAGTTGCCTTCCTATACACTAAGGATAAGGAAGCAGAGAGGGAAATCAGAGAAGCATCACCTTTCACGATAGCCACAAATAGCATAAAATACCTTGGGGTAACTCTGACCAAGGAAGTGAAAGATCTATTTGGCAAGAACTTTAAGTCTTTGAAGAAAGAAATTGAAGAGGACACCAGAAAATGGAAGGACCTCCCTTGCTCTTGGATTGGGAGGATCAACATAGTAAAAATGGCAATTCTACCAAAAGCAATCTATAGATTCAACGCAATCCCCATCAAAATCCCATCAAAATTCTTCACAGATCTGGAGAAGACAATAATCAACTTTATATGGAAAAACAAAAAACCCAGGATAGCCAAAACAATCTTATACAATAAAGGATCGTCTGGAGGCATTACCATCCCTGACTTCAAACTCTATTACAGAGCTACAGTACTGAAAACGGCTTGGTACTGGCATAAAAACAGAGAAGTCGACCAATGGAATAGAATAGAAGACCCTGACTTTAGCCCACAAACCTATGAACACCTGATTTTCGATAAAGGAGCTAAAAGTATACAATGGAAAAAAGAGAGCATCTTCAACAAATTGTGCTGGCAAAACTGGAAGTCAATCTGTAGAAGAATGAAAATAGATCCATATCTATCACCATGCACAAAACTCAAGTCCAAATGGATTAAAAACCTCAATATCAGTCCAAACACACTGAACCTGATAGAAGAGAAAGTGGGAAGTACTCTACAACACATGGGCACAGGAGAACACTTCCTACGTATAACCCCAGCAGCACAAACACTAAGGACATCATTGAATAAATGGGACCTCCTGAGACTGAGAAGCTTCTGTAAAACAAAGGACACTGTCACTAAGACAGAAAGGCAACCCACTGACTGGGAGAAGATCTTCACCAACCCCGCAACTGACAAAGGTCTGATATCCAAAATATACAAAGAACTCAAGAAATTAGACCATAAAAGGTTAATCAATCCAATTATAAAATGGGGCACTGAGCTGAACAGAGACTTTTCAACAGAAGAAGTTCAAATGGCCAAAAGACACTTAAGATCGTGCTCAACTTCCTTAGCAATCAGGGAAATGCAAATCAAGACAACATTAAGATACCATCTTACACCGGTCAGAATGGCTAAAATCAAAAACACCAATGATAGCCTCTGCTGGAGAGGTTGTGGAGAAAGTGGCACACTCATCCATTGCTGGTGGGAATGCAAACTTGTGCAACCACTTTGGAAAGCAGTGTGGCGGTTTCTCAGGAAAGTCGGGTTCAACCTACCTCTCGACCCAGCAATACCACTATTGGGAATATACCCAAGAGATGCCCAAACATACAACAAAAGTATATGCTCAACTATGTTCATAGCAGCATTGTTTGTAATAGCCAGAACCTGGAAACAACCTAGATGTCCTTCAATGGAAGAATGGATGAAGAAAGTATGGAATATATACATATTAGAGTACTACTCAGCAGTAAAAAACAATGACTTCTTGAATTTTGCATACAAATGGACGGAAATTGAAAACACTATCCTGAGTGAGGTAAGCCAGACCCAAAAAGAGGAACATGGGATGTACTCACTCATATTTGGTTTCTAGCCATAAATAAAGGACATTGAGACTATAATTCGTGATTCTAGAGAAGCTAAATAAGAAGGTGAACCCAAAGAAAAACATATAAGCATCCCCCTGAATATTAACCTTCATCAGGCGATGAAAGAAGACAGAGACAGAGACCAACATTGGAGCACTGGACTGAAGTCTCACGATCCAAAGGAGGAGCAGAAGGAGAGTGAGCACGAGCAAGGAACTCAGGACTGCGAGGGGTGCACCCACACACTGAGGCAATGGGGATGTTCTATCGGGAACTCACCAAGGCCAGCTGGCCGGGGACTGAAAAAGCATGGGACAAAACCGGTCTCGCTGAACATAATGGACAATGAGGACTACTGAGAACTGAAGAACAATGGCAATGGGTTCTTGATCCTATTGCACGTAATGGCTTTGTGGGAGCCCAGGTAGTTTGGATGCTCACCTTAATAGACCTGGATGGAGGTGGGTGGTCCTTGGACCTCCCACAGGGCAGAGAAACCTGCTTGCTCTTTGGGCTGAGGAGGAAGGAAGACTTGATTGGGGGAGGGGGAGGGAATGGGAGGTGGTGGCGGGGAAGAGGCAGAAATCTTTAATAATTAAATAAATTAATTAATAAAAAAAAAAGAAATTTCTAATCCAAGCAATTGGGGGAGATATTAGTACTTAGGTTTGGGCATTTGGGAGAGATAGACAAGCTTTTATTACACTAGGGAGGATGGGGTGATAACCTGGCTCAAGTATCATTTCAGGTTGTGGTAAAAGGAGATTAGCTCCAATTTATTGCTGCTCACATTTGCCTCTTCCCTGTGCCCCTCCCCCACTTTTCGGAGTGCTATAGAAATGGTATTTTGTAGCCGCCTCGACGGGTTACTCTGTCTAGGGTTTGTAACCCGCCTGGCTGGCCAGTTATTCCAGGGTCACGGAGAGGCACCACCTAAAAGACACAGGCTGATGAGAGAAAGGAGGCTCTGCTTATGTTGTCAAAGCCTCCCTTTATTAGGGTCATGGTTACAGCTTATATAGCCCCTGGATCAGGAGCTTGGGGGGCTGGAGCACGGGGTCTTGCCACGCACGTCACGTAAACCAAGAGGTTACAATGGGTCAGGTCACGATTCCTTGGTCAGGAAGTCACAAGGTGACACACCTAGTTGCCTAGATAGTTTGGAATGTAAGGCAGGTTCCCTTAACAGAGGCTCTCTATTAACAGTTAATTTGGGTGTGAGATAGGGTGTGAGATAGGCTTGCTCAATAAGACTATTCTCAATACAATTGGAAAGTGAAGCCCTCTGCAAAAGCTCCTCGCAGCGGTGCTTCCTGTAAATTTTGGGGGGACACGGCTCCTGACATATCCCCCTTCCTTTTATAAAAGCAGGCATCTATCAAGTGGAGGGCACCAGGTCAGAGTCTAACCCCGGTGTCAGGTCTAAATGAGAAGGGACTGGGACAAGGAAGGGACCCTCCTCCCGGATGGTGGAGCAATTTACCTCTCCTGGGAACAGAGGGGTGCCTTATGAGTCTTACGCCGAGTGGGGACCAGGTCCTTTTTTCCCCCTTACCCGTCCTCGGGTTCCCAGGACCCTGTCTTAGGTTGGGGGATGTCCTGCCATAAGTTGCCCGTCCCTGGAGCTCCTGAAATAAAGGGTATCTAGCAAGACCTAAAGTAAGCAGATCTTTGACCACAGGGCACCCTGTCTTAGGCCATGTGGAGGGCGATCCTCGTGCCTGGCACCATGCCATGTTGAGCCGGTTTCTGCAACCTCTGTATGGTGTGCTGTTCAGGCGAGGGTCCACACTAACTCCCGTCATTGGGCCCCTGTATCTATCATTAATGAAAAGACTGTGAGGAGCTCCTCAAATAAAAGATATAATGATATAATTTTTGGCACCAATAGCTCCATCCTCCAGACCAGAAGAAAGGGCGTTTTCCAAACCCAGTATTCACCGTTTAGTCCGGCCTAAGGTATCCTCCTTCCTAGATGCCTACTCCACAAAAAGATTATGAGTGTTGCCTGCCAAAAATTAGGGCAGTGTAAAGGGATCAAAATCTAAAAATTTTTAACATATGCATTAAACCTAAACATTTTACAGCATGTGTCAAACCTTTTCCAACATCTATAAGCAGTTACAAACATCATTAGGTCAATTCCAGTAAGAATACATACATTGACAGACATTGTTGTTATCAAATACCACCAGTTCCAGTCTCTGAGCAACAGTCAAAACCCTGATTTTCCCCCTTCTTAAGTAAAGAGGGGTTAGTATTTTAATTAAAATGAGTTTTTTGTGTCCCAAAGTTTAAAACAGTCAAATGTTTAGACTGCACCTCGGCTGCAAAGCAAACAGAATGCAGACTGCAGAAGCAGCTCAACGTTTGTGCTTCAGGGCAGGTGGGCTTCCTGGGTGAGGTGAGCTGTAGTCAGCTATCTGAAGCACATCCTGGCAATTATCTCAGCAGTCTCCCTGGACTCTCTAAAGGCAGCATGATGTCCTGCAGAGTGGCGTAGCAGGTTCTGTTATCAGGCACTCCTCCTTGGGGGCAGAGAAGACCGACCGGACCAGCATTCCTCTCCAATCTCCTCCGGGAAGTCCTCTGTGGGGTGTCTGCAGCCACGACATCAGGTTTAGCTTTTATATTTTCTTTCTGTGAAAAAAGCATAAACATCTCCTCGACCCCAAATATATATAGGTCGGGTTTTTTTATAATGCATTGCAAGGGCTTTTTTACCTTGCCTTAGTAAAGGTTAGCTTGGTGTCATCATGCTAGATCCGTTTGCATCAGGATCTGTGTGCAACTTTTATAAGTTGCTGTGTGCAACTGTTATAAGTTGCTTTCAAGGAGCCTTGGTACACTCCATATTTTCTTTTTATTAATTATTAGCCATATGTGCAGTTCTTCCTTGGAAGAGCCATTTGTAAAATTTAGCATAAAATCCTTTAAGGGATTTTTAGCTATAACATTAGCAAAATACAGGTGTGTGAATTGTAGCAATGATCATCTGGGAAAAGATTATTGTTTTGGCCTTTGAATTGAGCAAAGGCAATTGTCCAGGAATCAATCTTAAAATTATCAATGAGTCTATTGTTTAGTATAAGAAACATTGATCATAGTCAATATTTTGTTAAACCATTTTCCAGATTTTATCCTGCCCTTTTGTACTAGACAGGCTACTGTTCTAAATTAAGAGTTTAATATCTTAACTGACAAAACTGAGAAGGTTTAGCCATAAACAGCATTTTTATAAAACTGTTGTAGAACAAGTTTTATATTTAATATACACACTTGCCATAGCTGTATTATAATTAATATACTATACCTGTTGATTTATATTTTACCTGTTTGAGTACCTGCTTGGCAGCTTTTTAAGCTCTCTATTGGACACTGTTCTTTGTAATAATTTTACCTATCGGCTCAAGGTTTCCCATAAGAATATTATAACTAGAGCTTTAACCATTGAATATCTAATAAAAAGCTTATAAGCTATTCTCTTAAGTTTCAAGTCTGTCCCGCAGACAGGAAAATGAAAAAAGGAAGCATTTTAACTAATGAAGTTGGCCTCATTAGACACCACCATGTAGAAGAATAAAAATAAATCCATATCCATCTCCATGTACAAACTTAAGTTTAAATGAGCCAAAGGCCTCAGCATATAAAAATTTTGTTGAACCTCACAGAGAAAAAATTTTTGAAGTATACTTTGCCACAACTTAAACACAGCCTCAGTGGCACAAACATTGGGAGAAACCATAAATTATATCTCCTGAATTGAGAAACTTTTGTATAACAAGACTATAGAGTGAGAAAAGATCCTTACTTATCATAAACCCATTTTAAAAATATATGAAGAACTCAGAAAATTAGTTATTAAAAAATTTAATCCAATAAAAATATTTGTTACAAACCTAAATTGAAAACTCTCAACAGACGAACTTAAAAATGACTGAGAGACAGTTTTAAAAAAAATGCTCAAACATAACATCCTTTAGCCATCAGAGAAATGTAAATTAAAACTTTGAGATTTTATCCTTGTAAAAATGACCAAGATTAAAAATTATTGCTAACAATTTATGCTTAAGAAAATGTGGGTAAAGAAAAAACTTCTTGCTGGAAGTGCATACTGGCGTTGGAAGTGTAAACTGACAGTCACTTTTGGATCATACACAGTATTGAAAGACCTGGATAAATCCAGACTTCTCCAGGAGGAAGAGAAGAATCAAAAATCTAGGGCTAGCCTGTTCAACAACCCTGCCCTAGGAACCAGCTGAAAACAAAGACAGACTGCAATCCTGATAACAATCCCAAAAAACAAGGAATTTTCCTCCTGTGATTATCATCACACTGCTCTAGGAACCTGGGAGTGGTCCCGAGAGGCAGGGAGTTGTCCCCCTGCGACCATCACTGGATCTTTGGAATTTTTATGACCCTCCTGGACCACAGGGCTGTGGTCTCTTTCCCAAAAATTTCCTCTCCAGGTCACTAGAGGCCAAACTCTTCCCCCACGTGGGTCATGAGCCTCATGCGATTGTAGCAAGGACGGTCTCCTGCAAGTCATTGGGGGGGCCGTGCCCTCCCGAGACCTGAGTGAGAGTCTCCCCAGCATTGGGAGTCCCTCATTATGACCATTTTTTAAAATTAGGCAAATATTTACCTTAAAACTTATCAATACCCCTGTTGGGCCTAAATATAAAAGTTTTTTGACCATAAAAACATGTGCTCAGCTATGCTTATAGCAGAACTACTTTATCATAGCCAAAATCTGAAAATAACCCAAGTGTATCTCTTTTACACCTAGGATAAATGAGACATCCTTTTAAATATCCATGAATACCACAAAATATCTTGGAGTAACTCCAAGCAAGCAGGACAGAAGTTTTGGGTCTTGTTACCTCTGCTTGTGAAGGCGGAAATGTTTTTTATTTTTAACCATTATCATTTGTTAGAGTATAACTCTGGCCCTCGATAAATTTTGTGAGAGGCCCGAGGCCTGAGTCTCAGCGGTTTACCCTCAAGCAACACCAGGCAGCAGGAAAGGACCACAAGCTGAGACAATACAACTCCCACCCAAGAGTGGGCGTACAAATGAAAAAACTTGTATGATAAGAACTTTAACTCTTTTAAGAAAAAATTTTAAGACATTAGAAAATAAAGATCTCCTACTTTCTTGGGAAAGTAGAAGAAAACATAGCAAAAATGACCATTTTACTGAAAGCAGTCTACAGATTCAGTGCAAATGTTCATTAAAAATTATAGCAACATTCCTCACAAAACTTACATATAGATTTACTATAAATGCACATTAAAATTATAGCAACATTTTTCACAGAACTCGAAAGAACAATCCTCAACTTTATAAGAAAGAAATAAAAATTCAAGATATCCTAAACAATTTTTTTAAAAATCCTCTGAATGTATCACAGTCTTTGATTTTAAAACTTTTCTACAGAACCACAGTACTGAAATTAATCTACCTTAGATATAAATTTATATGCCTACAAACTAAAGATTTTTGACCAAGAAGCAAAATTTTAGAATGGAAAAGAAGCACATTTATCTCCTTTTATTGTCCTGAAGCTGTAACTTTCTGAGTCCAGACCTCCTTACAGCCAACCTGTCTGGCTGCCTCTGCTCCACATGGTAGGAGGCTAAGACTCAGGCTCTCTAGCCCTAGGGGGTCTTCTGTGGAGTCAGGGTGGAGTTTAGCAGCTTTTGCTTGTCTAGCTCCGTTTGCCCGTTTGTCTAAAATCCTGTCTTTTTCCATAGTGAATTGTAAGTCCCGAATCTGAAGAAAAGGTCTGAGAGTTCATGCTGTAATGCAAAAACTTGTTTGAGACCTCCTATTTGGGCCTTAAGGGCAGCTTTGTATTGAACAATTTCTGAATCAAAGGCATGCTATCGGGAGCAGTCAGAGCACAGGGCGGTGGCTGCGGAGTCCTTTTTGGAAACTAAGGAAGACGCGGAGAATAGGGTGTGTTTCTGGGCCTGTTAAAACTAACCAGAGGCATATTTTATCTATAAAACAAAAAAAATGCAACTAAATCTCTTTTTTTTTCTCTTACTCCTCTCACCCTGAGTGATTGTTTAAATTCCTTTATGAATTTCTCTTCCTTTGAAAGCGAATGGCCCATGTCTTGTGGGACGACAGCGAACCTGCGCCTACCTTATCCTGCAGATCTGTCCGAGTTCTACAGCTGCAGAATCTTCTATTTCTTGTTGTCCCGGGACTGCGCGTCGTCGTCCGGGAAGTTAACCGTGCTCCGAGTCCCTGGTTCGGGCGCCACTGTAGCCGCCTCGACGGGTTACTCTGTCTAGGGTTTGTAACCCGCCTGGCTGGCCAGTTATTCCAGGGTCACGGAGAGGCACCACCTAAAAGACACAGGCTGATGAGAGAAAGGAGGCTCTGCTTATGTTGTCAAAGCCTCCCTTTATTAGGGTCATGGTTACAGCTTATATAGCCCCTGGATCAGGAGCTTGGGGGGCTGGAGCACGGGGTCTTGCCACGCACGTCACGTAAACCAAGAGGTTACAATGGGTCAGGTCACGATTCCTTGGTCAGGAAGTCACAAGGTGACACACCTAGTTGCCTAGATAGTTTGGAATGTAAGGCAGGTTCCCTTAACAGAGGCTCTCTATTAACAGTTAATTTGGGTGTGAGATAGGGTGTGAGATAGGCTTGCTCAATAAGACTATTCTCAATACAATTGGAAAGTGAAGCCCTCTGCAAAAGCTCCTCGCAGCGGTGCTTCCTGTAAATTTTGGGGGGACACGGCTCCTGACAGTATTTGTGAATCCCAGGAGCCTCTCACACCAATGTCAGTTTAGAGATCTTCCCAGACACATCTAAATGTGGATATAAACTATAATGGGATGAAATTGAAGAAATATCTATTTCTTGATTCTTTATTACTGTGGAGTTAAAAAAAAAATCCCTCATGATGTCTCAGAAATTTGAATCCAAATGCTAGTGTACATGAAGATGGATTGCGAATGATTCAAACATGGAGACTGTCTTATAAAGTTTTTAAGTTTTCTTGCAATGTACAGATACTATTCGGACATTGTGGACATGCGTGCTCTTGGAGACCATATTGTAGAATTGTGCACAGTGATGGACAGGGAGCTAAGTTGGCTCAAGGGGGATGCCCAGTGATTGAACTCGGTATATCATTTTGAAAATACAAACACACGAGTGAGATTCATTCGGAGATACTCAATTAGTGTTGGGTCCAAATGAAATTTGAGTCTGGCACAGACAAACATCCAGCTCTAGCCCCTTTTCTCACGGGGCCTTGGATGCAAAAACCCACAGGTCAGCTTTGGAATCTAAAGGAAGCTACTGAAAACCTTAAGGAAATTTTGGGAGACAGGAAAGCTCAGCGGAGGTCAGGAAGACAGGAGCGATCAGCGACATTTGGTCTCTTTTCTATTGTTATCCTTGGGTTTAAAGAACAGAGTCACTCCTGCATCCCATTGCCTGTTGGGTTTGGAGTACATTGTTTGTGTATTGGGTGTGACCCTCATTCCTAAATGTCTGCCCTGCTTTTCTGCCCTTGGCAGAGACAGAGACCAGTTGGAATATGTGATTTCTGTTAATGAGAAGGAAAGATAACATCTCTGAAGGATAGAAGCGATTCTGAGACCTCCCTAAGCACATCCCAGTGTCTGGAGAGCAAAGCATTGAGCCCCTTGGCAACATAGGTTTAGACCACAGCAACAGTAGAGCAGCAGCAGCCTCCCCTGACCTTCCCTGCTGAGCATGGAGCCCAGTGTGGTGGCCTCATGGTTGTGTAAATAAGAGATGTCAGTAGAGGTGGGGGAGGGGAAAGAGAGGCCACAGTTCCCTAATGTTTATTGCAAGGGTGTGTTGGGCTCTTTTGGATGCATCCCCAAAAGAAAAAAACAAACAAACAAACAAAAAAAACAAAACAAAAAAACCAACCAATACCTAAAAATGTTTTCTCAATGACCCCCAGCCTAAGGGAAGGCTCCTTAGGACAGAGATGTTCAAACTGTAGCCTACAGAAGAACCCCTTTAAAAAGCAGTACCCGCACAGTCTGGAAGTTCCAATTCCTAGTTTATGTGTTCACTTGCATCACTTGCATATGGAGGTCCCAATAAGTGACTCTCTGTAACCAGCTGAAGTAGAGACACAGCGGCAGTCAAGAGCGGAGCATGCTCTGTCCACACAGAGAACCGAGAGAAGTGGCACAGTTGAGGAAGGTCGGCAAAGCTCCTTGTCTGTAAGATCGACTGTTTGTGGCACTAAATGGAATTCATTCTAACATTTGTTGACACATTGACTAAATGACAATATATTTCACTGCCAGTTGCTGAATAAATAATCCAGTGCAGAGTGACTAAAATATTGAGAGTATTGTCTCTCCCTGCAAAATGGCCTCTGTTCCCCTAGTGCCTTCCTCTCGTCTGCCCGTGAAATGGTCCTCTCTCTTGTAGTTTGGCTGGGCTCAGTAGAACTGCCTTCCCTTGACTTCACCACCAGTCTTGGACAAGGCAATTAGCTTCATTTAGTCTGCTAGCCATCTTTCTCCAGCGGGAGTGTAGTGTTGGAAGCCTCTCAGATTCCCATCTGACCCAGTTAAATGCTTCTCATTACTCCACCTTTAGCAAGAGGCCAGGTCAAATGATGCCCCTTCAGGCATAACCATCAGATGCAGCTGTACCCTTGGAGCTCACACCTATTATCATTAGTCCTCTGGTCTTACGAAAAGACACTGTAGTTCATATCTGTCATGGTTAGTATTTGGAAGTTTCAAACCTGTGAGATTATTCACATATTTATGCCTGTGTACCGCATATGCCATCCAACGCCTCCCCTTCATCATGTAGCTGTGACAATATACTGAACAGAGAATCTCCATCAGCTGACTCCTGGCAGACTCTATTATTTACACTAGTGTCAGAATTGCTGCTTATAATTGGCTGAGCTCATAATAAACCAGCTCAGGAATCTATTTTTCTCATATCTCTTCTCGCTAGTAAACTCTCCTCTTGGTGTTCCCTCCTTCCATCAGGGGCTTCTTCATTATTTACAGAGGAGGGAAATGCATGGCAGATGAGGCATGAGTTTTATTGGAGGGTGATTCTTTCAGCTTGTGAAGGCGTGCACTCTTTCTCCCTCTTTCCCCCTCTCTCTCCTCCTCAACTCTCTCTCTCTTCCTCCCTCCCTTCTTCTAACCCTTGTTCCCTCCCTCCCTCCCTCCCTCCCTCCCTCCCTCCCTCCCTCCCTCCCTCCCTCCCTCCCTCACCCCCTCTCTGTGATTGAGGATTTTGCTATGGCATTTAACAGTGAGCCAAACCGAGTCCATTGGAGCAGCCTCTATCCCAAGCAGAATGCGCTGTTCAGATCCATTCAGCAATGGTGAATGACGGGTAATAGTATCGCTCATTTCATTTTAGTCCGATTTTTTCAACTTACTCTTTTTGTGAGACTTCAGGAAACCTTCAACCTTCTTGGTATCATAGTTGTCTTACCTGTAAATTGGGCTACCAATCATACCTCGCCCACTGGAGTATTAGAAAAATTTACCAAATCAGGAACACAAAGAGCTTATGCAAACTAAGCACATTGAACTCTCCAGGCCCAGTGAAACAAACTATCATTTTCATTTGTCAATGATTTACCAACCTCATTCCCACCTAGAATTTTCCTGTATCAGAAAAGGTTCAGAATTGAGGGGAATTGCAGGGTCCTTGATTTTCTTCAAAAGGATGTGGACCTTCTCTGACAGGTTTTCCTCACTTGTTATATATGTAGTTCCTTAAACTTTATGTACATGCCATGTTATTTCCTGTCTAAAGTGTATTAGGTCTTCCACTTTTATTTTGTGGCTCTGTTAACCATGGCTGTCACGTCTTCATAGCTACCTCTCCTAGATACCGAGCTGCAAAGTCAGGTGTGTGTGGGTGGTACCATACTTGCTTGCTAAGCAGTAATTTCATGGTTATGGTGACCAGTTCCCGTAGACTAACCCAAGTCTATCTTCACCAGGAGCATCCAGCAGCACTGTAGGATGTTATTCTCAAATTTCAGAGGGCAACAGTTGGGCACGACAAACACTGATTTAGACAAACACAGACTGGGGCTAGTTATTTGCTTTGAATTCAATGTCTTTGATGAACACTCCCATGCCCAAGGTCATTTATGGAGATTATCGTACGTCTATGTGGTCCTGATGAAATCCCTAGTTTGACATGTAGAATAAAATTGTATTTGTTAGCACTGTCTGTCAGTGTTCTGCAAGAAAATTGTCATTATCAAGCAAAGGTGCCTAATAGAATGGGATAACTGAAGGAATTTACCTGATCCTGGGCTCTGGGCTAAGAGCCACTGAGTCCAGCTTTAATAGCGGTCCTCTCATGTGCCCATCTCTCACCTTCTTCCCCTCTGAGAGGCTCGTGTTATTCCCTTAAAAGGAAGCAGTAGACCAAAATGCCATCTACTCCTTATTTTATTTTTACAATCAATTATTTCCTCTTTCTGAGATTCTCAGAAAGATTTCTCCATCTTTCTTCCTAGGCCTCTGGCAAGCATCCTGGGAAGAGTGCACACGAGGTAGTCTTTTTGTTGTTGGTATTCTCTGGCACTCCTGTTTTCCAGGTCAAGAACATCACACCCACTGAAGAAAATGGTCCCTCCATTTTAATAGTTTTCCTTTGTTTCAACATGCAAAAACTGAAGATTTATCTTGTTTAAGTCTCTGATATAGTCTGATTTGGAGTATGCAGAGACCGTGAATGTTGAACTAATCTTACATTGTTATCAGCAGGTGAAGGAACAGATGAAAGACACAGCTCACAACTAGTTAGATGCACAGCCAGACAAGGGACTGACTGTTCATGCTTAGTCTAGAATCCCTGCTTTAGCAGTGTGCCGTCTTCTCCTCCCAGAACTGTGGACGTTATGGGCTGATTTCTATGTCTCAGAACTGTGGAAGTTATGCTCAGCCAAGACAGGCAGGTACAGTTCCAAGCATTAAGACTCACAGACATTCTTTTAACTGATGGCTTTTTGTATTTTGCATTGTATAACAAATTCTATTTTCAAAACAGTTCTGACTCAAGCTGGGCAATGCTCATTCTTCTGCTAGCCATCCATCACATGTGCCCCGTCTCTGCATCCCATCTCTGAGTGATGCTCAGAATAACCTGGACAATGCCTACCATTCCACTGCTCGTCTGTCACACACCCCTGTCCCTGCATCCCGTCTTGAGTGATGCTCAGAGTAACCTGGACAATGCCTACCATTCTACTGCTCATCTACCACACACCCTTGTCCCTGCATCCCATCTTGAGTGATGCTCAGAATAACCTGGACAATGCCTACCATTCCACTGCCTGTCTATCACACACCCCTATCCCTGCATCCCATCTTTAGTGATGCTCAGAAATAACCTGAATGATCCTCTGGTGCTTGCCTAGAATTTTCTGGGGTTTTGTTGAATACTTTGAGACTAGATGGTGCTAGCTTGCTTTTTGGGATCCTGAGAGGGCAAATATACATAGACCAGGATATTTGTAATACCTAGTATTATATTGAGAAAAATTAAGGTGAGTTAACCGATAAAATCATCTTCAATATCACTTTGCCAGCTGTCAACATCGTGTGGTGGAGAGTCTAAAGTGCTTTCTCCACATTTATGCTTCACACCACATTTATGCTGCGTCTCTTCTGGAGTGGCAGACAGAGTCCTCACACACCTGTCAGTGTTAGTTGTCTGTCCACTTTAACTTGCTATGAGCTGTAGGGTGATGCTCTATCATGCTACAAGCTGCATTCATTGGAGCCCATAATATTTCCAATCTTTTGTAAGTGTTTCCTTGCCCCCATGAGAACTTGGAAATTAAGGCATACAAGTTTAATATGATCCCTTTAGTTTTTTTTCTTGTTCTTATCTCTTGGCTTCGTTTGCTTAACTATATTTTAATCATGTTAGTAAGAATCTGTATAGTGTGGGAAAAATAAGATTCTGGTTGGAAAATCCCCTGTCTATAAATGGGCAGGGGTTCTGAGAACTCCTGCTGTTGCTGGGATTATGGACAATGAACACTTCCACTTGGGTGAAAGGAAGTCCAAACAGAGAGCTGAGAGGAGGGCGAGCTCCTCTACCCTTGCCAGTGTCGAATATTACCGCACAGTGCATAACTCGTCACCACCTCTGACTCTGGCTTAAATTCCGTACAGCAAAGTTTGTTCAGCTACGTTCCATGCAGACTGTGCCTCATCCTCTGTGTGTTTGTGCTGCCGCTGCTTCTGATTGAACAAGACAGAACTGAGCGTGTAGCTTCATTTCTCACTCAGGGCCTCAGCAGCTCAGCCTAACACACCAGCCTGAATTGCTTGCTTAAAGCAGAGCTGACAGAAGTGGAGTAAGTGACCGGCTGGGGCAGGAGCACTGTGCTGGGACATGGGAAGAGAATTAGACCTGCGTTCTAGTCTGCATCCAAGTGCAGAACTGACCATTCTCCAGCGGCAAGAGAATTTGATATTAGACTCAGATCTCACTTATTTTGTTAGACTGGAGCAATGCTTTCAGCTCAGCTAGATTTGAAATCTCTCTTATTCCCTGAGCCACTTTGTCCCTAAGGATCTGTATCCCATTGTGTGAGAGCATGACTATCCAAATGTGAACTGTCCTAAAATATGTTAAAAGAGTCTATCACAGACTCATGAATTTTATGATTATAATATATATGAATTTGGCTCATGAATTATATGAACCAAAGGGTATCCTGTATGAAAAGTTTAGACCAGAAAGGAAGAAGGAAAATTAAGTTTTTGCAATGCATGTAGATGTATACATATATATCAAACGAATATCTTTACATATATGAAAGAATATGTATATATTGTGACCCACAGAAAAAAGTGTGCCATGATGTACTTGGTGTAATGGGTCTCTGGCCCTTTTCTCAAAGAACTGGCTGGTATTGTATTCTAAAGTCACTATCACACAAAGAACTCCCTTCCCCATAACTTGATAGTTGATCAAGGACAATTTCCACTGGACGTTGCGAGCAAATAGTTCTATAGCAGAGGTTGTGAGATTCTCTCCCAGGAAGCAGCAGTGCTGTTGCCTAGCTGGACCATCCACGTTTACCAAGGTCCCTGCTGGAACCTGACAACACAGAGGCCCTTTGCTTGGTGATCTTGGCAAGAATAGGATCTGATTGTGAAGCAGGCCCAGTCTTCAAGCCTCTGCCTCACATTGGGGCTCTTTTCACTTCCTCCCTGTAGATGTCCATCATCATAGATGTCTGTCTCTTCCCCCAAATCAGGACCCATGCCTAGAAGTAGGTTCTTCATTCTTGAAGTGAATCACAACCATGTTCTATCTTCCTTCATTCCCACTGTGCAATGGGAAAGCCTCAAATACGTAGGTGGGATTTGTTCTCAGGGAGTAAGTTCCACAGGCAGACAGATGAGAGGACAAAACGGGAAAGGTTTGAATCAGGCCCCTCCTTGGATAATGTCTTACTCCATTCCTGCCAAGCCCCAGATTTCAGACCTGCTTCATTCCCAGGGTCACACCAGTGACAGCTCAGAACAGAGGAAGCAATAGAAGGCTGTGTTTGTTTGTTGTTCACTAACTTAAAAAAAATACACACACTTTACCTATTGACTTTATATGATTTTTAATCAACAATTCCTTTAATATTTAAAAAGAACTGTAATTCTTAAAACTCTCTATAATCCCTCTTTAACATGTACCTCCTTCAAAGCAAATATTGACGTGTATCTGGCATGTGCTCATCTATTTCTATGGAATTGATATTCATACTACTTTAATGAGCATGAGAATGCCTTTAAAAATTGTTTCACTGGGGCAGGTGAGATGACTCAGTGGCTAAAAGTACCTGCCACCAAGTGTCCTAAATTCAGTCTCCATGATCCATGTGGTGGGAGTAGAGAACGCATTTACAAGGTCTGTCTGCCGCTTCCAGAGGGTAATACAGATGGATTGTTCATTGCATCTGCATGCTGCGGCAGGTGCGTCTCCACCTTCACAAATAAATAAAATAGAAATTTAAGAATACACCAATCATGTTACAACTAGTGGCAACTAGACGACATGGTCAGTTTTCATTTGCTGAGTTGTTTATTTCTCTGTATTATTTTGTAGTGCTGAAGGTGGAGCCCAGGGCTCCTCCCATGCATTCAGGCAAACCCTCCACTACTATGTACCTCCCAAGGCTGTGAGTCTTCGTTTGACAACGAAAGTATGGTCAGAGTTATGTTTTTGAGAAGTATCCAGAGACTTCACTCATTCTCATTGTTGTACTGCATTGTCCTAATATGAAGCCAGGTCCTTGGACGTGATAGGTGCGTGATCTACGGCTGAGCTATTGCTCAATCCTGATTCTGAGCCCCTTACTTACATTATCCACCAGAATTTAAAGCAGTGTCGGCTCAATAACCATCAGTTGAATGAGAAAGTTTTTCACATGGACTGAGTGCATCACATGATCACATAGCTTTTCTGTCCAGATTGCTAACTGTATTGCAGAAAGTTCCTACCTTATTCCTTCTTAGTGTATTTCTTTTGGTTTGTCTGTTTGTTTTAGTTTTTCGAGACGGGGTTTCTCTGTAGCTTTGGAGCCTGTCTTGGAACTAGCTCTTGTAAATCAAGTTAGCCTCGAACTCATAGAGATCTGCCTGCCACTGCCTCCCAGTGCTGGAATTAAAGGCGTGTGCCACCCCACCTGGTACCTTCCTAGTGTATTTCAACCATTCCTGTGTGTATCACACAAAGGGGTTTAATCAATCAAGTTTAAACAATTCCAAAGATTCTTGCCCACCCTTGTATTCTCTTTAAATAGTCCCCTACTATTCTTTGCTTATTTCTAGAAATCTTGCTAAACAGAAAGCAGAGCCTCCTTAGCTCTTAACTGCATTCTCGTTCTTAACCTTATCATGCCTCAGTGCTACACTGAGACATGCTTCCTTTTTGTTATCTTCTGGTCCACTGAGTTTGTCTTTAACTATGACAATCTATAGAGTGTTTTGTTTGCCTCTTTCTCCTCCTCCTCCCCCTTCCCCACCTTCTCCTGACTCTGTAGTCCAGACAGGTCTTGAGCTAGACATTTTACTGCCTCTGCCTCCATGATGATACACAACTAAGAGTTTATGCTAATTGTGTTCATAAACACATTTTAAATATTTGTCTTTATAACCGCAGAAAATGTAGTCCTTACTCCTTATTAAGAAAACTTCACATTTCAACCATCTGAGACCGTTACAGAAAGTAATAAGCAGTCAAAATGCACCGTTGTGAAGCCTTGTCCCAACCAATCCAAACACAACACAACTCTGACACCTACAGCTCTCAGGGACTGCTGTGGAGGAGAGGGCAGAAAGGTTTAAGAGCTAAAGATTCAGGGAGCTTGCAGCTCACTGTGGGATGTCAGCATCTGCATCCATAAAGTCTTACCAACACAACTGACTGCAGAAGAGCTGGGGAAGGGCAACAATAGATATGCTAATGTGGATGGAGAAGGCTCCTGAGGCCCAGCCCTAAGCAAAGAACTACAGGCACCTCAGGATGCAAGAGTGGGAGAAGAAACCATCCCCAAGGACTAGCACACCAGTGGGTTGATGGGTTGTCCGGTACCAAGGATCATCCCTGAAAACATACGCACAAGCAACATTATACAGACTGAGGGATTGTGTTTAGACATTTAGGTGTGTGTGTGTAGCAACAATTAATAAAAAATGAGGCCATGAATTTGAAAGAAAACAAGAAGGGGTATGAGGGAGGGTTTGAAAGGGGGAGAGAGAAGAAGGGGAGGCTGTGATTTTATTTTAATCTCAGAAAAATATTTTTAAAAAGATTATATGCTAGCTACCATTGATTTGAAAATTATTAAAAAGCATATAGAGTATTTAATACAGAAAAATAACTTCAAATGTAATTATGGTGATCATTTTAGTGTACCATGGTGTTGTCAATTTACAATCGACTAAATAGGGTTCTCTCTATGTGTTTAGTTTTACAACCTTCTATTTTACACCAGACATTATAGGGTGGATTTACCATGCCATTAAATAATCTTCAAAAGCAATTTTTTTAACAGCTCCTTAATGCCCCACCATATGGAGGCACTATAAAAACATAAATCATCCAAATTTTAAAATATCTCTCAGCATAAATTAACATATAATTAGGAAGCAAGAGAGTATGAATATTTTAAGGCATTTGATGCTTAGTTAAGTATTACTATCCAAATATGGTATTTTCAACTCACATTGTAGCAGGGGCACCGTCCTCCAGCTAGTGCTGGTACCGCTACGATTCTAACTCGACTGGTTAGATGAAATGTTATTTGTGCTTTGAAAAATTCCTGTACCTGCTCTTGTTAATTCTTGATATCTAGTTACTACATTTTATTATCTCTCAGTGAAAGTCTAGGTCTCTCTGCATTTCTGGGCTGCTCAGAGAAGCAGATCTCAGATTTTCTGTTTATCATAAATTTTACCTCGATTTCATACGTCTGCTGTGTATTTTCTTTACTTTTATAACTCCAAAGGTCGATGGTTTAATTGATTGCTTTTCGCTGTCTCTCGTGTGTTTGCAGCGTTGTGTGCTCAGCCTCTATTACTCCTGTAATTATTGCTGTTCTGCTTCTATCTGTAAGCTTTTATGTGAATACATTTATTTTCAATGGAAGCTATCATTGACTTCCAGTTGTTCTTTGATACAGTGGTTGTTTAAAGATGTCCAGGTTTATCCTAATTTTTTATTAAATGCTTGATATTTTGATTTTGTTTTATTTAGCTTTGAGAATACTGTTATTTTTTCCTCTAAAGATCTTTATCAAATATGCTGAATGAATTGACAAACCTTTATATGCTTTTTGCAGCTTTTTTTCTTGAAGAGTATAAGAAAATGTATATTTATTTACACGAGATTAAAAGGTTTCAATCTTTTTGTTTACTCTGTCATAGACTGAAATTATATGATGTTTCTCAACTCATCCTTGTGCTTTTCAATTTATATATAATTACATCACATGTGACAGAAATTATGTGTCTGGCATCTTAGGTTTCTATTGCTGCGATGAAACACCATGAGGAAAGGGTTTATTTGGTTTTACATTTCCACATCACAGTTCATCATTGAAGGAAGTCAGGATAGAAAGGACCTGGAGACAGGGGCTGATGCAGAGGCCATGGAGGGGTGCTGCTTACTGGCTTGCTCCTCATGGCTTGCTCAGCCAGCTTTCTTATGGAACCCAGGACTAACACCAGTTCAGTGATATCACCACCCACAATAGGCTGGGCATCCCCCATCAATTACCAATTAAGAAAGTGCCCTATAGGCTTGCTCATAGCCAGATCTTCTGGAGACATTTTCTAAATTGATGTTCCCTCCTCTCAGATGAGTCTAACCTGTGCCAAGTTGACATCCAGCACATCAGGACTCTTGTCAATGCACAGGATTCCTTGTACCTGCCGCAGGTATTTTCTTTTCACAGTTCTTTGCTTCTGACTTGCATGTCTCAGTGATTATTACCTTTCGAAAAAGTAGCCTGCCCTAGCTCGAGCTTATGTATTTTATTGTAATTGCATGCATATGTTATGAGTATGTGCACACGAGTGCAAGGTCCACAGAAGGTCATTTTACAAAATCTATCATCGTAGTCCGAAGAGTTAACTGATGCCGATGTTCTTATCCGTTTCCTTTCAGTTTGAACCACGGCTAGCTTGCTTTCATTCTCCGCCATCAGTTGATGGGTTTCCTCTGCTGTTTTGGACAGAAAGAAGGATGGCTAACCCCTCACGGTTTTGAGTCTAGTGTAATATCTTCTTAGTTTCCTCTGCTGTTTTGGACGGGAAGGAGGGTGGCTAACCCCTCACGGTTTTGAGTCTAGTGTAATATCTTCTTAGTTTCCTTCTTACAGGAACAACCTGGCTGTTGATTTGAGTTCATGTCTGCAATCACTGCTCTCTACAGTTTATATCATTGTCTTCTGATATGAAATATTCCAGAAAAGAACCCTGACCAGCCATACTTTGCTTACTTGAGAAGTAAGCTTTTCCCAAGGTTTGAAAGTTACCATCAAGATTTAAAACAGAATGAAATTTCACTGATATTTTATTTCAAGTTTTACTGTGTGCAGGTGTGGTGGCTCACACCTTTAATCCCGGAACTTAGAATCTATTATAGCAAGGTCAAGGACAGCCAGAGATAGAGAGAATGTCTCTCAAAAAAACTAACAAAGAAGAAGAAAGTAAAAAAGTTAAGGTTTATTATATTTGTTTCTCTCTTGAAGGTTTTTTCCTGATAATCCTGATTAGTATCTAAACTTAAGAGGGGTTTGCCACCTTTTATTGATATTTCTATTTCATTAAATCATTGATAATAAATTTTATTTTCCTTAAAGGGACAGCAAAGCACAATATTCCCAGGTCTTCCTTATAATAAAAAGCAGGAGATAATACACCACAGCCCAAAGGAACTGGGGCGGCGAACTCTCAAGACTGCTTCCTGCTGATTGTGGGCGTCGTCTTTTGGGGGGGGCACGAGAGAAGGCTGGGTGCTGGTCGCATCCTGGCATGGCTGGTCTCTTTGTCTTTGACTGGTGTCTGTGGCATGAAAATTGTCTGGTGTCCCTAAGGTATTGGCAGGACAAAAACAAAGTTAAATTAAGAAAAAAAAAATTTTAGGACCAGGGAATTGAGGGGGTATCTGACCTGTTTAAGATGGATTTCTTAATTCGGCTCCCTTTTGGTGAGGACACCTTGCAAAACCTCAACCTGGCGAAACCTCTCAGCTGTCAAACTGTCAGAGGGACAAGCCACACCCACTCCCATTACCTCTGACCTGCCCGCGCCATCTTTCCCTTCCCTCTTCTGTTTCTTCAGCATGCTCACGTGTTTTCTCTGACTCTCTCTCTCTCTCTCTCTCTCCCTCTCTCCCTCCCTCCCTCCCTCCCTCCTTCCCTTTCTCCCCTTTCAATAAATGCTTTTATGGCAAAAAAAAAAAAAAAAGAATAAATTTTATGTCATCCCATTTTTTTCTGCCACAGTGGTACTTCCCCCCACTTTAGTTCAAATTTTCTTTCACGACTTTTTTAAATTTCTTTTTCTCGCTTAAATATAAGAAACTCCTAATTTGTTTTACTACAGTATTCCTCGTGTGTGTGTGTGTGTGTGTGTGTGTGTGAGTTGCTTCTGTCTTCATTTTCCTTAATGTGGGTGTTCATTTTACCACATGCTGCAGGTTTCCAGAACTGCTTGCATGACCTAAGTAACATCGTTATTCACACCACCTTTATCTCCAAACAACTTCTCCTTTGTCCTTCCCTTCCAGTTTTGAAGTCAAATACCTTCTTTGTATGTCTGTGAGGACTGCTATCAGATGATTCTGAATCTCTCCTAGCTTACCTGAGCCCAGCTCCTAATTTCAGTCACCAGCAAGAGTTGCTTTCCTGGATGTCATGATGCTATTCTTTGTAGAATCCAAAGCGGCCATGTGCATTTGTGATATCTGTTTATCTCGGGCCTTTGAAGAGTACTGAATGCTGGCGCTGTGTGGACAGTCCTCTGGAGAGTGTTCTTTGTTTCTGACACACTCTGATGTGATCAGGAATTTTTGAATTTTGGAATCTAGGTGTCTTGGAATCTGGAGTATCATGAATCAAATTAGAGTCTCTAGAAAACATTCCTCCGTGAGTCTTTGGAAGAGAGTTTTGATTTGCTTTTACAGACACCTGGGCATCTTGAACAAGCTAGGAAGACAGGGGTCCTTTGGTTTTCCTGTGGGCAAAATTTGCATAAGGATTATGATCCCCAGTAGCTGCATCTCCAGAACTCTTTACTCCTTTGTAAAATTACATCAGAGAAATAACCTGTCCCCAACACCTTCCTCTATTGTTTAATTCAGGCGGTGGAACATAAATGGGTCTATTTTGCAGAGGGAAGCAAACAAGATTAAAATAGATATGAGGATTCTAACCCTGAAATGCTTAGATGATCAGTTAGTGGAGGGAGAGCATCAGAGAGAGGTCAGGGAGTAGGTGGTACCTTAGGATTGTGCTGAAATCAGCTAATTTGACCACAGCCACTAATGATAGTCTGCTTCATGGCCTTTGCATAAGTGTGAGAGAGCCTGGTATTGGGGTGTAGACTCTGAGGGGTGGGAAGCCTCCTATAAAGGTCAGATCCTCCAACTGCAGAGGGCTCCTGTGATGGTTTCTGGGCTATAGACAACAGAACTCTCATTTAAACAGAAGAGCTGCACGTATCAACTCTGCTTGCGCCCAAATGTCTGAAAGTCACTATTAGAAAACTGGGACTTCCCAAAGATGATGTGAAAGTTAGTACAACAAGAAAATATCCACCAGGCAAAGTCCAGAGAAGAGAGCATAAGAGGCGGGGGTCCTGGGACAAGATCCGAAAGAAAGCTGTAAAGGCCGCACGCAGGCTGGTGGGAAAGTGGTAATGGGCCAGCAGGAAGCAGAGAGGGTTAGCCAAGGAGAAAAAAAGAACTTAGGTCAGGTGCAGAATTTAGATCTATTCTCTACTAGAGAAGAAGTTACGTGTGGTCTGGCCCTACACATCTGCTTGTTTGACTGTCTCATGTCTTCTGTTGTCCCTGACTTCTGGATGACTAAGATTGAATATATTTAATGAAAAATCACTGCTACTCTATCTGTACACAGAAGTCTCTAGAACGAAGAACTGTTTTTGAACAGTTACGTGTCACTATCAACAACGACTGGGATTTCTCACCACTCAGAGACCCAGAATGCTCTTCCAAGAGGTATGAATGAGATGTCAACTTTCAAGAATGATGCAAACTCTGGTGTACCTTCTCTGCCGAGGTTGTCTTGGGCTCCATCATGCAGATGTGCATAACGCCGTTTGGCCATGCAGACAAGAGTAATTGAGTGGCTAACAAGATTTAGTGCAACTTTGTAGCTAAAGTAGGTGTGGACTCAAAGAGAACCCTCTATCTCTAGTCTGGGGTCTACAGTGTACACAGTCTTCTTCTAACACACGCTACAAGAATTGTAAGAGTGCAACATCTGGTTTCCTTTGAGGTGGCTATGATAAGCATCTGTTTGGAGGAAGGATCTGAACACCATCAAGGCACATTTGTTTGCCTCATTATAGATTATTTAGTCTTACCTTGTCTATAAATAAGTCGTGTAGGCTGAACAAACCAGTAACCACAACAGCATGCTCCATAGGGGGCTTAAAACATAAAATGGTGCATTTGTAATTTTTCTTTCCTGTAGACACTAAAAATTTATGTTTTAATAGGTGATGGCACTGACTTTGACTGTAGCTCACACTTAGGTACACAGATTCCATAATTGCTTCATTAAATCAGAACCTAACTGAGTGGCCGAGGGTCCCAGTACTCACAACTCTTTCATTCAATGCATTGTTTGAGCCAGAATAAAACCTACTGTCTTATAAAAGGAAAGGAGCATGAGTTATGTGCTAGTGTGTGTATATTCCACATTTACATAATAATTTACATTTAGGGGCTGAAGACCTGAGTCAGTCATTAAATCACTCATTCTGTGAGATCAAGGACCTGAGTTCTGGTTCACACATAAAAAGCTGAATTTGACGGTAGATGACCATAATTCCAGCACCAGAGAGACAGACGGGTGGATCCCTGGAGCTCACTGACCAACCAGCCTAACCAAATCATTCAGTTCCACAGTCAGTGAGTGACCCTGTCCAAAAACTCAGGTAGAAGGTGATTAAGACAGCTGATATTGACCTTGGTTCTTTGTGTGCTTGTGCATGTGCGAGCACACACCCACACACCCACACACCTGTACACACTCGCTGGATCAAGTGAACATACATATACAATTTCAAACCTACTCCCAAAATGTACAGCTAATCCTGAGAATTCTTTCAAAGATAATGAGAACAGAGCACAGAAAAGTCCAGAAAGTTCTTAAATGGACAGTCTGTAGCAAAATCTCAACTGAGAACCACATCTTCCCGTTCCGTCTAGTGTGCTTGAGGCACGTCTAGAAACTATGTCCCCTGACCACCCTGGTCATTTCAAATGAGGCTCTGTCTAGAAGAGTAGCAGTCTGAATTCTTTGACTTGGTGTGAATAAGCAGTTCTTCAGATGGACCAAGCATGATATGGAGTACAAAAACAGCTCCCAATGGTCTTTGGCTGTTTTATCATGAACTCTAATCTTGGAGCTGGAGAGAGGGCTCAGCAAGTGAAGATAAGCACCCGGTGCCTCGCATTCATCCCTAACTTCAATACCAGGGGATCTGATTCCTCTTGCGGTTTTCATGGGCACCCGGTACACACATGGTACACACATCTGTATGCATGCAAACACACACATAAAATAAAAGTAAATAAATCTCTACTGTTATGTAAAGGCCAGAATTGAACTAAAATAAGCTGTCCATCAATTTCCTTTGTTGAGGCTACTCGGGTCTTTGCCCCAACTTGACTATCCTCAAATAAGCAAACAGAAAATGTAGAAATAATGAACAATTGTTCTAAGAGGCCTGGCTTTCCTGTAGGACACAGGACTGAAAGTGAAGACTGGTGGTGATGTGGGTCTGCGTTCACTCAGCTGGAGGCAAGATGCTCCCTTCTCCTCGGCTTTGGCCTCTTTTCCCTTCTATTTTCCATTTCCTCTCTCTGAGCCAGCTGTGTGGATTTCCCAGTTGTGCCCAAGGACAGAGTAGGTTTTCTGGAAACTGCCACAACTATTTGTAATCTTCTCCCTTGGCTGAATAGCAAATTATGATATTTCCCAGAGACAGGAAGAGGTTGGGGTTGCTGAGAGAAGGACAAATGTGGATGGGGTCTTCATCTTTCTCCTTGATGGAGAATCCTGTTAGAGATTCTTCTCTCTAAGGGCATAGATGTATTTTCCCTGTCCTTTTTTCCTCGTGAGTTGGGAGAGCAAGCACGAGGAGCGTGGGAGGGTTAGTTTAGAGTGTGTGTGACTTCCTCATCCTGGGGTGCCAGAGTTGAAAAGACCATTAAAGCTCCTCTTGTCCTGCCTGCCCTTGGAGTCAGTTTGAATGAAGTCTGGAGGCAAGGGTGAGAGAGATTTTGTTTATAGAAGAAATTTCTCCCTGAATAAAAACTATTTGTTGCCTTAAGGAGGAATCTCTGCAGCCCCCCAGCATTGATGTAAAGAAGGGAGTGGTGGTGGTAAAAGATAGTATTCCTTTGGGGTACATGGAAAATATAAAGTATATTGAAGATAATGGATTGATGCAAAATTGTAATCATAAAGAGCTCCTTGTGCCCAAGACCAACTTGGTAAATCCTGCGCTCTGCGTGTCCCTTTCCCTGCTAGGTCTTCAGGTAGGAGTCCACTTAGAGGTCAGTGTGGAGTGGAACAAAACTTAAGTACTGCTCGGGAACTTCAGGAATGCACCTTTACAAGAACCCCGATGCGTTAGTACAACTCCTTTCCCTTGGACAGCTTAGCTAACAGGATGGACTGTGCTGAACTCAAAACAAGCCCAGTTTAAGACAGTCCATTCACCCTCAAACCAAATTTGTGCCGCAAGCATTGCTGGTTTTGCTGTGTGTCTGATCTTTACACACAAGGGGACACCTGAGGAGAGCACAGGCGACACAGTGTGCGGTCCATTCTCTGCCTGGCTTGAGTGTGTCACAGAGTGAAGCAGGACACATTCTCACATCCTCCTCCCTAGCATGAGAAGAAGCAGAAGCCCATGCAGGGTGAAAAGAAAGCACCCAACAGATGTGCTCTGCTATCTGGGCAGCGTGGGGAAGGCGACAGAAAAGAATGTCAGAGAGACACATTGACCCAATACAGGCCCAGCTGAAAGGGAGTCCAGCTGTAAGACTGTAGCTTTGCCTGTTTTTCTGTTTTGGTTTGCTGTTGTTGTTGTTGTTGTTGTTGTTGTTGTTGTTATTGGATTTTTGTTCATTTGTTTTGTTTGGGGTAATGGGTGACAAACATAGTCTCATGTGCTCTATGCCAGTGCTCCACCCCTGAACTCTGCCCTTGGCCTCACCCATGCTAACGGCCCTGAGCATGGGCCCTGAGCATTCTTCTTTAGGACTCGAGCTGAAGGGTTTGAGGACTGCCGTGAGCATCTCTCAGAGACCACCCCTGTGCACGATATCCCGCTAGAAACTGCCCACAAGTTTCAGCTTTGTTCCTGATGCCACCAAAAGTAAGGGGCAGTAGCCAAATTCAACAACCACATTGTCATGAGCCTGTCTTCCAGAGACGAATGGGTTGAGTTCATCTTCCCACTATTTGTATTTAACCCATAGGGTATATTTTGTAATCAAGCCTTCCCGGAACATCGCCTTTTTCTAAAGTTTTACCATAGAAGTCAAAGGACATGCTTAGAATCCACCATATACTGGGTTCTCATAGTAAATAGAACACAGTGGGAGGTTAAGTGGCCATCAGACAGCAGCACCAGAGGACCATGCCATACCACAGCATGGTAATATGCCCAGGAAATGTGCATTCTGCAGGCCTCGAGCTGAGGTAGTGCTTTACATAGGGAAGCAACTTGAAAGAAGCGCTCCGGGAAGCCAGAAGGCTTTCGTGAAAGCGGCACTCACACTGCAAGGGCCATAGGTATTTCCAAGGAGAGGCTGAGCTACCGAGTGGAGATCTTCGATCTTCCAACCCGGTGTTCAGAAGAGCCCCGCCTATTTCAGCCACCCACCTGTGGTCCAGAGACCTTTTCAGTTTTCTAACTCCCAAAGGGAAATCTTAGTTTTTATCCTGCCATTTCCTCTTGCCACTCTTATTTCTTAAGGTCCTGAAATATTTGCTCTGCTGATGAGAATTTGACTGATTTTTGCTGCTTTCGTCCCTGTTTTCAGTTTACCGAGGAAAGACGATGGCTGAGCTTAGGAGCAGCTCTGTCCCCGATGTTTCCCTTGTGACATTCGCTATAACTTGATTACTTTCTTGTACTACCTCGGTCAGACGGACATTCTGTTGCGACCAAGATTTATCAAGGCCCTAGCCTTAAGATCTCTTCATGCCGCCTTTATGCAGGCCAATAAAGTTCTGCATACCTATTTCCCATCAGGAGAAAGAATGGGGGGGGGGTTTCAACTTTTCCAAGTTCAACGTTTTTCTTTTCTTTTCTCCTTGTCAGCCTTAGTTCAAGTTCCACATGGTAGTCCTTATTATTTCTGGCTGTCTGATTGTGAGTCCACCCAGTTACTCACATTTGTGACCCCACAGTCAGGGCTTCTGAAACACGTTTTGTGCCATTCACAGATTGTTCAGAGTCCGTGAGTTTCCCAAGGTCCTTGCTCCCAGCTGAGACTGAACAAGCTAGTGATCTGCTCCTTGTCTCAGTTCACAGGCTGTCACCAGAGTCCTTCCCATGGGTTTGCATGCCCGCTATGGCTTTCACAGTGTTGGCCTCTGGGTCGCTTATTTTACCCTTTGTTCACCCCATAGTACCAAAGTGCTATGTAGCTTCTCCAAGATGATGATGCCAGGCTGTGTAACACACTGTTCGGTGAAGAACTGATCACAGCAGAGTGACTGTACTATTGACCATAAGTTTCATATTAACTAATCAAGATGCTATATAAATTTCACGTAAGAAACAAGGTTACATTTTTTGTGTTTGGAGGGCATGTCTAAGTGTGGAGTATGCACATGTGCCTGCAGGTATGCATGCATGTCTGTGGCTATGCATATAGAGGCCAAAGATTGGCAACAGATCTCTTCCTTAGAACTCTCCATCCAATTTTTCTGAGACTGAATCTCTCATTGAACGTGGAGCTCAACTGGGCTAGTCTGAATGTGGGCTAGGCTGGCTACCCAGTAAGCTCCAGAGATCTGCATGTCTCTTCTTGGTACCTCTTCCCCAAGCTGGGGTTGCAGGTTCATGATGTTGCATCTGACTTTAGTGTGGGTACTGGCGACCAACACTCAAGTCCGTATGTGTGAGGGCCAAGCAGTTTACCAACTGAGCCATCTTTCCAAGGCTGTATCATGACCGACCTGTAGAAAATACCATGAGCAGAGGCCTTTAGGAACCTAACCATGCATATCCCTAGCAGCAATGGCTCAGTATTTTCTACGGAATTAACTACTACTCATGGTAAGACTCAAGGGTAAATGTTTATATTCGCTGTGATGATGATAAGTATTGGAGACGTCTTGTCTTGGGGAAGCATTATATACCGAGTAGACAGCATGTTATCTGAGGAAAATGAGTGGACTTGCTCTTAGCCCAGATCTTCCCTAACAAGCTTGATAGAAATGCATAATTTCCTAAGCCATTTAACTTGTACTGAGGTTTGACATTTTTCCCCCACAACCCTAGTGCTTTCAAAATACTGGCTGTTTAATTAAAAAAAAAGTTAGCCGCACTGTTGAGTAGACATTTGCAGTCTGGGCCCCTATGGAGGAGAGCCACCCCTATCCTTCAGACAAGGGTAGGTTGTTGGATTTTATATTTCACCTTGACATGGCATAAATCTCTGGAACTGCAGCAGCAGCCTGCATTGGATATGTAATGCTGGCTTCATTTTTAATAGCAATCAATCTTTGAAGAACATGATGTTGTTTTTTAATTGTGTGTAAACATTTTGTTGAATACAAAATGACTTATTGATAGCTTATTTGAAGACAAGCGTATTGATACTTTAGTCAGAATCTGATAGTCAATTGATCTGGCTACCTTACTGTAATGGACACATAAGAGAACCAACGTGACACCTGTGTTTTCAGACCCAGCAATGGGAAGGTTGGAGGAGGCCTGAATTATTTATCTTGGATAAGTGATGTCTTAGGACGAAATCATCTCCTTACCCACCGTTAAGGAATAGCCTCAATTCTAGATCAGGTATAGCATCACACTGAAGCCATCTTCCCCAGCGTATGAACCCAGTCTGAGACTGTGCAGTCTGCCACTCTTTCGCGGTGGATTCCAAGTGTCAAGACAAATTGCAATGAGTCAGTGAAATGTGAAGGCTTTCTCTGTCCCCTACGAAGAGTTTAGCCAGACACACGTTTCTTATTCCTTTTGGTAAATAGACTCAGATTTGGTGTGACTCAGTGAACTACAAAATATCCCCCGCTCAGCGCTGCTCTTGGTCTGCTAATTGCATGAAGCTTACCAGATCCTCTGCACACAGCACCAAATAAGGGCTGGCTGGGAATCAAAACCTCTTGCCAAGCACTTTTGATTTTCCAAAGGAATTGTAATGCTCCTGGAGATGTTTATTAATGGAAGTGGGAACTTTGTAGATGAGGCTGAACTCCCACAGATAGATAGCCCGTTACCAGTGTTTATTATGTTTGTCTCCAGGTTCCTATCCCCATCCTCTCTAAAGGGAACTTTTCTCTATCACTTGGGACTGACTATGAGGTGGAGTTCAGGACCTCATGGAGGAATCCAAATAGTTGTACAGACTGTTAATAAAGCCTGGATTTTGCTTTTCTGTTCTGCATCGCTCTGCCCCCAAATACAAAAGCTAATTAGTGCATCCAGAGAAGCGTTAAATGGATTTCATGCTGCTTAATAAGTGCTTTACGTGCTTCGGTGCCAGTGCGGTGTGTGGTTAGTGAGAGCGGGGATGGGGAAAGGAGAGGGTTGCTGTTAGGTGAGCGAGCATTGGAGATAAGGGCTTATAACTCTGGTGCTTCTTGCTTCCACCCAAGCTCCCCTCTCTTTCTCTCTCCTATTAACATCCTGAGCTTTTATTCTCACAGGCCTATTCTCCAGAGACATAACTGACATTTGTTTACCCCCTGAACATAGGCAATGGATGTTTATTGGACAGTCTCTTTGTGTTATGATTTGATTGTGAAATGTCCCCTTGCACACATAGTGACACTGTTTGGGAAGGTTGTAGCATCTTTAGGGAGTGGAACCTCAATGGCATAAATGAGTCAGGGGGCAGGCCTTGAGGCTTTATAGACTGGTTTCATTTGCACATTGATTGTTCTCTGCTTCCCGAATGCGGATAATGTGACGGGCCAGCCTGCTGCTCCTGCCACCATTCCTGTCTCGTTCACAGTTTGTCTTCCCCACTATGATGGACTGTCACACAGCAAATAAACCCTTTCTCCCTTCATTTGCTTTAATCATAGTGTCTTCATCAAGGCAACGGGAAAGTGAGGAAGACTTTCCAGTGTACCCACAAAGAGATGAAGATCTCTGCTGGGGGCGGGGGGAGCGGCACCATCTGATACACCTGCAGGGTATCATCCTCAAGTGAGAATCTCCTATCATATGCCTATTATTTAGTGATTGGTCTGTAACATCTGCCTTCATGACTAGTCTTTCTTGTCTTCCACATCTGGGGCTGTCAAACTTTATTGCACGGTCCAGTTAAGAAGCGATCTTCCAAACAAGCAGCAAACCAAACCCCTGGTGGTAAACTTACACCCATTGTCAGTATTTTCAGAACTTCAGCATGTATCAAAATCACCATAACTCTCTAGAGATGGTGAAACTACACCCAAAGTCTCTGATTAAGTCTGTCCAGGACTCAAAATATAGTACTTCTAGCAGTCAATTGCTATTCTAGGACCACAGGGAAAAGGGTCATCCTCCATCAGTTACTATGGTGGATAAGAATGGCCCCCATACATTAAGATATTTGAATGTTTTGTCATTAGGGTGAGTGGTGCTATGTAAAACAGATTAGGAGTGTGGCTTTGTTGGAGTAGACATGACATTGTTGGAGGAAGTGTGTCACTAGGGACAGGCTTTGAGGTTGCAGGTGCTCAAGTCATGCCCAGAGTCTCTCTTTCTTCCTGCTTCCTGCAGATCTAGCTGTAAAGCTCTTGGTTACTCTCTAGCATCAGGTCTGCCTGCATGCGGCCAGGCTTTCTGCCATGCTGCGAATGAACTAAATCTCTTGAAACAGTAAGCCAGCCCCAATTTGATGTTTCCTTTTATAAGAACTGCCTTTGTCGGTTTATTTGTTCACAGCAATAGAACACTGACTAAGATAGTTAGGACCTCCAGGTGCTCTCAGCTTTGCTGTACATTCTTCTGGTGATTCTGGGGTGCCACCATGATTAAGACAAATGTTTTACCAGTTCTGCCTAACTAACACCCATGGTAGAAATAGGCTGTTGTCTATCAGGAATCCCTATGCTTCTTTCCCATGCCTTTGGTTTTTTCCCCTTGTAAGTAGTAAGAGTCTTGCTGTGAGAAACAACTTTGAACTTTTCTAGCATCTCCTAGAAAACCAAGCACAAAGTGAGTACACAATAGCATAAAAATATATTAGCCAAAGAAGTATGGAGTAACACGTGTTTGGGAAGTTGGTAATCACAGAGGAAGGAAATCACCTTTTGCCCAACTAAAAGACCTAGTACTTTTAGTCTCTTCATTCTCCAAAATCCCAAAGATTGCTTCTTCTTGTATTTGTTGGCCCTGTCGTACACTGGCAGTGATCTCCTCTCTCTTCTTCCCAACCGTAAAGGGATGCTTTAATGCTTACTTTGAAAGTAAGCAACTTGTCTGGAGTGCTATATTTAGAGTAATAAAACTAAAGTTCCCATCCTGCTCTGGTGTTTTTTTATCAATATAATCCTGGATACCTTCATTAATTCTTTAAGTTCCCATGCATTCATTAATAAAACAGGGACAAGGATACTTCCTTCATGGATATCAGAGCGTTAAGCAAGTTTGTATTTAAAACTGTCCTGAACACAATATGAAATCCAAAGGGTTACATGTTCACAGTCACATTTTCCTAAACATATCTTGTCATGCAAGACCTGGGGATATTCTTGGATTGCATGAATAGTAACGTTCCACGAGAACATGCTTCCATGGCATCGAATTGTCACAATGTGTGATGGAGACATGTTTACGTTGTTCTTTCAAAGTCCTACCTACGGAGAAACCTTTGGAGGCTCGCTGATTCAAGTGGAGACTACAGTGATTAGATCCTCCCGCTGCTGAACTCTCCTAAACGACAGATCCTGCTTTCACAGAGATGGTGGGGAGTGGGCTGTGAGCACTCAGATTTTTATAACAACCCATTGTTTTTTTGCACGATGTTACCTCAAGGATCCTTCATAATAAATATGGAGGCCTGGTTTCACACTTACTGGTCAGCAGAAAATATTTGACTCTTTCAGTAGTGTGTCTTAACTCTAGAACCATAAGTGTGCTTTGGAAGTATCATAAGAATGTGAAATAAAGCTCCCAATATAAAGAGAACAGAGCTGTGAATCAAAAAAATCAGGAACTTGTCCAACTAGCATGAAAAGTTCTGCCCTCTCAGGGGCACTGTCTGATCTGATGTTAGCTGTCCTTCATACTCAAAGGGTGGTCCCCAATCTTTCTGCACACCAGAGCCTGGCTCCATCAGAATCCACATTTTTTTTTTTTGCAAGAGCTGAGGTGATCCACGTACACATGCATATTTGAAAAGTAGGATAGAAGAGTCTCTTGGAATTAGCCTGGGGAATGTAATACATGACTTGATATTTTAGATTCAAGTACACTCTATTTCTTCACATACATGCAAAGTATAGAATAGTCTTATTTTTCAATAGGTGGGTACTGGTAATAAGCAGAGCCCTGTAGACAATGCCTAAAGGTCCTCTTTAGCACCATCTTCACATGTCCATCACTTCGAGTTGCTTTGTGATTTGGCAAGACAGCTAACTGTGCTAGCTGTATCCAGTTCAAGTGGTGAGAATTGAGATTCTTCCCCAACACACAGTTCCCCTGACATCCCTGCCCTGTGTGCCTAAGGATAAAAGAGTGGGCATTGCTCTGCCTGGACTTGCCTTTTAAGTGGGCCCAGTTGAAGAAATCCAAGTCTCTTGCCTACCAGAAAGGGCTTCAGCCAGACCGCAGCAACTCTCTCTAGTTCCCCAGTGCATCCTGCCACGGATGACCAGGAAAGCACACGGGAACAGTAGGGGTTGGAGCTCAGCGAGCACTCCCTATAGTGCGTAATTAAAGAAAGCACCTGTGTGGCTGCTAAATCACTTCCCACTGTTTGCCAGTGCAGATGCTGTGCTCAATAACCTCACAAGTGCCTCATTCCTCCCACCCAGCTGAGACAGCACACAGAGCAGGAACACATAAAGCTGGCGAGTTATTAGTTCAGGACCCTAGAAAGCATCTCTTAGGATTGATTTGTTATTGGCTCGCTAGGCCCTTGGTTAAGCTAGCGGCAGTTTGGGATGGCCATCGGGCTTCTCCCTATAACTGATCAGCACTCGTCTCTTCCCAGAGGAAATTCTGTAAGAGCCCTCGAGCTATGGGAGTCAGAAGCCCTTCAGGCACAACTTCAGAGCTCTCCTTGTGAGCCAGATGCAGTCAGTCCTGGGGGAAAGAGCCAACAACAGTAAGATGAGATGCAAGCAGGGCCCAGTGATTTTTGTGGGAAACATGGGAAAGAGGGATGACAATAAATCAAAAGCCAAGGCTCTCAACCTGAAGGGGCCTCTTCCTGACACTGGAGTTTATGGGATGCTTTAGTTACACCAGGATCTTATGGGGCCCCAGTCCAATAGACCAGAGGAGACCTCCCTGCATCAGCAGGGAGACAGCCACTCAGATTCGGTGTGATGACAGGCTCACTTTGTAATTTACTTCTTCCAGGACAAAGCAACACTGTTTTCATGGGAGCCTTATGTATCTGAACAGATGCGTGAACAAACTTCAGAGATGCAGTGGAGAGGAATGCTGGATGTGGGGCGGGGGTTCAGAGGAGTGCAGGAAGCTGCAGTTCACCCTTTTTTTTATATCTTGGTGAAGTTTGTAGGAAGGTTGTTTCCCTTCCTAGGGAAAAACTACCTATAAAACAAGATTGTCTTCTGTCTCTCCAAGGAAACTGTGTTGATCCTTTTTTGCCTTTCAGGAGCCTTGAGAAATACTCTTTGGGACTCCTGATGGATAGTCCTTAGTGAGCATCTGTCTGTCAAGCAGTGTCTTAGCTGGGATTTCTATTGCTGTGAAGAGAAACTATGACCATGGCACCTCCTATGACAGAAAACATTTAATTGGGGGACGGTTCACAGTTCAGAGGTTTAGACCATTATCAACCATGTGGGGAACATGGTGGCATGCAGGCAGACATGCTGCTGAAGAGGAAGCCAGAGTTTTATACCCAGATTTGACAGGCAGCATGAAGAACAAGTGAGCCACCGAGACAGGCTTGAGCTTCTGAAACTTCAAAGTTCAATCCACGTGACACACTTCCTCCAACTAGGCCACACCTACTCCAACAAGGCCAACCATACCTTCAATATTGCCATTCCCTACGGGCCTATGGAGGCCATTTTCATTCAAGCCAGCAAATTCCATTCCCTGGTCCCCATAGGCTTTTAGCCATATCAAAATGCAAAATGAATTTAGGACAAATTTAAAAGTCCCCATACTCTATAACAGTTTCAACCCTGTTTAAAAGTCCAGAGTTCAAAGTCATTTCTGGAAATGATATAATCTCTTAACTGTAATCTGTAATAGTTTAGATAAAATGCTTGGTTTCCCGAGGGGCAGCAGCAGGCAGTGGGCCATGGGGGGCAGCTGGGTCCCACCACCCACCTGAGGTCTCTGTGGGTCCTAAGCTGGTGGAAGAAGGTGGGTGAGAGACTTTGGCGGGTGATGGGGCAGCTGGTTTCACCAGAAGCTGAGGCAGGTGAGAGTCAGAGGGGATAGACATGCCATGCAGAGTGAGTATTTATTTAGTGGATTATAGAAGGAAAGGGAAGAGGGAGCAAGGGAGGGAGGGAGACAGAGACAGAGACAGAGAGAGAGAGGAACCTGCAGCCACCTTTTCTGAAGAGAGACAGGACAGAGAGAGAGTGCAAGCTGGAAGCAGAAGGAAGGGGGGAGTGGGCAGTGCTTGTCTCTTAAAGGGACAGGACAGACCAATCCATAATACCCTAAAAAATTGAAATGAAAAAGCAGATCATATACTTCCAACATATAATGACATAGGATATACATTACCCTTCCAAAATGAATAAAAGGGGAAATAATAAGGAAATAGTAGACTAAAGCAAGACTGAAAACCAACTGGGCAAACTCCAAACTCTGTATCTCCATGTCTGATATGCAAATGCTCTTCAGATCTCCAACTCCTTTCAGCTTTGTTGACTGCAGTTCTCTTCTTTCTCATGGGCTGATTTCTACTCCCTGCTGCAGTTCTCCTCATCAGGCATCCTGCCACTCTGACATCTTCAGTATCTTAAGGTCTCCAACAGAATTCAGACTTCACCTTCACAACTTCATGCAATGGCCTCTCTTGGTCTCCATGCAGGGACATTGATGATATATGCCTGGCTTCAGTGGTTTTCCTTAGTCAAAGAGAGAGATTGCATAACTCCCTTCTTATATCCTTGACTCTAAAGCCAGAATCACATGGGCCCCTCATTCCAATATTTCCACCAGCTTTCTGTTTCTGTGTGGCTGTCCAGGAACTCCTTTGTAGACCAGGCTGGCCTTGAACTCAGAGATCTGCCAACCTCTGCCTTCTAAATGCTGGAATTAAAGGTGTGCACCACCATGCCTGGCCCTAAGATTTGCTTTAATTTCTTTTCACAAGTTGGACCCTTAGCTGGGTAGGGTCTTGCCCTGAAAGTCACCACCCTCTTTCTTCCACGCAGCATCAGACTTTTCTTTAATCTCTTTACCCATCTGGTGTTCCCATTCTTATCCAACTGTACATTTTGTATTTTTCTTTGCTCAGCTTGATCCTTTTTATAATAGATCTGCGCAAAAGTGAACACTAATAACCACATGACAGAGTCAATTCTAAGCTGTTTTGAGATTTCCTCCAACACAATTAATTCAAAACTCCTCAACTTAGCCTAAAGTAGACTTTTCTGACAAGGGCAAAAAGCAACCACATTCTTTGAAAAAATATCACTAGAACAGTCTCTAGGCCACATACTAAAATTCTCCTCTGAAACCTCTTGAGCTGGGCCCCATGGTTCATTTCACCCTTGCCACCACTGTCTTCGGTGTTCCTAGCAGTAAGAGAGAGGGACACTGGGCCTGGCTTGAGCTTCTGAAACCTCAAATCCCACCCCATGTGACAGTGACATACTTCCTCCAACAAGGCCAAACCTTCATACTGCCACTCCTTATGGGCTTATGGGGGGCATTTCATTCAAAACAACACACTCAGTGTACCTGCATTCTTCTAAGAGGGGATGGAAGGTGAATACAAGACACATATGAGCATCTTGTACTCTTGAGAAGACCAGAGTAGAGGGTATTGGTGTGACACATGCCGTGAGCCCACTGTGGAAGGGTGGAGACATGAGAGAAGTCCTAGCTGAAGACAGACAATATTGAAACAGAATGAGGCAAAGTAAGACTTCTTCATAATGTCTAGGTTTCCATTTTATCTATTTCTCCCCATCTCTTCACTGCCACCCTAGGAAGTGAATATGATTCTTTTTTTTTTAAATATTTATTTACTATGTATACAGTATTCTGTCTGTTTGTATGCCTGTTGACCAGACCTCATTACAGATGGTTGTGAGCCACCATGTGGTTGCTGGGAATTGAACTCAGGACCTTTGGAAGAACAGGCAGTGCTCTTAACCACTGAGCCATCTTTCCAGCCCGTGAATATGATTCTTAATGTGTCCATACTTAACACTGTGTTGATGATCATTCTTAGGGAGGCTTGTCATCAGACTTTAACACTTGTGTAGATGATCATGTAGAGGCATGTCTTCAGAGCCATTCACATGTTCAGCTGCACTAGCAGGGCCTCTTAAAGGAGCTGCTCCTCTGTATGCCCTGAGCAGTGGGCTCCACATCCAGGACTTTTCTCAGCTTTCAGTTGTGTGAACATAAACTCCAAGAATTAAATTCAGAAAAGACCGTCATCAAGGTTTTGTGGCTCTCTTGTGACTTGAGCTGGAAATTTAAGCCCTGGAAGAGATTTTCTTTCTGTCAACGCACCTGGGCACCAACTCCTGTTCCCCAGTTTGAGGAGCCCTGACTAATGGCTAATGAGGAAGGCCAGTAGCCTCTTGTCTCTCTGAGGCAGTTGGTACAACAAACACAGCCAACGTCAACAATGGTCTGGTTGATCTTAATGCAATAACCATAATAGACATACATCAAGGCCATATCCAAAACAAACCTCAAACACATCTTTGAGCATCTGTCTCCAAGGAATACACACATCTAGACACTACCATGTGAGTTCCCCTGACAAAAATAGTTCGCTATGGGAATTGGTCGGGTGTGTTAGTATCATAGATGAGGTGCGTTAGCCAGGGCACTCGATTTCTCAATTGTGAAGGCTGGAACTCCACAGTATTCAGAGTGTTGACTCCTTTCGGAAAGGATTGAGGGGGAGTTTTGTTTAAGTTTCTCTGCCGAGCTGGCCCTCTCCTTGTGACTTCTTATGGTCTTTTCTCTGGGAATACCTGTATTCAAGTCCCGTTTTCTTATAAGGATACCACTAATGAGATTAGGGGCTACTCCAATGCTTTATTTGACTTCAATTAGTGCCATAAGAACACCATCTCCAAGGAAAATGTGCTTCACAGGATCATGGCATTAGTGGGTCAGGAGAGAAAAGAGGGCAGGCAGAGAAAGAACAAAAGCATTTTGTTATTTGAAAATTCCACAATGAAACTGAATACTACACATGCTAATAAAAAACGTTAAACGAAAAAACCCACATTGCACTAGATGCAGAAAAACACTTAACAACAACAAAACAGAACCTCAGCAACAAGTGACTCTTTAGAGGACATTGGTCAGCCTATATGAAAATTCGGTAAGAAGAGAGGGGACATTAAAATAAGAGAGATGATCTCTGCATGAAGTGGTTACCAGATCCTTAAAGGCAAAGATTTGAAGGAAGAAGGTAAAGTTAGTACCTAGAAGCTCAGCAAGGAGGCCTCAGTGTTAGGATCAGACCTCTGAGGAGCGGGCTGCACTAGTGGTTTCTGGCAGAGTCGTTCAATGAGAGTGGTGGTAGAAATGGGGGGAAGCCAGAGGAATGTCCCTGGCAGCCTCCACTTCCTGCTATGGCGCCCTGTGGAGGAGAAGCTAAGGTGTCTGCTGGTAAAGGAGAAATGCGAACTGCTAATCACAACCCTGGTATCACAACCCCCAGTACAATCCCCTGCAGCTCCTAAAAGAGTTAGATTCTGCCTGGCTCTTTATTGCTTAGCAATACATACACACACACACACACATATACACACACATACACACATCTATACACATATGTGTGTATTGTAATATATAAAATATATAAATATAAATCATATATATGTCTATAGAGAGAGAGACAGAGTGTGTGTGTCACTCCTCTGAAGGATATAATCTAACAGCTGCACAATGTGCTCCATCATAAGAATGTACCTACATATCCCCCGCTTCTTAGGAGCGATAGAGATAATGCCATAAGGGGAAGATGAAAGATAGATTCAAAGTATAAACTTGTGCCTTTTACATAATGAGTTAACCCTCACTTCCTTCTCCCCCCCCCATGTGTGTGTGTGTGTGTGTGTGTGTGTGTGTGTGTGTGTGTGTGAACCTTGAGTGACATACTTGCCATAAGGGGAAGATGAAAGATAGATTCAAAGTATAAACTTGTGCCTTTTACATAATGAGTTAACCCTCACTTCCTTCTCCCCCCCCCCCCCCCGTGTGTGTGTGTGTGTGTGTGAACCTTGAGTGACATACTTGCCTTCCACCTTCTTTGAGACAGGATCTCTTGTTTGCTACTTCACATGCCAGACTCACTAGCCTACAAGTGTCCAAGGAGTCTCCTGCCTCTGTCTTCCACTTTACCACAGAAATGGTGGGATTGTTCATGTGCTATAGCCACTGGCCTTCATGGATACATGCCTAGGATCTGAACTCGGGGCCTCACTCTTGTGTAGCAGCGACTTCTCCCTCTGACCCACTAAATCCAAAACACAGATCCTTAATTAAATCTTGATGAGTCATTTTTAGAAGTAAGGTTACTATGTTTAAAAGGACGAGTGTTTTAAGGGTTAAAGCATTTTTAAGTTACGGAAGTCATGGATTTTATGTTTTCAGTTCTTTAATACAATATAGTGAGGGTATAATGGCCTAGAGCACTGAGTTGAAGAGAAGTTTGAAATAGCACCTGCTGTGTGCAGTAAGACTGGAGGCAAAATTTCACTGGGAAGCTAAACCTTGCCTTTAAGAAAGCATTTAAAGGTGAGGGGGCTGTTAACAGTAAGATCTGCTACTGCTGGTGAAGACACCATGTTGTTCCTGCCTTTAATGCAATTGCCTTCGTAGCAGAACTAATTTTGTAAAGCATTCCTCTAAATAATCCAATCTGCTTGGTGCTCGTGGTTGGGCAAAGGAACAGACTGGGTTTGTATCAGTGTTTATGGAGTAAAGACTTATTTGATTTACTCCAGCTAGAGGCCATTGCTATAGATCTGCAATGACGGTCATGACTTTTGATTTCATCTTTAGTTTCTGAATCTCAGTCATTGTGATTAAACTCTCTGTGGTGAAATGGTGGTCCGTGACAAGTTTCTTTTCTTCCTGGAATGCTGTGATTTTTCTGAGTATGGCTTGCTTAGTTCTGAGTGGAGCGTTCCTAGCTGAGTGCTGGAAGCCCCTCTCCTTGACAGACACTTGGCATGTGAGCATGGGTGTTTTCCTTCAGGAAATCTGAGTCCACGCGTCTGCTGGCACCCTGAGGGTGATTCTGAGAAAACCACTACCTCTCTCTCATGCAGGCTTTCTGGGGCTGGGTGTGTGTACTCCATTTTATAAGACTAAATAAATTGATAAATTCAGCTGATTCAGAGAGTTTACATAATCTTTCCAATGTCAACAGTCATTTAAATTATCCTAACTTTATACTGAATCTCCAAAATCCAATTACTGGCTAATAATAATTGTCAGTTTTACTTTAACCCTTTAATGATAGGTCACAAGGGACATGTAGCAGAAGGATTACATCGCTGGAGACGGCAGCTATGCCCAGCTTTAAATTACTTGCCTCTTATCTCTGGCTCACAGAGCGACTATATGTTTTGTCACTATTTTTTGCTAAATAGAATAAATGTCACCCAAATTAATTTCATCTGCCTTAAATTAGCTTCTAAGCGTGATTTCTCACTTCAGTCAAAATTTATTTCTTCGGGAATTTAATTTCCTTCTTCGTCTCTTTTATTTGAGAGAGGGAGATTGTTCCAGAGCAAATGTCTTTTAATCTCTGGCTGGCAAGTTGGGAGGCTTGCATTTCATTAATAATTGCTGACCCTTTAGGGGGAGGATTGGAGGAGATTTCTGTTTTATTTAAGCTATTGTATGCTTTTAAGCAGGGCAGAGTGAGGCCTTTCTGCTTAATCATAGAGAAAGCCGTGAACCTCACATAGGTCAAGAAAACATTTATTTCACACGAGGGATGGTTCAGCAGGGAGTTGGTAATTAGGCAGTTTCGTTTCTTTTACTACTTTTTAATCATCTTCAGGTACATACCACTGACAACAGCTATCCTTTAAGTAAGGCATGTATTTGGGAAAAAAAATATAGGGATTTGAAAATTAAACTTCTTACACAACACAAAAGAACACAGAGGGTTGCTTGATTCTGAACTGTATCCTAAAGATACTACAAGAGTACCCAGAATGTATTCCATCTGCTCCCACAAGGCATCAGAACATTGCATGGAGGGGAGGGGGCTCATGGAGAGATCATCTTCCAACATGACAGTGTGAAGAACTCTGTGACCTTCCTAGTAAAAGAAGTGTCACTAGTCAAGATTCAGAATGAAAACCTACCTACCCTGGCCTTGGGGACATAGAAAGTGAAGAAAGCATTATGTAAGAAGATTGACCAAAACTCAGAAGGAGCAATACGATTGTGTGATACCTGAACCCTGGCCCTCTCCCTTCTTTCCACCCATCTTCAGTTAACAAAACTCTGCAAGGGATAGGTATGGCCAAGAAGATGACGGTCCCTCTGTCTTCGGCTTCCAATGAAGTGATCCAGTATCTTATCCAGCAGACAGGCTGCCAGTGTTTTTTATGCTCTCCACACCTGAATTACAGAGGGTCAGCTCCTGGTAAAAACAGCTAAGAGGTTGGGCACCTTTTTTCTATCAAACTCCCACTCCTGATGTGTAAACATCACATCAGATGAAATTTCCGCCCCTGGTATGTAAGCATCACTCCAGATGAAGCTCCCACTCCTGGTGTGTAAGCATCACTTAAAACTAGTGAGGCCCCATCCCTTTTGTCCCCAGTTGATCTTTGGATGAAAGATTCACTCTAGGAGAGGCATGTGGAGAAGTCCACAAGAATAGAAAGTTCTAAATTCCTCCCAAATGATCTTTTTCTTTGGAATATCATGGGGACCCTCAGGGTTAGCACTATTATATGGAATAGAGGTTTTGACACTAAGCAATTAAGAGGAAACAAATAACTGAATTCTCATTCACCAGAAAGGAGTACAGAGCATGCTAGCTAAACAGTAAGAACTCTCCTGGGTTCCTTACAAACCTAAAGACTCAAAGGGACTGCTACCCATGAGCAACTAAGTAACATTAATGACACACACAGTATTGTTCAGCTGTCTTCAGAATCTATCCTTAAAACACCTTCATTACCGCAAGAAGTAGCTCTGGAGTTTTGAGAACAGTAACTCTGCATCCCTCTTCCACTGAGCAGAAACAATGGGGGGCAGAAGCCAATTGGATGGCATGCTCAAATCATTGCAAGTGAACCACTTTCAATGATTTTATATCCAGCAAAACTATTCTAGAGATATGAAGGTGAGGTGAAGATATTTTAGGTAAACAGAAACAAGAAGTTTCACAGCCCATAACCTTGCGTTCCAAGAAATAGTATGAGAAATGGTTTGAGATGGATGCCATAAAGACTCTAGACATGAATTCAAAACAACAGACACAAACACAGAGCACAATTGAAGGTATTATATAGCAATAGAAGAGAATATAAATGCTCATGACACCTCTTCTCATTCTTCTAAAAAGCAATTGTAGACAAATTAAAATTATCTCACAGTTCAGTGAATTCTACTTTTAGGTACAGATCAAAAGAATTTAATATAAAGATTCAAAATAATATTTATTTCTGTACCACTGCTCTTAGCAGCCTTATGTACAACAGCAAAAGGCAGTACCAATTCACACATCCATCAACTGATAAATAGAATCAAAATACAGGAGTGATAATATAGAAATGTGTTTGCCTCTGTGTTTGTGTCTCCATATACATGCACACATCCCATCCCTTACAATTTGTGGCTATCTATCTATCTATCTATCTATCTATCTATCTATCTATCTATCTACCTATCTGTATACACACACACACACACATATATATATATATATATATACTCAATTCATATACAGACATAATGTTTATTTGTATCTTATTCAGTCATAAAATAAAATGATACATAAATACATATTATAACATATATCTATTACTCTAAATGAAAAACAGATTTATACAATTCCATTTATTGAAGTATCTGGAATAAGCAGGTTCTTAGAGTCAAAATGTAGAACAGAAGTTGTTAGTGACTGTTGGGAGGAATAGCTTATGGGCCATGGAGTTTCTGTTTGGGCTGATGACAAAATCAGAGGATGTCTGGTAGTGGGAACTGCACAATGTGGCAACCATGCTTCACTGAGTTGCTTATTTAAAAATTTCTAAAATAATATTTGGACATATATTTCAGCATAAAATGATTAACTCTACACAAGAAATGATTACATAAGGCAGTATGGTGCAATTGTAACATTGGATTCTGTAATATATTTGACAATAATAGTCCAATGGAGATGGCTGGCAATAAAACCATATTGGAATAAAAACTCATGCCAGATGGTAGCGAAGCTTCTAGAAACAAATGGAGGGTCAAAAATGGCAGAAAGGAAGGTGAATACATACTAGATCACCTCTTTTCTTCATTACAGATATATTTGGATCTCTCTCTCTCTCTCTCTCTCTCTCTCTCTCTCTCTCCCTCTCTTTCTCTCTCTCTCTGAATGTGTGTGTCCAACTCATAGGATGGAGATATGGAGGTACGATTGTTTTCAATTCTTGTATACTTGTTAATAATAAATTTGCTGGAGTAATAAGTTAATCAGTAATGAAAGCTCAAGATGTTAAAGTCAGAATTTTATTATAAAGAATTACAATGTTAGATTAGAAAACAGAAAATAGGCACTTAAAAAAGAAATAAACAGAAAAAGAATAAGAAAAAGAATAAGCAGGGCTTAGAAAGCAAACAATGAAATGGCAGAGACAAATTTTATGACCTCATAAAAACCATCAACCATGAATGGACAAGAAATCCAACCAACAGGCAGAGACTATCAGCTCAGATCAAAAGCTAAACTCGTAAGCCCAGCTAAGATAAAGGCTAAAACAGAAGATCTAAAGTTTACAGTATGCCTGAGTAATAAGAGGGGCTTCAGATCAGCTTGGTCAATTTTTTAAGACCCTGTCTTGGATTTTAAAGCAGTAAAATATAGGCTGAAGATGTAGTTTAAACATAGAGTGTTGGTCTAGTATTTACAAGGGCCTAGGTTCAATCCCTAGTAATTGTGTGTGTGTGCATGTGTACAAAACATATATTCAATTATATATGTATACACACATATATATATTTGAATAATTTTAGAAAACTTAGAAACAAAACCAAGATCCAAGTGTGCGTCTAAGTGTATGTGTATGTGGGTCCCGGTGACTGTGCTGACTCCCTCAGAGCTACCTGTGGTTTTGAAATGACTGACATGAATTCTTGGAACTAAACTTGGAGTCTGTATCAGAAGAGATTTCTTGAAAGACATGCTATCAATCTAGGCTCTAGATTTTTAATTATATCTTTATTTATTTGTTTATTTGTTTATTGGGGGAGGGTACACATATCTGAGAACAGCTGGTGGGAGTTGTTCTATATGAATCTTAGGGCTCAAGCTCAAGTCATTAGACTTGGTGATAGGAGCCATCACTCCACATCTTGCCAACCCCCAAAGCCCAAATATAAAGCAAATAAAATAATTTATTAGAGATAAAATGACTATTTTCATTAATAAGTGTCTCAGTCTATGAAGAATATGCAACAGTTATAGTCGTAAATACATATAACTATAAGAGCCCTTCAAAATATGGAGGATAAATGGATAAAGCAGAAGGAAATTTCAATACCTTAATTTCCATTGTGATGGGCAAGTGGGCAGAATATCAGCAAAGAAATAGAAGGCTTTACCTAATAGGCTTCTCACTTTCTACTCAACATTTTCAGTTCACATGAAATATTTTCTAAGATAGAATTAGGCTATGAAATTAACCTGTCTTTAACTGGACTAAAGGGATATAGTATTAACTTTCTGAGAAATAAAGAGTGAAAACATAGTAATAACAGGTATAAATTTGGGGATTGCATAATTTTGTAGACAGTGAGCAAGGAATGAATTCTAAGAATACCATCAATAATATGAAAAGACAACTCATAGAACCAAAAAAAGTTTTGTGACTATGTAATAAAGTAATGTGTGTAAGTAACACATAAATCAATAATAAAAGGGCAATTATCCCATTCTCAAAATGGGCTAAGGATTTGAATAGGTGTTTTTCCATAGAAGACCCACAAATGGTCAATAAACCTTACCACACACTCAACGCCTTCAGCTTTCAGGGGAATGCAAATCAAAGCTAGGGCTATTCCCACTTCAGCTCCAGTAGGGTAGCTGTGACAAGGAGGCAAACACAGTGAGACTATGGCGGGATCTGCAGCCAGTGTCCACTGTTGTTGGAACTCTAAAGTGGTGAGGTCATTTGGAAAAAGATCCTGTCAACTCTGCGCCCCTAAATATGCATATGACTGAGCAATTCCACACTTAGTGCATCCCTTGAATAAAACAAAGCATGTCCACACACAAACGAAACTCCTGCATTGTTCACATGAGCCCCGAAGTAGAAAGAATTCAAACTGGCAATAAAAGGATAAATAGAATGTGGAATATGTATTCAATAGGGTGTTGGAATCAAGAGATAGTGAAGTACTGATGTAGGCTACAATGGGGAGGAACCTGGAAAACCAAGCCTAAAAGATCCAGTAGAAATACCCACAGACAGCATAAGGGTCAAATATCCTTAATGTACTAAAATTTCTCTGTTTACTGTGTCTCAATAATGCTTTCATTTAAAAACTAACTGAAGTGGAGCCAGAAAACATAAAAGAACTGCCGCATTTGCCTTTTCTCGGCAATGAGTTTGGATAGTCTGCTTATTTCTGGTCCTCGATTTCCTTGGACTAAGATGCTCCCAGTAGGAGAGAGGGAATTTGTCAGTGTCTTGGGTGACATCAGAAGGTCCAAGGAGGGATTGATTCGCTATTGTTGCCACTCAGGATTTCATTCCCATTTCTTGTCAAGGAACCTCGAGTCTTTATTTTGCACCACACCCGGAAAGGGGCTAGACAATCCTGATCTCATGGACCGCGGGGAGGAGCTGGGGGTCCTTTAATGCTGTATGGTGCACAGCACAGCCCTGCACAGGAGAGAATCGCCTTGTTCCATCTGCTCTGCTAAAGAAGACGAGGAGCTAGGTAGTGCTGCATTGTTGAGTGCCCCACTGCTGCCTAACCCACAGAGCTCAGGATAGTTTGTGTCCCTCAGCAAGAGCTGTTTTGTTTTATTTTGTGACCCTAAAAGAAGAGGATGCAGAGCCTATGGTAATTGGGGATTTTTACCTTCATTGTGTTTCTTTAGACTGATAGTATACCCTCTGGAAGCCTTAAATGCCTTGCCTCGGCTTCTCTTGCATTAATTGGTCTCCTGAAATTTAGGTGATTATTGCTTTAACTTATTTTACTTCTGGTTATTAAGGGACTCGTTAAGAAATTGCCAACTCAGGAGGGCTGTGGCGAAGCAATTACGATCTGAGGAGGCTGATGAGTGGGGAAAGTCTAGGCTTGGTATCTGCATTGTTTCGTCTAGTTTCCCATCGATCATTCAGGTTGATTGTAAATATCTCTGCTTTACTGATGAGAAAATAATCTGAGAAATTAGGAGATAATGGTGTGCCAACTCCTTGACTTCTCCCTCAACCTTTCTGTTAAAATGTAGATAGGCCTTTCAAGAAGAAGGGATGGTGAAGTGCCTCTCTCTGATATTGATGCCCCTTTATGCTAATCAAGTGATATTACCATACTGCACTAGCCTGATCATTTAATATTCTACATCTGACAAAAGTACTGACAGGAAATAGAAATTTTAATTACTTCTAAATTATGGAATATTAGAGCTGAAGAAAGCTGAAATCACAACTGTGCCATTTCACACACTCTAAGAGTCCAAGATTTATATGGGTGTGTTAGCTTCCCTGTGTCCATACCATTGATGTGTGACATTATGCAGGATTTAATATAAAGGATAAAGTGAATTTATTGGTCTTTCCAAGAAACATTTTGTCTATGGTCAGTTTCATTTGGATGATATAAAACAACCAATTCAATGGAGTGAGAGTCCTTCTTCAATGGGAACATACTACATGGGCTTAGCCAGTCTGTGAATACCTTGCACATATATATGTGTGTTTGTGTGTGTGTGTGTGTGTGTGTATGCCTTTAGATACTCTTGAACTCAGTGTAGCTTTGCTCTCTTGGCTGAGCAGTTTGGTTTGCATGGGTTCTATTCTACATAGAGCCCAGGTAGAAATAATATAGACAGTCATATGTTGTCTTAATTGGAGTTTCTATTGCTGTGAAGAAACACCATGACCCTTGGGAAGGGAAAAGTTTATTTACAATTACAACTTTCAGGTTCCCTCCATCAGTGAGGGAAGTCAGACTAGAAATTGAAGGCAGAAATCTGAAAGCAGATACTGAAGCAGAGACCATCGAGGAATGCTGCTTACTGGCTTGTTCTTCATAGCTTGCTCAGTCTGCTTTCTTCCCTACCTAAGGTAGCACTACCCACAATTGACTGGGCCCTTGCAGATCAATCAATCAAGAAAGTGCACCACAGACTTGACTTAGGCCAGTCTCACAGATGCATTTTCTCAATTGAGAGTTCTTCTTCCTAAATGACTTCAACTTGTGTCAAATACATAAAACTCCCCAACACAGATGATTTGAGTAGTAAGCGGTTCCATCTCTGAGGCAGCAACTCAGGTGCAAACACAGGGGTGGGCTTGAGAAAAAAGCATGTAAGGAGTTCGAGATGTTCTGATTTCTACACGCAGAACAATTTAAAATGGAGCTATACTTGGTTGTAGCTAAGTGCTCACAGGTTGGAATGGATTCCTGAGGAAGTAGAGATGAGCCGTTGCATGAACTCATGGGGATTGTAAAGACCTCTTGCTCTCCCTTCTTTCTACAGCTCTAGTAAGTGCATATTAAGGCCAGAAAGTTTGGCTTGTAGATGCTTATTTTATTCAACTCTAAAAGTTGAAAGAGAGACCTAGGCAACAACAACAACAACAAAATCCAAACCTCTACACCATGCGTTGGGCCTGTGTTGACAGTGCCCCGCCCTTTTCTGCTTTGGCCTGGGGACTCTGTCTATCTTAGGCCTCAGCAAAAGGCCTCAAATGGCCTTTTCTTGGCTTGGATTCTGTGGTGAATGAACTCAGCACATTTTTGACAGAGATAAAGGCTGGCTTTTAAAAGGCCTTCTTTAGAGAGACATAAATCTCTCGCTGCTTAGGAGTTATACTGTTTATAAGGCAAACTTTTATGTCCTTGCAACCAGAAAACTTCCCTGACCATAGTGCCTCATAAAAGTCACCTGTCCACTCACACTGGGGGCGGGGTGGGGCGGGGAAAGAAAATTGTGGTAAACAGTTTCACTGCCCAATCAAAGGCCTTAGGGATGGGCTTCAGGTACTCATTTTTAAAAAAAAATATTTAACTTTCTTTGTGTAATAGAAGTAATGGTGAGTATTTCATTTATTTAGTTATTAATATTGAGCTTACTTCTCTGTAAGGTTAGTTTAGGCTACCAAACCTTGGGTTTTCCCGAAGACATAAACATCGACTTTTCCCTCATAATTCCTGGTGACCCTAACTTCAGTCACCCTGAGTTCTAAAATTGTTCGCTCCCTAAGGATCCCATGCATTGCTCTGCCTACGTCTGTTTCTGCAGGTGGTGCATGTCTCAGTCACACTAGCCTTAAAAGGCAGCACCCGGTGGCAGTCGTCGGAGTTCTGCTTTGTATCTTAGCTGGTGACTGAAGTTGAGCGTGTCCAGGCTGTTTGAATGGTCTCTGTTGTCACGTGACTTTTTTTTAATGCTTTTTTAAAAAATAAATAAGTAAATAGTAGTTCTTAGTTTTAAAATAGCTGATCATTGCTTGCTTTGTGAAGAGGCCTTTAAATGTTGTTTAAGAAGTTTTTTACAGTGGTTGCTGTTTGTGTTTCTGTCTCTGTCTTTCTCTGTTTGTCTGTCTGTGTGTGTGTGTTTCTCTGTCTCTGTCTCTCTCTCAACATGTGCATTCACACACACACACACACACACACACACATACTCACATGCACGCGTGCATGTGCGAACGCGCGCACACACATACACACACACTCACACACATACATAGAAGCCAAAATATTGAATCCTTCCTTTCTCCTCCTCCTTATTGTCTCCCCTGTTGTGATAGGAATTGCTAGCTCTCTTTTTCTACTACAAACTTTAAAGATCATTTATCAAACTCTCAAATTTTCAGTTTATTCAACCAATATAACACTAGTATTAATCTAACCAGGAAATCGTGCTTTAGATCAATGAAGTACAGAAACAAAACAATTTATTTTACCATTATTCCTCCTCTCAGACTCTTCTTTTTGCCATTATTTCTAAATATTTGGCACAGACGATTTCATTTTCCTCAAAGAATAGTTCTTTCAGAATAGATTTACTGGTAATTATGAGTTATCTTAGATCTGAGAGAATATTATTTTCTTTACTGTTGAGGAATAACTGCGCCATATTTTTTTCCACTGTCTTGGTGCTTTCATAGTTTCTGCTGAAAAGTCCTCTGTTCTCATCTTTGTTTCTTTCATAAAGTATTTTTCCCTCTGGGGAACATAGAAGGCAAGCATAGGAAACACAGTCACACACACACACACAGTCACACACACACACACACACACACCACGACAGACGGTTCATCCCTGAGTTGTCCTGTGACTTCTCCTCCAATGTTGTTGTGATCTTTCATCATCCTTGGTAGATGTTATGTTATGTATTTTGTTTCGGATTTCAGGTAGAGATATGAAACAATTACTGCGAAGTAACCTTATTCCATATTGTTTGGAGCAGGAGTATTATTTTTAAAATTGTGTACAAGACTATGGTTCTTACTAGTGTCCTCTGGATTGTATTGATTTTCTTTAAGTCCAACCCAGTATACTCCAAATTCTGTCTTGCCTCTTGCAGGTGATGCTTTTCATGTCATGATTTTCCATAGTTTGATTGCACGAGGGCTTTGAGTATAAGGCTAACTTTTGCCCTTGAATTGCCTTGGCATTTTGTAAAGTGTTAATTTTATATATATACATACAAACATATATGTATGTATGTATATCTATATATATAGGTGAACTTCATGTTTGGTTTCTTTGAGTTAAATCTAGGAATTATTACTATACAGGCTTAATTTCTGTGAGTTTACATTATATGTATGTGTGTTTCAAAATGATTTTATTGTTTTAGATTCTTTTTGTTTCTGTATAAACTTAAGAATTGGTTTTCCAATCTTTTAAAAATTATCTTTGGTGAAAATTTAATTGTATCAATTTTATTGGTATTACATTGTCTATAAATCTATTTTGGTGGCAAGTAAATAGTAATATTGCTGAATCTTTCATGAATAAATTCTATTTCTTGAGATTCTGATTCTTGAAGCAATGTTTCACAGTTTTCAGTTTATTTTTCTAATTCCTAAGAACTAGGAGATGTCTTATTGACTCATGTGCCTGCCATGTGGGGATCAGAGTCCATATAGTCAGAACCCCTGTAAATAGCAGTTGTACATGAAGGCCTCATCTGCAATTCCAGCATGTGGGAGGCAGGAACTGGATCTCAAGAGCAAATTGCCTAGCTAGACTAGCCATTTCAGTAAGCTCTGGCTTCAAAATATATTCACACATATAAGGCAGAGAGCCTTACTATAATGGCTGGAATTTCCAAAAAGTATATTGAATAGTGGTAGAGTGGATCCCCTTGTTGTGTACCTAGGTAAGTTTTCCATTAAAAAATACATATTCTGAAATATGTATAATTCGGGTGACCCATTCATTATTGAATAAACTTTGATGTTTTGATTTTTTTTTCAAGAATTATTTTCTCTATTTCATCTTAGTTGTTGAAATTGTTGACATAATTTTCATAACGTTTCTTTATTGTCTTTGATATTTCGGTAAGGTCTGTAGTGATGTCAGATGCTTTTGTTCCTGACACTGGTAATTCATTTCTTTTTTATTTTTCTTAATTGAGTCTGGATAGAAAAAAAATATATTGCCTTTTTTTTTTTTTGCTAAAATATACTGTGCTTTCAGAGATACTTCCCCTTCTCAAATTTAATGATTTTGTTCTTTAACAGTTTCATTGCTGTTTCTGCTTATTTTGTTTACTATTCTCTTCTGAAAGTTTTTAAAGAAGAAAACTGACGTCATTGATTTGGAGCATTTCTTCTAAAGATAGACCTTTAATGCTATACGTGTTTTCCTAATGCTTAAGAATGCATCCTTAAAAGTTAGGTGTTTTAATTTTCAATATGTTTAAAATAATTGCGTATTTGCTTTTAAAACCATGTGTGTTTAATATTTGTTTCCAAATACTTTAAATTTTATAGTAATATTATTATTACATCTAGTTTAATTTCATTTGACCAGAAACTATATTTTATTTTTGTATTTTTAAATGATGTCTTTCATAGAGTAGTATTTTTCACTATAATGAGATCTAATAGACTTTTAATTTTATGGATTCTATTTTTGGGGTCAATTATAAGAACTCTTTTTTCCTCTAAGCCATGTTCATAAGGATTTTTTGAGTTTTATATTTTCACATTTAAGTCCACAATCCATTTATGTAGTAAAATGCATAGAGTTTGAGACTTATTTTCATTTTATTGTCTTCCCCTTTGGCCTGAAGGGTGGTCCTGTTGCCATAGCACCCTTTGTTGTTAAGACTCCTCCTCCTCCAAAGACTCCTTTGTCATAATTAATTGGTCATAAATGTGTGGATTTCTCCCTAGATGTTCTTTATTGTTCTGCTGATAATTATTTTGGTAATAAAATTTAAGATTGAAATTTTTTCTCATGTATTATTTATTTCTCTCGTATCTAATTTCCAAAATAACTTTGTCTGTAAAGAAACTGATATGTCTTTGCCTATTGGTTTGTAGGTATGTTCCCAGACCATGACCATGTAGAGGTCAGAATATGACCCCTTCCTCTTGGTTATCCACCTCAGCCTGACTGTGCAGCAGGGTCTCTGGGACCCACCTGTCTTCATCCTCTCACCCCACCACCGGGCTACGGATGTGGACTGCCACGCTAGGCTTTTCACATGCCTGCTGGAAATTGAAACTCAGCTTTTTAACCACTAAGCCTCATCTCTAGCCCTCCAGCTTTTTCAGATTTTGATGACTGTTTACTCACGTATCAACCATAAAATAACTGGCATTTTTAGTATATTTAGATTTCTCCTTCGTGCGCATGCCATGCTCACCAGGTACTCAGTTCTTTATTGACTTTAAACATGATTTTCTAATTTTAATTGTACAATACTTGTTTTCAGACTTCTTTATATGCAGGTATTTCAGACTTTTTGAGGTAATGTAAATGGTACTACATTAATTTCAGACTGTATAGAGAATGCAGGTGACTTTCACATGGTAGTCTGTGCTGCCATATCTCTGCAGTCACTTGCTCATTCTGCAGTTCTTTTGTAAGTTCTTTGAGAACCCAGTGAGGAAGTGAGGTTTTCTAGATAGGTAGCCATGTGGTTTGCTGAAGAGACAGCTTGCCTTATTTTTTTTCAGTGTATACATTTTTTTCTTTCTTTCTCCCTTGTCTTATCGCTTCTGAAAAGTCCTTAGTTGGGCCAGAAATTGCTTTAATCTACAGCTGATTTTGCCACATTGCTGGCCAGTACCTTCCAAAGTAAGCTACTCAATGTCTCATAATTGATTAGACTTCCCACTCTGTGAGAATATAACGACTGTTATCTGGGTGAGGTATCTGGGGTGTGTTTGCCTCGGGTTCTTTTAATGGGTTCCTTTCAGAAAACTCCTGTAGTTACCTCACAGATAGGTCCTAGTTATTCTCCCGAACTCTTCTGGAACTTTCCAGAGCATGTTTGGCACTACTCTTATTTTCAGTAGTCTTATCTTTACAAATTACCAAATCAAAGAGATTCTGGCCCCTGAGCAGTGGACTGGGTCCAGCCTGGGTGTCACATACCCACATCCCTACTCTTGTTGTCTAAAGGCTTTATATGCATTTTGTCCCATGTTTTAATCATCCGGCGTGGGATGCGAGTAAATCTGAGTCTATTTGACTCAGTGTCTTTCTGAAACTTGTTTGACTGTTCTATCCAAGTTTCACTATATACTTGTAAGCAGACGACACATAGAACAAGCCATCACGGCAAAGAACCCAGAAGAATTTTCCAAATCCCCTGGCCCTGATGCTTACTTATTGCCTTTGATAGCTAAACATTTGCCAGACCCAGAAGTATCTGCATGTGTGAAAGAAGCCAAGTTTTTGTTTAAGTTAGCTGAATGTACTGTGGCACTCTGCTAAATATGGAAGGGAGAGCACATTGGATGGGAGGCGTCCATAGAGGCAGAAAGGCATCCGGATGGCAATAGTGTCCTTTCCTAATGTCCCAAGAATGTGTTCATACTGTTGTTGAATTGGAGCTAGTGTTGGGATATTGTGGGGGTTTCTGGGATAAAGAACAAGAACAGATTTTTTTTTATGATCAAGTTAATATGAGATTTACTATTTGAAAGAAACTAAATGAGCATTTAATGAGAATTATGTTGGTCTTCCCCATCCCCTGCTTCTGTGACATCCGCTTAACAGGGAAATGTGCATTTGTGATTCTTGCATTGCTATTTTCACCTTTAAAACATCATTTACTTTTATATTTTTATGTTTCCCATAATGTTAAAGCAAGCAGAATGAAGAAATTGTGGCTCACAAGTTTACCTGTGTATTTAGGACTGTAAGACCAATATTCACGACACATTGAATACTGACTGTCTTAGCTTTCTCTTGCAAAATACGAAGGAGAAGAAGCTGATCTCCATTTTGTGCCATTGTGTCCACGTGAGTTCCTTCAAAACTAATATGAAAAGTTCACCCCTTCTTAAATTAATTCCTATCTCCCTGTGCCACATTTTCCAATATACACACAGTCCTAAGCCCAGTGTAGGCACTGCTTATCCAAGCGGTACAGCGATAGAATGTGTTCATCTATATTATTTCCTTTTTACTTTGTACGTGTAGAAGAGTCAAATAAACTAACATGCTTTCATCTTGAACTCTTCCCAAATAGGATATCTGTACTTGGAATTGGGTTTTTGTGCTTTCCTAATAAGAACCATGCAAGGAAGTAGAGGCAGCTCTTGGGCTGACATTGCATTTGAGTTAAAATCTGGTATCTTGACACCACTGACAACTCTGACAGCTGGAGCAGCAATCACCTCATCACATCTCTCAGTCATGTCTCTCCTGGTTTTTGGCATCCTTCCTGCCTAAATTTTTATCAGATGAGCACTTTTCCTTGGCAAGTCTTTTAAATGCCTTCAACTTGTTTTATCTCTGAACTGTAGCCCTTTGCCCTCCAATGTCATTTCTCACATGTATGACTGGAGGGTATTCGGAACAAATTATTTAAGAATGCAGCTTTGGAGAGCAACATTTTTTTTGGCCTCCTCCCCTTTCCTTCCTCTTCCAAAACATCAGAGCTTTTCTCCCTACAGGGACCTGCATGGGCATTTATGCATTTTCTAAAAGCTACTTGACGGTCCTGCAATTGGAACCATTGTTGTGAACTTGGGTTGTGAAACTCCAGCACTAACTCTGCCCAGGTTCAGTCTTTAGGATTGTTGTACTTGGCTTTGCTTTGTTCACAATAATCCAGAACTTGGGGTAGCGATCAGCATGGCAGACCTCAAAGGCCTCCCTTATGTCCTAGCCAAGTACGCCGTTCAGAGGTTCCTCACGTGAATGGCAGCTCTTGGCCCTCTGGGACTCAGCCGTCATCTACATGGAGGTGGGGTTTCTTCAGCTTCAGCTTTCAGTTCAGTTGAAAAGCCAACTTGACGACAGAGCAGACCTCAAGAGTCAAAAGAAAGAACACGGACCAGGTGTAGGTGCCTACTGTGAATGTGGCAAGATCCCCTTCCTGACACATGGGGCCTTTTAGAGTTTGCCTTCAGTTGTCCTTGGCTCTAATAATTCTCAGCTTTTGCCAGGGGGTCAGGTATTTGCCCTCCACACCTGGAACATGTCTTATTTTATATGCTTAGGGCTGAACAACGATGGGTGTTAGTAATGCAAATCTTTGCAAAGCAAAATTAATAATAATAGTGATATCAGTAATGTGTTAAGTAGATGAAAAAACAACAAAAATATAAGAGCTGTAACAGGAAAATTGATCTCTCATCCCTGGGTCCAATCTGTCCTGTTTTCCTTTTTTCATCAGATCCTATAGCAAAAATGGCCCACCTTTGACTCTTGGTCTTTCCTCATTTAGGGAACAGGAAAGTTGGTTCTCTAGTGGGTAAAGGAGAAAAGAGCTAATAACTCAGTCCCTCCCTACTTGCATCCTGTTAGAAGACTCTGAAGTAGGTGCTAAAAAAGTCATATGCTCTACCGGGTAGAATAAGAAACAGTATTAGCATTAGGAAGAAGCATCATGTCCTCATCATTATCATGGACCATATGAGGATGCTCTCAGCTATACACCAAGTGTCATTCTTCTCTTTGTCTCGGTAGCTAGGTTTGTTGAGAAGTAATACATGTCCAAGAACATTCACTCATTGAAAGCAAAAATGTTTGCAGAGTTGTAAAGCTGTCAGCATTTTCTTATCTTCGAATATTTTTGTCACCATCCCCTCAAAGAAAGCCCATTTCCATGAGTCTCTTCATGTGCCTCAATTCCCAAAGTATCAATTGCTCATATCCCCCATTGCCCATTCTGAATAGCTCCTATAAATAGCATCATCTCTTGTAGTCTTTGATGACCGGCATCTATATCTCAGCATGCCATTTTCAGCATCCATTCATATTACAGTGGATGGGTGACTCTTCCAGTTCTTTTTAGAGATGAGGAGTTCATTGCATGGATATGCTACCTCTTATTCATTCATTCACCAGTGGACAGAATTGTTAAGTTTTTGCACGAGTGTTCAAAGTGCCAAACTCTCTACTTTTGTTTTAAACATTTCACTATGAATTCACCTAAAAGTATTGATATACAACTACAAATCAGTCCAGTATATCTTCCTCCCAGTTTACCCAGATGTTATCATCTTGTTCAAATACACATCAAATATGGTACATAATATTATATCACCTGAGATCCCAAAATTCCTCCCTTTATCACACTAATATTCTTCACATATCACACTTGATACAATGATATTACATCATGTAAGATCTGAAATTCCCCCGTTGATCACACTAGTATCTTTTTTGAATTAAACTGCCCTACTTTCTTTATCGTTTCTTTTCATCTAGAACGGTTCCATATTTTTTCTTTGTCTTTAAGACTTTGACATTCTTAGAGTAGTGATCCATTATTTTATGAACTATCCCGCCCCTTGAATTGCATTCTCATTGTTTCTTCATGGGTAGATTAAGGTGATGGTAAAATACTGTATTGCTTACTGTATATACCGTTTCAGGAGGTATGTGGCACTGGTTTGTCTAATTACTAGGGATACTAACTTGTTTAGAGGTTCCTGAGAAATTGCTATTTCCACTTTGTGTGTGTGTGTGTGTGGTAGATACTTTGTGATTACGTGAATATTTTATTTTACATTTTCTTTTTTATCAGTTTTAGAATTCATTGGAACTTGCCTGTAACAATTGCTGTGATGCCTGCTAGGTGGTAATTTTTTTCACTTCCATCATTTATTCTATCTTTAGTTAAAAATTTAATATAGTAAAAATTTCATGTGCTCTCTTATTAATTTAAGTACTTGTTGATAGGACCGTGATCTCATGCATTCTGATTTTAGTTGATGAGTTTAAATCTATTTCTATCATTTTTTTTTATTTAATCAGACTATTTGTTCATTGGGAGACCCTTCCCATTGACTCTGTATGGTCTTTTTTTCTCTTTTTTTTTCATGTATCTTTTGTTATTACAATGCCATTCATTATTTTCTTCTCTAGACTTCTATTTTTCTTATTGTAGGTCTGGAGGCAGCCATTTCCCCAGAGAAATTTGATAAATTTTACCAGAGAAAAATAGAAATCAGAATATGGACACTGTTCCTAACACTAATAGCAATTTCTTTTTTCCCCAAGGCTCAGGTGTAACTAACAGCCTCACTTTCAAATGAAGGAGCTGAGGCTTCTAAAGGCAAAAGTACTCAGTGTCACACATAAACTTAATTCTACTCTGCGATTCAAAAATCTCTTCAAAGCCTTGCTGTCTTCTTCGCTTTAAACTCAAAATGAATCTGATTCCTCCTGGATTGTGATAGGTAAAAGCCTGCATCATTTGTTCCTCCCTAGCGGGCACCGAGAGACTTTGTAGGATGGCTGCATGGGAAGACGGGGGAGTAGAAGTGTGACTGGCAACAGATGATGCTGTCTGCACCCAAGGCAGGATTCCATGAGCCTTGGTTACTGGGATGACCCCCTGTGGTCTTGTGGTAGCCTTACCACGTGTGTCGCTGCTAGCACAAAGCTGATGTGTAAGCTACAGTGAGTGATATTTAAAGCACAGGTGAGTGGGAATGGCAGTGTTCATCCTGGATGATCTCAGCTAAGCAGGTATCTAAGGGAGAGCTCTGAGCTCAGATCAGACTCAGCAGGTGCCACCCCGGCTGCCAAAATAGCTCAGCGTCCACATCTCTTGATGCTTACAAGTTTTAGGGGCATGCCCATGGCGTTTATTTTTCAAAGAGTCGAAGTACTCCCCTTTCCTGTCATGTAACAGAAAACTGAGCCACGATGACTAGAATCCTTTGGCTGCTAATTAATCAGAGAGATAGCTAATTTTATCTGTTGACCAAGATAAATAGTGGAAGAGCACACAGCAGAAGACCAGCCAGGCTGTGTGCTAACTCCCCTTCAGGTTGCTGTGAGAGGGCTCTGTGGACAGCAGCCTTAGTTATTTCACTTGTTCTTACAACAGAGTGTGTAACAAAAGCAGCTTAGGGAATAGCAGGTTACATAGTCCTAGGTTTCCATCATGGTGGGAAGTCAAGGCGGCTGCTCTCGCTGCCTCTTCAAACAGGAAGCAAAAGGCAAGGATACTGGCAAACACCTTGCTTTCTCTTTTTTTATTGGATCCAGGACCTTAACCCATGTGATGTTGCCACAACATTCCTGGTGGACCTTCTAAGCTCAGTCACCCCAGTCCCTTTCAGGGATACCCAGATGTAAGACTCCTAGACAATTCTAGAGTAGTGGTTCTCAGCCTTCCTATGTTGTGACCCCTTACTACAGCTCATCATATTGTAGTGACCCCAGCCATAAGATTATTTCATTGCTACTTTGTTACTGTAATTTTGCTACTGTTAGGAATTTGTGAAGGAAATATCTGATATGGGACCTCCCCAAAGGGGTTGTGACCCACACATTGAGAACCACTGTTCTACCCTGTCAAACTGATAATATTAACTGTCACTCTTATAAAGGAAGATAAATCAGATACTTTTCTAGGTCCTTTAACTTCTGAAATTCTGTTAAGCAAATGGATACCTTATGTTCATTGTTAAGGTGAAGCCTCCCCAAGTCGGTGAACAGCTGTAGGCACCACTCTCTAAGCAAATCCTGGTCCTATTTCTGCTGGGCCTGGCTATCATAGCCTACCATTCCCCCTCTCCAGTCTTCTTCTGGTTAAGACATGTGAAGGCCAAGATTATAACTACCAAACTCCATCTTGAAAAGGAGTTCTTTGAAGGAAGTCAGGGCAGGAACTGAAGGCAGGAACTGTAGGCCACGGCAGAATGCTGCTTCCTGACTTGCTTTCCCATGGCTTGCTTGGCTTGCTTTCTTATGCAAGTCAGTATTACCTGGCCAGGGGGAGCATGGCTCCCACTCAGCTGGACCCTCCCACCCTAACCATTCATCAAGAAAAAGTACTGCAGACTTGCCTATAGGCTATATGATATAGGCATTTTCTCAAATGAGACTCCTCTTCCCAGGTAAGTCTACCTTGTGTCAAGTTAACATAAAACTAACCTACACACTCACTGTACTGCAACTTGTTTTTAGTTCCCCCCACCCCCCAGAGTAGGGGTTCAGAGCTCAGACCAATGATATCCCTGGCACCAAGAGACTATAGAAACACATCATAAGACTTTCTGTGGAGGGAAGGGGCTGCACCCCAGCTGGTGGGCTTAGTTTGAATGAGAAAGAGACAAGTAGCTTTGACTTTTATCACAAGTAGGAGTGGGTTGGCAATGAGGCTTCATGTGTGTAGGGTGGGGTTTCCATGGTTTGAATTTCCTTTTCAGGAATAAGGGGCTGGAATTGTTCTTGGTTTAATACATTGTGAAGATCTGAGGCAAAAGGGAAGGGAGTTGGAGACAGAAAGTTGTCAGCAGCCAAGTCATGAAGTAGCTGCTCTTATATATCAGAAAATCCCAAGCAAACCACTAGTAATCCAATTGGAAGTAATAAATGAGTTGGTGGGTTATAGGATATCAGATAATGATATCACAAAATAACTTTCTTGCTATATATTTCCAATGAACGATCCAAAAGTGAAATTGAGCAACTAATTTTGTTCATCATAGTATAGAAATGTATAAAACATGTAGAAATAAATCCAACAGAAGAATTTCAAGATGTCTACTATGAAAACTTACATTACTGAAATATTAAAAGAAACCTAGAAAAAGAAAAATATTCTATATTCATGATTGTAAGACAATAGCTTTACAGTAACAGTTATTTTTAAAACTGGTGTAGACTCAACACAAAGCCTGCAAAAGAAAAGATAGACTCATAGAATTTTGAAAGAATAAAGTAAAAAAAAATAGGTGGGGAGCAATGTCCAAGGACCCCTTTACTTATTTGTCAGCTGCAGCTGGCAGACCTGGAGTTTGTGCTGGGGACAGGGCTTGGGGTCCCCTTATCTGTTGGCACCAGGAGCTGGGTTGAAGGGGGATGTGTGGACTCAGTCAGTACTCTGGGTCTGGAGACCCTAGACCTGATGGGCACCGTGAACTTGGTGGATGGGAACAGGTGGAGCTAAGTGGCTAAGGCTTGGGGAGCCCTTAGCTGTGGTTCAAGGAACTAAAACACATTATAACTTTATAAAATAAATGAATAGGAACTCAAACTTTGAAATTGTCAAACATCACAAAGCTGCAACAATGGCGAAACTGAAACAGACACAGGCTGGACATGTATGTAGTCAGTGTGGCAGAATTAGACATTTAGGATAAGTCACTATGTTTTTAGGGGTCAGTTGAGTTGAGACAAGAATGGAAAACTGTTTCAATGATAAGAAAGAATAGCTTTTGTAACAAATATTATTGGGATCTGAAAATAAAAATACAATAAAACAAATTTTGATGCCTTCTTTACAATATGTAAAAAATTAAGTCAAATTGGCTTAAAGTCAGGAGCTAAAACGATAAAACTTTAAGAAGAAAATGAGATTCTCTATGACCAGGATGAAGTGACACTTTTTAGTGGCAATATTCAAAACAAAGTATGCACAGAAAGTCCTACAGTCCAATCACATTAAATGCCCCTGCTTTGTAGTTCATCTTCATTTCTGCAGAAAGGCAGACTGGGTCAGCCTGGAGGGCTACCTATGGATTCTGGTGTTGCAGAGTGAATTCAAATGCCAAAGATTTGGTTTTATTTTATAACATTTCTTCTTGTGTCATTCCAGTTTTTCCTGTGAGATATGTTAAGGCAATGGACACTAAGGCCGTGAAGGACATAGAGTCACAGTTCTAGCCATCAGTGTGAATCCCCTGGGGGGTTCCTTCCTTAATTTTGTGAGAACCTCTGACATTCAAATATAACTGTGATTAGAGCTCTAATGTCACTTAAGGTCACAATGGTTTGCTTTCTCCTTTAGGAGATGTTTTAAGTTGTACTAGAAAGGTTTTAAAGTAAAAAGTCAATTGGTGTCCTCTTTGCTATTCTATCAACTTTTAAAAGAAAAAAAATAGATTTCTAAGTGACTCAAATCGTAAGTCTCTGTTTCAGTTTTCCATCACTCCTTATATACTTGTTTATTTTAAATTTGTGAATTTGAGTATAATTTTAAGAGACAGTCTCTGCTCTTTGGAGGTCTGTATGTTTTTTCTCCAGAAAGTACTATTTCAGGATCGTCAAGATTAGTGATGTCCCAATGACCATCCTGTCCTTGTCTGGAGGTATGCTGGCTTCAGTAAGCTACCAATTAACCCCTGACATGTTGATAAGGCATAAAATTTGGTATGCACAAAATTAGGTCTTTGTTGGATAGTTTCTGCTTTTAAATATGATAATGTCTTCTTATCTTTTAAGAGAATGCTTATATGTTCAAGGATGCTTTTCATAAATGTTTGTGTTGTGAGGTACATGGCATTCCTTTCCTCTGAGGAGCAGGTTTGTTCCCATCCAGAGGCAGATGGAGTGGTTGAGGATGATCTGCAGACAGAAGTGTGGACCTCACGAGTGGCCTGGTTCGCTAAAGGACTAGCGCCCAGTGGTCCATGTGCTGCGGTGGGTATTCATTCAGCTGTTGTTCCTCTGATCTGATGGGGTCAATGCCTCTTTGAGATGCAGCCAATGGACTCAGATAGGGATTGTGCTTCTGGGCTAGAATTAAGAGTTGCAGGCACAGGTTCAGGATGAACCACCTGTCCCCAGAATTGCTTTCTTTCACTGTGAGTTCCTGGTCCATCATCTCTCTCCTGGTTGTCATCACTGAAATTTCAGGTTTGCCCAATGTGCGAGAGCAGCAGTGAAACTCCACAAATGCATCTTAAATTTCACACAGGCTTCTGAATAGTTTATTTATTGATAGGCAGGAGAGCCAATTAATATGCATGAATCCAGAATAGAGGTTGCCCAAGTGATGGAGGCCGCCATCCAGGCCGTCCTACTCACAGGTCGATCATCTTGTGCGCATTTAGCAGATGGAAGGGGCTGACTCCTCTTCCCCCACAGAAGTTGCATTCCCGCGACTTGTGATGCCACCCAGTTATCCAGAACATAGGGCATTCAGTATTCACAGGCTCGGATACTCTGAACAGAGCAAGGCAGGACCTAAGCTGGTCCATTTGACTTGAACAAAAGAAAGGGCAAATGACTTCTGTTTTGACTGTGACTAGGGGATTGTGCTAAAGGAAGAGTTCCCACAAGTGGAGCGAGGTTCACATAATTTGAACTTCCATACTAGTGTCAAGAGACACAACAACTTGCTTCATACAGATTGCCCAGATAACAGGTATAGAGGAAAGAGGAGACGCTTGTCCCTGAAAGCTATCGGGGATCAGTATCAAAACTGGAAATGTGACCCTTTGACGCTGTGAGTAAAGTTGTAGTAACCTTTCAGGTGTGCACATCTGGATGGAAGCTGTGAGGCATGGGTTTCTAGAAAGCCAGGAAGATAGAGATGGGATTCAGATCACTGGCACCCCTTCATCTGACCAAGAACCAGCAGTGTTCTTGTCCATCAAATTTACCAAGCCTGCGAATACACACACTACTGTAATAGAGACTTCTGGGATAATTAAATAAACTTTGGGTCTGAAATCTAATATTAAAATACTGGAGACAAGGAGGGACTTGCTCTTGAAAGTCTGCAATCCACCTGATTTTCAGTTATAAAGTCTCCCTGAATATCTCCTTAAGCCGGAGTTCTAGAAGAGACATGTAAAGCCCCAGATGTCATCCAAAAATACTTTTGTAAAGTAACAGTAGTTAAACGCAATAGAGACAAATTTAAGCTTGAATTTACTGGCATATTGCACACCAACTTAAGTATGTAGTTATTTTTAAAGTAAATATATAAAAGTGTGTGTATATACACACTTATACATATATGTACATATTAGGAAATATGACAGATACACTGGAGTTATAAACCTATTAAATGCATCTTACTTTTAGATAAATAATTATTAATACCTTTTATATTAAGCTAGAAATAATAGATATCATTGGAGAAGATAAGTTTTAGGAGAATGCCAAGCTAAAATAGGAAAGGAAGTAGGTTTTTGTCCAAACATTGGCATATGGAGTTGAATCATGGGGCTAGCAGAATATGGGAGCAGTGAACAAATGACCCCTTAGTTAAGTCGAAATCCTTTAGTGGAATGATGTGACCTGGACAACAGGTTCTTTCTAGAAGAGAGCTTTATCTGATCAAACTGGCAAGATTTTAAAATTTTTTTAAAGTTAAAGATGAGGTCATGTTCAAATAATGACTGCACATTCAAGGGACCTTCATTGAGACACAGGGAAAGAACTAGGTTAAACTCTCAATAACATCAGATAGGGGGATGATCACAAGGGTGCTTATCAGTATGGTATGAGTATTTTATTGCCATTGATTAATAAAGAGAGAGAGAGAGAGAGAGAGAGAGAGAGAGAGAGAGAGAGAGAGAGAGAGAAGGTAGAGTGAGGGAGCAGGACACCTCCACTGAGCCCTCCAAAACTTTGTGGGTAGGTCACAACCTCATAGTGATGCACAGATTAATGAAGATGGGCTAGTTTAGGATATAAGAGATAGCTAGAAATACACTTAAGCTATTGGCCAAACAGTATTGCAAATAACATAGTGTCTGTGTGATTATTTTGAGCCAAGAAACGAACAAGCAGCCTTTCCCAACATGGGGTCGCAGACAAAGCTTTATGAAATGATAAAAGACACAAGGATGGGAAACTGGAAGGGAACAAGCCTTTTGATTGGAAAAACTTCAAGTAAATTTAGTACAAATATATCATACATATTTTAAAAACTCACTGTTGAACTAAACAGATTTGATTATAAAAGAGAGAATATCGGTAAATTAATGACTATATTTAAAGAAAGTTCACAGAATGCAAACCCAGACATCTTTGGATGTAGAAAGTAAAAGAGTGTAGATAAAAATCAGGCCAGAGTTAGTGAGCTTTCCATTTGGCTTATCAGGGTTTCAAAGAGAGGGCAGTAAGTTTAGAAGAGAAGATGGAACCTGAGAAATCCTTAAAGTGATTTAAAAAAAAAAAAACAAAAAACAAAAACACCTTGCAACATATAGGCAATATACTGTAGAACAAACAGTATAATTTTTGTAAAAGTCCAGTTCAAAAAAGAGTTCAATGTGAAGAGCACAAAAGACAAAGAGATGATTTTGTGAGTAGCTGGAGAGGAGCCAAAGCAGCTCTACCTACCAAGCCCTCATCAGATGACCTCAGCATTGGCGTGATGCAGGTTTCTCGCCAACAAACACAGGCAGTACTATGATGCTTGGCCTCAGGACACCAAGGGAGATAGATGAAGAATCTGGAGTTGTGCAGTCAAACTGTCCTTTAGGGATGCATGGAAAATAAAAGTAGTAATAATAACTGGTATGGATAAAGTGGGGGAAGCTTTGCTATTGGCTCATTTACCTAAGAGTTAAAAGCTTGTACCAGAGAAAATGGGAATAATGCTGGAAACAAAAAGCAAAAGAGGAAAGGTGGGCAGAATGGCAGCCAAATGTTATAATGAATGCTTGCTTGTAAAACTTTGCACCACAGTCAAACCTAAGGTTAAAGTGCGGGGAAGTTCTGAGTTTGATGTCCAGGAAAAGGGTGATGGTGCTGGTTTTAGAGCTATCTATCTGTCTGTCTGCTATCTGTCTGTCTATCTATCTATCTATCTATCTATCTATCTATCTATCTATCTATCTATCTATCTATCTATCTACTTAGCTGTCTTTCTTCCTTCCTTCCTTCCTTCCTTCCTTCCTTCCTTCCTTCCTTCCTTCCTTCCTTCCTTCCTTCCTTCCTTTCTTTCTTTCTTTCTTTCTTTCTTTCTTTCTTTCTTACTTCTATCATCTATTTATCTATCTGTAATCTATCTTCTATTTATCTACCGATCTATCTACCGATCTATCTACCGATCTATCTATCTATCTATCTATCTATCTATCTATCTATCTATCTATCATCTATTTTTGTGTTTGTTTTGAAGTACTAGGAATTAACCCAGAGTATCAATCACTAAGTAGACACTCTACCACTTAATAACTTAATTTTTAAATAGATACTCAGCATTATTTATGCCTTACAGCAAATAACCAGCAGCACAATAGAAATGATGTCAATTCCAAATCAGTTTCCATCCATTCCTTGCTTCCCATGAAGTATCATCCATCACAAGTGGGTGCAGCCACTATATTGACTGTGGTGTTTTCATTCAGGTTCAGCACTTAGAAGCTTTTAAGTTTTATTATTTCTGTGTGTTGTGGATTATAAATATTGCTTTTTAAATATTCCAACCAATAAGACTTGGAGAAAGGAGAGGACCAAATTATCTTGTAAATGGTTCTCTGACCTCCGCAAACGACTCACACATAAGTGCATGCACATGGCTACAACATATGGGCACACACATGAGTGAATTCACATGAACACATACATACATTAAGTAAAAATTGATAAACACTAAATAAATAAATAAAATGGAACCTACTTCTTCCTTTCTTTCCTTAATACCCCTTTCAGTTTTTTCATGTTTTATGGTGAGCAATTCTAATAAGCTAAACTTCACACCACAAGATTGTTACTACATGTATTTAAAGAGAAGTAATAATGCCTGTTGCCTTCTTGATTCCCTTTGTCTTCTTTCCCTCCATTTAACTGGACACATTTTAAAAATTGTGAACATGATGAATTCTTTTTAACTCAGAATGAGCTCAATTGGGTTTGGTTTGGTTGTTTTTGTAATTTATTAAGCTAGACGGCATGTGGAATCACTTCCCAGAGTTGGAAACTGCAAGCTCCAGGAATGTCTTTGATAGGATGCATCATCTTTCACTTTAGCTGACCTGTACACTTGGAGAGAGCTAAGGTGAGATCCAGAAGCAGGAGATGCACCTACTGGTTCAGAGAGGGAGAGACAGAAATGATTGCGCTCTGACATAATCAAAGTGTAAAACATTTTTAGCCAGTATTATTTGTCTGATGTTACTTCTACTAAGAGCTTCATCTTCCCAGCCAAACAGCGTTCTTCATTATTCCTGCTTCAGGCCTTTTACATTTCAAATTCTCAGTCTTAACTAAGAATACTTTGCCAGGGAAATTCCTTCTCTTCCTTTCTGTTTATTAAAATCTGTTTTTTTAAAAGGGCTCTTGAAGGCCAAATCCCGGTTCAGTCCAAACTTTTATTTTAACATTCATAGCATTTATAATCTGTTCCACACTGCCTAAACATTTTAGGTCTTTTTCAGTTCTAAAAACAAAAATTAAACTCTCATAGAACACATGACAAATAGGAAAGATACATTTCAAATAATTATAATTCCCTTTTGTGGGTTCTACATTCCCTTATACTATTTAATATGAATGCATGGTGGAAACGCCGTTAGGTTTAGTTTTGATGCTACTTAGCAGCTTCATCAGTCTCCAGGTTTCCCCTCTGTACTCATTGTTATCTCTGTACCCGGTGTGCTGCTCTTTCCTCAATCTGTGCTTTACTGTCTCTTCTCTATAATAACAGTAAGACCTCTGTGATGCCAGTCTTTGTTGAGTAGTTTCCTCCCTTTGGAGAGCTGTTTGCTCAGAGTAGACATTAAGAGTTGGGAGTAAGCGAGGAGAAAATGAGAGCATCTTTGGGCCCAGGTTAGGTTAGGTGCCGATTCCATGTGTGAGAGTGCTGGTATCCTCAGGATCCTTGGCCTCCCTACATCCACTTATTCTTGTTGATTATTTAATGAAGGATGTAAAACTTGTTGAGCAATTGTTCATCTTTCACTCATGTTACCTCTCATGTGTTCATGTTGTTTGCAGAAAGATATGGGAAGGTGTTTGTGTGAATCCAGGGTCCATGATTTAGACTCCTTTCGCGTTTATGCCCCTTAACAGAGCCTCCCCACAAGAGTGTAGCAGATGTGATGTCATTGTCCTCGGTATTTGATTGAAATATTGGAATGTTCCCAGATCTTCCTTGTGTTTCTCAAACCCGTGTCAATTACGAGACATGCATTTGGCAAGGAGCATATTTCTAAACACCCATTTCTCTAAGCAAACAAAGCACATGCCCCTCCCACCAAGAGGGTAGACTTTTTCCATGGCACCCTGACATCTAAAAGTTCTGTAGACATGGATATGAGGGCCTTTTGGTGAAGTTCAGACTAATTCATCCAAGTGCTCACCCAAATAAATCCAACGCATACTGTTTAAACACTGTCACCTTAAGGATTTGCCTAGAGAAAGACCAGAGCAAAGCCCCAGTCTTCTAAAGGCTTGGGGGTTTAGAAAGCCCTGGAGTTCCCTGGGAAATAAATAAAACTAACAATCTGGAAACGTCCTGTTGACAAGAGTCCGCAGCTTCCCTTGTTCGCATCCTTTGTCCCAGCAGTGCAGGCAAATGGGCAGTTCCTAGGTATCTGCTGACTGGCAAAATGAATGAGCTTTCTGTTTAGATTGGAGGGCGGTTCACTATGCTAATCTTTACTGAGTTCCTCTGGTACAAGTACACCCTTTACCATAGCGGGAAATCTTTACTGAGTTCCTCTGGTACAAGTACACCCTTTACCATAGCGGGAAATCTTTACTGAGTTCCTCTGGTATAAGTATACCCTTTACCATAGCAGGAAAAGCATGACGTTGATGTACATTTTGCATTGCAGGGCCCAGAAAGAGTCCGGGGATCTTCAAATTCCCTGGCACAGATTTCCTACCATGCACATGTTCTATTAAATTCTTAGCTATACACCCATCAGATGTAGATAATACCATTCCATCCTGCCACAGGGCCTGCAGAGGATCCCTGTGCTGCTGATTCTCGGTGCCAGTGGAACCTGGTGTGGGCTAGGACAAAGATGGCTCCAGAATGACATTTTTGTGGCAGCTTCCTTTTTAGACTTGATTGTAAGCAGCCTGAACAGTTAGAGTAGAAATTGACAATTGACAGTCTCCTCCCCAAGGCTTCCTCTACTCTCCATGTCTCTCAGGTATTATTATTAAAGGTTATCAGTATGCCTGATACCCTTGAATCTGTGGGCACCACAGACCAGACAGCTGTCTCTCTCAGCATCTGCACGCTGGCTTTCTCTCTGCTGTCAGCCAGCTCCCTCCCAATATGAATGTGCATGCACACACACACACACACATGCACACACACACACACACACACACATGCGCGCGCGCGCACACACACACGTCCTCATGACCATTGATTTCTTGGCTGTTCACTGTTACGGTGATGAGCCATAGCGAGGCCTGGGCTGCAAGGCCTCTCCTTTATTATTCATTCTGTGAAGAACAATCCCCCGTCTGTGTTCCCTTCTCCCCCAGCCCTGACCTGAGCACATGCTGCCCTTCCTTCTCTCCCGCTAGCACCTCGTGTGGAAGGGTCTTCCATGGGTGCGCGTGTTCTGGGCATGCCTTTTCTATGTGCCGTGTTTTCTGCCAAGGGGGTCAGGAGGGCATGTGGAGTGGCCAGATGGCTTACCTCTCCCCTCAGGAAATCCACTGTTTAACTGGGCACCTTCCCAGCTCTAGGCAGAAATGAAATTCCACTGTTTGGGGAAGAGCTGGTTCAAATGCCACTGTCCCTGACTTGACAGCTCCAGATTCCTTTAGGCTACACACTTTTCACTCCACTGTCAGTGGCTGGGGTTTGCTGCCAGAAACAGCACTTTAGGAGTCATTAGGTAGGGGTGGGAAGGGAGGCTTGGGGAAAGAGCAACTGGATTATTTATTACCTCTGCTCAGACACAAGTTTCCGTTATTTTAATCCAACTAAAAGAAAAAAAAAAGCAGTGTCCACGGACGGAAAAGTAGAAGCCGAGCAGAGTTAAAGCCCCGAACACCCCAAAGATGCCTGCCGCCTCCTCCCCAGCAGTCTCCATGTTCCTCTGCCACCGCTCTCTTCTCCCGAACTTTTGAAAAGCCAAGCAGTTTAACTGGCCAGACCCCGGCAACTTATTTGTATGCAGCACAAATTTCAGAATCTGTTCTCAGCCTGTGCCGAGTGAAAAATGGCCTGCATTTTCTTGATAGCCCATGTGGTTGTAAAGAATAAATGGCTAATGAATTACAGATGAACATTGACGCAAATTAATCTTCCCGCTGTCCCTGGGTTATATGGCAGCCATTTAAAAGTTTAATCAATACACTAAAGTTGAAAACATGCAGGCACTGCAGTTGCTTGGATGTAATAAACATCAGAGGGAACCGGGAGGCTTGCACCCACTCCATGTATCATAATGACAGGTATTTATGTTTAATGGACTAAATATTTTTTATTGGAAGGGAGCAAATGTCAGCTTAACTTTGTGAGCCCCACATTCAACTTTCCTTTGAGGTTGGTGAAAGACGGCTGACGTGTCATTGGAAATGAAATGTTAAAGGGGGGAAGAGGCAGCCCAGAGACAAAGCGAGGATCGGGAGCCGCTGGGAGACCACGGTGCCGTGGTAACATGGTGCAGCGATTCATTAAGGCAAACGTAAACCCTGATATTTCTAATGCTGCTGTAAAAGGGTTTACTAGGAACGGCTTTAATGGTTATTAGCGAAAACAAGTGCCCAGATCTGCCAGATATCCTGTTTGGTGTAGGCTTTTGTTTGAAAACTCTTTACCAGGTCATAGTTGCTGGAGATTTATAATTAGTCTCCATTGTTAATGTGAGAAGTGGAGGGAAACAGCATGAGAGCTCTCAGCCCTCGGATTTCATAGATCTTTTCTTCTGAAAGCTGTCCAATGGCTTTAAATAACCATGTGTTCTCTTCTGGAATACTTATATCTTAATTACTTTCCAAGTCTATATTTTGTAGCACTGCTGTGAATCTAGTCAGAAACTGTTGGGGCTGAGGGAGAGGGGACTTGGTCCGTGGCTGTGCCAGCTCTCTCAATAGACGGAAACTCGGCCTGTGATGGTTTCGTCTGGCCACCTAAAAATAAAAAAATAAATAAAAAGGACACATTCATCTTTTGCTATTCCCATCCCCAAATAAGACAGACCACATATGTCACCATTGTAAGGGCAGGAGGACTTGGAAGCATAGTATGCATTTTGTAAAAATAGATGGGAATGTGTTAGACAATAGTCATCTTGTTTTGCTGCTCATCTACAGCCGATCGTCTGAGGTAGGATTCCATGTCCGGGCATTCAGTGGCATCGCTCACCGGAAGTCACCGGAAGTGATGAGATGTGACTGCAGGGTAGAATAATGAGGGTGCGAAGGAAAACTGGCTAACTACATGGCACACTTAACACTTGAAGAATACGGATCTCATGTTTTGTTTTAAATAACAAAAGATTATGTTTTCATGGTTCTTAGAGTCAAAGGAGGTCAGCATTACGTGACATTAAACTAACAAGTTAAGATCGCGGGCTTCCTGCCCCTTCATCTTCCTCTAAGCACAGTGGGGAGAGATTTGGTAGTGCAGCCATGGCTAACCACGCAGTCATGCTTCCAGCTACTCATGTTAGCCCCGCCCCATCTCTGAAGTTGTCTAGATTGCTCTCTGAAGTTCCTTTCACTGTCTTTGGGGTTTGGTTTGTCTGCTTGCTCGGCTTCTGTTTCTGCCATGTGACCCGCAGCAAGAGCGAAAGATATGAGCATGGTTGTTTTCTCTGTCCCTAGGTCCCCAAGACCCAAAGCACAGTTGGTTCTTAAGAAAAGACGGTTATGCAGGTGGAGGGCCATTGCTTCCTATTGACTTTAAAACCCAGCTGTGTTTTGACAATGTCTTCTGATTTCCAGCTGTCCTGATAGGTTGTTTTATTTATCATTTTCTTTGTTGTAGGTCAAGGCCATCAATGTTACTGTCCCTACCCTACTTTACAGGGGCAAAACCAACAAACAAACAGTAAAAATAGTCCAGAGGTTATATGCTCATTATTCATGGTTGTCAGTAGAGCACAGCAATTCAAGCCCTTGAATTTAGTACTTTAATCTCCATTTACAACCATAAGAAACTCACCCCTTTCTGTCCTTCTTCTAGTCACTGATGATAAAAATCTCCCTAAGTGACCCAATATTCTATTCCACCCATAACCAGTTAGCTCCCCAACTGACCAAAGTCCAGAAGGATGAGGGTCATACTTCCCCCACCTAAGTCTGATATTCTAGGCTTCTCATAGAAAATGGCAACCACCTTTCAAAACTTAGCATCGTCAATGTAGTCAAGGACAAGGTCGTGTGGTCCTCAGATACATGTCTTCTCTGATCTGAAGAAGTATAGGGACCAAATGGTGATGAAAGCATGTGGGATATGAAGGTGTGATTTATTCTCATCTCATAAAATAATGGGGGGAGGCAAACCAGAACTCTTCAGGGCCTGAAAGAGCTTCTCAACAGCGGCGCCTAGGAGCATCTTCCGTGCCGTTACGCTTTGCGTATGACTTTCACCTTCCTGTTCTGAAAGTGGTTGCTGCCACTCCACGTGCCATTTCAACAGCCTAGGCAGGAAGATATTTTCTTTGCAAAACACTGTTTAAAAATATTTTTGATGGACAACTTCCTGAAGATGTGTGTCTGTTTATCACAACCCACGGCCATATCAGTGGGAGACTGAAGGAGTGAGTATTTCTGCTTTCTTGATTTTCCAGAAGAGGAGGAGGAGATGAGACATCCCACTCATTATGTCTGCAGCATAAGATGAAGCATGTCTTTGTGTTCCTACAAAAGATATTGTGCAAGATACTTCATGTGTACCAACATTATCTTCGTGATCACCTTATTATAGAACAATATTAATTGCTTCTCACTACAGTAATGGAGCTGTGATTTGGACTACCTTTGGCTGTCTCCACCCTAGCCTTTTGTCTACTTCCTGTTCCCTTAGCTGCCATTCTGATTCCATGGTAAAGGTCAACAGGACAGCACTTCAGTTCACAGTAGACATACTGCTATCTGAAGTCACTGGAAACACCGAGTCTGCCTCTTTCACTTAAGTATGTGACTTAACATGTTTAATGTGCCATTTAGCATTTCTTAGTCAACAATAGCAGCATCTCTGCAAAGTCACTAGAATGTGGGCTCAGGGATCACACTTCCCAAGTGCAATGTTGGCTCTTCCAGGCCTGGTCTGCCTTATCTAGCCCCATGCCTCACTAGGTACGATGACATTAATGGTTCCTAGAGCATGTGTGTGTGCATAGTGGAGTAAGGACAGTATCTGGTCCTCAGTTGACATTGGCAATTACTGTCACCACTGCTGTTAAATTCACTATGTTCCACTCTGTGTACAAGAGCAGTGTGAACTTCAGGGTATCAGGTCCACATTGCTTTCCTTCTTGGCATTCCTTCACAATACCCAGCAAGGTCCCACTCCACTTTGGAGGCATCAAGTAAAACCCACCCCATTCTAGACGCACACTCATGAGCTTTGTAACAGTGACTATGGTCCCAGCCTTTGCTTCTGGTGGGGGCCAGCACCATCTGCCTGCACATCTCAGGGCTGGGCCAATGGCTGAAAGAAAGGGCATTTGGTTTTGTTGACATGTATGATACACAGAAATGATTCAGGTGAGCTATAATTATTTTAATCATTTGTGAGCCACCAGAATTCAAAAGCTGCAGTTCCACAGCACATAAAGACACTGTAGTGTTTAGAAAAGCCATCATTTTCAGGCCAGCTCAGGTATGAGAATATTAAGAATAACCACATTCAACTGGTGAAGCCATATGGAGCATATCCTGTGATCCAGTTCAAATATATGCAAGGACGCAGATATACAAAGCACAGAAGGAATCCAGATGGTGAAGATCATGGGTGATGCTGACCCCACATAATAACCAAACACAAACACTATTAAGCTATCAGAAACAATCCCATCCAAAAGCTAGTTGGGTCTACAGCCATGATTTATAAGTTTGTTTTTAAATTTTAAAGTGTTATTTTTTAATCACCTGCAAATAAATAATTAAAGTCATTGTTTTTAAAGAGAAATTTGTTCCTATGCATTGAGACTAGAGAACATTTAATTGACTGAGTTCAAAAGGCTACCTTAGGAGTCTGTCCTAAGGGGGGAAACTGGGAGTAGATAACCAAGTGTCTTCATTTGCTAAAATGTTCACTATAGCAGTCATTATGCAACGCGTTAGAAACGGTAATGAAATCATGACAAATATGTAGAGCACAATGTTACAGAGCATTCAACAATGATTAAAATAGTTTTAGAAAACATTTAAGCAATAAATTAAGGATTATAGAAAGTTACATATGTTTCATGGGTAGAAACAAAAGACTAGAGAGCAGAACATTAGAATCTTGAGGCTAAATTTGGACAGTATAGTAGGCTTATATATGATTTTAATTTATTATTTCATAACAGTTATTTGCTTATATTTATTTACATATTTGTTTTTCATTTGTGTCCATGTACAAGCATCCATGCATTCTATGTCACAGCAAGCGTGAGGCATTCAGAGGACATTTCTCTCGGATTCTCTTCTTCTCCCATGTGGGTTCCAGGGATCAAATTCAGGTCACTGGGCTTGGTGGCAAGTAACTTTACCTACTGAGCCATCTTGCCACCATTTTCTTTATATTTCATTCTTCTGAAAAGAAACATGTGCATGTAATAAGATAAAAAAGAAACCACAAAACAACAGTATGGTCTTTATTAAAATAGTTACAGTACCATTGTTCTTGAGTTCTCAGTAGTCCTCATTGTCCGCTATGTTCAGCAAGTCCAGTTTTATCCCATGCTTTTTCAGACCCATGCCAGCTAGCCTTGGTGAGTTCCCGATAGAACATCCCCATTGTCTCAGTGTGTGGGTGCACCCCTCACGGTCCTGAGTTTCTTGCTCGTGCCCTCTCTCCTTCTGCTCCTGATTTGGACCTTGAGATTTCAGTCCGGTGCTCCAATGTGGGTCTCTGTCTCTGTCTCCTTTCATCGCCTGATGAAGTTTAATATTCAGGAGGGTGCCTATATGTTTTTCTTTAGGTTCACCTTCTAATGGGTTTTTGATCCTATTGCACGTACTGGCTTTGTGGGAGCCTAGGCAGTTAGGATGCTCACCTTACTAGACCGGAATGGAGGTGGGTGGTCCTTGGACTTCCCACAGGGCAGGGAACCCTGATTGCTCTTCGGGCTGATGATGGAGGGGGACTTGATTGGGGGAGGGGGAGGGAAATGGGAGGGGGGTGGCGAGGAGGAGGCAGAAATCTTTAATAAATAAATAAATTAATTAAAAAAATAAAATAGTTACAGTAGAAAGAATAATGAGAGAATTTGCACTGGCTAGGAATTTTCAACTATAATTAATGGCCCAAATAACCAGGATGACTCCAAATAACATGAATTGAAGATGAGGGCAGTTCGAGGATGGTTTGAAAGTACTGAAAGCCAGGCCTCTGGTTTTTTAAAATGGGATTTTAAAAATTCGTATTTATTTTCTGTGTATGTGTGTGCCTGAGTATACGTATTTATGTGCACCATATTCATGCAGGATCCTGTGGAAGTCAGAAGAGGGCCTCAGATTCCCTCAGAATGGAGTTGTTGGCAGTTGTGAGCCACCATGAGGGTACTGGGAATCTAATCCAGGTCCTCTACAAGATGAATGAGCACTGTTGGCTGCTGAGGCATCTCGCCAACCCAATACCACTCTAAGTTTTGCTCTCACTTCAACAGATTGCTCTCATCTTCAAGTTTGCTCTGGGCTTGCCATGTGTCTACAGCTGTATTGCGGTCTTTCTTCCCTCATTCTGAGTAGGAGGCAGCGGCAGACTCCAAGGTTCTATCCCTGAGCTCAGCAGCGTAGGAGCACTATGTTGGAATAAGAGCAGTGCAGGTACTAGGTTGGGTTCTCCATTGAGATTTTAATTCTGAATCTGACTCTCTGTAGTAGGTTGCTGTAACAAAAGTTGCTGTATCCATGGCACCAAAGGAGTCCCTAGGACTTTCTTAATCTAACACCACATACTCTCTTGTACTTGGTGTCTCTTGAGTACCATTTGCTGTACGACACCTCTGCTATCTTTCCATCTCAGATGGAAGCAGAACATTCATTTCTGAGGCCACTTCTTCCACAGTAGCATAGAGATTTCAGAGTGAAGAGATTTAAAGACTAGCTTGGCTTTGTTGTTTTCGATTTTCACTATTTTCCAAAAACAAAGTCATTAAAGTTTGAGCCTAAGGGCTGACCTGCCAAGCGACTGTGAAGTTACTTTCTACAAAATGAAGAACACATCCGAGGCCACTAATAGCAGAGAGGCCATGGGACGGCTCGTGTTTGGATGTAGATGGACACGGATGTCTCACATAAGTCTCCCAGGAAACTCCTTTCCCTTGCCTTCAGGAAGACTTGCAGAACAACTACATTGTGGAAATACTCTTGGATCTTTTTGTTAATCTTTTTGAGAACTTCATACATGAGCCCTGCATCTCCATAACTCCTTCCTCCCCTAACTCCTGTGCTCCCCTTACAAACTCATGACCTTTCGTTTAACTATTATTGTTACATGTGTGTTAGCATTACTTATGTGCACACATGGCCAAGGCTGACTACTTGCGACTGAACAATCTATAAGAAAGATCATCCATGAAGAAAATGGATTATCAGTCTCTCAGAAGCTGTTAGTTACCTGTAGTTCTTCATCTATGGGTTGGACTTGTGAATTTCCCCCATCCACAGTGGCATGGCTACTGGCAGCATCATGCCTGCTTGCTCAGGCAGCTGTGTTGTTGATATTTCATGGGCACATCTTCCCTTTACTTCTAGGGTATATTTGGCACCTTTTCATCCTGTTCTTTCTCACAGTGGATCAGAATAGGGGTTGCAATGGCTCTGTGCACCATAGGCTACAGGAAGAGGGCATAAAAGCTTTGCACAGGGATTTTCACAAACTGTACAGTCAACTGATTGATTCTGTGGTCCCCAGGGAGAATGGAAACACTACTCCCAAGGCTTCCTGGATTTGCATTTTGTTTCGATCTTCCCGTTTTATAGGCAATCTTTCAAAGAAAGAAAGGGCAAAATAACATGAGCTGCCTCCTATGATGTTTGAAAGGATCCAGTCATGAGATGAGCTGTGTTAGCTGCTTCCCACTACTTCCACATAGGAAGCTCTATAAAGTGAGCCGTGAAGATGGTGGGTGATGAAGACGACATGACTAAATGTTGCTGTAGGAAAGGTCTCACTGGGACATTGTCTTTGAAGCTAGAAAGTGTGTTGAACATTTCATCACAACATGAAGCACAGCCCTCTTAAAAAGGCAGGAGTCACGGGAATGTTGCACTTTGCAGCCATCTACCAGCCATAGATCCCCAAAATGGCTTTCCGTATAAAGAAAATAACACAGAATTGGGACTGAGAGTAACTGAAAATCAACCACAGGTTTTCCATGTAATATTTTGTCTCCTTAAATACATGGCTGCTTTCTTGATTGAGTGCTGGGGGTAATGCAAGCTACCTATCAGGCCTGGAGATTAAACAAGGTGGTGTTTTATAGAGTCCTGTACACAGAATTATCAAATAAGTAGCTAGGACTATGGAGGGCTGCATCAGCCAACAGAGCTATGTTTGGGGGTCTTGATCTTTGGGAGTGTTCTACCTTGGTCTCCAGGCACAAGCCCGACGCAGAAGAGAACACTACAAAAAGAACCCTTAGAATAAAGAAATTCCTGTTTTAATGGGAGCGTTCGGATGGTCTATGAATTTATTTTGCCCTTTATCATTAGAGAGCTACGTAACCACCCCATTAGTCACGACGGTGTGGTCCTGTTCAGTGTCCTCAGCTCATCAGGGCCTTGGAGACATTCCAAGAGTTCTTTGCCTCTGAGAGTCCACCATGACTGCTGAAGTTCTCAGGGACTGAAATTCCGTGCCTAAGACTGAATGACAAGATTTCTGTCTTTGATTCTGTAACACATGAGACTGAAAAATTCACCTGGGAATCTGGGATCTGTAAACCGAATGGCAGAAGTTAAAAATGACTTTCTGGGCGGTGGTGGTGCACGCCTTTAATCCCAGCACTCGGGAGGCAGAGGCTGGTGGATCTCTGGGAGTTCAAGGCCAACCTGGTCTACAAGAGCTAGTTCCGGGACGGGCACCAAAAAACTACAGAGAAACCCTGTCTCGAAAAACCAAAAAAAAAAAGGCTTTCCCATCTAGTCCTTGATGGAGAGAAAGCCCACCATTTTTCACTAGCTGGGATGTTTGTTATGGGTGTGGTGGAGAAGACTTTCGTCAACTCAAGGATCTGAGGTTGGTTGGTTGGTTTCTGTCTTGTGAAACAGAGAGCTTTGTCTTCAGTGAGCAAATGCTGAATGTTGTTGTCATTGCATTTCCTTATTCTGTTAGGTTATATTCATGTTTGAATACTAAACCAACATTGCTTCTCTCAGATAAACTTTATGTGGCCCTACTGTACTGTATTCTTAAATATTGCCATGTCCTCTATATTACTAATCTGTTACAGATGTTTGTGTATAGGCCGGTGGAGTAAGCTATTCCATGGTTTTTAGTGTTATATTCCTCCAGTTTTGGTGTCAGTATAGTAGCTGAGCTCATAAAATAACTGGATGAATGATTCTATGTCTTCAATCCTTCAAAAAACTTTTCTAGATTTCAAATTATTTTTTTGTTAAGTCTCTGGTTGAACTTTTTCTATGGTCTGGTAGCATCTTTTTAGGCTGCTATTAAGATATGAGTTCAGTTTCTTAAAAGGTAATGAGTTATTTATTTCTTCTTAGTGTCTTGGCTTCTATTTTAAAATGCAAAATCCAGCTCCTTTGGACCCCCATTTTAACAGCTGTGGCCAGTGGATAACAACTGGAGTTTTTACAACTTGATGACAAATTTCGCCTCTGGCCTCATAGGCCTTCTGTTAGGTAACAGAGTCTTGTGTGCTGGAGCAGGCCTTTTTTTCTTTACCCCAGCAGATGTTTTAACCACATTCTGAATTCTAGGACCAGTGATAGGGACTGTGTGAGCAAGAAAGTATCCATGGGTGCAAGAAAAATCTATGTAAATGAGAGTGATGATGAAATGCTTGGCTGGCCGCAGTGGGGCCTGTGTGAGGATATATGATAGATAGAACTGGGGGGACAGACTAGGAGGGACATGATGCCCAGGAGAACCTGGGGTGCATTTAAGGTGAATGGGATTAAAAGATAAGAGGGTTGCATGTGACATAGGGCACCTGTCACCAGACACCAGAGTTACCAGACAGAGATACGCGAGAGACCAAGCCCCCCCACCTTCTAGTGGGCTGAAAAGGCCTACTTCAGGAGTGCATTGTTTTCATTGAGGGACCAGCCATCTGAAGAGGGAAGTTAAATGCTTCACTTGCTTCAGATGCCACAGTCCTTCTATTTCTGTTTCTCAATGGTGATTGGCACATCTGGTATAATCTTATTGCAGAGTGGACTTGGGTTGATTGCAGTTTGGATGGTTCTCCAGTATTTAGACTTTTTTTCATTTAAACTACAATTTTCATAGTTGTAACAATAAATGAGCATCTTCTCCAAAAAAGAGGTGGTCCTTGAAATGGCTGTGAATACTCCATCCATAGGCCAGAGAAAGTCACATTGATGGAAAGGATGGGCAGGGAATGGAGAGGGAGGAGACAATGTGGGAATCAGAACACTGGGTGGCAGTGACCATGAGGATGCTGTAGAATAGATCTATTAAAGTTCACTGATTGTAACCACTATCAATTTTCCTTTGAGTGTGATTTCTGTATCAGGCTGCCTTAATCTTCTCAAAACAAAGTGAACAGGCTTCCCTGGCCTGGTGCAATCTTGTGAGAAACAATTGTCTTTGTAACAATTTATAAACAGCCCTACCTCGCCTGGAATGAATCTAAAACATTGGATTCTCAACCTGTGGGTCACGACTCCATTGGGGGGGTCACACATCAGTTATTTACATCACGATTGATAACAGTAACAAAATTACACTTACAAAGTAGCATCAAGAAAATTGTATGGTTGGGGTCCCCACAACATGAGGAACTGTATTAAAGGGTCTCAGTTTTAGGAAGGTTGAGAACCACTGCTCTGGAGCTTGGTGGTCTCAAAGCTGTGTCTGTGCTTGCTCTGCAGAGGACGTGGCTGCTACTTTTGTCGCTGTGCTGGCTTTAGAACATCTGTTTTCATCCACCAGCTTTGCAGATTCATTGCTTTAATTAATTAATGGAAGAGCTTTGGAAGTTAGGGCCTCTGTCCTCAATTTTCATTTAAAGGTACCTAGCCAGTTCTGTTTTAAAAATAGATGCTATTTAATTGATTGGCTTACTACTCTCTGATCTTCAGGTAGAGCTTAAAAGGCTCTGTGACAGTATCAGTGATTTAAGTATTCATGAGTGTTTAGGTAAAGCCCGGCAGCTTAGAATTACTCAAGTGTCGCTGTCATCAAGATTTTTAGTGTCGAGAATATGCTCGTTAAATGGATATGGTCAATTAAAAGGAACAAAGTATAATTTGGGGTTTCAAAAGTATCAGTCTGAGCCTAGAAAAATGATTTAGCAGTCAAGAGTGCTTGCAACTCTTCTAAAGGACCAGAGTGCAGTTCCCACCAATCAGGTTGAACAGCTCACAACAGACTTCCAACTCCAACTGCAGGGGACAGGACACTGTCTTCTGACCTCCAAGGACACCTTCACTCAGTACAGAAATTCACACACACAATGAGTTTTTTTTTATTAATTAATTTAATTATTAAAGATTTCTGCCTCTTCCCCACCACCACCTCCCATTCCCCCCCTCCCCCAATCAAGTCTTCCTCCCTCCTCAGCCCAAAGAGCAAGCAGGTTTCTCTGCCCTGTGGGAGGTCCAAGGACCACCCACCTCCATCCAGGTCTATTAAGGTGAGCATCCAAACTACCTGGGCTCCCACAAAGCCATTACGTGCAATAGGATCAAGAACCCATTGCCATTGTTCTTCAGTTCTCAGTAGTCCTCATTGTCCATTATGTTCAGCGAGACCGGTTTTGTCCCATGCTTTTTCAGTCCCCGGCCAGCTGGCCTTGGTGAGTTCTTGATAGAACATCCCCATTGCCTCAGTGTGTGGGTGCACCCCTCGCAGTCCTGAGTTCCTTGCTCGTGCTCTCTCTCCTTCTGCTCCTCCTTTAAAAAACAATGACTTCTTGAATTTTGCATACAAATGGATGGAAATAGAAAACACTATCCTGAGTGAGTTAAGCCAGACCCAAAAAGAGGAACATGGGATGTACTCACTCATATTTGGTTTCTAGCCATAATTAAAGGACATTGAGCCTATAATTCGTGATTCTAGAGAAGCTAAATAAGAAGGTGAACCCAAAGAAAAACATATAAGCATCCTCCTGAATATTAACCTTCATCAGGCGATGAAAGAAGACAGAGACAGAGACCAACATTGGAGCACTGGACTGAAGTCTCACGATCCACAATGAGTTTTTTTAAATGTCAACTCTTCTTCATTGTTCGCTGTGTGCTGGAATCTGTGAGTGAGCCTTGACAGACTGTGGTGGACACGTGATACTCACTGTCACCCTCACAAAGCCTGAGTTCTGAGGATGCTCAACCAGTCATAGTACAACCTCTGAATTTAGAATAATGCATTCCTACCCGGCTCTGTGAGTTTTTGCTATAGAGGTCAAAACTTCATTAGTAGTGTTGATGCAGATAGATGACCACGACAGATAATTAGTAAATATTAATTTTCATAAATTGCCTTTGATATCCTTATATTTTCCCAGATTAAGGCAAGATGGGAAGGGAAAGGCACTTTAGTCATTGTGGCGAAGAAAGCTTCTGCTCACTAAAATTCATTTTCCTTCCTCTTTTTAGGGCTATTGACTCAGGCTTCATAGCCTCCTACCAGGAGGAATCTGTTCCAGTCTAAGAAATGTCAGTGGAAGGGAGGGCTGGGAGTGGATTGGTGAACCAGGATTTTGAGACTTATCTTCCACATTCTTTCTCTTTCCGCTGCTTGATGTCATAAGAGGACTGGGTAAGAGTTGGCAGAACCACAGAAATCACACGCACGTAGGAGGCTGCCTGATAGGGTCTTGGGAATGAGGGAAATGGGACTCTTCTGGTAGACATCAAGTAGTAGGGCCGATCTGCCACAAGAGCCTCGGTCATTCTTATTCATAGAAGACAGCACCAAAACTGCTTCTGAAAAATATCGTAAACTTTCAGGGTATATGCCCAGATATGCCATCATTTTTCAAGGATAACACATAATCAGGAGCTAGAGTCCTCTAAATTAGTATGAGGGCTGAGAAAGAAGAGCTGTTACCCTTACTTCAGGCACGGTGGCATGTAAGTCTTGTGGCCTGCCAATATTCATAAGCCTAGGCTACAAAGCAGTTACACTAGCACTGAGGTTTCCCGGCTGTTTCTTAGTCATTATGCCATCTTGCCACCTTCATTATATTCACATCTGAATTTGTAACAGCTACTTGTCCATGGCAATGTTAGTGCTTGCACATTGCGTGTCTTCTGTGATTGCGTTATTATGTCCTGGAGGTGAACCCTAACCATGGTACCATCCCTGTCCTGTTTAAAGGCCGAGAAGGGCCTCAGCAATTACATGAATGGTGCAAGAAGGCCTGACCCAAGGACTGGAATGCACCTGCTCTAGTCGGGTGTTTCATTGTCTACATTAAATGGGAGCTTACCTTTGAGGAAAGGGGGAGAAAGAAGGGGCAAGCCATGAGAGAGAAGAGAGAGGGAGGGAGAGAACACATGCAAGGGCAGTAAGAGACAGTGTTGGCATAAGGAAGGGGTGATAGTTTTCCATCTCAATACTATTTAAACAACTAATTGCTGTGCACAAAAAAATGCATTAGCCTGAAAGGATCTCAATTGTTGTTAGATTAAGACCCTTACAAGGGCCATGTAAACGAAACAGGAGAGAAGGCAAAGACATTTTACACAAAGTTAGCAACTGTTCCTGGGGTCCTCAAGTGATGAGCATCATGAGTCAGGACTATCATTACAAGCTCTTTCTGTACAAAACTGAACTAGGGGAAATTTGAAAGGATAATTCATGGAACTTCCAGACACTCGTTCCCTGAATCTACTCTTGGTATCTTGGCTCACTTGCTGTTGCCGTGAGTCTACATGTGTGCACACATACATCTTGATGAGACACTTACAAAATTGCAGAGACAGTGACACTTCTTTCTTAAACACCTCAGTCAGCATCTCCTATGAATGAGAATGTTTCTGTGAAATCTTATTAGTAACCCTCTGAAAATTAGTACAGCCTCAAAATCTTCCCTAATTATACAGCCCACACGCCAGCTTTCTTACTCTTTTCCATGTGTCCCTTGTCATCTGGTATCTGGTCAAGGTTTACATACTTCAATGTATCAAGTCATCTTACATCCATGGTAGTGGCTCCTGAGGTGCTACCCTGGGAGCTGCTGTCACTGGGATCACCAGAAAGCTTTGTCAATGATGACAACACTGCCATTAGGCTCCACACCCACTAAAGGGGGAACTCCAGAGCAGACCCAGCAGTCTGTGTTCTGAAGATGCCCAAGGTGATTCTGTGCAACTCAAGAGCGACTGAATTGAAAGACACTTCCAACCTTCTTTCTGTGACATTCAACATCTACGTGTGTGTGTATGCATCTGTGTGGATACACATGTGGACGCAGGTGCACAGGCATGTAGAGGTCAGAGGACAACCTCAGGTAGTACTCCTACCTTCTTCTTTTTCTGTGCTTGTGCCCATAAACGTGTGTGTAAAGGCCAGAGGGCAGCGATGGGAATCCTATTGTCTTTCTGTCCATCTTATTCTTTGAGACCAGCACATTCAGGGAGCTACTTGTCCCTGCCTCCCTCCCCAGTCCTGTGGTTATATATGTGGGATTACAAATGTATATCATACCTGGCTTTTTATGTGGGTGCTGTGGATCTAAAGTCAAGTTCTCTGCTTACATGATGAACACTTTACCATTAAACCTTCTCAGCCCCCTTACTAGGCCCATCACTTTGTCAAGAGGACTAGAGTAGTTGGCCAGTGATTTTCCATGAATCTACTTCTTTCTGCCTCCTGTCTTACTACAGCTGGGATTTCAGGCATGTGCCACCACATCTGTCTTTTTATATGGTTCTGTGATTATAAACTGAAGGTCTTATGCTTGCAAAATGTGTTTTCATGACTAATTCATTGTATCTGACTTTTTAGATCTTTCTTTTTTATTCTTGCTTTTCTAAGTATGGGTAAGTTTGGTTGTGTAATGAACAACACTGAACAATTTTTTTCTTATTGTTTCCTTGTGGAAACAGTTTTAATGTCTTGGTAAACACAGTGAAGCTGGATGCATTTTATAGTATCATGCTCACAGGCTCATGATAGTCTGTCATATCTTTACTAGCCTGGAGCCTTTGGTTAATTGCCTGACCAACATATGGACCTCGCTCAAAATGTATATGTCCCCCATTATCATGAGTAATTAACTTGGTGGCAACCTGTTTGTGTGACAGGTTCTCTTTCTTGGTGAAACTTCACCTAGTGACGGTAACCACCTGCTACTGGCTTCCTCCTTCCTTCTGTATCACCGGTTCCTTCAGATCGTTCTCCCACTTCCTTGCATTTATTTGTATGTTTTTTTTTTGTTTGTTTGTTTTTTGTTTTTTCGAGACAGGGTTTCTCTGTGGTTTTGGAGCCTGTCCTGGAACTAGCTCTGTAGACCAGGCTGGTCTCGAACTCACAGAGATCCGCCTGCCTCTGCCTCCCAAGTGCTGGGATTAAAGGCGTGCGCCACCACCGCCCGGCCCATTTATTTGTATGTTGTAGAAGTATTGCTTTATACACTGCACCTAATAAACAACCATTCTTCCTGTTGCTACTTGAATTGATGCTGCATTTGGTCCTAGAATGCATCCTTACCTTTTTGTGTCCTTTTCATGATCTCTGCCATGACAAAGTGCCCCTGGCTGTTCCTTCAAGGAGCTCTTGCTATTTGTGGCATGCTGGGATTTCTGCACACATTCACACACATCTATTTCCAAATCATGGTTTCTTACAGACCCCACCTGCATTGCTTTTCCTCTCCAGCTATTCCAGTTTTCAGGGGTAGCTTTTGACCTAAGTGACTTCAAGCCACAAAAATAAATGATCTCACTGTTCTCATCGGACGTCAGCTACAAGTTTCAACTGCACTAAAATCAGAGTGCATTTTTTTTTCCTGAAGGACCAACAGAAAATCTTTGTTTTTGCCTTTCCCATCTTCTAGGAGCTAGCTTTTTGTCAGCCTCTAGAAGCCACAAACATTCCATGATTCTTGGTCCCTTCCTCCATTTTCAAAACCAGGGGTTTTGCATCTCTAAATGTAGCTCTTGCTGTGACCACAGCCTTAAATATTTTCCTCCTTTAAGAAGCCATATGATTAGATGGAGCCTGATCAGAGAATCGAGGATACTGGTTCCATCTGAGAATCTGTACCCTACATCTAACTCCATTGCCTCCTTCCCCATATCAGGTGACATATTTCCGGGATCTAAGGACTTTACTATTGAAGTCTTGGAAGACACTATTCTGTTTCCCGCATTCTCCCTCATTCTTGACTTCTTGTCTCATCATAAACTCTGACTTCCAAGAATCTTGGTAAACTTAGTGCTCTGCCACCCTTTGATATGCCTACAAATACTTTGAGCACCCTGTGATATACCTACAAATACAATGAGCACCCTGTGATATACCTACAAATACTTTGAGCACCTGTGATATGCCTACAAATACAATGAGCACCCTGTGATATGCCTACAAATACCACTAGCACCCTGTGATATGCCTACAAATACTTTGAGCACCCTGTGATATGCCTATAGATACCATGAGCACCCTATGACATGCCTACAATACCATGAGCACCCTGTGATATGCCTACAAATACTTTGAGCACCCTGTGATATGCCTACAAATACCATGAGCACCCTGTGATATGCCTACAAATACCATGAGCACCCTGTGATATGCCTACAAATACCATGAGCATGATCACACTTGTGATCCCAAGAAGCAATCTACTAAAGACTTCTAGATTTCTCTACAGTTTTTTTTTTTTTTTTTTTTTTTTAGCTTTGAGAATATGCTGTCATTTGGGGTTGTAGCTAAACGACACATGTCCAAAATTAGCTTCTTTGTATGTTTATGTCACTAATTTAACATGCAGTTAGGTTACTTATATTCAGACCAGAATGGGGATTTACTTTTTCCAATATTTGCATTTACTCCTGGGTATGTAAGATGTATATACAAAAAGAGACCTTTTAGAATGTTGGTTCTACCTCGACCCTCCTCATTATTTCTGTACACCCACTATGTACTCTTATGGTCTATAGCTTGCTGTAATGTTTCTTTTGTAAAACGTGCAGGTGAATGTGTAATGTGTCTGTCTTATGATTACTTCATACAACAGAGTATCTGAGTGAATGATCTTTCTTTGCTCCTTGCATTTTTACTGGGTAGCATAGGAAGCTAGATAGACAGGCCAACATTTATACACATACTTACACATGTAAGTATAAACAAATTCTACGAAAAAAAAAGGTGGTCCTGAGCTGTTGGACCACCACTCTACATCAGGTAACCATGGAGATCTTAAGGGGGGGTAATTACCAAATATTAATGTTCTTTCCATATTATTTAGTTTATTATAAGAAATCCTTATTATATTTGTGACTATACCCAATCAGAAAGAAAATATATTCTAAGGAAATGCCTTTTTGGTATGTCCTCTGCCCACCCCGTCACCCTCCCAAGACACAGCTAACTAACTCTGTTCCTGTGTTTGCAAGACATTTGGTACATAGACATACTCTTACCATTTTTTTTTAATCCCAGCTGATTTTATTCAACAAACCATCTCCCTTTCTGGCCTTTCGCTGCTTCAAATTCAGAGTCTGGTCCTCCTTTTCTTATCGCTGACCTTTCTAATCACCTGGTATTCCTCACTTTTAATCACTCCCAAATGAGGGAATTACTCAGTTGGTCTATTTTACAAAGAATGTTTAGTTTTTAACAAGAAAAAGGTATGCTGGCATGTACCCAGGAACTCGCTGCTCCTTGAGAAAACTGAGGTAGGTCAGGATGGGGAAAGAAGCAGAGGTGTTTTGATTCGGAAGTCAAAACTCCAAGGAAGGCAAGAAGCCATGTGAGGACCAAGGATGTTATGTATTCTAGATGAAAGGCTAATCACAAAGAGAAAGGAAGGGTTCAGAGAGCAAAAGGTTATCTAAACCTGGTCAACCTTGTAAGGCAATCCAGCATAGAACACCTGCAAGGCTGATGCACAATGCAAAGAATAGCCCTCTAGAATGTTCTCCTGGCCCAGTAAAACCAGACCTCAAGAGATGGACACATTTTATGTATCTTCAGTCTCTGAAGCTGTCGTTTGGCTCCACTTCTCTTGCCTGGGTGGCATGATCAGCTTGTGCTCCCAGGGAAACCCTTCAAGATCCAGCAGGTGTTACCCCTGTGTGGGGTAGGCGGAGCTTCAGCTTGGACAGTACTTTCCAGGCAGGTCACTGTCACAGTTACAGTGTGTCCTGCTGCTTCCTGGCCTCCTCCAGTCTAGCCGGCTGTATGAGTAGGTGCACAATTTGATATCAGAGCACTGTTCAAATTTAAAATCAATAAAGAGGAAAAGTAAGCCAGCGAGTGGCATGGGATGATTAAGTGCTGTCTGAAGGAAGAGGCTTATCCTCTGCTACATTTCTGGTGAAATCCTGAGAAATGCAGAGAGGATGGAGAGAGTTGGGCAAAAACATTAAAATTTATGTCAGACACCAAACGCAGTAGAGCAGCTGCAACTCTGACAGGTAATCAAGAACTGGGGGATTTCAGTTCTGATTTAGCAAAATAAGGTCAAGATGTTCATACACACAGCACACAGAACAGTTTACAAGAGGACATACAGAGCACATGCTCAGAACCGCTCGTGCCAAGAAGTTACTCTACAGTGTTATTGTAAATATACAACTCTTCACTACCAACTTGCGCAATACTTTTATTTTGATGAAAAGCTAGCTGTATAATGGAAAATCTTGTCATCAGAAAACTTGGTAGTAAAAAAAAATCATTCTATTACTGGTTATTTTTGGTGGTTAAGAGAATTATTTGAAAACAAAGAAACCTTTCACAAAGCCTCCAAAATACAAAAGATTTAATAACATTTACGTCTGTGTATCAGCCATGTCGGTAATGCAAGTCATGAATAACACATAAACCAGAGCAGAGAAAGCATAGAAGTGCTCACACGTCATTTAAAATCCACCCCACCCCATCGTCAGAGGAATCAGATACACAGCAGGAAGCGTTCCAGTTCATACGCACACAACACAGTCATTGGAAAAGAAAACATATTAATTATCTTCCTTCAGATTCAGAGATAGAGAGTAAGATTCCCTAAACTGGTCCAACTTCTCAGTTGAAAATCTATCCCCAAAGTCCCTCTTAAGCCTCCTCTGGATTTTGGAGAAATTACAGAATGGCCGCTTGTGTCCATTTGTCTTGTGTCACTGTTCAATTAAGTCTGCACTTGGGGCTCCGTCTCGCCTCCATGCTGTGCTGGAAATGGAAGAAAGTTGGCTTGTGGAGATGGATCCTGGTTACAAGTAACTTTGAAAAGAGGAAGTAAAGAAATAGAAGACTTCACTGCTGAGGAATACCTAACTCCATGTGGCGTCAGTGTGCGAGTCCACGCTGCAATGAGGTTCCTTGATCGGGTCACTTGGCATCTGTGGCTTTCCAGAAATCTTGGATTTCAAAATGCTGTAGATCTTTAGATTCTGTCAGCTGTGGGCTGTCTCTGGACCAGCCTCTGGTCCATGATGGAGAAAGATGAGCTGAGACGGAGATGATCTGGGACACTTGGGTCTTTGCTATTTGTTATTCTTCAAACTGAAGCTTGCTGTTTGTTCCTAGGAGCAGGGAGAACACTCAAGTAAGTCTTCTCCTTAGGTTAGTCCTTTGTGTTCACTGGCTCTCTGTGCAACTTCCCTTTCCTCTCCTGCTCACTGAATTTCTTCTATTGCAGGGCCTTCCTCTATGGCTGCCCCAGCTTGTAGAAGAAATTTCCTTAAGTATCTCATTTCAATATGTTTCAGGTATTTCACTGTGGCAGAAGGTTAATAGTCCTCTCTCTGTGTGTACTTTAAACGCTTGCTTCCTAGATAGTGTTTCAGGGCAAGTGGAGTGTAATTGCTAAATAATATAGTCATTCTGGTTTTAAATGAGAAATCCTGCCATTGTTCCTGATGTGTGTATGTGGCTCTGTGTGAGTGTGTGTGTGTGTGTGTACATGGACAGTCCTGAGAGAGGGAAGGCACAGCCATCCTGAGGGAGTTTGCACATTTACGCATTTAGGTTTTAAATGTTGTGCTGCATCCTGGGCCTTTTAGGCACTTGGGATTATGTATAATAGATGACCTGCATTTACAGGGATGTGCGCTATACAGATGTAAATGTTATTATAGCTTTTATATTTTATGTTCTTGTTGAAAGATCATTTTGTCTTTGAGTAATACTACCATTCAGTTCTTTTTTGCTTGGGGGAGGGGGCTATCTTTAAAAGAGAATATGAAATGGATATTGCACATCATATATTTCTTAAAAGTAATTTGGAATTTTAGGGTCTGGGATTGGGGCTGACTGATACACTGCTGTGGTGAGATATGACCCCTGGAAAATAACAGCAGCGCACATGCCTGCATCTGTCCAACCCCATAATTCACTTTCACATTGGATTATGGATGTCTGCGTTCACTGAGTCTATCTTCCCTTTAGGTATTATTTCAGCCCTTTGAGATAATAAGGAAAGTTTAATTGCGTTGTTAATTGATTTTTTGCACAACATTATTACCTTGATTGATTGCAGAGTTGATGAAAATGTTAGACACAGGCAGCGTGGAGTCTCAGCCGGGCAAGGAGTGGGAGCCTTGTGGAGAATAGATAACCTTGATGTTAAGAGCTATATCCTTCAGATATGTCTTCCCTTGACATATTGATGGCCCTCGAAAAGGGAAAAGCTGATTGTATGCAGAATGCAATCATTAAACCCACTTCAGCTCACTGTTGATTAATTTGTTTTTTCCTGAAGGATCTAGTTATAGGGAAGGCCTCACTTGTACCAACCACAGCCATTCCCTAGGCCCCAGATGGTTTAACCCTCTAGGTGAAAAGGAGGAATGAGGCTGGCGTCTCTGAAGACAGGCTCAGGGTGAGCAGAAGGAGGTGCTTGATGCTTACAGGACATCTTCACCTCCTAGGGAGCCCCCACTCATCTACTACAATGTGTATTTCTTCCAAAATCAGTTAGTTAGAAGCATTTGGCTAGAGTGTCTCTACCCAGAAACCCTAGGCTGAGACCTACGGTAAATGACACAGTAGTTATGGCTTGTCTAGTAAGGCAACTTGCAGTGGTGTCAATGGAGGACACATGAAATAATTTTTGTTATTTAAACCTTATGCAAGCTTACTCCCACAATTGGTGAATTGGGTGTTACTGGTCTGACAGTGTCTGCATAGACACGTGTCAGTTGGCTTTCTGTCTCTGTGGTGGTTTAAATGAAAATGACCTCCATAAGCCCATAGATAGTGACACTAATAGGAAGTACCTTGCTAGAGTAGGCGTGGTCTTGTGGGGGGAAGTGTGTCACTGGGTGCAGTCTTTGAGGTTTCCGAAGTTCAAGGTTTCAAGGTTTGAGGTTTCGTAAGTCAAGGCCGGTGTCTCCCTCATAATATTCCCTGAAACTCTCCTACTTATTCATTTTCCTAATCTGTGAGGTGCTTCTCGACCTCACCAATTGGTAGTCAACTATCATGCCTAGCTTCCTTCTGCTAAGCCTACCACATGCCAACATCTGGGAATGAGTCTCTAACATATAGGTTCATGAGAAACATTTATGATCAAAACCGTAGTGAGATGGGCAGGGGTGAGAATCTGGAGGTCACTGACAGAGCTGCAGCTGGCTTCTCTCCCTGCCCTGAGTCTTTCTAGCAGTCACCACTACTACCATGTCTAGAGCCATTTTCATTGTCCTAAAATTCAGATTGATTGACAGGTTCTGTCTGCCTCCTTTCTTCATTTCTCTTGACTCACCACTGTTTTACCCCTGGGGCTTGGAGCACTAGTTTATTGAGGGACTTGGCTTTGAAAACTCCCACATGAAGCAATTCTAGACAACCACTGTTTTCTAGGGAGGGTGGGCAGCATCCCCTGGGTCCCCATCAGTTTTGATGCTTTTTACTTAGGGAGCATTCTGTCTTATTTCGCCCCATCTTCCCTCTGTGGTTGTCCCCACCAGTCATTCAGACTAATTGCTTAGTTGCATAGCATTGTTGAAGGCCTACCCAAAGTTATATTATTTACCTGGGGTCATGTGGGCTTCGAGGGCAAGAAGAGAAATTGTCCAGGAACACTCCCACCCTGACTATAGCACCACAAGATGTCATGGTGACTGGCCAGTTTCTCCTGTCTGCCCCACCTCCTCCATTCCAAGTCTTTCTTCTCCTCAGCCACTGGCACTCGGGGAGTGGAATACACACAGCCTCGGCCCTCAATTACTGTAATGGCTTATAATGAGATTTTGGCCAAGTAGCAGGTAGCTGGTTATTACTTCCTGCTCACAGCATGGGCAATGTCTATGCTGTTAATTTGTGTTGCTGAATGTGTCTCCAAGCTGGGCATCAAACTGTCAGAGCCAGATGTATTCTATTAGGCTACACTGGACAATGGGCAATCTTTTCTTTCAGTATGGAGGCATGCTAACTTATAACAGGGTAAATCCTGACTAATTAAATAAAAGGGGTAACATCCTAAGTCATCTCAAACTAGTGCATTCCAGGGACAGATAACACGTGGTATCACCTACTGTCACTAATGTCTCTCTGCTTGGGACAGTTCCATTGACAGCCAAAATAAATAAATAAATAAATAAATAAATAAATAATAAATAAACTGGGGAGATTGGCAACTTCATTGAGTTTTAATTAGGCTAGCTCTAATGAAGGCCCTGCTAAAGTATTTAGTAGGTCTTCATCTTGGGCAAGAAATTGGGTTCAGAAAGTTCAGTGATCTTATAAATTTCTTTCTCTTGATGTATACACATGTGCACATAAACACAGACACACATATATGTGTACATGTGTCACTCATGGGAGATGTGTAGTTGAAGACATATGGGAGTAGAACTTGTTAGTACCCAGGTATTGCATTGTGTTTCTGCATTGATAGACTTTTGGACACAAAATAAAATAATTTTTTTTTAAATTGTAAACTTCTTCCAGTTAGATCAAATATCAAGAGATCCTTTTGGTTTTCTTGGGGAGAAGGCAATTTTGACTGCCTGGAATTAGGAAAGGTTATAGTACTATCAGTGCAGGAATGGTTCCTTTGGATTCTAATGGACGACATATGGAGGCTGGGCCAGTGTGCTCGAGGAGGAAGTCCTTTGCCTACTCCTTGAATCATGACAAACTCAGTTATTACCACATCTGCTTAATTTTCTTTGAGAGTCCCATTCTATCTCCTTTCTTCTTCTGTCTTTACAACTTGTACTTATTTTCAGTATCTCTTTGAGAAACTGCAGCCCAAGGAGGCACACGGAACAGCCTGCCTCTGCCTTTAGATGAGCCCCTCTATGAGATCAGATCTGAAACCCAAAAGTGAATTCTTCTTGAGGGCAAAGCCAGTGCCCCTGTTCGCACTCTGCAGGGGGTCTCAGGTGTGTTCCTAGAGTTTCCTGTCAGTTTCAAAGAGGAGTAAATACTATCTGGAAATCTGCTTTCAGCTTCCCCTGCCCTCTACGCCATAACCATGTTTGGCAGGCTCCCTTCCCGTCTTACCTCATTAGAGGTGTCTTTTCCCATTGATGGAATCAGCCCGCCACTAAAGTCAAAGAAAAGAAAGGAAAAAGTGTAAATGTCAAAGTAATGAGAAACTTTTTTCTCTCTTCTTGCAATGCTGGGGTTTGAACTCAGGGCCTGGTATGCACTAGGCAAAAGCTATACTCAGATTTTGTTGGTCCTTATATATTTTAGGTATCATTTGTTTCTGACTGTTTTTTTAATGTTTTTTTTTTCTTGGAAAGCAAATAAAACTTTCATTTAGCAGAGTACAAGGCAGTAAGACCTTCAATTAGCCAGACTCTATGTGTCTCTGAATTTAAATATGAATAAAATAAGATCATTTACTTTGCCAAAGTAAAGGGCAGGGTGACGTAGGGAAGGGCATTTAGGTTGTTCAAGAACAATCTTTCTTAAATAACAGTGATTACCTGGGAATTTGCCAAAATAAGCAAATTTCTTAGCCCAAAGTGATACCCACTAAATGGGAGGTTGGGAGGTGATTCCCATGTAGGGCAAGCCAGAGAACCAACGTCTTCGGGCCAGCACACCCAGCTCTTTGACCTGTCAAATATATAGGAAATGTTGGGCTCCTCAGGCCATTTAACCCAGTCCACACATAGCAGCTTAGGGATGGGCGACATCTTATTGGGAAAGAATCACAGAGACCCATGTTGATCTCATGGACCAGCAGGATAAAGCCAGGCATACTGGGATGTGCTGGGGATTGCTGGGCACTCACTGTAGCCTAAGGGGTAATCTGCAGACCAATAGAGCCTGTCTCAAAAGGAAAAATGACACCTGAGGTGATCCCGACTTCTTCTGCCCCATACAAATCTTTCATTGAGTACCTACGATGTAGCCTTGGCTTCATGGTGTGTGCCGGAGTCTGCTGCTGCAACCCTTTTGGAGTTCATGTAGAGAAAAGATGCTATGACCTTGAGTAACCTTCATCTGTTCACTCCAGTCTCACACCCCAGAGAAACGTTCTCATGTTTCCCTCACAGGAAATATTCAGCTGCTGTCCCTCAGGCACACCTATAGTCAGGCTGTTACTTTACGGGTAAAACTCAAAAGTTTCCGCTTAGTCATGAATTAATAATCTAATTAACTACCTGGGCCCAGTTTTTCCTTGGTGGATGGTTAGTCACATGACTGCTACATTGAGTAAATGCTTGGAAGGAGGGCCAGCATCCTGTCATGCTGGCTGGAGCCGCAGCCACACCCTGCACCATGCTACTGAGCCCAGAACCCAGGAACTGGGATTTGTCTGTCTGCTCTTCCTGGGCTGAACCCCTCACTTGTTTCCTCCCATATGATTCAGTTTAATGCTATCTCTCAGAATTTAAAAACACGCTAGGCTTGATATCCATGGAAGCTGTAGATATCAAGGGCTCTTACGGGATGGGAGGGCAGTCATTTGTTGTTCTGGATATGAGTGGTGGCGCAGGACCAGACGTCCTGAGAAGAGCAGACAGTGGTTTGGTTTAAGCAAGGAAGGCTCGCCCTTAAAAGAAAGCAGCCATGATTTCTGGGTATTGACCCAAAATTCACTTTAGTCAGAAAATAAAAATAACTTTGAAAAGCTGCCCTCGGATAATGGCTGATCCATGCAGATGGCCGTCACTTTTCTTTGGGGATGTCCATGGTGCCAGTGCTTTTTGGTTTTTGTTTAGTTCTTTTCTCTAAGAAGGGATCTGTCGTTATTAGTTTGCATGCTTCTTTGCATTTACACAGGTGATATAAAGAACGAACAAACAAACAAAAATATCCAACCCTTGAACTAAGATTAATTACAGCTGGTAAGGAAAATTAGTCCCTGAAATGAAGGCAGAAGCAACCTAAAAGTGTCAGAGTGAGGGGCCTTTGGTAGCCTCAGTCCCAGATAGCCTTCAGCCCAGATTGGATAAACATGACATATTGATCATTACAGAATGTGTAATTGGTGACCACAAGCACAGTGTGGCTTTAATGGCCTTCTCTGAATAGTTGCCCTTATTTATTTTAAGAAAGCAACAGCTGTTTCCTAACTACATGCTGCCCTCTAGTGGCCACAATTCTGACTTCAAAAGACGAAGTGGAAAAGAAATGCAGAGATAATGGTGGAAGAGGTTCCTCTCTCTCTCTTGCTCTCTCTCTCTCTCTCTCTCTCTCTCTCTCTCTCTCTCTCTCTCTCTCTCTCTCCCTCTCCCTCTCTCCCTCTCCTTCTTCTCCTTCTTTTCTTCTCCTTTCCCTCTCTCTTCCTCTGTCTGAAAGATTTCTGAGTTCTCTTGAAACAGAAGCATGATGCCTTCACACTTGACCATGGCCATTTTCAATGACAGCCATGGCGAGATCGTCCATGGGTGGCTGGAAAGGCACCTCATGAGTTTCACCTGATTTGCATCCCACCCCAGCACTCTGGAATCCAGTTCTCTGTCTCAGCTGTGTTACCCTCCTTAGAAGGACAGCACTCATCTCTTGCTGGCTCTGCAAGGCCCCATTACCCCCTGTGAGAAAGTAGCAGAGGATGAGCCCCAGTCCTGTTGTTGGTGATCTTTGAAGTTCTCAGGAGGCCCTGGCGCCTGTGAATAAGACTGAACAAATAAATAATACATTGGGAAAATAAGCTATAAAAGAAAAACTTCCTTTTCTTTCTGAAAGAGATCAATGCATGGTTATTGTCACCTTAGGGAGACCAATCAGAACTTCATTCTTTCTATAAGTGAAGGACTTTTCTCTAAATGAGCATCCTTAAATTCTGACCCAACTGGAGGATTCTCTGATACAGTGAAGGAAATATTTTCAGAGGAAAATTTAGCATTTTGTGTCCTGGTTTAGTAGGGAGTTGAGCGAAGGACAAGCAATGCTTGCAGCGGAAGTAAACCACTCTTAGGACATAGGAGGAAGATGTTCTCTATTCTCCTTTTTACTAGGGATAAAGCAGAGACCTGAGAATGCAAATAAGTAAATAAATAAAGCTTGGATCAGTGAGATTTACAAATCTGTTCCTGAAGAGAGGGGGCGGGACTTGCTTGAGCAAAGAAATGGGGAAACTGAATTTGGTCACTTCTTTCTATTATGTTGCTGTTTGGTTGAAAAATAATGAGGGTGGAGGTGAGAAGTAAATGGATTGGTGATGCTCAAAGCCAGGAAGGAGCGAGCATGCATTGGCTCTGAGGCTCTTCCATGGAAGGCCTGTTAACTTCTAACAAGCACACACACACATACACACACACACACAATGCGAAGGAGATCAAAAGGGTTCAACATGTGAGCAAAAACACAGGGGTTTTCCCTGTTCTTGATGGAGACATGCACTATCATGTCTAAGAAGGTCCATAGCATCTTCTACCTGGTCTTGACATCTAGTGACACAGCAGGGGTCCTAGCAGTCCACTCAAAGGGCAAGGATTTCTAAGACTTGTCCACACATTGTATTTTCTTCTAGAGGATTCCATGAAGAAAAAACTCACCTGGCTGTGGGGAGAAGAATGTGTGTGTGCTTCTTGTTCTCCCTATCTTAACTCCTTTTTTCTTTCCTGAGATGATGAGCCGTATTTCAACTGGCCTGGGAGTGCAGCACGCATTTTCCACAGATGCTGCTTTATCGCAGGTCTGGAGGCGAGGATGCCTGCCCATCACTGTCACCTCACTTCAGTTAGATCCTTTCACTCTGGGCCTGCGCTTCCTTCAGATGCAATGTGAGTCCCCCGGCCCAGCATCTGCCTCTCAAGGGAGAGGTCTGAGCCTCCCCTCAGGCTATCTCAGTAAGGTTTGGGCACTGAGGCCAAGCACTCACTTCTCTGTTAGTTTAATCTGAGAGGCTCTTTGTCTGCCTCCTAACCTTTGAATTAATGGCCATATCATGGAATCTAACTTTGTTTTCATGGTGTTTACAGACAGCAGCTTGTCACGACCCTATAACTTGAATCTTATTCTATATCTAAAATGTTCACCATCAGGCTCCAGGTGCTAAGAAACAAATAGAACTGTCCTTTAATTTACGATAAGGATTGCCAGTAGAAATAATAAGCTCGAGGGAAAACTGACAGCAACTGCACCTTGAATCTAATATGATTTATTACAGATAAAAATACTGACCCAAGGTTTACATCTCAAGATCTTGAAAGCTACACAAATTCATAGGGTGGAATTAACCATGGCAGAAATAATGACAAACAAAATGAAATTGGCCAGAAATCCACACAATAAAAGGTGACCACACTTTCTCAGAAGGTTCATACCCCCCTGTTGTAAGTCAGCAACATACAACTTCACTGCTAAAAGATGGCGGGAGAAACAGATGTTGCCAAACAACGTTTTTAGTTTGCAAAAGCTGGAGAAAGGAGTACTACATGGTAAAGAATTGGGTGCCACTAAAAATAGGAAGGAAAATTTTAAGAATGGAGGAGATTTGACTTGGCACTTTAGAAGTGAAGAAGGAGTTAACCTGTCAACATGAAACTTGCTGTGCACAATTAGTGCTTTCTCAAAGAGAAATTACCAGGCAAGTTTACACATGTTAGTACACGTAAGCCAGAAGTCAAAATACCCTGGGGACGAAAATGGCAGCATTCCGTGTACACTCCTACACAGCCGCAGGGCTGAGAATAGGCACGCCCTCGTGCCTCTCAGGAGCGTGTTTGTGTAACACTGCAGAAGCAGAGGGTGCCGCTGGCGGTGGGTGCCACAGGAAACAGCAAGGACAGTGTGCAGTACATCCTCTTCAGTCACAACAGAGACTGAAGCCAGTCTTGTAAGAGTCAGCCTGTGTCGTAGCAACCATGGTACCCCCTTTCAACTGAAGATAATGATTATAAACCAAGACAGTGGCCTCAAGTCATTCCTTACTTACTAGTTGGGAAAGGAAGTGTCACTTTTTCCTTCTCTACTATCCCCTGGGTCAAGTGGAAAGTCCATTTGACCTCGAAGCTGAGACTCAGAGGCAAACGGAAGACAGATATAGCTGGTATGGAGGAAGGACTTATGCCTTTCTTCTAGGAAAGCTGCACCTGAGGACCCCCTCCTTTAGTCTTTTAAAATTTCTCCATGGTTCACTTCTGTCTTGCTGCTGAGTGGCGTGTGTTGAACCTTGTGTAGGACCCTGTAAGCCAGTAAGCCCCCCTAGCACCAACCGTGGATCCACAGGGGAGCCAATAGCATATGGCATGGCTGACCTTAAGCTATTGAGACAGCACTTAGTTGAGACCATAAAATGCAGTGTTTCTTCCTTCCCAGGGACTTCACCCGTGACTCCTGTACAACTGAAGTCCGGGCACATGCTTTATGGAGAATGTTCCTTTTTGGTACATGCTGCTTATAGGCCTGAAGGCCAGATAAAATGTTAGAAGAAGGCTTCACTCTTCTCTCTTGAGACAGATACTGAGATTGCTCTATTTTTGAGGGGAAAGGACTCAAAAGACCACTGCGCTGCCACCCTGTCTCTTCTTTATTAAGGCAGACATTTAAGCTAACTACATTTTTTAAAGATGCTTAAAGCGTAGAAAAGTCATATTAGAGGTTTAAGGTATAAGTGTACAGGACTGGAAATTCCAAATTGGGTAGGGTCTGTTGAAATTGGTTATGCATATGCAAACACTTAAATGTGTCCAGCAGATTGCATCGACTACCTTGTCTGCGTCACACCCCGTTAGGACTGGGTTTTGGAAGTGGGGGCGAAGGGATAAGGACTTGCATAGTATCTCCTATTACCTTGTTCTAGAAACTTCCACTCTGGCCCAAAGTGATACTACTCTTACATTTTACTTCTTTGTTACTGAGTCCCCTCTTCAGAACACTACAGCTTTTCCTGCCAAGGCCACAGGGGTCTGATTCCTTCCTTCCTTTTTAGCGATGAAATATCTCCATTCCTACCCATCTTTGTCATTGTTAGTAAGTTCCAAGTGGTCACATCAGATCACGGTCTGTTCATCAGTATGGAGCTACACTCATGTTCGTGGCAAGAGCTTTTAGGGAGGTTATTACTCTAAGTACTACTTACAAGGTTAAGACTTAGTTTTCTATTTTACATATCTGTGCTTCAATCTGCACTCTTCCATCAAACACGAACTCAGACATTCCTACAGTTAGTTAGGCTCTCAACATGTTGACCACGGGGATATGAGATGTGAGATCTGATCTCAGAGCTAGCAGGCTGCAGGACATGTAGTGGTCAGCACTCCCGGCTATGAATAGGAACTTTCACACACCCTTTCTGTGGAGAGTTTGGACTCATACAGGGTACCCTGACTTCAAGCTATATTATAGGGGTATAAGTTATAGGGATTTCAAGACTTAACCTAGTACACTTGGTCACATTGGGTAAACCTCCTCCGTCAAGACTATGGACCCATCTTCATGAAAGAAACATTTAAAATACCAAATCACCTATTTCACAATGCAAGAGGACCCACGTGATTATCTGTGTCTTTACTTACAAGAGGGGAAAAGAAGGAGGGTAAGGGACCAATGCACATGGTCAATAGGCATTAAGGACAGACAGTAGGAGTGGGAAGCCATGATGGAATGGTGTGTATGAAACTTTAGAGGGGTATGTCAGAACCTTCTTTTCCTGGAAAGCAAGGATTATACCCCCACCTCCTGCTGCCACTTGCTATGTCTCCAGAATGGTCCCTATCACCATAGCCTTGCATCCAAAGAGGCAGATTCCCACCCACTAAGCAGTGCCAAGGTCATAGCGTAATCTGCATAATCAGGACATCCATTGCAGAGGGTGGGAACATTGAAAAGATAAAGGACCTCTTTACAACAGATTCTTCCTCCGCACACTTTTTTTTTCATAATTATAGCTTTAAGAGCTTATGGTGATGGGAAAGATGGCTTCTTAAGAAAAATTAGGAGTTTCATCTGGCAGGAGAGGATTCCCCAGGGGACAGTGCTCTGTCATTTTTCAGAGTCCCCAAAAGAAACCCCTGCACCGACGGCTGCACATCGGCCTGATGTATGACCAGCCGGCCCACTTACTATGGCCAGAGCCTCATGTTTTAATTAAAAACACTCCGCATGCCATTAAATATGTTGTCTACTTCCATTTCGGCAACCATAGAGTTTGAGGAGAGACAAATAGGAGAATCCATTGCAGATGTGTCAGAGTCTATGGCCTACTTAGTCACCACCACCATGTCCCAAATTCCAGCCACAGAGAACCTCCTTAAGAAAATACAAAGTGCAAACAAATGCCCCCCCCACAGTTTCCACAGCCTTTGGCAGTTGCTGTGTTTAGGAGGAGGGTGGGGTGAGAACAGGAAGTACCCCATACCACCATCTCCCTTAATGTATGAGCAGAACCTATGACCTCACAAATGACTCTCTTGGTAAATAAAAATCTTCTGACCACATGTGGGGGCATACCAAGCTGTTTCTTTTTCCCTTCTTAATGTCTTTAAAAAGAAATAAAACTACAAAATCAAATATTTTGGGTAGTCTCATCCCCATTGTGAGCTCAGATAGGGAATGCACAAGAGGCAAAACCTGCTTAATTTAAGCATCTGTGTATGACTCTGGTACAAAGGTATCAGCTTGTTTTGTGAGCCTCTAGCCTGGGCATGGTTGTCCCTGGACTAGCTCCAGCAGCTGGGTTTTATTTGGGTTTGCTAGGCCACCGCTGAGCCTTCCTAGAGCAGCCCCAGCCTGCAAGAGTTTAATTTCTCCTTAAGTGTTTAATTCAAGGTGACAGCTCCTAACACATTGGTCCTCTGATCAGCTTAAGTCAGCCAGCTATCAGTGGGGAAGTGTCTGCAGAACCCAGGGTGATATTGACTGAGGTTATCTATAGGCCCTGTACCCACAGCTCCCACAGACCAAGGCTGCCAGGACCTTCATAGGCATGGCAAGTTTTGAAGCAATGTATAGAAGAAAGATTCTGGTTCTGCAGGAGCAGAAGAGAAAAGCCCCATGCTAGGGAGACATGCCAGCTTGTTTTAGAGTCCCAGACAGTGCTCGAGTGTCCTTGGCATACTATGGTGCTGGTATCTCTGTCAGCATCTCTGTTTTCTGTCACCATGCACAACCAGGGACCTGTCTCCAGTCTTGACAGTGTCTTTTCAGATCAGGTTAGTGCCAGCCCAAAGACCAAGTCAGCTTCCCAGCACACAAGCCCCTTTGTCTGAAGTCCGACCTTTTGTCATTAATGCGCTCAGTGACTATTTAAGTCTGACAGTGAGTGCAGTATTTGTTTCCCCATCAAGAGGTCATTGACAATATTAATAACTCACGACTTTGCCTCATTCTCCAAGTGCTGACACCTAGCCACAGACTCCTGCGTTCATCAAACAGCCCTCTCTCGTCGAGATGTCTATACACAGTCTTGCTTCCAGGCCGAGAGAAACAGGGCAGGCCTTTAAAAGAACTTTTATCAATGCCAACCAAAGATGTGGGAGCATGGTTCCGAATGCAGCCTCAGTCCACGTTCCAGGAACACTGTTCCCATCTGCTTGTATCGAGAGTGGAAGTTGAGCACAGAGAGAGGTGGAGAGCAAAGGCATAGAATCTTGGAATGTCTGGGCAAGTTCACCAGAGGGAGTTGCAAGCAGGGCAGGCCATGGTCTGTGCACATGTCTGCCTGCCATGAAGTTTGCACATCAGGAGGACTGTGCTCTTTATGATATTTGGAAGCCTTATCCATTTCTTTTTGTAAAAATCCATGCTGTCCTGGTACTGTAGAAAGAAATTAACGCCCTTTGGACCATCCCTCTGGATTTGGGAGAGTTGCTTGTATCAGGTAGGTTTAAGGCAGCACCTTGCAGGGTCTCCCATGCATCTGAGGCATACCAAGCTAGGCCACAATGGAGGCAGAATGTGCCCGTTCCAGCTCATAGACCACCAGGGTTCTGGCGTTGGTGACAATGTTAGTACAATTCTAAGCTCTACAAAATACAATAAAGGGAACAGCTCTGTGTTAATAGCTGAAAGAATGCGTCACAAGAAAGATTTGAGTGAGGTTTCAAAGAAGCTCAATATTTCCAGGCACTAGATAAATACTGAAAACAAGGAACTGGGGACTAGGGGCATGGAAGGACAGAAAAGTCACACCAGGCAGGAAAAATGACCTGTAATGAAGCTGTGCATGGCAAAACAGCAAGAAAAGAACCAGGTCACAAATGATGTTACCCTGTCCCGCTTCCAACTCTGAGATCACCTAGGACCCCAGTAACTTTCAAGTTTGCCTCTGACTGTTCAAAGCAGAGCATATCAATACTACCCTTAAAAGTTTCTACAAATTATTATTTTTTTTATTTATTTTTTTTATTCTTTTTTACTTAAAATTTCCAACTGCTCCCCGTTTCCCATTTCCCTCCCCCTCCTCCCACATATTGCCCCCTCCCCCCCGCTCCCCTCCCCCTATCCCCACTCCACTTCTCCTCCCCCTAGTCCACTCCCCCTCCCTCTCGATACTGAAGAGCAGTCCAAATTCCCTGCTCTACATGAAGACCAAGGTCCTCCCACTTCTATCTAGGTCCAGGAAGGTGAGCATCCAAACAGGCTACGCTCCCACAAAGCCAGTTCATGTATTAGGATCGAAACCTAGTGCCATTGTCCTTGGCTTCTCATCAGCCTTCATTGTCCGCCTTGTTCAGAGAGTCCAGTTTCAACCCATGCTTATTCAGTCCCAGTCCAGCTGGCCTTGGAGAGCTCCCAATAGATCAGTTCCACTGTCACAGTGGGTGGGTGCACCCCTCGTGGTCCTGATTTCCTTGCTCATGTTCTCCCTCCTTCTGCTCCTCATTTGGACCTTAAGAGCTCAGACGGTTGATCCAAATTGGGTCTCTGTCTCTCTCTCGATCCATCGCCAGATGAAAGTTCCTGTGCCATTCTCCTTGGCCTCTCATCAGCTCTCATTGTCCACCACATTAAGAGAGTCCGGTTTTATCCCATGTTTTTTTCAGTAGCAGTCCAGCTGGCCTTGGTGAGCTCCCAATAGATCGGCCCCCCTGTCTCAGTGGTTGGGTGCACCCCTCATGGTCCTGACTTCCTTGTTCATGTTCTCTCTCCTTCTGCTCCTCATTATAACCTTGGGAGCTCAGTCCGGTGCTCCAGTGTGGGTCTCTGTCTCTATCTCCATCCATCGCTAGATGAAGGTTCTATGACAACCACTTTGGAAATCAGTGTGGCGGTTTCTCAGAAAAATTGGGATCAACCTACCCCTGGACCCAGCAATAGCACTCATGGGAATATACCCAAGAGATGCCCTAGCATATGACAAAAGCATTTGTCCAACTATGTTCATAGCAGCATTATTTGTAATAGCCAGAACCTGGAAGCAACCTAGATGCCCTTCAATAGAAGAATGGATGAAGAAAGTGTGGAATATATATACATTAGAGTACTACTCTGCGGTAAAAAACAATGACTTCTCGAATTTTGCATGCAAATGGATGGAAATAGAAAATACGATCCTGAGTGAGGTAACCCAGACCCAAAAAGAAGATCATGGGATGTACTCACTCATAATTGGTTTCTAGCCATGGATAGGGGCCACTGAGTCTATAATTTGTGATCCTAAAGAAGCTAAACAAGAGGGTAAACCCAAGGAAAAACATATAGATATCCTCCCAGCTATGGGAAATAGTCAAGACTGATGGGCAAAAAATGGGAATCTTGGGGGGTGGGGTGGGATGGGGATGAGGGGAGATGGGGAGAGAAAAGTGTGAAGGAGAGGATGAGGGGAACTGGGGGAATCGGGGTGATTGGGGGTAAAGGAAGGTTGGATGGGGGAGCAGGGAAACTCATACCTTAGTTAAGGGAGCCACCTAAGGGTTGGCAAGAGACTTGAACCTGGAATGGCTACCAGAAGCCCAGGGCAATGTCCCCAGTTAGTTCATTGGGGCACCTGAGGATAGGGAACCTGAAATGAACCTATCCTATAATCATACTGATGAATATCTTGCATATCGCCATAGAATCTACAAATTATTTTAACCTGTATTTAAGAATTAAGTTCAGGGAATGGGGGGGAGAGATGCTTGGTAAAGTGCGTGCCATGCAAGCATGAAGACCTGAGTTTGATCCCCAGTGCATAAATAGGCAGTGTACATCTGTGTATATCTGTATTCTCAAAGATGGGCTGAGCAGAAAGAACTTGGGGGTTGCTGGCCAGTCAGTTAGCCGAATCCATGCACTCCAAGTCAGTAAGAGATACAACAAAGGTAGACAACAACTGAGGAAGATAGCTGATGTCAGCATGTGGCCTATACACACACATACACATACACACACACACGTGTGCACACACATATACACATACAGAGAGAGAACACAAATTCATGGGACACAAAATATGTTCTACTAAGATCTGATGTGAAGAATAGAGCTGATCTCGAATCAGCGAAGAATGGTGTGTGCCGACATCACTCTGCGGAGCTGATGAAATGCATAATCCTATGCAGAGGTAGCAGTCATCAGAGGCAAGTGTGTGGCTCATGGATTAGGTTTTATGGCTGTTTCCTTGCCTTGCCTTCTGTGTACTTGAGAGAATTAAGTCTATTTGTATACAGGCAGCTATGTGCAAGTAGATTTTAAGTTAGTTCTTCTAAAATTGGAAAGAAAAGAAAGAGGTGGTTAAAAAAAAAAGCAATAAATATTTTTTTGGAAAAACACTTTTTGTTTTTAATAATCTTATAGAGTTTTTACAATGATTGTAGCCAATGTCTTCTGGGTATTTATTCTGTAGTATTGCGAATCAAACCTGAGACTTCACAATCTAGGCAAGCACTGCTCCTTCATTTACATGGCTAACCTTTGGTTTATATTTATTTATGTTTTGGAAACAGAGTCACTATCAAGCCACGTTAGACTCGAACTCACCATCCTTTTGCTCAGTTCACCCAAGTGCTAAGATTACAGGCACGCACCTCCAAGCATAGAACTTTTGTGGGTTTTATAATATATAAGGAGAACTTGATTAGAACCCTCACTAATGCTGTGCTTCACAGTGCTGTAGCCACAACAGGCAAGTTTTCTAAGGAGTCACAGATTAGCTATGGAGTCGAACTAAAGAGGAAATGCATTTTCACACGAGAGATGAGCTGGGGATCCCTAAGGTCAGTGGTCCTTGTGACTTGCTGTAGTTTTCAGTAAGCGTGGCCTCTCTTCTTTAATCACCCAGCATGGGCTTGAAGTCCCCTGGGATTTGGAAAATTCTCTCTGGAAGTCAACAGTATTGATTTCCAATAAAGGACTTCAAAAGAGTCCCTCTCTAGGAAGGTTACCCTTGAGTCGGTTTCATCAGATTTAAGCTTGATTTTCCATTTTTAGAAACTAGACTAAGGACATCTGGAGAGGAGGGAGTCAAACTATATTTTGGAAAACTATGTGTCAAATTATAAAAGTTCTTAAAATGAGGAAATCACCCAGAAAACTTTATTCCTAGGAACCTATACTTAGTAGTGACATTTCATTTCAAAAGCCACCTCTGAGAACAAGAAGGTATAGTCTTTGTCATCCGAGGCTTAATCTGTTTTCTCCTTGCCATCAGATTAGCGATCATAGCGCATGGCTGTTAATAACAGCTGGATTTCTGAACTGTATGAATTATGCCACCAGTAATGACGTGCGTCTCTTTCTGGTCACAGGTATCCTGGCGAAAGGTCGCTATTTCTACTATGGAAGAAACTCAGAGGGTAATAGATTCATCCGAGATGACCAGCTCTGAAGCTAAATTCTACATGCCTTAACCTATTTCATGATAATAAAGTGGAAAGGCAAGAAAAACCAGAGTCTACATTGTGTCTCTATAAGACGGCTTTCAGGACCGTGTGCCAACTTTGCCAGGCCTGTCAAGATCATCCAACTGCTGTAGACTGAATGGTCACAGAGAGATTGACATGATTGCCCTTAAGCAGGCCTCATCCACCAGGGTGACAGACAGCAGTAGCGCAGCACCCGGGCTGACAGCGTGAACACCATGATAGATTGCCGGGTCTCTTCGCTGCTCACAGGGGGACGGGGCTCACACCTGGGGCCTCCTCAGACACACTCACTGGCTGCAGTTTAGTGAAAGAGGCACTCCTGAGATCGCCTTCTGAGTCCTCTGGTATCTCTGTGCTTTGGGTTTCTTCTCAGTGGAGTAGCCACTGGTACAGAGGAAGGGAGTCCGCTTTAGCCTGTAGATTAGGCATTACATTTAGTCAACTCACACACATTGTTTTCTATTGTTGGCAATGTACTTCCATTTGGAGCCATCATTCAAAGGACACAACTTCTCATCCAAGTCATCTATTTATATGTGGCTTCATGATACAACTCCTGAATTCTGTAAATCCCTGACTACCAAAGCTGTTTAGATCAAAATCTGCTTGTCTTGAACATGTCAGTCACAGAGTAAGCCATATTTCCTGGCTCGGGGTTTAGCAACACCAGAGATTTTTCCTTTGGTTCTAGCCATGCTGTCAGCTATGCCTATGGCTACATTTACCCTACAGGCTGCATTGTCCCTTTGGATGCTCGTTAAATGTAGTGAAATAATGAGAGATGGGGCGATGGGCCAGGAGTTTGGAAACCAAATGGAAGACTGTGGAAATACCCAGCAGCCCAGTCAGGTTTGAGAGAACACAAAGCTTTAAGGGTTCTTGTTTCTCTGAGAACCTCTCAGGAGTCAGATCTATAGTTGATGAGACTTTTCCAGTTCTTTCTGTAGCTATGGCTGTTTCCTAGCACCGGGATCACAGGGAAAGCAAGCACAGCCATGCTAGCCAAATGGCTGTTACTTTGTCTACCTCACAGCTGTCCGGGACAAGCCGCTGTAGAAGGCATCTGAAAGACTTCTTGCTCTTGACACAATGGATTTACACTTCCTTCTTGTATTTATGCCATGTGTTCACTTCCCTGAGTGTCCTAGGTAGGGCAGCGAAGATTGAGAGAGAATCCCTCCAAGTCACAGATAGTAAGAGGGTTGCTAGTGGAGAGTAGACTCCCTAAGCTGCTGGAGATGCACCCTTCTTTCTCAGATCTAATCCGTTTACATAGCCTTTGCCCCCCTCAGTCAACACAGCCTTGGAATAACACATATCCAGGCTGGCAGGAGTCCTGCATAGAGATTACAGAACATCCATTCATCAGCTGTTAGGAGCAGCTAACGTTAAAGTCCTCAAGACCATTAATAACTGGAGATTATACAAGCCACTCATAACCAGGGTTGAGTACCTTCTCTGTTTGATCTACACAACAGCACCCAGAGCTAATGGTTTCCATTAGCGCCATCAGGTCCCACCTTGCCTCTTTGTTTAGTGGCATCAGAACATTTGGTCCATTGCATATTATAGGAAGCAAGGCTCTGAGCAAGGGCAGTGAGACGAGTCTGATGTCACATCCAATCTAACGGCACATATATCCCTGTCTTCATAAAAGGCTTTAACCCTGCCTCCAACAATAAAAAAGCACTTGCGAACTGACCACAGAATTTTTCCATCTTTATTTTTCTTACTTGTTTACTTTTCTTAATGTCAGAACCATTTGTATCATGCGCAGGAATGTCTCCCTCAATGTGAGCTCTGGAGGCAGAAAAAAAAAAAACAAAAAGAAAAAAATTGGAGTGAGTTATTGAGCACAGTGTTTCCCTCTCTTTGGGTTGTTTGTTTTCTTCCAGAATGGTGTAATAACTTCAATTAGGATTAGCTTTAATTACAGCTTACGTAAAGGCCATCATGGCAGTATATTCATCTAACTGATGGAATTATAGTGAGTTTTGTTTCTCTTAAGTAGAGATGATGATAATGAATTATTGTCGGGTTGTTTACAACTCCATTGTTGAGCAACATCTGCCCTTCTAGAACTGGCCTGTGGTCTGCACTGGCAGCCGAGAAAGCCTTGAGCCTTGTTTATTTAAAATCTGTGGGAATTTCCTAAACCTTGTTTTTCAGAGTTGGAAATTACAGGGCAATAAATTCATCTGAAGTCCAGACGTGTCTCATCCGTCCCTTGACACCTGTTTGTCTTCCTCACTCTGCTGCAAGCAGCTTGTTCTTTGGGGAATCACTCTTGGACAACCCTGTCTTGCCTTCCCAGGTCACTGGTCTGAGTCCAGGGACCCGGGAGATGCATGGAATTCTGGAGCTGTCTGTTGCTTCTGCAGGTCAGGGAGATGATCTTGCTCCTAAATAACGTAACTTAGAACACTTTGTTCCTGTGGGAGTAATGTTTTAGATTGTGGGAAATCCTATTAAAATACTATTGTAATCCTTTGCTTTACCGTTCCCAGCCTCACTCATAAAAGCTCCACTGTTTGCTGCTTTAAATAGAAGCATATTACAAAAGACCATCGCTTGGTCAGGCTGCAGATCTCAAGCAAACTACAGACGGAGTGAAAGGTGTGTGTGTGTGTGTTTCTAATCAAGCTGTATCTTCACCATTTTAAGGGAAACTGTCTTCCTTTCTCTTTCTAAGAAATGGGCTGGATGTCTTTCTCTTCCTAGTGATCATGAAGAATAAAAACATCTAGGAGGCTCTTTCTGTCAGAACTGTAGCATGACTCAGAACTTTCTACTTGCAAGAGCAACTTGCGTCAGAGATGTGTCACTGCCTGATGCCCAGTGAAGATGCTAAAGGGCCTGCTGCTTCTCTCCACCATTGCCCATCTGCTGCAGTTCATACTATGTGACCTTCGCTACTGTTTATTCCAGTTTTGTTTCCAAGAAGCCACCTTCCCTGAAGAGGGGTGTTACCATTACTTGCTTCTGGTGTCTCCACTTTGTGTGGCTACAGTACTATAATCTACCCTGAGTGAAAAAGCAAAAAGAGACCAGAAAAGCATGAAGCATGCTGGTCACTTTTTTATGTGACAGGCAGGTCTTTGAATCTTGACTTAATACCCTCGTGTTACTTATGTTGCTTCTGCCACTGTGTTGTTTTTTACATGTTCCACTGGGTTTTTACTTAGTGTGGGTGCACACTCATGTGACTGCAAGCCACTGTTTGTGAGAGGAAGTCTGACAATCTGCTAGACCCAGGCTTCTTCCTCTACCATGCTGGACTTGCGGATGAACATAGGGGCTCATTCTAGCGGCAGGCATCTATCAATTCCCACTGAGCCACCTTTCCAAAACATTGTCTTTCAACATTTGAAGAACACCACAACACAGACACCTCTGCAAAATCATTGTTTTTCTACAGGTTTTTCTGGAATTTTCCAGTACTGGTGGTGCTCCATTAGGTGATAATAACATAAATGTAAGTTGGTTACTCTGTGGTAAAGAGTATTAATAAATTGTGTCATTTGTTATTAACATTCCACTGTGTGAACGTTCTTCTGAATGAAAGCAGGATGTGGCCAGAGATTAACCCAACTCAGGAAAGAGAGTTATGCTAGGAAAGAGGGGTGATATCTAATATAGAGTATGGATTATAGAAAGTGGGACAGGGTGATATGAATGGCAATAAATAAGATTATGCCAAGGAAGGGCATGGAAATAGCCCAGATGTGGCATCTTAGTGGAGAAGGTTTGGCTCAGAACTGAGAATAATGTGAGAAGAAGAGGAAAGACAAATTTCTGCCCACCAAAGGTTTTTCCATGGAGGAACATTTCTCTGCAAAATGAAGTCTTGTTTGATATCATTGATTGGCACCCACTGGACACACTCAACAACTTTCCCCACGTGGAATAATAAAGAATGTAGAGCAGATGTATTAGGTGCCACACGGACACATGTGCCTATGTATGATGGCACACAGAGCCACTTCTGACTGGTTCTAACTTGTGTCTAATGTGGGAGCCCACAGTCTTGAATCCATTCCATCTTGAGTAAAGTTCAGAGAGTTGAAACCTATCCTTGCCCCTCAAGGCCAAATAATAGGATGTTTGGCCAAATTTGTGGCTACTGGATGTCTTGCTCCTCAAACACCATACAACAGGATGTTTGACTTGGGGTATGGTTACTAGGTGTTCTGAGATGTATGGAGGCAATTATACATGTTTGTTCCTTGTTTCATGAGAGGGAAGTCTTTTGTCCTCCCCTTTTGATTGGGGTATAGAAGGGCTATGAGTAATACAGTTGAGGATGTTACACTGGCCCCTCCTGACTCTATCTTCTGTCTCTTGTCTATTTCTTTCCTCAATCCTCACTCCCCTTTTCGGGAATGTGTGAACAAGTTTGCCAGTCCAACAGTGTAGCTGCTCACAAAACCTCCCATCCTAAGTTTCCCTAGACCAACTAAAAGTGAAAGAAAAGAGTGTCCCTGCAGGAAGATGAGAAAGACTTATATTAATGTGATTCTTCAAAGACTCATTGAGTCTAGAAGTAGATGGCATCCTAGACAAAGATGTTACAGAAATAAAGAAGATAGTTGAGACAGCAAGTGAAGACATCTATGCATGTAAAGATGCTGACAGAGATTTGAAAACCTCCTGATCCTAGATGGGAAAGTTATCTCACAGATATTACAGATGATATTTAAGTTCATTTTCAGATTTCAAAATTAACATGCAGAACACTCTAGAAAGTATTTCTTGTAATATCAGTTACTCAATGTAGCCAACAATTTTTTTCAAAGATAAAGTCTCACAACCACCTAGTTTTAGGGATTCAGTGCCCTCTTCAGACCTCCACATGTTGTTCACATGTGTTCAAATAGGCATACACACATATGCATAAAGGAAAATAGATATTTCTCAAAATAGGAATGGGCTTGGATTTCTATGAGGAGAATTTTCTTCAGACACTAATTTCCCAATTTAAGTACTTGTAATGGGAGAAGCAACACCCTAGTGCTGGGCTCAACTGCAACTTCTAGAATAAAGAACAATGAATATACAGTATTTATTTACAAGGGTTAGACTTCTCATATCATAATTTAAATGAAAATACGACTTTTGATTCAACTTAAAGCCAGATCAAAATGAGTTTAACATGTGGATAAAGATTTTTATGCTATTATTTATCTTAATGGGGTCTTTTTCTTGGACAAAACTGGCACTCTGACTTTCATCACACAGGAAGATTTGTTAAGATTATGACAATAATGAAAACATGTTTTTTCTGAAATGTACTGTAATTTAATTAAGAGAAAATGGTGACAACTACAGAGTCTTCTAAACTGTTTCCTTCCTGTCTTGTCAGAAAACAAGTTATCAAACCGATAGAAGTAAGAAGGAGGAGGGAGACAGGGGAAGAAAGGAGAAGATGTTACAAGATTCCTGTTACTGATGGTTGTGAATAAATTCACATTTAACTGTGTAAAATAGAATTTTAACCCAATTTGGGAGCAAGGCTTATCACTTGCCCTAGTTTTGTCTATGGACCCTTTTAGTGAGCAGTATTATTGCCCCCATCCTCGAGTTTATCCATATGTATTTGCATACTATAGGTAGTTTCTACTATCATTATGTTGTATCCATAACATTCAGTTAAGCAGCACATCTATAAGATTTATTAAAACAAAGTGACTAAGAAAAGCTGATAGGCAACATATGTACTTCTATGATATACTAGAAGTAGCATTAATATTATATTATATACTGCTGTCATGTGTATAAAAGACTAAAAGTGAAAATTAGTTCTGAACAGTTACAAACCAGCCCTTGAATTTATTTCTGACTGGCTCTTATCAGTGGTGACTGGTTCCTATAAAACACTTAAAAACTAATTCTGTCTTCCAGATTATCCTTTCTGGTTTTGAAACATATTTAAAAACTATGATTATCTGTTTTGTAAAGTTGTACATTCATGTGTTCACTTCACAAGTAAGTATTTATTGGGCCATTAGGAGGAAACATTTGCTGTCATGAGAATTTCTAATGTTGAGTCTCATCAGGTAACTCCCCCCAACATTTGTGTGTGTCCCATCTACGGGACCTTCCTGAAGAACCCCTCCCTCATGTAGCTCCTGAAGTCAAAAGAGTTCTTTGATTCTTCCATTACATGAAAAACCAAAGCTATTTACCAGAGTAAAAGACATATGTTTGTTGTTCTCAACTAGAACCAATTCAGTCTATCAAATAGATACTTTAAGACTTATCTTCAGGAGAAAGCCATTTGTAATTAAAAGGTGAAAACAATGGTAGACTGTGCAAATCTTAACACAGAACACACACACACGCACATGCACACACACACACGCACACACATGCACATGCACACACACACACACAAGTTAAAGAAACAGATACTGATGAAATGCTCGACAAAGAATTCAAAAAGGTTGAAAGGACTATGAGTCAATGGAACTAGTAAAACAATTCAAGGTATAAACAAGAAATTCAACAAGGTTGGAAAACATCAAACACAACTCTTAGAAATAAACTCAGATAAAAAGGTATATAGTTGAAAGCCTCAACAGTAGACTAGATCAAGTAGAAACTTTTATTTGAGACATCCCAATAAATAAAAAATTGAAAAAAATAAGAAGAGCCTCTGAGCTGTGTGGGAACATCATTAAACTAAAATACTAAACTTTTATGAGTACTATAATGGAAAGGAAAGGGAAAATCATAGAAAACATACTCAGGGAAATAATGCCTGGAAAACTTCCCCTAACTTGGGACAAATCAACTGGGTACAGAAATTCTATAGAACACTGAATAGACACAAATAGAAAAGATCTTCTGAGAGGCACGTTATAACCAAAATTTCTAAAGTCATAGATCAAGAAGACAGTAAAAAACTTACTGATAAAAAGGTGCTCAGTCACAGGTACAGTAATCTCCATTAGACTAACACTAGTTTTCTCAGTAGAGACTTTGCAGGTCATAATGAAATTCTTTGACTTACTCCAAGGAGGGACAAGCAAAACTGCAGGAATTTCTCACCACCACATCAGCTTATAAAAGACTCTTAAAAACTCTACATTCAGAAACAAAACTAAGCTATAGCCCTGAAAACTTGCAGGAAGACATACAGAGATATATGAAGAAAACACAATTATAGGAATAAGATTTTAAATATCAATACAGCCTTGACTGTAAGTGGACTAAATTTCCCAGTTAAAAATGCAGACTTTTTTTAAAAAACTGATTAAAAGACACAATCCAATAATACACTGTCTACAAGAAATTCACTTCAGGGGTCCTGAAAGAAAAAAGAGTAGAAAAATGTATTCAGTAAATGAAAACAATATGAGCAGGGAGGCCTACACTTACACCAGACAAAATATGCATTACAACAAATACAAAAAAGGGGGTGGGAAGAGATCATTTCATGATGAATTATAAATATATGTAAATATAAATACATATTCACCTATGGCTACAGTCCCTAAGACAAATATTATTCTATTTAAGTGTATATATAATCCATATAGATTCTAATATCCTAGATCAGATCATCCAGACAAAAATTCAAGAAGAGAGAATATTCAGAGTAAAACAGAATACCCTGTCAAATGAACAAAACAGACATATGCAGAACATTACATCCAACACCTGAAGACACAGATCTTTCCATCATCAGAAGGAATGATTCTCAAAAACAGACTTCATATTAAACAAAAAAACAAGTCTCAACAAAGAGCAAAATCAAAACGACACAATGCATCTTTTCTCTTCACAATGGAATAAAACTAGAAATTAACAACCAACAAAAATTTAGGACTTATGCAAATTCATAGAGACATGCCACTGAATGAACACTGGGCCATGGAGGAACTCAGAGGGAAATTTAACCATTTCACAAAGCAAATGAAAATGGAGATAAAACATACCCCAGCTTACAGGATACAGCAGCAGAAATACTAAGTGAAAAGTTTATAGCAATAAGCACAAAAGTCAAAAGAGGAAGGTATCAAGTAAGCAACATAATAATGTGTCTCCAAGATTTGCAAAAGAAATTAAAAGTCAAGTCCAAAATTAGCAGAAGAAATAGCAAAGATCAAAACAATAATAAATAAGATAGATACAAAAAACAAAAACAAGACCAGTGAAACAGAGAATGGTTTTATAGAAAAGATAAACAAAATTGGCTAAACTTTGCCTGAAGTAACTAAAAACAAAACCAGCAATAACCTTACAATACTCTTGAAGTTGAGGATATAGACACGTGCCTCACAACTTATGCACAGGATCGTAGGTTTGATCTATCATCAAATACTACAAAATAAACAAAACAGAATGTCCAAGTAAAATCAGAGGTGAAAAACGGAGACACAATAGCTATAGTATGTACCATGCCTTGTAAATACAAAGTATTATTAGAGATTAATATAAGTTATTCTACAGCAACAAAGTGGAAAAGCCAGGGGAGAATGTAAAGTATCTGGACATACATAATCTACTGAAGCTTAATTGATGAAACAAAAAATTGTGAACACATTATAATAAGATTGTGTCAATAATAAATAGGCTACAAAGAAAATTACTGTGCTAAATTGGATCACTGATAATTTTGACAAAATATTTAACTAAGAACTAACCTAAATCCCCAAATTAATTCAAAACATTGATAAAGAAGATATACTTCCAAACTCATTCTATGGGATCATCATTTCTCTTATAGCAAAACAAGACAAGGGCACAAAATCAAGAAAAATGATAGATCAATAACCGTAATGACACAGATACAAAAAATTAAAAATGAAATACCAATAAATTTAACCCAATAGTACATCAAAGAGTTTAACTGTGGTAATCAAGTGAGATTTGTTTTAGGAATGTCAGGATAGATCAATATAATCAAGTCAATAGACATAACTTACATACACCCATGTGCACCCATGTGTCAGTATATTGTGAAAGCTAAATATCACGTGTTTATGCCATTAGATGCAAAGAAAACATTTTTAAAAAGTTAGCATTCCTTCATGAGAAAAAGCTGAATTATATGTAGAGGGTATATATTATATGCATATCCACAAAATAAAGTCTATTATGGCAAATCCCAAATGTAAGGACGTCTGCTCTCCCTGCTCCTGTTTAATTTGGTGATGAAAATTTCAGCCAGAGAAATTAGGAATTAGACAGAGGAGGGGAGGCTACAAAGAGGACAAATGTAACAATCCATTTCTGCGACATTATGATTCTATTCATAGAAAAGATTCTTCATACTATCTTATCAAATGACCATTAGAACTGATAACAAATGTCTCCCTCTCTTTCTCAGTCACTCACACACAGAGACAGACAGGAAGACAGACACACACACACATACAGAGATGGGGCAGAAAAAACGAACAAATTCAGTAAAGTAGCAAGATACACAAGTATTGTACAAAAGTCAATAACATCTCAACACAGTGATAATGAATAAGGTTGCTGACAAAACCTATAAAAGCAGGTCATAAAACTTACCCCCAAGTACCCTGAGAATAAATTTAATAAAGGAAATAAAAGATATTTATACTGAAAACAATAAAACACTGTTGAAAAAACTTGAGCATGACTTAAAGAAATGAAAACAACTTCCCGTGATTATAGATTAATTATGTTAAGATACCCATAGTACATCAATAGTTTACATATCCAATATAATCCCCATTCAAACACCAATGCTATTCTTCACAGAACTAGACAAAAAATATCCTAAAATGTATCAGAAGCAACAATGAATGACCCCAAATAACCAAAGTAGTTTTCAACAAAAAGAACAAAGGTGAGGTGGTTTTCTAGACATACTATAGAGCTATAGTATAGTTTAATAAAAGAAAAAACCAGCATAGTAATTGCATAGAGCCAGACACATAATAATGAGTCATACTAGAGACTCCAAAAATAAGTTCATATATCTACAGTCAACTGATTCTTCACAGAGGAACCAAAGTCATTCCCGGGAGAAAGGATAGCCTCTTCAAGAAATGGTGTTGTAATCATGAATGCATATGTGCAGAAGACTGAAACTAGACCCACATCTCCCACCCTAAACTAAGATTAACTTAAAACAAATGGAAGACTTAAATGTAAGACCTATAACTATGGAATATGTAGTAGAAGTAAACAGAAAACAGAGGGAAAATACTCCAGGAATAGAAGCAAAGACAAAATCAAAACAAAAATCCTGTGACCATGACTCCAAAAATCACAGATAATTAGAGCAAATGCAGACAAGATTAATCAAGCTAAGAACTGTGTATAGTCAAAGAAAAGTATTGTCCTGATTAGTTTTCATGTCTACTTGACCCATCCTAGGGACATCTTGAAAAGGGGCTCCTGGTTGCACTGGCTTGTGAGGTTGTATGTGAAACATTGCCAGTTTCCAATGATGCAGAAGGAGGCCCATCCCAGTCTATGACCATCACTAGGCAGGTCAACCTGGGCTGTAAAATGAAGCTACCTAAGAAGGCTTCAATCAGCAACATTCCTCTTTCTGCTTCAGTTGCAGTTTAAATTTCTACCCAGACTTCCCTTAATGGTGACCTGGAAGTGTAAGTTGAACAAGTCAAGCCCTTTCATCCCCTGAGTTGCGCTGGGTCAACTAAGCTGAGCGACATGAATGATCCCCTCTCACTACGCAGAGACATAAAAAGGAGGTGGGTGAGCTACAGATGTAGCTGCATAGCTATGATTCGTATAACACTGGTCACCGCCGATGAGGGGTGGCATCACCTACATACTTGGTGGTGGCTAAGAAAGACGGTATTTTTACACAGTGGATTATTGTTCAGCAGGCTAAAAAATGAAATATTATTTTTATGAAAAAATAATAATTGGAGGTAATTACATTAAGTAAAATAAGCCAGGTATAAAATGCCCTCTCTCATATGTGGAAGCTAGCAAACATTGATCCAAATATAATACAGTGATTATTTGAAGCTGAAGTGGAGACTGGGCAGGAGTAGAGCGAGACTGGACAACGAGACCACAACCTAGTTAGAGTTAGTAGATCTGGGTATTCCTCAGCACTGTGGGGTGACTACACTTCACAACAACCTGTTAAATATTTTATAATGATCTAGAAAAGATGACTTCAATTAATCCCAATGTAATAAAATAGATAAAAATGCTATTTCCCTGCCATCTGTAGTCACAGCATACAAGTGTTGAAGTGTCACGTACCCCGTAAATATGTGTGATTGAGAAGACAAATGCATTGTTCTGTTTCACAGAATTCTATTAGATTATATTTACAAACACCAAATAACAAGAGTCCCTTTAATCAAAGGAATCTTTGGTAGAAAATTTGCCATGTTTCTTCACCCTGGATCAAGTAAACATAATTCATCTGCTTCAGAACAAGAAAGAAGTGTGAGCTAATAAACTAGATCAGAACTGAGACAGAACAGGAAAATGAATGGCAAGAAGGAATGGAGGCTGTGCATCTTGACATTGGTGAAGAGGTGCTCTGGATGAATGTCAGGTGCAGTAGAGGCTTAATGAGGGCTGTGTACCCATTTTTTTCCCAAACAGCCAATATTCTGCCTGGACTGGCTCACAGCACACATAACAGACCAGAGATCTTATATGTGCTGAAATAGGAGCTCCTCTCCCTGATTCAATGAAACAGGGAATCAAAAGTCAGGCTCTACTGTGATTTTATGGTATGAACTATTATACAATATGTACATCAAGGGAAGATTTGAGGAGAAATCAAAAGCAAAGCAATACTATTTACAAAATTGCTCTTTTCAGAAATTATCCTGGATATCTTCGTCAAGAAGCAGAGCTCTATGAGACTGTGAGAAGCAGCCCTCACTTTGTAAAACCACACATTTTTATCATGATAGAGATGTGGCTTAAAATAGTTTTGAAACTTCTCTTTGGGAACTAACTGTAAAAAGTGTAAAATAAATTTTTAAACAAATACCCATGAAGGTGGGGAAATGGCTGCATCATTAAAGTGCTTGCCCAAGAAATATGAAGACCTGAGTTCAGCTTCCAGAACCCAGGTAAAAAAGATGGACACCACAATGTTTTCTTGTAATATCAGCATTGGGAGGGAGCAATAAGCCTCTGGGGGGCTCTGTCCAGCCAACCTGGCCTGATTAGTGAGCTCCGGGTCCCACTGGGAGACCCTGCCTCAAAACACATAGAAAAGCCACTAGAGGTTGGCCTCTGGACTCCACACACATGCACACACGAACTTGTCCTCCTCCATGTGTATGTGTACATACACAAAAATATTTTATATATTTTAAAACTTTAACAAATCTATTGTAAAATGGTGTTCCCTATGAAGAAAGGAAAAAATGACATGATTAGCCTCACCTCCTGATTTATCTCCTGGAATATATGGCCAGGATAAATAAAACCATATATTCTTTATGTAAATCTAAGCTGTCTTTGGGTTATAAAAACATTTTCCAATCTGTCTAAAGACTTAACAGGAACACTTAAGCATAGTGTAATAAAAGGATCAGCATCCCGGAAACCTCACTGACCTCTCTATCCCATCTAGGGCAATCATGAGTTACGCTGGATATTTAGAAAAGCCCCATTTGCAGTGTTTGCTCTCATGGTTTTCTTCACTTTATACATTTATAACTAGAAAATAACTAACTCAAAAAAGTTCACCTGCCTCTGCCTCCTAAATGCTGTGGTTGAAGGCACTTGGCACCACATCTAGAACCTTGTATTGGCATTCTTTACCTTACTGATGGGGAGTATTGGTGCTTACATGTAGGTTTAGTGTCTTAAGGAAATATGTAAAAGTGTGACAGAACACACTGACATTCTCCTTGGCCTTTGTACACACACATGCGCACACACATACACACACACTCTTTAGAGGACCACGAGACTAGGATTATCATTTCTCTTCCTCTACCACCATGCAAGAATGGAAGCAGTTTTCATGAAGCTTGAAAACCAACTGGAATGATGTGTAGCCCAAGCTGATGCTTATGTTGAATTTTAATGAGAAACACATTAATATTTTAAAATACAGTTAAAATTTCAAATATTGTTAATCTACATTAGCAGCACTTAAACTTGTGAAACTAGTAAAGCTATAATGACACAGACCCCTGGGACTCCCCGAATTATCTGCATCCTAAATCTTGACTTTAATGTGTGAGTACACATCTCCTATGGGTCTCCAGTTTAGCTCTTAGCTTTATTTATTGTCTTTTTGGAGCATATTTATAATTTTCTTGGACCAAATTTCTTAAATTTTGTGATACATGAATAAGTGTGGTTCAGGGACAGTAATATATCTTACGACCTTCAGTACCTTAAGCTCACGGGAATTCCGTATTTGTTTTGAAGCGCTGTAAAATTTTGTCTGGCGTATGTAGATGTTCGGCCCCCCTGGGATTTACTGCATGGTGGTGTTAGGCATTGGGCAAGAAGCAAACTGCTGGACTGCGGAGTTGTTGTGTTCTATGTTGTCTTTTCTTAGCTTATCACTGCCCGTTCTGCCTTGCAGTTGGTGGGCTCTAGGTTCTATTCACTTTGGACACATTTAACAGCACCCTACTCTATTTGATGTGACTATATATGGTGGGATTTTTTTTAACTCTCTCCTTTTCTTTATTTCTGCCATCAACTGCTTTGATATAATACAGTCAAAAGCGTTCTCATATTTACACAAATTCTATATCGTGTACTATTACAACCAAGAAGAAGGAAGAATTGGCCTGAAATTGAGAGACGACAATGTTTGCAAAGGAAACACAGAAATACTATTCTAGAACAAAGGAGGAAAAGCAGAGGAAGAGGGAAAGGAAAGAATCAATGTGAATAAATTTATAAAAAAAAAAACCCACTGAACAAATTGTTATTTTGACAACGTTGACATAAAGAAATTTCCCAGGGACTGAAAGGTAAACACTATGGATCTGGCGCGGGTGTGAGGCAGGAGTGAATGCTGACTAACAGCAGCGAAGACTTTCAAATTTCAGTGAAAATGATTTGCAACTTTAAATTCTATACTTCGCTAAAATACAAGACAAATGTGAAATAAAAATCCAGATATTTTACATCAGAAAGAGGACCATGCACTTCAAAGTAATCTTTTCTTTATCTTGTCCAGGAACAACAACAAGAAAACCCACAATTTTAGTAAGGTATTTTATAGCTAGCTAAAAATAGATTTCTGGGCTCTGCTTCAGGCTTCTGGCCATTGATTTGCAGTGATTAGACCAGGACTGGGGTTCCAAGGATCTCTCTGTAAAACAGGGGACATTACCTCCCAATTTGGCCTTCTGATTTCGTGGAGTGAAGAAATGATAGCTGTCCTCTCACACAGACGGAGTGGAACAGAGAAGGGGGGCTGAGAAGCAGAGCCATGACAAGAAAGGCCTGACGGATTACGTCTGCACAGACAGCGTCCAAATTTCTTTTTGTAAATGAAGTTTCGTTACATTTATTTCTGGTTATTTTCATTTATGTATGAAACTAATCAAAAATGACAGGGAAAGCTACTTAAAACACATGCTAATTAAGACAGAGTTGAACTTGACTGCTTACCTGATCATGTGACCCTTATCTTGACAGCAATCGACAGTATTGAGGAGACAGTCAGCAAAGGCAAGATCAGGAAGACAGGCATGCAAAAATCTTGCAGTTAATTTAAAAAAAAAATCTTAGGAGTAAAATATAGACAACTAGAAATTCCTGGGAAAACACAAAGCACTTTTAAATGTAGTTGCTTCTTTCTCTAGCCAACAGAAGAAACACGGCTAAGAATCACAAGAAAAAGAATAATTCTAGAAACAATCACCATTTACTTCCACTAGGAACTTTATTCAGATGACGACAGTCATCAAAGAAAAGTTGATTTAGGATTATTTAAGTGTGGGCCTCTTTCCCCGGAGGTGGGGGATGTATAATGAGTCCCTTGCAGACACACCTACCTCAGACAGGGAAATCATTGTTACACGGATGGTTTCATGCGCATTGCACTGACGCTCAGCTTCTTCAGTAACGTACACTTGGAAATGTTTCGGTCGTCCTAATAAGCCTTTATTGCTGGCCCTGCACATCTATTTCTCTTTATACTACAGCGCACACATTACATAACAAGTGCTCTTCCACTTCTGTTCTCACAGGCCTACCTTAGTCCACTGTGAGGCACACTACAAGGTCTCATGCGTGATAAATAACAGAGAATTTTATCTGGTGACTGGGAGAACTTGTCTTTTGGTTCATTTTGTTTTTCTCTGTTCTCGAGAAGGAAACTGAAGAAATTCAAGAATGACCGAAAAGGAAGAAGACCACTGTGTGCCGCCAACAGATGCTCCGCCAGAGGCCCAGGCAGCAGTGAGCACAGCCTCAGAGAACGTCCGAGAATACTGTGGACACTGTTTTCACAGATCACCTTGCATTCTCAGGTCACGAGGTGTAAGCTGCCAGCCGTCCTGGTATTAAGCCACCACACTGGCCTCCAGGCCTCTGTTAAGTGCGGGACCTTGTGATGGACTAGCCCAGGGTAACTGTGTCAACCCACAGCTGTCATGCTGCGGTCTTGCTGCCAAAAGGACTCAGATTTCAAGTGAGTGGTTTCACAAGCCTGGGAGGAATGGATATTTATAAAGACAAGTTGCGCTGTGGATATGTTCACACAGCATCGCCATCAGCCAGTGCCCAGGCAGAGCAGAGCTGTGACTTCTGAGAACTATGGAGCTGCTGGGTCCAGAACTCCAGGCAGAAAGGCATACGGGTGCACAGATACAGGAGGGTCTGTCTGCCTGGACCCATGTCCACATCTCCCTCCTTCACAGAAGGCCTTTATCAGAGGTGTGGGGTATGTGGTGGAGAGACACGAGGCCCCCTGTTCTCAGGTGACTCTAGGTTGCATAATGTTCACAATCAGTATAGAACTCTATAAAGTTGTATGATTTATACGTGTCAATTAAAAATTTAAAGATATATATCTTTAAAACCTTAAAAGATATATATCTTAAATTTTATATCTGATGTTTACAATTTATATCTAAACAAATAATCTTTTAAATTTTTATATCTAATATATATATTACAGAGTATCAAATCTGGATCTTTACATGATGCTTTATTCTATTTGAGTCTTGTCTTATTTAAAAATGTGAGTTCTATGGTTACAATGTCCTGATAACAAAAATTACAGCCTCGAATGAGAGCAGTGTATTACAATCAGATCTAGTTGTCAAAAAACTCACCCCCCTTCAATATTTTGACCTTTTCCTGACACACTGAACAAGTAAGCACCTACTTCCACATGGGTGTCTCTGGGATATGAAAACACGGCCACTTTGCTGGTTACTTTTGGGTAATTTGACATATGCCTAGACACGGACGAGAAGAGGGAACCTAACCCGAAAGACTGCCTCCTTTAGTTTGACCCGTTGTGTGTCTTTATTTTGGTATTTTTTGGTTAGTACTTGATGATGAAGGTCCCAGCCCACTGTGGGCAGTGATCAGCTCTGGGCAGGTGGGTGTAGGCTGTATCAGAAGGGTAAAGCAAGCCAGTAGGCAGTGCCCCTCCATGGTCTCTGCCAGCAAGTCTCTGCCTTGGCTTCCTTTGATGTACAGGCTTGAAACTTGTACATCATAGTAACCCTTTCGTCCCCAAGGTGCTTTTAGTCAGAATATTTTATTGCAAAACTATGACAGCCTCCTATAACTCCTCGCTCCTGCACTTCTTTCTCCAGGAGCTACGGTGGCTCACAATCTGTACTTCCTCCACTCTCTGCCAGCTTTGTGTACAGCATTGCTAACCGAGGCAGACTCAAAGCACTGACTCCAGGAACGATCCCAGAAGGGTGAACTAGGCCAAGACTCTAATTGCCCTGTCCACGAATACCCATGCCTAAAGTTCTCATTGGCATTCATAGGTAGAATCTGAGGTTATCACCGGGCTCTAATTGTCCTCTCAGGTGATATGGCCTCATCTGTAGCTGCACTCACTCACTGAGGATCTGGGAAGGCAGTCTTTCAGAAGGGAATGCTCAACTTGACCATTCTAAATTTCACTTTTCAGAGTTGCCTAAGTGCCTATCTCTAACACAGTGCATTATTTTCTGCATAGCACAGTTCCTACTGGGATCCTGGGTCTATGATTCAAGGGTCAATGCACGGTTCCTAACTAAAGCCTCCCCAGTCTTACCTGTGATTTCCTTCTAATCACTTCCCATGGTTCTGTTCATGATGCCAATCTCCCATTGAAGGATTTATCAGCAAGAATCTCCTATTAAGATTTTAAATAATGCTTCCCACCAGGAGTCAAAAAACAATTTAAAATAATATAGTATTCAAACACAGACACAAATAGCTGCTGTATGGTTGGTAAATGAGACTTACGTACAGGGGATAGCCTTGGCTGCTCCTCTATAGCCTGTTGGCTCTGCTAGCTGACCTACCTCCTGGCTATCACAATACAATGCGACAGAAAGCCCTGCAGAGGGAGGGCAGGTGGGTAGTGTCAAGAGGTCTAGGAGGCCAGAAGTGATCATACGAAAGCCAGAGCTCATGCGTAAGGCAGGCACATGCCTTGCTCCTAATGAGTAGAGGGTCCTGCCCCTAAGCTACGGTCATGGTTTACAAGAGACAGAGACAGAACAGAGAGCAAATTTGGCCCCACTCCATGTGCCTTGCATACCAAGACAGGCATTGCTTCTGTTACCCTTATACCAAGACAGGCATTGACTCTGTTACCCTTGTCAGTCTAGGAAGGAGGAGAGCTGCTGAGGGCACAGGTACCTCTGCTGAGGCGACTTGGTCATCCACAATCAAGTTCCTTTGACCTGCTCTTTCTCCGCGACATGGTGAGGTGTTGTCCATGTAAATGACGACATAGACTTCTGACTGGGGACTGTTCACATTCTTCCCCAGTACACCAGTCGTCCTCCCTTTCTTTGGAATCTCTTCTTCTGGGAGACACGACAGTCATGATGCCAGACACCAGAATATGGTAGATTTTTCTGCTCTGCGGCTTTGTCCCCACGCCAGCTCCATCCTCTGGAGTCATGTCTTTGAAGTGGTCACATCCTGGGGTGTGAATCAAAGAAACCAGGCAGACCACAGGGGTGCTGCTGAGGGTGTTTACTTTGATCCCCGGCTTGTAGAGCCTTGGGAGGTCCATACTCACATCCCATTTCCACTTAATTTTTAACTTTAAGATAAGAGACTGCAAGTTCTATATACATAGATCTTGGTTCCACTCCCAGTACCAAAACAAACAAACCCAAACCAACCAAACAAACCCAAATCAACAACAGCATCTAAAAAGAAAACTATAGTGAGGCCTGCAGCCTCTTGCCTACAAATTTTATAATAATCACAAGAATCTTATTATCTTTACTTCTCTGGGAGCACCTAGCTCTCTCAACATAAAAAAGTTACTTGGGAGCCTTCCCAGTCTTCCTTTCCAACCCAGACCCATGAAAGAACAGCAAACATCTCAATCTCTGCGCTAAGCGTTGTGTCCCCACCTGCTTGCTATCTCAGGCACTGCACTTGTTTTTCATGTGTGGTCCAAGATGAAAGTCTAAGCCATGCTATTTATTTGCAACCTGGAAATGCCTTGACATTCACAGAAAATTGAGTCTAGAACCCCTGGATAGTCACACAACGACTCTATAAAATGAAGAAATGATGGTATATAAAGTATATAATCTACATCCTCTCAGATAGCACCCAGCACTGCTGAGTAATTCATTGCTTAGAAAACGAAATGAGAAAAAAGTCAATGCGTGTTCCAGACACAGAAAATGGATTATACTTTTGATCTGAGGTTTGCTGCAGCAATGGCTACCTATCAACTGTGTATGAACAGGTGCCTGCAGAAGGCACACATGGACTAATTATCCAACACCTCATCAGTTTTTTTTACTAGAAAGGTAGCTATTATTAGCAAAGTAATTTTTGTAACTATGATCTCATTTGAGCCTCAAAATAATCTCATTAATAAGCCCACTTATGGTTGTAGTCTTTGATTTTGTATTCAGGAGAGAGAGAGAGAGAGAGAGAGAGAGAGAGAGAGAGAGAGAGAGAGAGAGAGAGAGAGAATGAAGGAGAGTCATTTGTGTGTAATTTAGATGAGAGGTGGGGACAGAGCGGGCTCACCCCATGTGATGATGCAGCCAGCTCGTAGGAATCCGGCTGCTCTACTTTCTCTGGGTATTTTAGCACCCACTAGAATTCTGGTGCAGCTCAAAAAGGCAGATACACAAGCCCTGGATGAATGCCCTCCTTCTTGGAGTAGGAATATTGTCCTGAGTGATTGGAAAGAACTATACATTGTGGGGATACATGTGATATGCATATCTATATGCAATACAATAACATATAACATGAAAGCCTTGCTTCGAACATTAGTGGCAAGAGTCAGAGCTTAACCTCACTCTAACTTAGGAGAAGAATTAGTTGAGTACCACAGTTACCTCTGTAAACCATCTTCAGAAAACTGAGAGCTCAGATGAGAAGAAAGGAAAATGAGGTGCTCACTTTGTCCCTATGGAAGGCTGGTGAGGGGGCTACAATGCTTTTCATAAAGCTTTCCACTTAAAAAAAAGCATAAGATGAAGCAAAACATAGTTTGCAAAATTTGAAGGTTTAGTTTTAAGATGTATATTTAACTAACCACTTATTAAAATAAAGGCATTATTATAAAGGAGAAAAAGAAAGGCCATAAACTTCTAAAACCATCACTCTTGGGGATAACTTGCACGTCAGATTATTCCACTTTGATAGAAAGAGCAAGGAAAAGCAGAATAACTCATGTGTACAGATGGCTCAGGCGCACCCACCCATCTCCCAAAGCAGCACATTTCCAAAGGGCAGAGATAGCCCCGCACCATGCCTCTTTTGTTTAATTTCTTCCTGATGCATCATTCTCTAAGGAGACTGCTCAAGTTCTCCGTCTTCCCACACTGTGTGCAGACCTGGTTACCACTCCATGCGTTTCTAAATGACAAGACAACTGGCTCTCAATCTTCATATGTGGAGAGAAAACCCAAACTGACAGCTAGAGGAGGCGGGGGGGAAGGCACTACCCACGCCCCCCTCTTCCCAAATGTCATTCCTCCTTTGCCTGGGCTGTGCAGGCCACGTTGATAAAGAAATGAGCACACACTTGAAAGTTTCTGACAGGTGTCATGGGTGTAGACACAGAGTGGCCACGAGGGATGGAGCTTGACATGACAGTGGCAGAGTCATCGAGGCTGGCTCCAGGACACACAGAGTTTGGTGAATGTCAATTCTAATTCTCGTCACACCCCCAACTTGAGAATGGTGTCTACGAATGGACAAAGCCAGAGGGAAGTGTTCAGAGAACTTTCCAACAACCTGCTAAACAGATGATGCTACCAAGGCAGATGCCTCCATCCGGGGCTCGTTAGAGGAGATGTGGACCTGGTCCCACTGGTTTCCCGTGTTTATTTGCTCTCTGTGTTCTCGGTCTACCCTCTATTTCAAAGGCTTCAGCTCTTGAGTTCTTTTCCACGTTTTTTTTTGGGGGGGGGGGTTGATGACATTCCCCACATCCTGATATTCTGATAATTTTGATCATTTTAATGGAGCAGTCTATGCTACAGATCCTCTAGGATCTCATATTTGGCAAACTCTCTTCCCACTAACCCAGTCAGAAAATGATTTATAATGGTAGGGCAGAATTGGCTTCTTGGAAACATAGGGCAAAATAGTTTCATAAATATTGCTCTCTTGCATTATTTTGAAATATTACTTCCTTTAATGTTCTGCCAAAGTCAAATATTTCTGCTTAATGAAAGTCCACAGGCAAAAGTAACAGGTGGTACCCAAGTTCCCCTGGTGGGAGAGGCAGCTCTGGTTATCTCTAGCCTGCAAGTGAGGTTTAACTGGTGTTGGGGCATGATGGATAACAGCAGAGGTGTGGATAATCTTTAATCTAGACTCCCAGCCCTCTAACACGATATATTTATTTAATAATTCTGAATTCAATATATTGACGTGTAGTTAAGCATTTTTAAATAGCATGAGGATTTGATAAGTACATTCATTTATTAAAAAGTAAATAAATAGACTTGATAAAATAGTCAGTGGCACATAGAAAGTCTAAGCTTGATTTTTACTGAATATTCCTTGGGGCCTCGAGCATGGTAATAAATCACCCGTGGTGACCATGAGTCACCGTTGAGTCACTGTGGGAGAGAACTCTGGTGTCACGGTGACCTGAAACACACTAGAAATTTGCCAAGAGCAGGCCAGGAGGAAGTAATTTTATTATGAGGTTTTCTGTGGAACGTGGAAATGAGTCCACTCTCACGTTACCACATCTCTGCTGCTGTTGCGACACACTCGGATAAAACACAGCTTCATATGCTTCCTGGTTGTGCACTTGGGGCTGAGGGGTGGCCCTTCCAATAGAACATCATCTCTCTGGGGTCCTGACGGTCAACAGTGACGGTGCCAGCGTGTGTGTTTACCTGTGCTAGCAGCCTTCGTTATTTAAGCTGCATTAGGTTTCCTTACAAAAGAGCAACAGTTGAAGTCATTCTCAGCCCCGACTGATTAGTGTTGTTTACTTTGGACTCTGTCACCTAACAGTGCAGATACTGTCTCCCACCCAGAGACTCGTCTCTGTTTTCTTGAGGGTATATTTATATGAGCAAAGTTACTTTATTTCATGTGTCACATTTCAAACCTTTTTTTTTTTTTGACTAATGTTCTTTTTAATGTATAAAAAATACGACCTTCATCACATTTTCAGATTTTATCTTTCAGGCTTATTATTCTACCTTTCATATTTAATATAAAATCCTCCCAAAATTCGAAAACTATTTATACTTTAATGATAGTGACCAAATTATATTAAGTAACTAGAAAATTTGATTATTTGACATCTAATAAATTCAATAAATAAAGTCAATTCAATAAATAAATGTGAGTTTTTCTTTTCTTTTTTTAAGTAAAATTTCAAAAATGAACCTTCAAAGCTCAATAATTACCTCAAAAAATTCTTTTAAACATGCAAATTAAAAACAACTACAAGCTCATTTAAACTCTTCAAGATAAATGAGGGAGTGAACATGGCATTGGGCACCTTGTTTTGTATTGTTTGTGTAACTGACACACAAATACAGAAAAAAAAGGTCACACTAGAGGCAAACTAGGTAAATTATTAGTAAATGAAGTCTAAAGTATTTTAAAGTTTTTTAACTTTTAAAATAAAAAAAAATCAAAGTTTAATGATATTTAAAAATGTTTTAACAGCTGAGCATTGTGGAACAAGCTTTTATTCCCTGTACTTAGGAGGAAGAAGCAGGTGGATCTCTGAGTTTGAGGCCAGCCTGGTGAACATAATGAGTTGCTGGGCTGCATAGTAAAGTCTCAAAAACCAAAACAAAACCTGCTATCATCACTAAGTTGAGCCTATGAAAGGAATGTAGTCTGCCATGACATTTAAAACTCAATTCAATAAATGGGAAGGAGGAGCTGGGGAGATGGCTCAGTGGGCAAAGTGCTTGCTAAGGGAGTATAGGGCGTAGAGTCTGGTTCCCCAGTGCCCATAGATAATGCATGAACTGTGACCAGCACTTATAATGTCAGTGCTGGGGAAGGGGTGGATGGAGGCAGAGGTGGGAAGGTCTTGAGGTCTCTCTGGAAAGCCAGTCTAGTCTAAATAGAGAGCTCCAAGTTTCATGAAGGACTCCATCTCACATTAGAGGCAGGCCGTCAATGTTGTATGCTCTCAAGACAGCCACAGAGAGCAAACCAGGCACCTCTTGTTTCACTGTGCAGAAGTGGTAAAACTTAATCATCTGCCAACACGTATTGTCGAATGTTTTCCTAATCTATACAGCATGTTCACATAAGAATACACTAAGAGTAGATGAGGCACCAAGGCTATCTCACCAATAACCAGTCAGAACCCTGGTTCATTTCCACAAACTTTTCTGTGGGTTCCACACCGTGACTGACACAGGGCTTTCTACTGAGTCTACACTGCTCAAAACATTAATATTGAGTGTTGAAGACATGCCACTGGGAGGGAAATGCATTAAGTCTTTCCCTTGCCTTAGGAAGTGGACTTTCTCCAGACAGCCTTCACTCAGCTCTCAGCATGACTTCAAGGCTATTATTTACAGGACTGGGTTATAGCTCAGTTGGCAGAGTTGCCTACCACACACAAGGCCTTGGGCTTGATGCCCAGTACCGCATAAAACTGGGTGTGTTGGTTCACACCTCTAATCCTAGCACTTAGGGGTGGAGGCAGGAAGATTACAAGTTCAGGGTCATCTGCAGCTGCACAGGGGTTCAAGGAAAATTGGGGCTGTACGAGATGTGGTGCAAATTGAAAAAAAACAGTTGAACTTAGAGAGTAGGTGAAGGCTCAGTGTTAGGGAAGAAAAAGCCTAGTAAAACTCAGCCACGTGAACTGAGTTGCATGGCCGGGATCTAGCATAGATCAGACAAAGAGTTTTCTGTCTTGTGGACTTGCCTGATTCCCTAGGCCTGATACCTGATCAATTGTAAGAACATAGCATACATCAATGCTAGGTCATAAGGATGCAATGGGCTGCTTCAAGGGCAAAAGTCTTTCCTTCTACACAGAGCCTTGATCTGATGGCCTCTGTCCCCATCTTAGTTACTTTTCTGTAGCTGTGATAGAATACCATGACCACGACAATTAAAGTTAGAGTTCATTTTGGTATTATAGTTCCAGAGGGGAAAGAGTTCATTACGATAGGGAAGCATGGCAGCAAGCTAGTAGCAGCCATGGCTGCAGGAACAAATGGGTGGGTGGAGAGAGAGAGAGAGAGAGAGAGAGAGAGAGAGAGAGAGAGAGAGAGAGAGAGAAGAGAGAGAGAGAACTGGAAGTGGTTCACCGATTTTACTCTCAAAACTCATCCCAGTACAGTTTTCCCAGCAAAGCTGCACCCCCAAACCTCTGCAAATATCAGTGCCATCAGCTGGGGTCTGATATACTCATTCACTTCAGTCCCAAAGAATGCTCACAGTGTCTGGGTCAAATGTTACATTCAAATCCTACAAAGAATCTTCCAAAATGCACCCCCCCCCCAGACTCCTGAGATCCTTCTCATTACTGCTGTAGGGGTTCCTCATTTCTTCTCTTTCTTCCCATACTCAAGCTCTCGGTTGAAGAATGGGCCTCAGGACAGACAGGGAAGCAAGCACTCCAGCCCTGGACTAATTGAGAGAAGGAGCTCATGGAGACAACCATTTCTTTACCTGGGATCTTTATTCTAGTAATTTCTTCTGTCCTGGAATGCTACCACTCACTGTAAGGATGAGTGATTTCACAGCAATGAAAATCTGGAAAACAATCCAGAACAATTAGCTTCGGTTAAGGAGGTAACAGGACAGAGCTCAGGATGAAGGAAAAATCTTAATACTGGTTGCAAAGGCAGAAACCCTCCTCCCCATACCCTTAGCATAATCACACCATTGTTCTAGTATTATAAAATGATAGAGTACAACATGGTTAAATACATCACTTATTTGCCAATATTAGGTATTGGTGTATCAGTCTAACTGGCAGTGTGGCTGCCTGAGATATTGATTGTACTGTCCAGTGGTTGAGAGAGATGTTATCTTGATTAATTAGAAGTCAAAAACAAATGCGTCTTCTATAATATCTCTTGTGGCATCCACGTTGAAAAAAAAAACTACAAGTGTCTAGGAAATATTGGAAACTTAAAAGGACAGAGTGAGAATGTGGCAAACCAAACCTCCCACCCCCTGTCCAGAGCAGAGAGCATGCCGGTGAAGGTTCAGTGGGCAGGTGGAAGCTCATCAGCAGATCCGTGGGCTTCTGTGTCTACCTTTCTTTCACCTGCACCTTTAGGTTCATGACGCACAAAAAGGAAACACCTAGACTCAGGAGAGAAACCTTCCTTTCTTGGCTGGATCTGAAGATCTGCTTCTTATACCACTCCAAAGAGGTCGTGTATGGGCCTTTCCTTACAAGTGGCCATATGGAAGCATCCAGAAGATAATTTCCACAGAGTTCCAATAAATATTGTTGTGTATTAGGGCATGGTTTCATGGTTTCATGTGCCACAGGCTGGCCTAGTCATGGATCTGTAGCTGAGAATAATCCTGAATTTCTGATCCTCCTGCCTTTGCTACTGAGTGCTGGAATTGTGGGCATGCACCTGCAAGCCTGGTTTATAAGATGCTGGGGACCAAACCCAAGGCTTTGTGTATACAAAGCAAGCACTCTACCATTGAGCGCATTTCCAGCTAGAAGCTAATATTGCCCTTACAGAAACCATCTGCAGTGTGTCCTAAACTTTAGTCAAAGATAAGGATGTTTCTCTAGAAAATTCAAAACTGTTTAGAAAAGAGAAATGTTTCAACATGTTAATGAAGCATCCCAAACACCAACCTCTAAATCCCAAGCTACACAGCCTCATGAATTAGCTGGCTTTCTTTGGGATCTGTGAGCCCGTTTCTGTAACGCCAATCACGCTGGGTTGTTTTTCTATTTGTCTCTCTGATCTAAAACTTTCACCAGTTCCTCAACTTCAGCACTGCTGATATGAAGAAGGCTAATGGGGGCTTCTTGCCATTGTAGCACAGCGCAGGCTGAGTTATAGGTGAACCTGGGAACACTGTGTCGAGAAGTAACTGCTCTGCCACTCGTGAATGATTAGACATTATTGTTAAGCCTTAGCATCCTGTTAGCTGTCATTGATTTGTTCAACATGTATTTATTGGGGTGAGGAAACTACTATGATAAGAAAAAAATATGTCCTGTCCTCCTTCCTTGTGTGGCAAAGCAGTCATTTGAAAGTCTAAACTGCATAACTGGAAGACTGTTTGCCAGCTTCACTTTTATTTTTTAATGGATTTGTTTCCATTAGAAATCTTTACCTCGTGGCTCAGATAGCAATTAATTGGGCTGAAGTCACCTGGCTCAGGTCACCCTTTTGTGTGACTTGACGAGTCTATTTTTCAAGCCCAGAGTCAGGATACTACTCCATCTTGCATCTCTTTCATCAGGTCCCACATTTGCCAGATAACTCAGACCAAATCTCGACTTGAAGTTAGTTCATCCACTCAACTGTTCCCATGAAATCCCCACTTGGAGTCATGGCATTTGGGCCACAAGTCCATAATTTAGCAGGGGCTTTGATCCTGGAAGGCTTTGGGGAAAATCTACAACTCTATTCTGGTAATTTTGAAGGAGTACGATATTAAGCCTTTGCCTGTTGAGGAAGGTGTGAGGACTGCGTAATGTCCTATATTGTACTCTCTACTCAAGAAAGAAAGAAAGAAAGAAAGAAAGAAAGAAAGAAAGAAAGAAAGAAAGGAAGAAAGACAGGAAGAAAGACAGGAAGGAAGGAAGGAAGGAAGGAAGGAAGGAAGGAAGGAAGGAAGGAAGGAAGGAAGGAAGGAAGACAAGGAAGGAAGACAGGAAGGAAGGAAGGAAGGAAGGAAGGAAGGAAGGAAGGAAGGAAGGAAGAAGAGAGAGAAAAGGAGAAAGGAAGGAAGGAAGAAAAGAAGGAAGGAAGGAGAAAAAGAAATATAATAGTTCAAAAGGCTACCCTTGGTGCCCCACAATTTATAAGCAGAGTGATGGAAAAAGCTTCATATGTCGTTTTCAAAGCTTCATGTTAAATTTGTGCAATTTTGCCAAAGAATATATGGAGAGGTGGATATTCATAGTCCAGCTATCCAATTGCCTCCTTAATTCTAGTGAGAAAGGGGGTTCATAAAGGGAAACTATTCTTTGATCATTGAAGTCATTAACTAAAATAAGAAGCACAAATTTCTCCTAAAAAGTCTAACATATATCAGATATACAGTCCCAGAGAGGCCTCATCAGTACCTCTACCATCTACTCGGATCTTCATGCTATCTTAGCTTATTCAATAAATGGGCAATGACTGTAGCAACCGGACCAACTTTCCATTTCATGATAGACACACTGTATATAGGGGCAATTCACTTTTGATTCTATGTGTTTTTACCTTCTTGGGTATATTCAGTCACATGAATATTTCTCCCCCAGGATCACTCAGGAAAGCCTTTTTATCTCAGAAAAACAATAAAGAACTTTCCCAATACGTGGACTCACTAGTCCTCGAGATTGCCCAAACCTGAGTCTCAAACTGACATTGTAAGTGAAAAATTCCATGCCATGCCATGCATACTTGAAATTAAACATTGTACAGCATTCTCTTAGGCCATGTGGTAAGGTATGTATGAGGCATAAAAGAACTTTGTGTTTAGACTCAAGTCCTAACCATTACATATTTCATGTTTGTACAAATATTCTTCAAAAAAATATCAAATGCTTCCCAAATAAATAAATACAAGGTGCTCACCATCCTACCTCCCATTGACTCTAATAGAAAATGCATCAGGACACATGTTCTACCTCATCTATCTTATTTGGGTTACATTTTAAACTCATGCATTAGTTTTCTATAATAATAATATTAATAATAATAATAACTATTTCATGGTGGCTATTTTGTCAAAATTAAGGGAACTATCCTACATATAAATAATTGACCTTCAAGAGGAAAATGATGTGGGAGTTCCTTCTGTTTGCTACTTTTCTCGGTTAATGAATAAAGAAACTGCCTTGGCCTGTTGATAGGACAGAACTTAGGTGGGGTGGAAGACAGAACTGAATTCTGGGAGAAGGAAAGAATCAGGGAAACGCCATGGATCCTCTGCTGAGACAGATGCAGGTTAGAATCCTTGCCCGTAAGTCACTGCCACATGGCAATATACAAATTAATAGAAATGGGTTAAGTTAATATAAGAGTTAGCCAATAAGAAACTAGAGCTCCTGGGCCAAGCAGTGATTTAATTAATACAGTTTCTGTGTGGTTATTCCAGGTTAAGCTAGCTGGGCAACCAGGACCAGCAAGTGGCCTGGCTCTCCTTGCAACAGGAAAAGGTATTTTAGAGCTGATAAAAAGACTGAGAGAGTCCAAACGTATTAAATGTTGGGCTTGTTAATTCTTTTATAGCAGAGAACACACAAGGTCATTTATAATGACCCTTCTCTTAGGATAACCAGCTGAGTATGCATGAACAGGCCTATGTCAGCACCAAGGTTCAAATCCCACAGACTACATAGCAAACCCATCCTCCGCGTATTCCTCTGTGGGACAAGTCTCACTGCTCTGCACTGTGTCAGTAGCCTGCGTTTGTAGCACTTTTCTATGATAATAATTCAGTGTCTAGCTACACAACTGCTTGGTGTTAGAAGAAAATATCTGGTGGTTAAGATTCCAGAGCTCAGATTTCACACCGTTTGACTTTCTTCAGTTGCCTAACAATGTGAAAAATCAGACCACCTAAGTGGCACAATGTGTATGTCTTGGGGCATAGCTGGAGGAGGCACAAGCACCTAGCTGCAGTTTGCAGCAATCAGAGGAGCCAACAAACAAGCAGCTGAGCAGGAGCAGCAGAACAAAGCCTCAGAGGAGCCAAGGAGCGTGGCCGCACCTCCACTTCCTCCTTCCTATTCTCAAAGAAAATGGATCCTGAAAATCAGAATGGTTAGAAACGTAGTTCCAGTTAGGGCCTACAATAAGCCCATACAACACAAATTTGCCATGGTCCACCCCACTCTGCCTGGACTTATCTGTAGCATCCTATCTTACCGTAAGTAAAGACAGGAACAAGATTTGGTGCCAGATCCTGATGCACTAAGGCTAGCCTAGGATCCCACAGTCTTGAAGGCCTTCTGAGCATAGTCTCTAAGCAGCTATATCCAGTCTCAGCCCTGACTCAAGGGCTCACACTTCATCTTACTATCATTCTACCTGCCAGCAGGGTGTTGGATTCCTTTCTTTAAGCAATGTCTTTATAATTTCTGGAACTATATGTCTCTGAAACCTTCTCTGAAACGTAGGATGATGGAAAGCTAACACCACAAGTTTGGTTTTAAGTTTGCACCATGCCCATGGCACAAAGAGAGAGCCTGGAATTGTAGCCTCTCTATCAAGCCCAAGTAACAAGGCACAAGTGAATCTTCCTTGCCTTAGATGTTTGTATCAGCTGAGAGACAGTGCAAGAGGCTTGTTTCATTTAGGATGAGAATTAATGCAGCTGACTTACTTTTGGTAAAATGGAACAGACCACCAACAACAAAGGGCAAAACAGCTGGGAAAAGGGGAACTAGCCAGCTGTTATTCCCAAAAAAGAATGCTCTGTGTTGCAATGCTGCCTGCCGGTGGTCATTTTCCTTCACCTGCCTGAATGTGCATGTTTTGTCTTCAGAGCTAGCCTACCTGCTCCTAAAGTCAGTCTCCTCTGGGCCTGCTCCCCGAGTTGCCCAAATGTAGGTATCTGATGATGTAGACGCAATGCCTACAATAGGATCAACCAGAATTACAAGCTGCATATACCTTAAATTTCAAGAGCCATTTACACAGTTCAGTCCTGAAGAGCCCTTAGGATAAAGTCAATCGGAAATGAGAGGGACTCCCAAGTTTGCCTTCACAAAAGGGATCCCTGCTATAGGCACCCCTAGATCCACCTCCTCCCCCATACACGCACCCCACATTCACTGCAGCAATCAGAGGCCCCTGACTGACTTTATATCGTCGCCAGAGCCAGCTGGGGTAGAGAGTTAAAGAAGAGCTGGGCTAATTTAGTCAGCTGGACTCGCTCGCTCTACCCTTCTCTGACTGGCAGGCTGGGCCTCTGCTCATGCCTGAAAAGTAGCATCCGGGAATGACATACAGTTTGATAACACAAGACGCTTAGGGTTTTTGGCTCAAGTGAGATGTTCGGAGCTAATAGCCCTGTGAGCTGAGTTTTAGCTGCGATCTGCACCTTGAGATATCCGTTCTGTCTGGCTCAGGAAAAAGGGGAAAGAATGAGAGCTTATTTCTAGAAAGGTTTCTGATGAACAGCATCTGTCATTGAAGGGGAAGATGGGTATAATTAGCTTGTCAGTCTAGTTTGGGCTGAGCAGGCTGTCTCTGCTAAGAAAGATGGACTAACTGCCAGAACCACTGACAGGCAGTCGATAGCGCAGCAATTAATGTCATAAATAATTCCAGAACCAATTACATCAAAATGGACTCGGAGCTTTAAAAAGGTACAGAATTCTCTTATTCTTCCTGCTAACAGCAAGAAACAGCTTTCATTTTTCTCTGTAATTACTTTTCATTGTATATAGCAATACAACTGAGCTTTTCTGTCCATATTTAAGCCTTGTCTTCTTCGAACCTCTTCCCCCACCGCCAGACTCCCTCCTTCACCCCACAGGACAAGGCTGTTAAAGTCGATCTTCTCTGCCAGAGCAGCGGGGTGAATGTATAATCTTTTAACTTGTCTGTTGCCGGAGAACTCCAGCTACACCTAAATGATTAAGAGCCTAGTTTTCGAAAATGTCATGGACCGTGACAGTGGAGTGCCCCAAACAATGGCATTTGGAAATGAAGACATTTGTGAAATAAATGGATTTGTCTTATTATTTTAAAGGTTGCTGTGACTTTACTTACACTGAATTTATTGATTTTTCCCCCTTTCTTCTCTTCCTTTTTCCCTCCTCTTATTTGTACAGTTCCAAGCATGGACACCAGGCCAAAGTATTGCCTCTGCACTGTGAATATAAATCCAATGCCACATATGTATACTAATGGGAACATTTTTTTTTTCAGAAGGATTAGTCTCTTTAACATGGTGTTTTCTTTAAAAAGCTGTTCTCCGGAGCTGTCTCAACTCCTCTGCTAGTTCTCTGTGTGCTATAGTAAGTACGGAGGCTACACAAAGGCTATTATACCTATAATGGTGCCACACACTAGATACCAGTAGGCTAATTGTCTTCCCCAACCCCCAGCCTCCATCAGTTGCCTCTGTAGGCTGGATTAGAGAAAGGAAGGGATTGTGGGAAAGCAAATTACTGTAGGATTCATTCACAGCTTTGTTCCCTGCCTGACAAACATTTCCAACTTTTCAGTCGGAGTGGCATTTACTCTGGCGGGACCAACGAAAATGGCTCATGAAGCTCCCACTGTTTCAGAACTAGCCCAGGCTGCTGGTGTTGCCTGCAGTTTGCTGAGTGCGCTTGGACTGTGTGCTCCTGCCATTGATGGCACTCCCTTTAGCAGTAGGTGTCACGGCAGCGAGCGGTAATTACAACAGGAGATTTTAGAGGACACGGGATAATTAGGCCAGCCTGGGCGGGCATAAACACTGACGTTTACCGTATTAAAAACTCAAGTTGTCGGCATTTTCCTCCCTCCCAAGACCACAACAACAGCAACCTCCACAACAAAGGCAAGCTTTCAGGAGAACAAAGGACCTTTGCATCTGAAGGAGCTGACTGGGTGCCTGTGTTTGGAGATGGGTGCACACTGGCTTCTGCTGGCCAGTCAGGAAATGAGATGAGGCGATGTAGCTGGTGTTTTGTGATCAGGCTGCTTCCCCTGTCGCACAGCCCTTCTGCCTAGGCATGACAGGCAGAGGGTGATAAATGGCACCTTCTGGAGAGTGCCTCTCTGCTTCACTTTGGGCTGGACCTAGGTAGACTTGTCTAATGCCACCTTCTCCCGGCGTGGCTGTTCTCACCGCAGCAGTACCAGATGCATTTGCTGCTTCTTCGGCAGGAGTCAGGCAATAGGAAAAGTAGGGCAGCCCCTGGACTCTAGTCCGCAAGCTGTGACTGCAGCAAGGAGCACGGGACCGGGAGATGCCAAAAAACAGGGCATCCCAGAAGAACCTGCGTTTGCATCCAAGTTTGCCTTCCCTGTTCAAGATTTTATTTTTATTTTAAGGGTGCGTGTTTATATCTATCTGGCTGTGAGTCTGCCTGTCTGCCTGCCTGTTTGTGTATTCATGAAAGTGTAGGTACCCAAGGCCAGAAGAAGGCAATGGATCCCCTGGGGCCAGAAGAAGACACTGGATCCCCTGGAGCTGGAGTTACAGGCATCTTGTGAGCCAAGAAGTCAGGCCATTCTCTGTAAGAGCAATATGCACTTCTAATATCTGAGCCCTCGATTTCCCTATTAAAGACCACAGGACTCTTGAAATTGGAAAGTTTCCTGTTCAACCCACATCCCATGTCTTTTTGCTGGGGCTTTGGGCCTATATTCTTGGAAGTGGCTTCTTGGTGATGAGTCGTGGAGCTCACAGTCTGAGAGAGAAAGACAGAGTAGACCTGTAGACTAATTTCGTGATCCCAGGCAAATTGCTTCGCTTAAAAAGAAAATGTTCTATTTACATCAGCCAGTGCTGAAGGGGAGTTAGGGAAGCAGCTCATAAAAACAAAAAACAAAATGCCCCCAAGATACAAGTCCCTGGCCCTCCCTTCATGCATTCCCTCTCTGTAAGACACCAGCCTTCCTCATTTGGATTTGCAAGGCTTTGATGTCAAACTGTGTTTAAATAGAAAGTATACCTCTAGGCTATTCAGTGCCCTGAGGAATTTCTCTGCTTGGCTATTCCCATCCTGCCTTTGTCTGGCTCTGAGCTTTTTGACCTAATAACCATGAAGCTCTTCTGTGACATCAGCAGCAAGAGGTGCTGGCAACGTGACAGGAGACAAATCCCACTCAGTGTGGTATTTTCTAAAGACAAACTCAGCTCAATAAATTTTCTCAGTTATTTCTAGGCTCACAAGTCAGCATGAGATATTTCAGACTCATAAGCATTTGGATTGTGGGGACTTCTAAGATATTCCCACAGCTTATAAAAGATGCCCCTCTGTGGCCAGGCCCTCGTGGCAGCTGATTCTAAGCATTTGACGACTAGAAGCTGCAGGAAGCGCTACCCACTGCAGTAAGAAGCTTCTCTGATCAAGGTTGGGCATAACAGATCTGGGGATGGAAACATGAATATTTTGAAGGCAGTTTGACAACATGATTGTTTAGTGAAGCAACATCAAATCTTGGACCTATGACTTCCTTAGCTTTGGTGTCTGACCATATTTTTAGTACCCGGCATAAATTTTCTCCTGCAGAATACAATCGAGAGAGTGGTCATTTCCAGGGGCATGGGTTGGGCAACTTGGGATTTGGAGCAAAAGTGTATCTGTGTGTGCACTGTATGTGTGCGTAGAACATATATTGTATACATGTATAAAGTTTTCAAAGAATAGGAAATATATAGACAGAAAAGAAAGGTAGGGGTCTGGAGAGATGGCTAAGAGTTTACAAGAACTGGCCCTTCCCCAGAGGACCCAAGATTGATTCCCAGCACTCATGCCACATGTGACATTAGTCCTAGGGATCGAAAGCTCTCTTCAGGCGTCTGTGGAAACTGTATGCATGTGGTGCATAGTAACACATGCAGGCAAAACCTCCATACACATAAGACTTTTTAGAAAGGGATTAAGAAAAGGAAAAGAAGGCCCACACATTTTAAATGATAGTCACTTAGACCTTTAGTTACACTGGCAGTGCACAACCTCACACACACAAGAGTGGCTGGCTAAAGAAATAGTTTGTTCACACAGGGAGACCAAGACAAGAATAACAGCTAATCCAACAACAAGACTATGCTACCAAGGCAGGAGCCTTTAAAAGTGGCTTGTCTTCGTGGATGATGCCTGAGACGGTTTCAGAGCTATGCCTTCTTGCTCTACTGAAAGAGCTCCCCCACCCATACTATTTAGGGTTCTGGAAATCCATCCAATTTCTCAGGCACTAAAGACTCTAGATTCTTGTTTACCCCATAGATGGTACAAGTTATTACATAAGCACAAAACTTTTGGATTCAAACAATATTTGATATAAATGCTACCCATATTCTCTTGATATACACAATCTTAGATAACTATTTAAAAGATTCTTTTAACTCCATTTTGGTTTTTCTTTACTTTTTTGATACTTGATGGAAGGAGTATCAGAGTGCCTACTTTGTCGGGTTTTTAAAAAGAATCCTATAATATTCTCCAATGTAGTACTCTTAGGAGCTATATAATAGAGTAAAATCATTGGTTATAGAACTAGGCTAAGATACCACATATATAGATGTTCTTAAGTACCAGCAAAATTGACCTGTTTTTGACCTTTACCTTCAAGTTGGAAATGCCAAGGCAAATCTCAGAGCACCTACAACACTGCATTCTGTGTCTGGTAGATTCCTTAATACTTGAGTTGGCCCCTCCAATTGAACTGTGGATACAGGTGAAACATTCATATTCTCTGTTACAGTCTTTTTTGCTAAAGCTCTTTCAGCAGAAACTATAAGTTCAGGACCACTGCTGACCTTAGCTCTTGGTTGGTGGATTAGGAAGGATATTTGATGGTGATGTTGACTATGAACTGATGGATGGAAATCCCCAGGCATGAGACTGGAGGAAACTCTCCTTTACCATCATCCCAGCCAGCATTTGCTTCTCCCCAAAACCAGTGAAGGTGACTGTAACTAACCAAGCACCTCTTTGAAATGTTTCAGAATCGTTTCTTCCCACCTCTTCTATGCCTCAGAAGTCCTTCCCTCACCATGTGCATCTCATCAGATCTTCCCAGTCCTTTGGGTAACGGGACAACCTTTCACCAAATTAAGTAAACTAATGCATTTGGATTAGGTTGAGTTCTTTGGAATTTTAATATCCATTCCCTCTTTTGAATAAGAAGAATGAAGATTCCTAAAATGAAACAATCTCTGACTTCTAGAATTAGAGATTACATTTGATTCTTTCAAGTTGCCAAACTCCATTTTTTTAAAGAAGAAATGCCACCATTGTCTTCCAGCCCTACTGCACGCTCAGCCTTCTGGGGTTAACTTAAAATTAGTTTGTCTTTATTAGGGATAGAAATTTTAACTATAAAAAATAAATACTTAATCTCCTTTTCATTGCTTTGAACCCCATCTGTGTCCCCTGTCCATTACATGCACCCTGAACTTTGAGAACTCATGGGAAAACCACTGCACTATTTCTCAATGTTGATTCCTTCATTAAAGTTTCATGGCATCATCAGTTTTATCAGTATGTCTTCATTGTAACTATTCTAGTCTTTACCCAATGAAACATTCTGAAGTCATCTTTTCCTCTCATCTAAGCATGATACTTATGTATATGCTTGCATTAAATATAAATATGAATTTCTACTTGTCCTTAACTGTATTTCCTGACTAGGCAAAACTCCAACTCTACAGTGTGACTGAAGTTTTCTGGATGGCAATAGCCCCCTTTTTATCCTTGCTATCCATAAATCATGTCATAATGGTCATAGGGATCAAGAAGAAATAAGGTTTTTTTTTTTTAAATTTTCTGGTTCAACTGACTTAATAAAAACACAAAATTTGGTACATTAATGGAGTACCATGGTATGTTCTTGACTCCCATGCTGTCGTAGTAGTTTTTAACCTTCTAGAGAGTCTGAACTAGGCAAACCACTGAATAAGTTGACCTGGCTGGTTTTCTGTCTTCTGTGGCTGAGAAGAGACTTATACAGTATCCAAAGGTGTCCTCATCCATTTCACTTCCCATTTTATTCTTCTCATGTTGTCCCCAACTCAAGGACATGTCTCACTCTTTGTTCAATTTCACTTATTATTTGCTATAATCTATTTTATATTTCATGATATGGATTTTAATGTACTTGCTTGGTTTCATTAATAAATCACAAGTCTGTAGAAACTATTATCATAGGTTTCTTTGAATTGTCTTATCCATAGAATAATCTCCTTACACACAGTAGGTGCTTTTCTGGATTTAGAAATGAGTCTTTACCTCTTGGCACAGTGGTACAGGATTTTAATCTCTACATTCAAGAGACAGAGGAAGACTGTAAATTCAGTTCCAACCTCAGCTACATAACATGACCATGTTTCAACAAAACGAAACAGAAAGTAAAAGCCAGGTACAGTGATAAACACTTGTAATCCTAACATTTAGGAGGAAGATACAGTGGTTCTCTGGAAGTTCAAGGCCAGCCTAGTCTACAGAGTGAAGTTCATGCCATGGCCATATAGTTAGACCCTGATTCAAAAATTTAAAAAAAATAAAGAATGAGAATATGATTATTAGGATTTCTGTGGAAAATTCCACATGGATAATAGTGCGCAAAATCTTATTAATTCATACATCAAATATTTGGACATCTTCTGTATTTATGGATATGCTGCAATAAGGTTTGCTATTTTGTAAAATTAATATATGGTAATAGAAAATAGAATTTTGTTGCTGTTTACTGTGAATTTGACAGGATGATATTGAAATCAATATGAAATGCATACATTCTTCCTCAAAACGTCAAGTTGCTTGTAGAAAGAAGGGGAAGGCAACTTTGGAAGGAGCATTTCCTGAATGATTTCATGTTCAAACACAGCATTCAGCTAAGCCTGCTGGAGCAAATACAGATGAGGATGCTCTGTGTTTAATATCTGTCATTAAAATGACAGCAATAAAGCCTAAAACCCAAAAAAGGAAAATCAGCTGGGTCCTTATAGATTGTCACAGCCAAGAGCAATAAAATCTAAATCAATCACAGATTGTGGCAATAGATAATTTAGCTAGTACTGGAAATTAAATGAAAGGACATTTCCAACACCAGGCCCCCATTGTGGGAGAATGAAGATGCCCTCAGAATTCAGACGGGCCTCACTGCACAGGCTAGGATGACAATGGAGAAGAAGAGAAAATTATTTAAATGAGATTTAAATTGCTTTGTTTCCTTGTCCTCTGAAGGTTGCCTCTGTTATTATATTGTAGTATTTTACCATCAACATTTCTGACACACCATGGGTTTTCTGGCAGGTCTACTCTTATTCCAAAAGAGGAAACGTGGCCCTTGGAAAGTGAGCTTTCAGTCTGGGCAGCTGGAGCCCAGTAAACAACTGGCAGTGAAAGCCAGTTCTATAACAGATGCAAACAGAGAAGGGCAAAGATCACCTTCGGGATCTGGTTCCTCTCTGCCCTAGGTCTGCCTCTGCTATAGATCAACAAATCTAGAGGCTACCTTTGGTGAGCTCTCAGGTCTTGCCTAGTGCTAAGATTGTAACTCAATTATAAAGAACAAGTAGGCTACAAGTAGTCTTGATAAAGGAACTCCCCCCCACACACACACACACAGCAGTCTCTGGTATCTGGAAGCAGTGGATAAATGTTCACCAACAGACAGCCTTCCATTTGGGACACTAGATCTAGGTCACTTCAGCATGCCCAGTGAGATAGATACCCATATACACATATGTAATCTAAAATATAATATCACCTTTTCCTTTGTGAGGATGTATAAGAAATTTCTGCAAACATTTATTATTGTTTTCTTTCTTTGAAGGTGATTGTCTTGTATTTAGTTCCTGGTTTGGAAATTTCCATTGCTTTTTCTATCACCTTTCACGGTCTTTGCCCAATGTCAGTTACTTTTCCAGTACTACCACCAATAGGTAGGAAAAAGAGGTCTTACCACTTTGGATGGCATTCAAACTAGACAAATGCCAAAGGCAATAATTTAAGAAACAAAAGACTTTCTCTCCTACTGCCATGAATCACTAAAGGAAGCCTAGTTACTTGAATCCACCTAAATCTACCTAGACATGGTACATCACCCATAAGATGGGAAGTCCATCTGGTACTGGACTGTGCCAACAAGGAGAACAGGTGTCAAGCAGTGGCCGAGACTCAATGGAGAATGTCAGATGACCTTGGAGTTTTAAACTGTGTTTGAGAACCGAGCAGTGGTGGTGCACGCCTTTAATCCCAGCACTCAGGAGGCAGAGGCAGGTGGATCTCTGTGAGTTTGAGACCAGCCTGGTCTACAGAGTGAGTTCCAGGACAGGCTCTGAAGCTACAGAGAAACCCTGTCTCAAAAAAAAAAAAAAAAACAAAAAAACAAAAAAACAAAAACAAAAAACAACAAAAAAAAACAAAACAAACAAAAAAGCAGAAAACAAAACAAAACAAAAACCATTGTATTTGAGGCAATTATAAGGACTAAGTGAATGTCCTTGGGTTTGAAAGTGGCAAGAGACAGTTTAGGAAAATAAAACAATGAGTTAGGCCTTAAACATTCTACCATCTATTCCTAGCTCCAGAAAGTGACACATTCCTGGCACCCTACAGTGACGTTTTCCCACTAACTGACATCATCCTTCCCACTCACAAGTCAGGTCTCCTCTCAGTCTAAGATTTCCCAGTTGTTCTCAGCAAGCTCCTTACCATCCCATCCCAGAATCATAACAGAGGCAAGCACACTATTCCATGCCTGACATGTTATATACCTATTACAAGCCCTGAATTATTATTACATTATTTCGTTAATTCCTAACAGCCTTGTGAGGTCAGTATGAGAATTATCCTCCAGACTGGAGAGATGGCTCAGAGGTTAAGAGCATTATTGGATCTTCCAGAGAACCTGGGTTCAGTCCCTAGCACCCACATGGCAGTTTATAACCATCTATAGATCTAGTCTTAGGTGATCCAATGCCCTCTTCTGGCTTCTGTGGGCAATAGGCACACATGTGGTACACAGACATACATAGAGGCAAACACTGATACATTTAAAATAAAATAGAAATAATTTTTAAAAAGAATTATCTTCATTTTAGGGGCTGGAGAAGGAGGCAGCTCAGTTGCTTATGTGTTTGCTTTTAAAACATGAGTTCAAGCTCCATAACACACACACACACATGCATACACACACACATGCACACACACACACACACACACACACACACACACACACACACACCAGGCCTGGAGGGCCAAGCTTTCACTCCCAGTGCTGAGGCTTACTGACCAGTCCTCCTGGCCTACCATCTCTGAACCAGTGACTGACAGACGTTGTATCCAAAAATCTGAAGGCCGTCACTTGAGGCCAGACATCTGGGGTTAGATGGCCTCTAGCCCCTACATGGACATGAACACATGTGTAAGCCTGCCTGCATACTCACAGGTGTACATGGATATATGCAATTTATCCTCGTTTTAATAAGGGTTTTAAAGAAATCAAGTCAGCTCTCCCGGTGGAGCTGGATTACCAACGCATGCAATCTTATTCAGAGTCTGGAACTCAAACCCATCCTGTGATAAGACTTGATTATTTCAAGGCTATTACAACTGGCTTCATAGGGCTTCAGCACCCCCTTGATCTTTAAATCGCTTCTGTGTTTATAACACTACAATGCCAACCTCTTCATGTCTCCTCTGCCAGCCTGATTCCAACCTTCTAGAAATCAAGGCTCATGCCTGTTCCTTCTGGGCCTGGATTCTCAAAGGACACCACTACAGTGGGCACCCTTCACCCCACACAAGCCTGACCTCCGGTACCTTGACTAATGCTCATCTCAGCCAACTTTCCTAGGGAATCATCCTTTTGTCTGCATCATTTTCTGAGCTACAAAAAGCCCAGGAGGAATCATGAAGTGATTCGTACCCGAGTGTACACACAGCTTCGGTGCAGCTGTGCTGCAAGGCCAGTTTATTATCTTAAGCCAAGGGTCTGGTTATCCTGAGTTTACATCTCATCTGCCTCCCATTCATTAGATGGGCTCCAGGGCTCAGCTTACATCACATAAACTCAGCTGGTATGTATACAATGCCAGCAATATGGAGGGGGCTAACATGTGTTGAATACATCTATTCCATCTTAGGGCTCTGAAGGTCACTCACTAGAGAAATATATGGTGCTGGTGTTGGTGGCTGAAGGTCAAGTCATCTTGCTTTTCATAATGCATAAACCTGAAACTCACTCAGACACCAATCATATGACCTAAACCTTGGAACAAATATTTTACTAAGTAAATCAGTGAGCATGCTGGCATTTCTATTAACCTTCAATGCACAGCTGACAGAAAATGAATAATGATAAATAATAACTCAAGTCTGTAAATCATGCTTAGCATCAGAAGGAAAAAAATGCTGGTGTGCGCTACCATCTGTTAGAAGAGTGGGGACCTAAGAGGAGAAGTGGAAGAGGGGAGGGCAGTGTGCCTTGGCTGAGGTAAGCACCTTTTGGATTCAATAAACTGACCAAGACAGGGTAAGCCACTTCTGAAAAGGATTGATGGACTGAGGAAAATTCCCTTTCCTCCTGTCTTCAGTTTGATGGGTGTCAGCCTCTGACTTCCATTCGCCTCTCTCAGTGTCTCCTCTCTCTCTCTCTCTCTCTCTCTCTCTCTCTCTCTCTCTCTCTCTCTCCCTCCCTCCCTCCCTCCCTCCCTCCCTCCCTCCCTCCCTCTCTCTCTCTCTCTCTCTCTCTCTCTCTCTCTCTCTCTCTCTCCTACTGCCTCATTAAATCTGTTTCCACTCTATCCACCGGGTTCTGGATCATTTGAAAAGATTCCTTCTTCTGAAACATTCCAGAGCACAATCGTCTCTCCCAGCTTATCCCACTTGGAGCGCTTGGAGCCCACTGCTGCCAGAGGACAAGGTTAGGAGCTGGGACATTTCCCTGAAGCTTAAAAAGATCCCCTCAGAGCGAGAGCAAATGCTGATAGAAGCATCCGCAGCGCCATTACTGTGAGTCCAAACTACCTCACAAATAGAAATGGCATCCGCTTACTAAGATGGGGGAGACACACATCTGCATCAAAATGCTCCCCTCGGTCAGAAACCGTGCGTGTGCTTGTGTAGAGAAAGTTCTGGCAGTTGAGAGAGACATCTGTGTGCACCTAGGGGAGAGGGAGTGTGTATTTTTATCTCTTATCACTCTCCTTTTCCTTTCAGTGGAGCCAGTATCCACTAGCTCAGCACAACTTCCAACAGATCCTAGGGAAAAAAATCACAGTAATTGTACTTTATGGTCGCATTTCTTGGAATGAAAAGCTATTCCTATACGTTTTTTCGGTGCTGTAAGAACACCAAGGGCTAAGACAGTCCTGATTCTAGTGCATTAAGAAGTCTGCTTCCACAGATGACCCCAAGCTAACCTGACAATAGATGACACAAGAAGCCAGGCTTATCTGTGGGCGTGTCTACCTTAAACCCCGATACTGGTTTCTTTTGCAGAAAGAGGGATAGCACTCCCACTAGGCAATACATATTGCGGATGCCAGTGTGTGGACTGTGTGGGGTTTACTCCCTACCCCACTACCAAATCAACTGCCCTGAAGGCTACTTCATAGATTAAGTTACACTCTTGGTGAATTCTATAAATAAAGTGAAAATGTTTTCATTTGTTTGCAGCATAGATCTTTTCTGAATGCAATTAAAGTCACCTTTTAAAACAAAATTCTTTTACGTGGAGCGATGGTCTAGTGATTGAGAGTTGATCTCGCAGAGGTCTTAGGTTTGGTTCTCAACACCCACATGAAAACTCACGCTATGGGTAACTCAAGTTCCAGAAGATTCACTGCCCTCTTCTGACCTCAGTGGTCACCAGGCATGCCCATGGTATGTATATATATATATATATATATATATATGCACATAAAACACCTCCACACATATATACATATAATATTTTTAAATAATCTTAATCAATAATAATTCTGGTGACCGGGATAAATAAGAGGAAACTCTTCTAAGTTTTCAAGATGTTTTGGCTTTTGCCTTTCTTTCCTTTACTGCTAAAACCACTCCTTTGGCAGGAATTGGGGTTTCACCAAAGAGTTAGCAAGAAAAGTCAACCAAAGCATACTGAGTTTCTATAAGGGAACTTACTCTCAGGCCAGCAAGTTTACCCCGAGGCCTCAGTTTCCCCTCACTAAGTAAGCTTACCCCCATGCCTCAGTTTCCCCTTTCATAAAGCCTAATATTGCTTGCTCAGGAGGTAAGTTTCCCCCTTGTCTGTATTGCTTCTCCTTTTCCACTTTTCTAATTAGAGAGAGAAACCGACAGAAGAAAAAAAGTGAAAGGAAAAGCAGAAAATTAGCATTTTCTTGGCTGCACATTTCAGTTATTAATATTGCAATTTGAAGTAATGGAATTCAAGGAACGCAAAAGGTTTAAGGTTTGCCTGGTGGGGTGAACTCAGCCGCATGGTATATGGCTTGAATTTTAAGGTGGGGTTCATTATGCAGAATCAGTGTGGGCAAGCTAACAATGCCATAAACCCTTCACTTGGCGTCTTCCTTGGTTTTAATGTTGCATTACTGTAGGTTTTGGAGTTTTAATATGCTGTATAAATATAGAATGCATATATGTAGGTATGGGTATATGAAATGGGGGATTCATATTCTTCTGTTTTAAATCTCTGGCCCTACTGTGTTTGCTCTTTAGTTGACTTTGGTAGAAAGCAGGTGAGAGAAAGTAGGGCAGGGTGAGTTACATAGAAACACTCCTCATTTATGCCTGAATCCATTAGGAAAGGCTGAGGCTGCCTTTTTGCCCTCACTGCAGTTTGCGAGCATTTAGTAATAGAGATCAAAGGCTCTTGGGATAAAGCACTGAGATAAAGGAAAGATTTTGCTTAGCTCATCCTCGGCACAAGTTCAAGTCAGCCCCACTTTGTGGTGTCGGAGTGGCATCTCCTACCTCTGTGCATGGCCAGAGGCAGCATCCTCCATCAGTTTCTTACCTTTGGATGAGGATGCTCATACTGGGTGAAGAGGAAGCTCCTGGCAACAGAGAGAATGGGAGTAGTGCACAGCATCTCAATAGCAAATCCCCTGCATCCAGTGTGGACCGTCTGTGAACAATTAGGTACTTGGCTGGGAGATAATAGTGAGGCCTCACTCTCAAGGACTTTCCAAGGCCCTGACTTGTCTTGTCAGTTTCTTTCCATGGTCACAGCATACACAACTCCCTTTTTCTTCATCTTTTTTTTCTTTCATCCATTAAACCAGCATCATGTTCAAGGCATGTATGTCTCTTCAGGGATTCCACACTTTCTACCTTACCTTGGAAATGGGTATATACTCTCCTATCTCCTCTAATTTCCCTGAGGAGAGGATCTTATTTTGTTATCTTCAATTCATTCTTATCAAAGTGTGATTATGTACCACTCCCACTGATGTCTGTAAGACTCATCTCATAATGCCCAAGATGATGCCTTTGTCCATGAGGAAGGAGTTCACTCCCTGCTGAGGAGAGATACAATATCAATAGGCTGCTGAGCAGTGCTCACTCACTGGGCTGAGTGTGTGAGGGTCAGGCACACAGCGGCGGGGCAGGGGTGGGGGCAAATTATTTCTATCTTGACCAACAGAGACCTTTGCTCAGAATAAAAGTGCATGGAATCACCGACCTTTGATCTGACTATAATCTATGACAAAAAAATAGTCACAGTTGAAGTGAGAGTGGAAGGGAACCAAGAATTGGGAACAAAACAACAACAATAAAGATCTCCATAAGTAACCTGGTCTCCGGAAATATATAACAACACAAAATGAACTAATTAATATACCAAGTAAAGTATTGGAATCTTAATGTATACCTTTAATGCTCACTGCATACCTGAATTAATTGGACAGTGCTAAATGGTAAAAGTGCTGATCTTCAAAATAAACTCACAGAAAGGTATCCTAATAGGGAGACCACACAACTGGTTGACTGAAGAAGGACCCCACACACACACACACACCAATCAGCAAGCCTCTACTAACTGTGACTTTGGGGTCATGAGGGTGACTCCAGATAGTAGGTGGTCAAGATAAGTTTTATAATGTATTTTTTTCAAAAGTGAGAAAGTGATTCCTTGAGTTTCAGTTTCCGGGTTTAGGATACAGTTCTGGGCTAAGATTTAAGCATGCTCTTGATTCTGATCTCGCTTTACCTTCTCCTCTTACCTCAGTCATCATTTTCTCAGGGATCCTCAGGTTCAGTGGTTCTCAACCTGTGGGTTATGATCCAAAGGGGTCCAAAGACTCTTTTACAGGGGTTACCTAAGACCATCTGCATATAAGATACTGAAATTATGATTCATAACAGAAACAAAATTACAGTTCCGAAGTAGCAATGACAATAATGTTCTGGTTGGGGTCACCATGGTGTGAGGAACTGTGTTAAGAGGTCGTAGCATCAGGAAGCGTGAGAAGCCCCTGCTCTGCCTGTGTCACAACATGGATGGCAGAGGAATAAATGGGAAGCCAGCAGTATGCAGAAGGGGATCACATGGGAAGGTGAGAAGTGAGAGGGGATCCAGGTGGCCACACTAGCTTGATAGCAACCCGTTCTCAGCCATTCAGTTCACAAGACCAGCAGCAGTCCTTCAAGAGCTAAGCATCTCACTATCTTCATTAACTCCTGCTCCACCTCCACCACGGTTCTCACCATGTCCATTCTGCCACACTAGGCCTCAGATTCTAACACTTGAAACTTTGAAGGATAAACTCCAACAACATTCAAGCCATAGTACATGGCAGGAACATGTACTGTGTATTTTAATATTAATTGCGACGTGTGTTGCTTTTCTCATTACTGTGACAAATGCCTGACTCGAAGCAGTTGAAGGGAGGGAGGGTTTATGTGGTTCGTGGTTTGCGGGGATACAGTCCATCATGGTAAGTAAGGAAGTATGATGGCTGGAATAGGAGATTGGCTGGGCATATAGCTCTGTAGTCCGGAATCAGTAAATAAGTAGGAAGTGAGGCTGTGCTGCTTTCAGTGAGCCAAGTCCCTCAGCTAGAACTCACTACTCTTTTTCTTTTTTTAAGACAGTGTTTCTCTGTGTAGCTTTGGAGCATGTCCTAGAACTCACTCTGTAGACCAGGCTGGCTTGAACTCACAAAGATCTGCCTGCTTCTGCTGGGATTCAAGGCATGTGTCACCACTACCCAGCCATAGATCTTATCTTTTAAAGGCTCTAAGACCACAAGTGTTCAAACACACGAGCACATGTGAGACATTTTGCATACAGAACACAGTACCATGAAAATTTAGCATCTCTTCAAGTCAGCAGTCACCAACAATAACCTTCCAGATCAGGAAGGAAGGAGTATAACTCGCAGCTTCCGACTAGAAGATCCTACATCTCAGACAGACCAGATGAAACATGCCCTAAGTGCTAACAGAAGTGTAGTCTGGGAGCAAGGCCTAACACCTGCCTTGGCCAAGAACAGCCCAGCCTCTTCCTCCATCTTCTCTGCCCAAGCTGCACCAAGGCCCTTTATTAGCTACTCTGAGAAGTGTGTATCTCAGAGTAGGTGTGCTAATAGGAAGGAAATTACATTTTCAGTGCTGGTGTACGGAGGAGTTGGCTGGTCCATTAGCATCCTGATCTGACATGGCTGTCAGAAAAATTATCCATGACCCAGGAGGGGCCCACACTAAAGGTGATTTATCCTCCTATTTGGCTTAGCCTGAGCTCTCCCTAGAGGAAGGTATGCCAATTAAGCTAAAAAAAAAAAAAAAAAAAAGGCAAATAGAATGTGTTGTATGCCTGGTGTTGGCTGCTTCTCCAGAGAGACCCACAAATTAATTTTCTCATTGTAGCCTTATTCTGAAACCAGTTCCAAAATGGAGACCTCAGCAGTTTATCTCTTTAATCTCTCATTCCCCTTTTTATCCTGTTTTTTCCAAACAAAATTAAATCATTTAACCATTTTAATAAGCACTAAAAAGTTTAATGAACCAGATAATGGAGAAGCACTCATATTATTTTCTTTATCTACTTTGCACTTAAATTTATTTCATGTTTCATCTGCACTCTTCTTTCCTAAGAATGTTTCCAATATTAGGGTTTTAGTAAACATTTCTCTCAGTTTAATAGAAATCTGGAAAACATCTTCATTTGAAAGTTGGGTAGAGTCTCATCCTGACCACAGACCAGCAGTGACAAGGTTTCCTTCTTGGGAATTGGTGTTCCTCTGGATCCAGTGAATCCCCTTTCACCCTCAAACCAAATGGGTTCTTCTTGAGGCAAAGGAAGTCATGCTAGCTTCCACTGTAAGTCTGGGCTACAGCTGAATAGGAAGCAGGGTGATGCTGGCCTGGATCCATCCAGTTTTCTGCTGTTAACCTTGGGTGAGAAGGATCAGATTAAGACGTGGCTGAAGCAAGAGTTTCGTGCCCCTGTGGTTTCTAGGAGCTCACTGTTTGTTCCTCCTCTTGGAAAGGTTGTGATTGCCCATGATGTGTAATGAATGTATACTGAATGATCAAATTTAGCCAGGCATAACTTTCTAATACCCTCTAGGTGCTCTTATAGGTAATAAGGCAAGGAGAGACAGAAGAAAGAATACCCTGCAAAGCTCATCCCCATGCAGTAGAGCCCACAGAGTAAAGTGGAGTTCTCAGCCTGTGGAATCTAAGCAGAACGGGTAACAGGATCTGGAAAATGGCCATCTTAATGTCTTCCAGGTATATAGTACTGCGGTTTCATTGAAAATAAAATAAAAGTATATATTTAAGACTCAATTCTTGGTTTGGGAAAGGAAAGATGAGAAGGTAACATGTTTGTGTGTGTGTGCGTGTGTGTGTGTGCATGCATGCGTGCATGTGTGCATGCACAATTCTTTTTCTTAAGCCTCAAGTGAAAGTGTATCTACTAAATGGTTAGCTATCATGATACTAGTTGGAATATTCTCATTATTGGGGTCAAGGTTTGAGCATCTATTGCACAGGATCTATACTAATTTGGGGGCTTAAACAAGAATTGTGGGCCTGATTGTTAAGAAATATTATTTACTTTTCTCCCAGATCCTCTACAAGTCCTGGGGTAGAACAGACTTGTCTCAGAGCTCAGGTTCTACTTAATCTGATATAGTTGTCACCCTCAGCCTCAACTTTCCAGTCTACATAATAGGCATGAATAAAACACCAACGGTTGTTGTGGTCATTGCATGAAATTAAACCTTTATCCTTATCTGAAAAACATCAGTGAGACTTTAGAGCCAAATGAATGATGGGCACTCTTGCCGACTCCGAGCCTGACCCAGACTGTCTCTGTTCCCACATGTCTCCTCTCCCCTTCAAGCTGCTGCACACCTCAGCTCTAGGCTAAGGAGGGAGTTTCTTGAGCAGGGATTGATTAAAATGTAGTGGCATACCCTCACTTTGCGTCACTGTGTGTGTGACTAATAGGCATGGAATTTGTGCCACAGATAAATAATTGGTCCTTCAACCATCCTCCATGTCTTCAGAGACATGTAACTGTGATCTATCATAGCTGCAGACATCTCAATGAGCATCATCTCCAGATCATAATAGATCATGTTACATTTGTATATGCCCAGGAACATAATTTACTATTAAACAGGGCCAAGATCAGCACAGAAGAAATTATCCTTCCACGGAGGAGGACTCTACAGCTGCATTATATGCACACTGTGGTTTTTAAAATATTAATTATATTGTAAACTAAAGGTTTACTTTGCGTGTCATAAATCTGGGTGTCTCTTCTTTCTGTGTGCCCAATAAATATACTTCTCATCAACTTTTAATTATGCTGTTTGCATTATTCTGTCCTGAGGATGAGAGTGTGTGCTAAATCATGGCCTTCTAATGTGGATTACAGCATAAGTTTAGTTAATTAAACCATATATTTTATTAGTCCGTGCACCTCCATCTTGTAAAAGCATGTGTTATTATGTTGAAGGGTGGGGCATTAGATAATGTTCCAAGGGTGTTTTTATTGTTACTGTTGTTCTTTATTTTAGAGATTCTGATAATTTAAGAAGCGAAATTGTTTTAGTTCTGTGTGACACTGGCTCAGGACACACTCGATGAAGGGATAGTGAACACGTTGTTAAAGTGCCTGGCCCAGGCTCTGTCCCAGAACTCACGCTGGAAATTCAAGTGTTGGGTAGAGCCCAGGCTTTGTGCCAAATAAGGAGCCGAAATCACCACAGACCATCAGCCTGGCTTTTTTGTGCCTTTGCTTGGTGGCGTTGCATACACAGCCCCTGGTCTTCACTACTATTTTTCTGCTATTTACTTTATCAAAAAACAAACTAACAAAATAAAGCCCCATCCATCTCTTTATATCCAAGAAAAGCTGGTTCCAAATCCTCTTATAAGTAATTAACACCCATTGGTGCTCAAGACTCTTATGTGGACTGGCTTAGTATTGGCATCTTACTGAGCCAAACAGCACAGAAATAAAATAAATACTAAATAAAATACAAGCAAAGGAAAACAGGCAATATGAATTCAAACAACTTCTTTTCCAAATATTTTCATTCGATGGTTGATTGAGTCCATGGATATGAAAAGCCTAGATACAAAAAGACAGACTCTAGAAGCAGCAGTAAGAGAAAAGAATTATCATTCCATATTTTTGAGACTTTTGTTTGACATGGGCTCAGACTTTCCCCCAGAACATTTTTTTAAAAATGGGCAAGGGAAGAAAGATTTTAATTATAACTATTTCTCATATGTGAAATAGAGGTGTGTGTGTGTCTGTGTGTGTGTGTGTGTCTGTGTGTGTGTGTCTGTGTGTGTGTGTCTGTGTGTGTGTGTCTGTGTGTGTGTGTTTGTGTGTGTGTGCGCGTGCGTGTGTGTGACAATCAAGTGAAAGTGAAAGGAAGAGGGGGCACCTGTTGGGGTGAAGACGACAGAGTAGTGAACATGGGCCTAGTATGTTGACCTGTGTTATTAAGATGTCCTTATCGTATGCTCTGGGAATGAAGTAGTGATGAGATCCAAGGCCTCCATGCATGTAGCACTGAAATTTGGTCTTAGACCCCAAAAAGAAACTGAGTTAGAATCCACTCTGCGGCTTCCTAGTCAGGAGGCGGCAGCAGACACAGCAATAGTGCCAGCCTCAGTTTCCTCACCTGAACACGGGTTGCAGGGAAACCCCACAGTGTTATAAATATTGAATGGGAAATCGCGTAATCCAAGCACGGAAACATGGCTGATACGGACAGCCATGGGACCTGCTGGCACCTCTGCTGATGCCGTTCTTGTCTGCATGCACAGGCTCTGGCAGGTCTGACAAATCAAGCCAGTGACAAAGACCTTGTGGACCAAGTCTGCAAGATCTTTGCTTGGCTGTACCACCACCCAGCTTGACTCAAGATTTCCTTCAACGGAGTTGACTGGTGCTAGTTGGTACAATTCCGGCATCTTCTCCATTGTCATTCCGCTGACCACTAGGTTGCATTAGCCTGTAGGAACTTGTGTGTGGCCACTCCCTTGACTTTTCATACAGTCCCAGTCGTCTTCACATCTGTACAGCACAGGCAGAGGAAAATCTTCCAGAAAAAAAATGTAGGTAACAGCCCCAAGGCATTATGAGATCCCTCTCACGTCCTGGTCATTTATAAACAACTCCCAAGGAATGTACTGGCTTTATCTTCTCCTTCGTTCTCCTCCCCTGGCCAGCCCCCCACCAAAAAATAAATAAAGAACAGAGGCAAGATCTGTTTTGTTTCAACGTTTAAAAGCCTTTGAAGGCGTAAGTATTTGTGAACAATAAAAAAAAATGCATTTTGTTCTCTTAACTGCTGTTCAGGTGGTGAAGCCCCCCTTCCTCCCATAGGGAGGGAGAGGGGCACTATTGTGTTTTATGGTGGGCTCAGGCCCTTTTGTACCCTGCCAGGAGGGCCTGTGATTGCCCTCAGCTCAAGGACAAAGTCCACTGCAGAGTTTGCAATAAACAAAGGCAATGAGTCACAGCCACAGCACCAGGGCTGGCAGGGGAAGCCTTCACTAGCTACCCCCTCTCTGGTGGGAGTGTGGGTGGGGACCAGGGAAAGGAACCCCCAGAGGAAGACCTCTTGCTTATAATGGATCCCAGATGCCAAGGGCTGAGCTCTGATGCTCTCCAGTCCTGAAGCACCTAGGCTTAGTTTTTTCTTTTTCTTTCTTTCTTTCTTTCTTTCTTTCTTTCTTTCTTTCTTTCTTTCTTTCTTTCTCTCTCTCTTTTCTTTCTTTCTTTTTTTTCTTGTATGGGTCAAAGGACAGAATCAGTATGCATGGGCGTCAGATCTCAAGTTGACAGTTTGGCATTAAATAAAGCATTAAACCCAAATATTAATTTTCCCCCAGTGTGCCTGCGTGTGGTCTTGCCTCCCCCTCTGCCCCATGGCTTTCCACTCCCTCTTGGAAGGCTTTCTTTATCTACCGCTTTTTTAAGGTTACAAAAAGGCTGATGCTCTTGGCTATACACTGGAAGGCAGGCTGACTACATTTCTCCAGCGTTCCTCCCTATGGATGGAACCAAGCTGGAAAAATGTAGGGTTTTGTCCCAAACTCAAGTGTCATCTTTTCTGGTTCAATCCAATAGCGGGCATCATGAAAATCCACTCTGGGCTTTAGGTGACCGTTTACAGACTCCTCCTCTTTCTGCTGCTTTGTTGAAATAAGAAAAGCAAAGATGGTTTTATCAAGATCTATCTTACAGGTAAAACTCCTTAGCTGTGTTCTAAGAGTGTATAACTCCTTGGATCCCAGTGTTCTGGTGTGTTTGTTGCACTAGATATCCAAATCCTCACTCATTCCTGAGTCAAGGAATTTCATTCACCCGTGGTTAAAGGCAAGAGTTTCTAAGCAAGGTTGGTGTGAAGCATTGTGGCCGGCAAAGCCTCTCCAGTCCACCTTATGGATGAGGGATCCCCAAGGACTCTGATGAGGCTCAGACCTGGAATATCCTCTTTTTGATCTGACGGACACTGTATCTCCATCAAGACAAGGAGGCTTTACAGGAATGCAGAAAGCAAATGGAATTCCAGATGGGAAGGAAGCAAGTGTCACCTGGGAATGCAGATGATCTGCTTTAGTCGTTAAGAGAGTCCCCGCTAACAGAAAGCTTCCATCTGAGCCGTGAAGAATTTACTGGTTTTGTCTCTCAACCCCTTCTGCAGGAGACCCCTGAACCTTTATTTTCCTTCCAAGGCTGTCCTGGATTTTCGTCTTTCACATTGGCCCTGATTTATGCTATGTCCACATTTCCCTGGATAGTACCATCTTTTGAGTTATATATCATCAGAGTGACTCATTCTGATGATGTATGGCCCCAATACATCATCAGAGCTCCTTGCTCTGCCGTTGCACTAATGATATGTTAGTGTAATACATCAGCAGGCTGAGCTGCAGCCGTGATGGATGGAGCCGAGGGTGATGGGAGTCCACGGAAAGGAGGCTGAGGAGCAGGTTACCGGTAGGCACAGGAGGGAAATTCGTCAATCCCAGGGCGACCTCCCTTCTTGGTAGCAATGCCATACTGAATTAGCACTGTGGGGTGCATCTGTAAAGAAATAAAGAAGCATGCTTTATTTGCAAAAGCAGTGTGGATAAAGGACTGTGTATAAATGACTGGCATGTTAGAGGTTATTATACGTATCACCAGAAATAAACAATGGGCCGTGGAGGGACTGGTATGAGGAAGGAGCACCCTCTAAAAGAGGGGTCCCTCAGCTTGAAGGAAGTGAGTGATCAAGGAGAAGGTGGGCATCAGAAAATGAGCTGTGTTTGTTCCATCTTCTCGGCAGAGCATGCCTGGAGGTTACCAGGGCCTCTCAGCTGCTTTTTCCTCACATCTTTCCCTAGAATCTTGTGCCCTATATCTTCTGACTAGTAATGCTCAGCTTAAGGGGACTTAGATAAGGGAGCGTTTGTGGGCAGACAGAGCCAAGAGCTAGACCTAACCCCAATATATGTGAGTTAATAGCTGGGGACTGAGTTTTTGATATGCAATCTAATGTGGTAATAGAACCTGTCTCGTGGAGCTGTTGCAAGTGTTATGGATATTAACAGTCACAAAACACATAAAATCATGTCAGAAATTACCTCTATGGCCTCGGGTAGCAATTTCCTACAGATTGAAATATTCTAGCCTGAGGGAGCCTCCTGAAGACTCAGGAAGGAAACACAAGTTTAAAAAGCTTAAGAAATAAAGAACACACAAGTCTCAGGAACTTCCTGAAACTGTCATCAATTCCAAAGCTTACCATCCAATATCTCAGGTAGTGTCATCCTAATTAGATCTAGATTAAACCAGAGTATAGGTTCATTCTGGGGCATGATTCTTGTCCAGTCTTAAGCCTATGAAAACACTGTGTTTCTCCAGCCAGTGACGAGATAGGGATGGGAGAGGTGCTCCCGTCCTCAAAGACAGAAATAGAAAAGAAGGAAGGAGTGATGGGTCACAAAAAGGTTCAAATTCTCAAAATATTTATATCTGTATAGTGTGTAGTGTGTGCAGGCGCACACACCACTGCACATACATGGTGGTCACAGGACAACTAATGGGAGTTGGTGCTCTCTCCACTGTGTTGGTTCCAGTCTTCAAACTCTTGTCATCAGGCTTGGCAGGCAAGCACCCTTACCCGAAGAGCCATCTTATGGGCCACAGAATTGAATCATTAGGTCTGAGAATTATCTCAGTCCTGAGTATGCCTTTAATGTTTCCTCTAAGAAGAGAAATCTTCTTGTTAGCTCTCTATTTTTTATGATGAGCTCTAACCAGAATCACCTTTAATGCGCATATTTCTGTCATGCATCTCCAAACTGTGCTTATCACATAAACACAAAGCCGTTTCCACATTTGAAGTGTGTGTTGAAGCAGTAGCCCAAAACTGTATTAGTCACCTTGGGCTACCATAACAATACCCTGCACACTGAGTGTCGTAAACAAAACCAACATTTCTCAAAGGTGTGGAGCTAAGAAGCCCAAGATCAAGGTCCCAGCAGATTTGCTGTTGGTGGTGGTGATGACGATGTGGTCCTGCTTACTAGCTTACATTTTGTCAGGAGGAGAGGCACTAATCACATTGTGGCGGGCTCACCACATACTCTCATCTAAACTTAGTTTCCTACAAATGCCTCATCTTTACATACGGTCGCATTGTGAGTTCAAAATATGGATCTGGGCGACATAAACGTTTAGTTCATACCATTATGCTTTTTGTATCATATCTAAGAATCCATTGCCAAATTCAAGGTCAGGAAGAGTCACTGTCATATCCTCTTTTAATGATGCTATAGTTTGAGCCACAGATAGGCTATTGAGCCATTTTGAGTTGCTTTATATGTATGATATGAGGAGAGGGTCAATTTTGTTTTTCTTTCCCTTTCAAACATTGATATTCTCGCCGGGCGGTGGTGGCGCACGCCTTTAATCCCAGCACTCGGGAGGCAGAGGCAGGCGGATCTCTGTGAGTTCGAGGCCAGCCTGGTCTAGAAGAGCTAGTTCCAGGACAGGAACAAAAAGCTACCGAGAAACCCTGTCTCAAAAATCCAAAAAAATAAAAAAATAAAAAATAAATAAACAAACATTGATATTCTCATCAACAAATAACAACAGGTCATAGACACACCACAGACAATATTTTAATGTATGCATATGTAGGTCAAGTGGAGAATCATGTCAGTCTTTAAGGTAAAATACTGACACTTGGGAAGAGTGGGAAGAAAATGTATTCCCAGTATGATTGGCAGCATGTGAGATTTTGTTAAGGAACTAGAACCTGAATTGCACAGAGACCCAACTAGAAATTCCAAGTTCTCAGTGGAGAAAACAAAAGAATTTATTTATTTGTTTATTTATTTTGGTTTGTTCATTTTTTTTTCAATTTCTCTATGATGAAGTACAGTAGAATGTACATTCATTATTTAAGCCAAATATGAAAAAATTTAGGAAATATGTCAACATCAGGAAGGATAAAAGGCTGTAATAGATTCAGATTATCTGGGACTAAGGTCGATAGCTTCAGATGTAGATATAAAGTTGTGATGAGATGCCTAAATAACTGAAAGTTAGACATTTTAAACTGAAGGAACTATTAACTGTAAAATAAGTTCACACAGAAAAATTATTAAGTGCATTTTAGAAAGAAAAATATAGCCAATGAAATGGAAGGACTAGTAAATTGACTTAAAAACAGATTATACACACTGGATGAAAGAACTGGCAGGCCTGGACCTAGATCTAAGGAAATTATTCTGAATGCAGAACAGAAGGACAAGGAGATGAGAAGTATGAAAGAGATATTTAGATAAAAATAAAATTGCAACATTCTAAAATTCAAGCCATGAGAGTACCACAGTAAGCAATTGGAGCTAATAAAGAAACAGAAAAACAATGGCAAAAACAAAAAACAAAACCTGAAGGCATATTGGTTGAGAATTTTGCAAACTTCATCAGAATAATACATCTACAATTAAAGGAATATAGAGGCTACTTAATGATGAGGAGTCCAGGCAACAATAATAAAGATTGCAATAATAAAGTTGCATTATGCCAAAGGCAAGAGACACTAAAAGAAGCAGGAAAGGAAAGCCAGACAGTTAACAACTGTGAGACAGAAGCAAGAGCAAGGACCGAAGGCAACACAAGGTACTGCATGCTGAATGCTGGGCTGTGCCTAACACAACTGCCTTTCCAGAATAAGAGTGATGGAGGGAGAGTCCAAAGATCTCCTAAAAGTTCTTCCACGATATAGGGGGCATCACTGTGTATAAATTAGTAAATAACCAACCAGCACAATTTGAAGCTAGTACCATTTCTATAAAATACTAAGGACGATGCTAACAGAAAATACATATATATATATATATATATATATATATATATAGTTTTTCAGAATTTCATAGATGTAAACAATGTGCTTTGACCAAATTCACCTCCACAAATGTGAAAATATGCATGTTTTATATAAATTAAAAGTGTATATACATATATATATATATGTATATATAGTTTTAAACTGTATGTATGTACATAAATACACATTGTATGTGGGATAAAGAGAAAAATCATAGTAATCAATATAGACTATCTAGAACTGAATGTCTCAACACTTGTAGGATAATAACTGGGTCCTCTTAGCTATGAGGATGCTAAAGCAAGAGGGTTACTTTAGCCCAGGATTTTCAACATTCATGGCAAAACAAGATCTAACTTCAAAATAAATCATTGAACATATAAACAAGTACATGAATAATAATATAAAGAATAACCATATACATGCAATTCTAGAACTCTAGAGACTAACACAAGAAAGATTAAGATTGAGGCCGATTTGGACTACATAGTACAAACCTGCTTCAAAGAAAGAAACTTGGGAATGTAACAGGAGTGAAACATTGAAGGAAATTGATAGCCACAAAATCTGTGCGTGTGTGTGTGTCTGAGGTGTTTGTGTGTCTGAGGTGTGTGTGTGTCCAAGGTGTGTGTGTGTGTGTGTGTGCATGTGTGTCTGAGGTGTGCGTGTATCTGAGGTGTGTGTGTCTAAGGTGTGTGTGTGTATGTGTGTGTGTGCGTGCATGTGTTTGTGTATGTGTCTGAGGTTTATATAGCTCTGACTGGCATTCCTCTTGCCTTTGTCTGAGTGCTGAGATTAGAAGGATTTGTTTTCACACTGAGTCATAAATCCTTGATTTGAATATGACGGTATGTTATTGCTGAATTAAATTTTTATAACCTCGAAAATTTATTCAATTTTAAAATAAAAATTAAATCTATAGATAATAAATGGAAAATCATTGGGCTGTTTAACCAATAACTAAAAGATAGCAAGACCCACGTATCCAATAGTTTCTCTCAGCAAACAGAGCCTGCTGTGACTAGAGAAGGGTGCTAATATAGACTTTGTAGCTAAATCAATTAAAAACCATGGTGGAAAGAAATATCAGTAGACATCCTGTTGCCTGCAAAATGTAGAACTCTCAGCTAACAGCACCACCTCTGCCTGCAGGCTGCTATGTCTACTATGATGATAATGGACTGACCTCTGAACTGTAGGTAAGTCAGCCCTGTTAAATGTTTTCTTTATAAGAGTTGTCATGGTCATGGTGTCTCTTCACAGCAATCAAAACCCAAACCAGAACAGATCACCCCCCCCAAAAAATTAGAATTGATAACAAATTCAGTATAGTGGTGAGATTAAAAAAAAATAAACATTCAAACACCAGTAGCATTTTACTAAATTAATAAAAAATTTGTGGAAAGTAAAAATAAGAAAGCAGTTCTACTCACAGAGATGTTAAGGATGTCTTCAATAAAACTTTCAAACTACTGATGAGAGAAATTTAAAAAGGACACTCAAACTCAGAAGACATTCTTTTGTGGGTCTGAAGACTAATATTGGTAAAATTTCCATGCTATCAAAGGAAATCTAGGATTCTATGTGATTCCACCCAGAAGTCAATATTCTCCCAGAAATACAAAATACAATTCTAAAAATTCATAAAGAAATACCAAAGATTATTCAGAGGAGCTAAAGCAATTCTGAACAAAAAGAACCAAAAGGAGAACAAAATAACTGGCTCAAAATATACTTCAAAGAAAGTCACCAAAACAGCACAGCTTTGGCAGAAAAACAGAAACAGGTCAGTAGAACATAACTAAATACAGCAATTAATCCATAGTCCCACAACTCTCGATTTTATATAAACATCTCAAGAACATGAATTGGAAATAGAGCAGTTCCTTCGGTAAGAGATGTGGGGAAAGCTACTTATGTATCCATGTGCAGAGGAGAAAATTATATATTCCACAAACAAACCTATAAAATATATACAAATATAAACTCAAAATGGACAAAAACACAAATGTAAAACTTGAAATTATAAAACTATTAGAAGGAAAGACAAAGAGACACCATCGAAACATCAGTGGAAGCAAAGATTTTATCCAAGGGTACAAATCACAGATAGCAAAAGCAGAAATAGACAAGTGAGAACACAGAAAACTAAAAGCTATCTCATTGCAGAGGAAAAACTCAACAGAGCAAAGGGAAAAAAAACAAAATCTGCAAAAATATTTTCAAATTGCTCCTCCAACAAGAGGTAAATATTCAGAAAAAATTAAGAGCTCAAACAACTCATCAACAAAACAAGTAATCTGTTTAATAAGGAGCATATGTTGGCAATAGATGTTTCTCAGAAAAACCATGTCTATAGCCAACAAAGACATGAAAACACTAAACATTACTAATCATCAAGAAAACGCAAGTTAAAACCAAACTGATACAGCATCTTAATCCAGCAAAACTACTCACTGAAGAACTGGCTTTGATAATTAAATATGAGAGTTTCTTACTTATTCTGAGATACCCAAAAAGGATAGGAGGGAAGCCATGTAGTAGGAGGGAAATTTGTAATTTTTGTTGCATGCTCCACAAAGCATTAGACACTGGGAAACAATTATGGACTCCAAATTTTAAAAATATGTTTTAAAAAATATTCAAAGGAACCCCCCCAATACACACACTTGCTCACACACTCCTGTTAGAACTAGTAATTACATCAACAATGTAACCGGATACAAAATTAATAATAAAAAAGCTTATTCTTACCCATGCAAAATAAAAAAAGAAAAATAAAGGAAAATGATATTTATAATACACCAAAAATAACAAAATAATCACAAATAAATGTTTCCAAGGAGATATTAGACATTTATATTGGAAACTATAAATTTTGCTTAGAAGATCAAGAAAGAACTAAATAGAAATGCATCCTATGTTCATGGATTGGGTAGTTGATTATTTTTAAATGTCAATATTACCAAAATTGGTCCACAAATTTAATGCGATTATCACAAAAATTCTAACATCTTCTCTGAAAAAAGAAAAGCTATTTACAGCAAGCCGACAGCTAACATTAAATTAAATGGAGAAAAACTCAAAGCCATCCCACTAAAATCAGGAACACGACAAGGATGTCCACTCTCTCCATACCTCTTCAATATAGTGCTTGAAGTTCTAGCAATAGCAATAAGACAACATAAGGGGATCAAGGGGATCCATATTGGAAAGGAAGAAGTTAAGCTTTCATTATTTGCAGATGATATGATAGTATACATAAGCGACCCCAAAAACTCTACCAAAGAACTCCTACAGCTGATAAACACCTTTGGTAATGTGGCAGGATACAAGATCAACTCCAAAAAATCAGTTGCCTTCCTATACACTAAGGATAAGGAAGCAGAGAGGGAAATCAGAGAAGCATCACCTTTCACGATAGCCACAAATAGCATAAAATACCTTGGGGTAACTCTGACCAAGGAAGTGAAAGATCTATTTGGCAAGAACTTTAAGTCTTTGAAGAAAGAAATTGAAGAGGACACCAGAAAATGGAAGGACCTCCCTTGCTCTTGGATTGGGAGGATCAACATAGTAAAAATGGCAATTCTACCAAAAGCAATCTATAGATTCAACGCAATCCCCATCAAAATCCCATCAAAATTCTTCACAGATCTGGAGAAGACAATAATCAACTTTATATGGAAAAACAAAAAACCCAGGATAGCCAAAACAATCTTATACAATAAAGGATCGTCTGGAGGCATTACCATCCCTGACTTCAAACTCTATTACAGAGCTACAGTACTGAAAACGGCTTGGTACTGGCATAAAAACAGAGAAGTTGACCAATGGAATAGAATAGAAGACCCTGACTTTAGCCCACAAACCTATGAACACCTGATTTTCGATAAAGGAGCTAAAAGTATACAATGGAAAAAAGAGAGCATCTTCAACAAATTGTGCTGGCAAAACTGGAAGTCAATCTGTAGAAGAATGAAAATAGATCCATATCTATCACCATGCACAAAACTCAAGTCCAAGTGGATTAAAGACCTCGATATCAGTCCAAACACACTGAACCTGATAGAAGAGAAAGTGGGAAGTACTCTACAACACATGGGCACAGGAGAACACTTCCTACGTATAACCCCAGCAGCACAAACACTAAGGACATCATTGAATAAATGGGACCTCCTGAGACTGAGAAGCTTCTGTAAAGCAAAGGACACTGTCACTAAGACAGAAAGGCAACCCACTGACTGGGAGAAGATCTTCACCAACCCCGCAACTGACAAAGGTCTGATACCCAAAATATACAAAGAACTCAAGAAATTAGACCGTAAAAGGTTAATCAATCCAATTATAAAATGGGGCACTGAGCTGAACAGAGACTTTTCAACAGAAGAAGTTCAAATGGCCAAAAGACACTTAAGATCGTGCTCAACTTCCTTAGCAATCAGGGAAATGCAAATCAAGACAACATTAAGATACCATCTTACACCGGTCAGAATGGCTAAAATCAAAAACACCAATGATAGCCTCTGCTGGAGAGGTTGTGGAGAAAGGGGCACTCTCATCCATTGCTGGTGGGAATGCAAACTTGTGCAACCACTTTGGAAAGCAGTGTGGCGGTTTCTCAGGAAAGTCGGGTTCAACCTACCTCTCGACCCAGCAATACCACTATTGGGAATATACCCAAGAGATGCCCAAACATACAACAAAAGTATATGCTCAACTATGTTCATAGCAGCATTGTTTGTAATAGCCAGAACCTGGAAACAACCTAGATGTCCTTCAATGGAAGAATGGATGAAGAAAGTATGGAATATATACATATTAGAGTACTACTCAGCAGTAAAAAACAATGACTTCTTGAATTTTGCATACAAATGGACGGAAATTGAAAACACTATCCTGAGTGAGGTAAGCCAGACCCAAAAAGAGGAACATGGGATGTACTCACTCATATTTGGTTTCTAGCCATAAATAAAGGACATTGAGACTATAATTCGTGATTCTAGAGAAGCTAAATAAGAAGGTGAACCCAAAGAAAAACATATAAGCATCCCCCTGAATATTAACCTTCATCAGGCGATGAAAGAAGACAGAGACAGAGACCAACATTGGAGCACTGGACTGAAGTCTCACGATCCAAAGGAGGAACAGAAGGAGAGTGAGCACGAGCAAGGAACTCAGGACTGCGAGGGGTGCACCCACACACTGAGGCAATGGGGATGTTCTATCGGGAACTCACCAAGGCCAGCTGGCCGGGGACTGAAAAAGCATGGGACAAAACCGGTCTCGCTGAACATAATGGACAATGAGGACTACTGAGAACTGAAGAACAATGGCAATGGGTTCTTGATCCTATTGCACGTAATGGCTTTGTGGGAGCCCAGGTAGTTTGGATGCTCACCTTAATAGACCTGGATGGAGGTGGGTGGTCCTTGGACCTCCCACAGGGCAGGGAAACCTGCTTGCTCTTTGGGCTGAGGAGGAAGGAAGACTTGATTGGGGGAGGGGGAGGGAATGGGAAGTGGTGGCGGGGAAGAGGCAGAAATCTTTAATAATTAAATAAATTAATTAATAAAAAAAATTAAAAAATAAAATATAAAAAAAGAAAAAAAAAGAAACCTTAAATCAAAAAATTCATATAGAAACTATAGAGATTCTCAGTAGCCAAAGTACTCTGGAAAAAAAGCTAGAGGTCCCAGAATTTAATTTCAGACTTATTACAAAGCTACCGTAATCAAAACAATGTGGTATTGACAATGAAAAAGGTACAGTTCAGTGAACTGGATGGGAGAAATAAATCTTTATTGTAATTGCCAAATGGCTTTTGACAAAAACGTCAAGACCACACATAGGAAAAAGACAATTTCTTCAAATGTGGGTAAAATTGGATGTTCATATATAAAAGGGTGAATTTAGACCCTTACAACACACATAAATTAATTCAAAGTTGGACAAAGAAACACACATAAGATCTAAAATGGTATAACACCTTCAGGAAATGCTAGATGATAAATTTTATTATATTGGATTTAGAATGTTTTCTTGGCTGTTCCAGCAATAACATAATTAACAAAGTAAAAACAGACAAATTTAACTTTATTGACATTCAGATCTGTCAAGGGCAGAGTCTAGAGATTGAAAGAGACATCTATATAATATGGGACTTCTGCAAGTAGTATATTTGATAAGGGATTGGTATTTCAAGTATAGGGGCTGGATCTGGGAGGAGATAAGGAAAGAATGAGGTTAATCAAAATCAAAATACAGTATATGAAATTCTCAAAGATTTAATAAAATATTATCTTAAAATATCCCCAATATATAAAAAGTTCATAGAAGTCTGATGTGGGAAATCCTTCTGTCTATGTGTTGCTTTTATTGGTTAATGAATAAATCTGGCTTGGCCTGTGTTACGGCAGATTAGAGCTAGGTTGGGAAAACTAAATTGAATGCTGGGAAAAAGAAAGCAGAGTCAGTGAGAAGTCATGTAGCCCTGCCAGACACAGGCACAGGAATGTTACCCAGTAAGCTACAGCCTCATGGAAATACACAGATTAATGGAGATGACCTAATTTAATATATGAGTTAGCCAGAAATATGTTTAAGCTATTGGCCAAATGGTATTGAAAATAATATGGTTTCTGTGTGATTATTTCAGTGCTGAGTAGCTGGGAACAAACAAGCAGCCTCTTACAACAAAATTCAGAAATAGACCATTTTTTTTGAAAATGGGCAAAGAACTTTTTTATAAATAATATATGCAAAAAGCCACGAGCACATGAGATATACTTAATAGCACTAATCATCAGGATATAAAAATCAAAAATCAAAATAAGGTTTTCCCTCACATGCATAGAATTACCACATTTAAAAAATACAAAACCAAATGTGGTCCAGAGTGTAGAGTATAGAGAAATCGAACTTATGGAGACAATATAAAATGCATAGCTCAAGGTGGATCAAGGGCTCAGTGGTTAAGAGAATTTGTTGATCTTACAGAGGACATGGGTTCAGTTCCAAGAATCCATGTTAGATAGCTCACAACTGCCTCTAACATCCACTCTAGAGGATAAAACATCTTTTTCTGGCCTTCTGGTACCCACACATGTGTGATACATTCACACAGACACATACATACACATAATTAAAAATAAAATAAATCCTTTTTAGAGAAAAGAAAAAGTACAATTAGAATTACCACACGATAGAACAATTCTATTTCCACATATATGCAAAAGAGTTGAAAGTAGCATCTCAAAGAAACATCTGCACACATACATACATGGAAACATTTACAATAGTCAAAAGGTAGAAGCCGTCTGATCTTCCAGCCCTGGACGAGTGTAAAACAAAATGTGGTATATTCATGTTATGCTTCATTAGCTAGTCCTTAAACAGAATGAATCTTATACATGAAGCCCTACAAAATATAATGGGAACAATATATTAAGGTGAAATAAGTGAATTACAGAAACCATTTATTTATAGTAGATAAATCTGGAGGTGAGAAGGCTGGAGAGATGGTTCAGTTATGAAGAGTACTGGCTACTCTTCCAGAGGACCCAGGTTTGACCCCCTAGGTACACAAGTGGTACACAGACATGCATGCAAGCAAATAATCCACACTCATAAAATAAATAAATGTAAAAAGACAGGAAAAAGAAAACTGGAGGCAAGGAAGAATAAGTTTCCAGGTCTGAAGGAAGGAGAAAATGGGTAGCTATTTACTGACTATTGAGTTTCAGTTGTTAAGATGAGAGTTCTCAAGAATCGTTATACAGTCATATGGGTATAGTTAACACTATTGAACTGTAAAGTGGTAAATTTTCTTGTGTATATTTTACCACAATTAACAAACATCATACAGAAACCCTAGAAGACATTTCACAGAAAAACTATAAGGAAATAAATATATCAATACATGATCAAATTAGTTAGTAATCAGGGATACATAAATTATTGCCACAATAAGATATGATGTCATATTCACTAGGTTCCAAAACTTAAGTTTGACGGTGCCTAAGTGGTGATGAGATTGTGGAATGTGATCTCTCGTACATAGGACCACCTCTATGATGTGGTTGCTTCTTAGAAAACTTGTGATTCAAGGACTCTGTCTACAAAACCATGAGGGCCACCCCAGATCGCCTCATCAGCGCTGTATTGGTAGTCCAACACCATAAAATTCTGAGAAATATCCTGCCTTAGCCAATGAGAGCAATGTATTAGCCAGGCCCAGGACAAGCCCGTAGGTGGGACTGTGGAAGAAGACTGGAGGGACCTCTGTGATCATGAGCACAGGCTACTGTGCCCAGACAAGTACTGACTTGGCAAGACTTGAGTACTAGAGACTGTTTAAAAGTTTTCAGAAAAGTGGTCCAAAGTGCACAAGTCCTTGAGGTGTGACAAAACCAAAGACCCCTTACCAATTCTAAAAGCAATACTGTCCTGTGGGTAGAAAATTCATCCATGTAACTTTGAAAAAAGTTTGCCTTCATCTTGTGAATCTGAAGTGCACATTACTAATAGCCAAGCTACTGTATGCTATGTCAATGAATACAGAGTCTCCTGAAGGTGCATTGCAACCTTTGTTGTTGTTGTTTTGTTTTGTTTTGTTTTGTTTTGTCTTGTTTCTCTAGACAGGGTTTCTCTGTGGCTTTGGAGCCTGTCCTGGAACTCGCTCTGTAGACCAGGTGGCCTCGAACTCACAAAGATCTGCCTGTCTCTGCCTCCTGAGTCCTGGGATTAAAGGCGTGCGCCACCACCACCCAGCACTATTGCAATGGTTTTTAAGACTAGTAATTTCAGCCTTACTCATGAGAGGGAAACATGAAGCAGCTAAATGTCCATCTAGGATGTTACAGATTTAAAATAAAAATGGTATGAAGTTCTTCATGGAGTATTAAAAATTCCATGACCCACTATTATACACGATAGCAAAGATGAATATTAATCATATAGTGGGGAAATGTCATTGAAGGCTGTGTATAATACAGGTCAATCTCTGTGAGAGCACAAAAAGACAAAATAAGCAATATCTCCAATGAGTGCGCGCACACACACACACACACACACACACATACACACACAATATACAACAGGATTGTAAGTAGGTTCAGACATTTCTGACAATATTTTAATTTTTTAAGTTGCTTTCGAAAGACTTCTATTTTATTATTAATTCATATAGATGTCATATTTTCCTGTATCAGAGAACATATACCTTTCAATGCTTTCAGCAAAGCAGCAGGATACAAAATAAACCTACCCAGTTCAGTTGCCCTCCTACAAAGCAAAGACTGGGACATTAATCAGGGAAACAATCCTATTCACTTTAGCATGAAAAAAAAATTATGACTTGTAATAAACCTAGTAAGGAAGCGAAAGACCTATACAATGAAAAACTGAAAACACTGAAAAGGAAAAGAAACTTAAACGAAAATCAAAAGAAAAAACCTTGATCAGAATTTCCCAAGCACATCTGAGGTTTAGCTTTGTTTGGCTTGCTCTTTGTTAACTCGTTTCCCTTCTAGGAGATCCAGAAGGAAGTGTCTGAGTGGCGCTTCCTGTGCCTTCCCAAGCCTGCAGCTGACATGGGTCCTCTGTCCTTTTGGTTTTAGTGCCATGCAGGTGGAGACTGTATTCCATCTTTCACAGCTCGAAGAGGGGAGAGTATTTGGTGCCAGGACAATAGTCCAGGTCTGACTGTCCTAAGCCCTCGCTGGGCCCTCCTGGTGAGCTGATGCCATTTCCTGTTGCAGAAACCCGACCCAGCGCATGCTTTTTAGTGGCTGTCTGCCTAAACATAACACATGATCTCCTTGCCCACAGCCTATTTCTTCACTCCAATCCTGAACTGTGAGTGAGAAATTAGGTGCAAATTGCCCACTGAGCCTTATGGTGAGCAGCACTGGAGTTTTAAGACCCAGTGATGTCAACTGAGAGCCAGATAAGGGGCCGCTTTGGCTCTTTGATCAAACATGTAACTCAAGAGACCAGCTCTGCATGGTCACACTGCCCCCACATGCAGCAGGGAGACCTCCAGGGGCTGTGGCACTCATGTTCTCTTGGCTGAACAGACAGAGATTTGCTTTCTTGGCTGCATAAGCAGTGCTTGCTCATTCTCGTTTCAAGTCAGCAGATATTCCCTGAGATTTATTGGGTGTTGGTTACAGTTCCGGGACTGTGTGGCTGAAGACAAAGAAGAGCAGATGAATCTGAAATTACTCCCTGTCCTCAAGGAAGCTGAAGGAAAGACAGTGACGAAAACAAAGAGCCCAGGCTCCCAAATCAGTCCTGCTGTGAACTTGCTGGGTGGGCCCAGGGCAACCACGTTATCTGGCCAGGGCTCCACTTCCTCATTAATAAATTAAAGTGTTGGGATGGCTAGTTTTGAATGTTCTTTCCAAAGCTAAAAAAAATGTGTTTATATTAATATGGATGCACAGAGAAGGCTCATTGGAGAAAGTTATGCCTGTAAGCCATATAGGCCCTCTAAGCATCCAGTTCCCTAGGATTGCAGAAGTGCAAACGAAAACCACAAAAATGATGGAACTTTTTCAACTCAGCTATAATATAAGTGTCCTTGGAATAAGAGGATTCACAAGAGAGAAGGCTGGATATAGACTGCTCTACAGCATAAGACCAGTACATGGTGAGGAATGGACCTGCAACAGTAGGGATAGAGGATTTGTGGCCTTACCCTTAATATTTGTGCGGACAAGGTAAACATGAGAAAGTCTACACTGGCAGAAACTTTCTAGACATAGTACAACAGCCAGGAAACTTTCTTCAAGTACCAGAAGTTGAATCAATTAGCTATTGCTGCATAAGGAATGATTCCAAATTCAATAGTTTAACATAGCAGCTATTCGTTATCCTGTGCTCTATATCTGTGACTCAGCTGTGTTTCTGATTCATATTAGGTTGGGTTCATCTCAATTGCCTTGCTTATGAGTTTGGGGTTTGTGTACAGATCCTCTGGGGTTAGCTAGGGCACTTCCTCATTCTCCTGTCAAGGATCAGTGGGCAGGCTAGCCCTGGGACAGTTTTCATATGTCTGGAGAAACTGAAGAGACCACCAAAGGCATATGTCCCTTGAGGCCTGAGCTTGGAGCTCACATGCTCAGCTCTCTCAGCCAGGCACTCATAGGACTGAACCCAAATTCACGTGGAAATCCAAACTCTGCTTCTTTGATGAAAAGAGCTAAACAAAACCCCTTATGCTGGAATATAGAGTCTGGCAATATGAAGAGTTTAATCATTAAAGGAATAATCAATTGGAACCTCAACTCAAGAGACGATTTGGAGAATCAAGTAAAAAGTGTACAAACTCTTTAGACACGTTAAAATAGTATGTTTTTATCCTTAAAGTTTATTAATCCTTTGAAGTTTAGCTGAACAACTCAGATTAAAATTTGAGATATGGGAGAGAAAGAGGGGAAGGGGAGGGGCCAACCAATACCTAGTAAATAAAAAAATGCAATAAGGAAACCTGCTAGTTTATGTTAATAAGAATATTTTAAAAAGAAAAACAGAGAAAACCTCTTTATGTGATAGAATCATGTACAATAAATATATAATAAAATTAAAATAAATTAAATACATAATAAATTAGTGAATTTAGAATATGTAAAGAAAAGCAAATAAAGTTATATGTAATTGCTAAAAGAAATAGCTAAGAGAGTCAAATTGGAAAGAGGGAAAGACTATATTTCTATGTGGATCTTGAAAACATAAGACATACTAATCTATTGAGAGTAGGGACTGTTCTACTATAGGGTTAAAATAATTGGGTCCAAACACTATTAGATCCAGTGCCAAAGTATACACAAATGGAAGAACTCTGTGTGGGTGAGTATTCCAAAACGAACCACACTTAATTCCTTTGTTGGCAGTATTTTCATTAAATACAATACTTTATGAATTCTAACTTTATTGCTTCATTAGCATAGTGGCAGGAAATTATATTTCACTTTTCAAAATAAGATTATTTGTCTCTTCTTCTTTTTTAATAGTCTATTGCTTCTGGAGAAACCTTAAGCAATGAGAGAGGCAGCTGAGCCAACAGCATAGACGGGAGAGAGCTTAAGAGCCCAGATTTCTGTGGGGCAGAATATTCTCATTTCCTTCTAATCTCTCAGACACCACACGTCATACCTCAGCCATCTGAGAAGAAGACCAAGAGTGACACCCACCAGCGACACCGCATGTCACAACTGGAAAGGAAAATTGAACAAAACCAGTGGGCTTGTAGGAAAATCTCGTGGGTGTATAACTATGAGTGCCTGACCGTGATTGTCAACTTGATGGGATCTGCAGTCAGCTAGGAGATGTACTTTTGCATGGGCCTCTGAGGCCATTTTCACAAAGGATGGGTTGCCTGGGTGGCAGCAGCTTCCAAAGGGTGGTTCAGATGCACAGAGGTCCAGGAGATGGGCAGGACTAACTGCTTGGCTCCCTCCATTTTTCTTGAGAAAGTGTGCTTCGTCCTGCTGTTGCCTTGTTCCAACAGTCATTAGTCTCCACCACAGACGGCACACCTCTATACCAGGTGTTTTCCAGGAACCTTCCAGACCTTCAGAATCTGGCAGAAACTGGTGAAGCACCCAGCTTTATGACTGAGCAACTACTGAGTTCTTACCCTAACATGGAGACAATCATTGTTAGACCTCTGAGGTCCTCTTAAGTAAGACAATATTATCACCTTTTGTAATAAATGTACATTTTATTGGTCTGTTCCTCTACACTATCTGATATGGGTCTTACATCATCTATAAAACTAGAACTCAAGGTAGCATTTACTGCTTATGGTTTCCTTGTCACAATTCTCCTAGACTAGTGTATGTAGACTACATAATACATTTTATGTATTAGTATTGTATGTATGTGCATAATGGATGACGATGAGGGTGTGTGTGTGTGTGTGTGTGTGTGTGTGTGTGTGTGTGAATGTTTTGGACTTGGTTTTCTCCTCCTTAGACTGTGGGCTGAAGTAAGTGTTCTTGCATCTCATCATACATCTCGCTGGTTCTCATGGTTACAGTTCTTGACTTACTGTCCACATCCTTCGCTAGATGAATACCATAAAGAGATAGGACTGAAGCAGGTTTTAGAACCTGCTGTATTTTTAGCTATATGCAGCGCATAATGGCTTTCAAGATCATTGTCAGACAAACAAAAAGAACCTTTTCAAGGGATAGGGGCATGGCTCAGTGAGTAAATTGTCATGCAAACACGAGGACCCAAGATCGGATACCTCAATCCAATAAAAAGCACGGTATGTTCCCATGGGGAAATGAGAGGTGGAGATGGGAAAAGACTTCAGGTCCTCCAGCCAGCTTGTCTGATGTCTGCAACACAGATGTAAATGACAAAGAGACCCAGCCTCAAAGTGGAATGTGGGGGGCAACAACTGTGGTTATTCTCTGACACATATACCCCGAGACACTCATCTACTCATATGCACACACACATGTACACACAGATGTACACATACGTACACATAAAAACATACATACAGAAATATGTACATGCACACAGACATATGTACACAGACACACACGGATCCTTCAAAGTGCATCAGACAGGTCTTTTCCATGTTAGGTACTTTATCTAATATTCACCATTAAAACACTAATGAGACTACATTTATAACCAAGATCACACTTCTTGGATTTTGCTATATTTTCAGGATTCCTTGGGGAGGAATAGAAATTTAAAAATGATAGTATTAAAATAGTAAAATTCTGAGCCAAAAAAAAAATCATAATGAAACCGAATTCAACCAGGGATCTAAAAATGAGAAATTTGAAAGCTGTTTTCACACAGAGGTTTTACATGATAAAAATATTTTTAAGGAAATTTTTACTTCTGACGCATTATTTAACCAGGAAATTTTAGCAAGTTTTATTTTACATAAAAAGTTGAGCCTATTATTAACAATAGGATCATTAGCCTATAGTCATCCTGAACCAGCATTCTGTCTAGCCTTTGAGAAGTACCTATTAATTATCATTCCTCTTTGTTTTACTTTAATGAAGTACTTACATAACATGTTACATATTTGATTGTTTCATAACCATTAATTACGAAATTAATACATACACATCAATTGTACATGTTCAGAAATACGAGTCGGTTTGAAGTCACAAGTAAAGGAACTGTTACATTTGGGTTGTGCTTCTCTTGCTGGAGAAAATTTCTGCTGTATATGATGAGAAATTCAAAAATCCTTCTTATTGAAAATGACAGAACTAGCAAATGTTAACCAACAGTTTATAAGAAAAATTTTCGGTAGATTCTAAAAAATTGGCATGGCGTAATTGTTAAAGTGTTTGTTGCTTTAAGGAACACATATTTTCAAAAGTTCCATGGTTCACAGTATGCCCTGCTCCCCTTGGGCTGAATGCATTATATTCTTTTATTTTTCTTCTTAATGGAGGATTTGGGGAAGGAGAATGAAGACATCTTTTCAGACAAGGTGCCCTCAGAAGCGCAGAAAAACTACATATGGAATGTCAGCATGGGTTTAGAAGCATAGAGAGAGAGAGCTGAGCTGGGATGTGCAGTATCCATGGGTGATTGGTTCTAGGATGCACTAAAAACACTCAAATCCTCCATGCAAATGTGCCTAATAGTTTGACACTTAGCCTATGCACATCTTGAATACTTCAAACTGTGTCTGGATTATTGAGAATCCCAATAAATATGAGCACTGTATAAAAGGTTGTCACTCTGTATTGCTTAAAGAACAGTGACAAGAGCAGAGTCTCACTCATTCTGAATCCATACAACCATATACAATATTCCCCCTGTGTATTTCCAATTTGAGGTCTGTTGCATCTATAGATAGAAAGACACAGATACCGAGGGATGATTGTACATCTGGTACTGTGCAACCCCACACAGACTCTGGAAGAGGGAAGGGGTGGTTGTCTGGGCTAGCCAATGATAATCCTTGGAGCGAACCTTCCCAAGCTAGTAAAGAACACCCAAGGGAGGGAGTGTGATCTCCACAACAAAATTACTTGGGTTCAGTTAATTGAGTGACAGGAAAGATTCTTTAGTTTCTCAGAACCTTCTTTTCTTGTCTTGGTCAGGAACCATAACATCGCAGGGCTGTGGTGAAGATAATGTGCCTGCATGTGTGCAACGCAATTAAGATTAGACTTGATACATAGTAGGTTACCCAGAAATGGTACAGGTCTATATTTCTAATTGTCATACACGAGGACAGTATTGGAAATGTTCACTATAACAGAGATTTCTGTCATTAGAATTCTTATTTGAGGAGGATAGTGGTTCTGCTCAACTCATCTGTCAGACATTAGTGTGGAGGGTGAAAAGTGAGACCCACATGGAAAAGAGGCATTGGTAGTAAGAGGAAAGCAATGAGAACTGTCCTCCATATGACCTTAGAAGGTCATATCTAATATAGCCAGATATTAGAAGGAAATAACTGTCATATGACCTCAGGGAGCCAATCTAGACATACTACGTTGACTAGAAGACTTACTACCTGAGCAAATAAGTATGAGTGCAAAATGTCTTCCTCACAGTCATCATTATGGAAACAGGGAGCACATCACCGAGGTGGGTAAAAACACTATTGAAGATAATAGTAATGGACTCTTTGAAGTCAAGCAGACGTCTGTAAATATTCCATAGCCCTGGGCATTGATATTGATCCCAGGTCCTTGCTCCTGATAGAAAGTGCTCAAAAGCTGAGCTATACCTCCAGTCCTTAATCTGTCCTGGCTTACAGTGTTACCATGTCTACTTAGCAGCTACATGACCTTGACCATTCTATCTAACTCTTCCCAATATGGTATCCTCATCTGCAAAATATAGATGCTAGGATGGTAATGAAGAGTAAACAAAATAATACATGTGCCATAAAAGTCAATAAGCCATAATAACAAGAGCAGTGCGAGTCACATGGGATAATCTTGAGAAATGTGTCTGCCTTCTCGTTCTTGGCCAACCATTCCCTCAACTAAAACCAAAAGAGACACGGGAATGCATTCTGAGAGAGTGTGAGCATTACAAAAAGCCCTTTAAGGTGATTTTCCAGGAAGAACATGGCCTCATAGGTAGGGACAAGCCTTGACTGTGACCCCAGAGGCTCTTCCAGTTCATGGCTCACACCCAACAAAGTAGAAAATGTCCCTAAAGCTTCTGGATAGTATATGGAAGGAGATATGTGGGGGTGTTCCTGTGGGGAGACCCTTTTTGAGAGAAGAAAAATGTAAGATCACTTATTTGACATGAAATAACAGAAAACATGCCAACTACCCGGTTAATTAAATAAGAATGGACCCTGTATGGGAGAGGGGAGAAAAGAGAAGACTTCTGTCTTCGAGCTCCCAGACTTACCACATTGTGTCTAGATAGGGTTAGGAGGAAAGGACTCAGATGACCAGTAGAGATGCAGACTTGGTAGTAGGCATTTCTGGCAACAGTGGATTCCCAGTAAGCCCCTGAAAAGCGTATTTATGATTATTTGACTTCTCAGGGTCTTAAAGAACAGGTTTTTGTGGTTCATAGTAAACATAAGGCTTTGATCACAGAATCAGTTTTGGCAATATGGCTTATTTATCATTTACTGACCATTGGCTTCATAGAAAAACAATACAATTTTGTTCTTTTCCATCATGCATGCACATTGTTGAAGAAGGAGCACATGGCTACAGGAACAAGCTATTCCCATAGTGAGATGACCTGAAGTACCAAAGAAAGAAAATGGATCACTTACTATTACAAAGAGCAGGAAAGCTTCATGGAAGAGGAAGTAACTGGTATGAAATTTAAACAAGAAAATGATACGAGAAGAAAAGATATCACATATTCTATTTAAATTTCAGAGGCTCAAGGATTGAATATACATGTCTTATAGCCTCAGTGTTGACATTCATGTAAAGTTAATGCTCTTGACTCTGTCACCCAATTTGTGACAATGCCACACAGTCATTCAGCTTGTTCTATACATCTCAGTAGTGTGTCCTGGACATAGCAGGAGCCAGCTAAGACCTTCTAAACACTGCAGTCCCTTAGAAGAATAGAGGAAAGGGAGAACTCAAGATGGTGCTGATTTTGCAGATATAAAACCCCCATGGCTCAGACTCACATCAATATCTTTGACAGACTCAAGGGATAGTATTCTGCAGTGGCTGACCTGGGTGTGCATCGTGCTTCCGTTACAAGGGTAACCTGGAGGTGGACTCCTTTAGATTCTGAAACAGGATTGCCTCTCATCAGTATTTTTACCGCTGACTTTGGAATGCTAGAAAGACAGCGTGTTTGTGGAGCGGGGTGTGTGTGGAACTCCAAGTCTCGTCAGGTTCTCAGTAGAGGCCAGATTCTCTTCTAGTGTATGATGTAATCAACTTTGCTGGTCAAGTTCAAGTCATTGGTCTCCATACCTAGTCTGGAGATATCCTCTGACTTTGTACTCCAGCTCCCATTTGTAGAAAGGATGATCCCACCTTCATGAACCATAGATTCATTCAATGGTGAGCACGTGGCTACATGGTGGCTGTAGCTGCTAGGCCCACCCACTACTCCTTCTGTCCCCTACCAAGTGACCACAGGGACCCTTCTTAGATATGCTCTCCTAACATGCCTTCTTTAGCATTTTTATCAACCTTACTTGATGAAACTTGGGAGGAGTAAAGAAAACTAGTGGTAGCCAAAGTTGTTGGTTTTTCCAGTCTTAGATCAAGCTTTGTCAAAAATGATCATGGTATTGAGGGAGTTTGCAAGAAGAGACAAGATGCCCCATTGCTCAAATTTACTCCCATCATTTGTCTAGAAACTAGTTAGTCTACATACTGCTGTCATGGACAGGAATATGCTAAAGATGTCCTCACCAGAGATGTCCTCACCAGAGATGTCCCTGATTCTTTTAAAACAAAATATTTCCACCAACATTCATTTATGTATCCATTTGATAATGTATTCATTTACTGAAATGTTGACATAATCCTTGATTTTTGAAGTGTGAGTAGCCAACTCCTTTTTATTTCCCACGGGGACTCCTTTGTGTTTCTTGATAAGAAGAGAATATGTGCGCTTCTCACGGAAGGACTCCTGCGTGGGAATGTCTGGGATGTTGTCCAGGCAGTGCTGGCTCCCATCATGCTTTGCTATTTACTACCCCAGAGTGTTAATACTGAATGTCCACTTGATGAGATCTTGAATCAGCAAGCTTCTGGACATATCTGTGAAAAGTGAGTTTGATAGGATTAGCCTCTGGTCATTTCTCTGGAAGATTATCTAGATCATATTAAGTAGAGGGTGAAGACACACCCTAAAGTCTCTGATCCGAGGCCTAAATTACATAGAGTTGGAGAAAAGCAGCTGACCCGACACCAGCCTCTATCACTTTCTTCTTCTTGACTGTAGATCACTATGACCAGCTGCCTCAGACTCCTACCATGATGCCCCACCATGATGGACTGTACCCTGAATCTATGATCCAAAATAAATCCTTTCCCCATAAGTCATCTTTGCCAAATATTTTGTTGTAAAGATGAGTAAGCAATCTGCCATCTCCAGCAACAAGTACTGGGCATCTAGAAGCACATATTGGCAAGCAATGAGACTCTTCTTTCTGGACTGTGGACATGGCTGCAAGAGCCAAGTTTAAGGCTTGAGGAGAAGGCAAGGGAACAGTTGAGATGGAGCTGGTTCCTGGAAGGGGAGAGCAATCTAGGATCAGTTCCTTTTTGGGGTAGGTGATGGCAGATGTCTAAGACTGGAATAAGTTAGAGCAAGTACCCAGACAGGTACACGGAAAAGATATAATAATATATAGAGATGCCATGGGTGCTACGGGAATTCTCAGAGGAGCTTGGTGGCCATGGAGGGGGCAGGGGAGCAAGAGATCAGAACAGAATGAGGCCAATTCTGAATTTCGTTTACAAACCCCTCTAAGCAATCCTGAATCCCATTGCAGAGCTCCTGTCTGTCACTTAGCTCTAATCATGGGACATTAAACACAAGCCACCTATCATAAGGGTGCAAGAGGCAGAGGCCTGCTTCAGACTGAGTGTCCTGCACATTTTGGATATTAATCCTGACAGAAAAATCTTTAGCACTGTATGGATTGCTCCGTGTAAATTCATTAACTACTTGCCATGACTGTAATATAATCTACCCTGACCCTAAGGACTCGCCAGCACAGTGTTAATCAAATCTCCGCAGAAAACAACACATTTCTGTTTAGACTCAACAGCTGCTTCTCTTGCTAGGTTAGGGCTGGAGCGCTAAGGAGGAAAGAGTAAAAGTTTTCCTCTGAACATCTCTAAGTAGGGCTCTTCTGCAGACAGAAGCACCTCTTGGGTCTCCATCACTGACAGTCTGAAGCTACCTCCCATTTCCAGCATCGCCGTGCCCAGCCCTGCACATAACCAACGTCCGTCAATCTCTGGTCTCCATCAGTGAGGAGTTCACAGACAATAAAGCACAATGCATTCTGAAGCATCGAACATTTTCTCCCAGGATGAGTCGTTACCAGGTTTTAATCAGGCTCATTAGGCAACCATTAGAATCCTGTCCAGTTTTCACTGCCAGCGAGTGCGGAGAGAATGAGTGTGGTCGGGAGCTGTGCCTGACCTGCTGAAAGACCAGGCCATCTGTCCCAGATTGTATGGAGTGTGGATCACTCTGCCTTACAGCTGCAGTGATCTTATATCCCAGCACAAAACGCCAAATTTTATTTAGGTTGATCCAGATGTAGGTTCTCCAGAAATGGAAACAGTAAAGACTCTCCTTTCACAAGGACACAGGTGACCCAACACCAACTTAGTGACCACAGGACCACAGGGACCTTTTAGCAGCAAAACCCTGCATGTCAATTTCCACAGCTTATTGTGTTAAGAAGCCAGTGAGAAATGTGACTTTGAAACAGCAAGTACCACGGTAAGGGCTGTAACGCTAGGGCTTTACAGGGACTGAGATGGGCGTGCCTGCCAGTTCTAAGATCTTTGTATCCTTCCCAAATCTATTTCTTCTATAATATTGTTATTTGATTGTGTCTGATGGGGCTTTTCCCTTTTATCATACGCAAATCTATAATGCTAAGTGGATATTGCCCGACAGAGGACTTTACACTCCTCAGGCTCCTATGAATGATAGATACCATATATTTACCTATTTCCTTAACTAAGAATAGCCAAACAACAAAGCAATTTTATCTGTTTCCATCTTTTGCAGTGTGTGTGTGTGTGTGTGTGTGTGTGTGTGTGTGTGCATGTGTGTGTGACTTCCTAGGCCTAATCTCCCAAAATATTCTGTAGGAACCTAAGTCTTCCTCAACCTTTTTGCTTTTATCTTAGGAATTTAGGATTTTGTGTGTGCTATAGAACAGTGGGGCAGGGGAGGGGCTAAGAGAAAGGAAGGGAAAGACAAAGGGGCAAGACAGTAAGCTTGAATAGGAATAAAATCCTTGGACTATTTTTCTTCCCTTACACCTAGCTTCTAGGGCATTCTCTCTTGATGTATGATTTTGTTGTGGTTCCTCCTAGCTCCTCACTTGTAGAATCTCCCACAGTGCTCAGTGCAGCAAGATGGTGCACCTGGGCAAGCTCTGGACCTCTAACTTGAGCGTACCTTTCTAGTGCCACATGTCTGGAAGACGGTGAACAGAGTATCTCTCATTCCCGGCTGGAGCCAGACTGAAGGAGTTGGTGCATGCCTATGGGTGAGCAGATGTCATGCCACATGAAAAACTTAAGGATTAACCAAATACTCAGGTGGGTAAGTACACAGTTGGAGTAGAGAAGTCTCCTCAAACAGCATCCTCCACACAATGCTGAGAACTCCCGTAGGTTGAGTTACTGCTATGAATGCAAATGCTCTCCAAGTTTATATATCTACTGTGGAAGATAGGTGATTATGGTTATAAGGCCAGGGCCTTGATCTGACAGAACTGATGGCTCCACAAGAAGAGAAAGCAAGGTCCCCTACCCCAGCAACACATTTAAGAAAGGATGCAATGAGAAGATGCTGTCTGCAGATCAGGAAAGAAGGCTCAATTAGAAATAGACCAACTTGGCACATTGACCTTAGATTCCCAGTGTCCAGAACCCTTACAATGTAAATTGCTGCTGTTTAAGCAAAGGCCATGGTATTTTACCCTGCAATTGAGCTAGGTCCACTTTACCATGGCTCCAAAATTGCAGGGAAGTCAGGCAAGACTCAGTCATTACATCAAGAAAAGGGCAACTGGAATCAAAACCCATGCACAGAGACAGCTTGTTCTGGGAACATTACAGAATTCTCTAGTCATGGCAACCTGAGTCAGGAGGTGGTTGAAGGTTCAAGGAGAGTTGACAAGTGACTCCAGGAGTGGTGCAGACCTATGTCTAATACGGTTCTTCTGGGAGATGAAGAACACTCAGTTCAGGGTGGCCTCAGCTGCCTTGAACCGATTAACCAACTCAGAGAACTCGCCGAGAAGGTTCTGAAAGCTCAGAACTGCTGCTAGGTCCTGGCCTGACGGTTCCTTGGGGAATCATGTCAGTGTTGAGATTAGAAATTTGATTACAAATAGCCCTGGATTATGAGGGGAAAGCAATAACATGTTATAAATCAGCATTTAACTCCTTTCCTTCAAGGAAATTCCAATTATGGTGGACATTAATGTGATTTACTTGAAGAATGCTGTTGGCTAACTGTGGATTCCATTTGATTTAAGTGTTTCTCACCAAGGTCTTTACAGCTAATAGAGGAATAGGGAAGAATAGGAAATGAGGGGACCTTCTGTTAGAACCACGCCTCTCTAGCTATGTAACCAGGAGGGTTATGCTGGCCATTCCCACTCCCAGCCACACACATCCCACCCATACTGCTGATTGCTGGGAGCTGTTGAGAAGCTCAGAGGAGGAGGTGTTCCCTGCAGAGCTGCTCTTACTTCCTCCTCCTCTCGTCCAAGTTATCACTGAGGCACGTTGCAGTCTCTTACTTTTAGCTGCATGTAGAGACTGCTTGCTTCCACATCTGATCTGGATGCTTGGGTGTGGCATCAAAGGAAACAGAGGAGAAGAACAAACGCAGAAAGGGACACACAAATATTCTATGACCACCAGCATGGCAGGTGTGTTACACTATGCCACCGTATTTAGGTTCCCTGTAAGTCCCATGGCATTTTATGTTCACTATAGGTAGGCAGGGTCCAGGGTTTGGAGATGTGGCAAGTGCCTTGACCATACATAAGAAGTCAACATGGGAGTTAAATATAACTGTGAATATCATTGGTTAATAAAGGAACTCAGAGCTATAGGAGAACAGAGCTAGGTGGGGAAAAACTAAACTGAATGCTGGGAGAAAGGAGGTAGAGGCAGAGGCAGAGGCAGAGAGAAGCCATGGAGCCTCCAACAGAGACAGACATGCTGAAACTTTGCAGGTAAGCCACAACCTCATGGCGATGCACAGATTAATGGAGATGGGTTAAATTAAGATGTAAGAGTTAGCAAATAAGAAAATAGAGCTTATGGACCAAGTAGTGTTTTAAATAATATAGTTTCTGTGTGATTATTCAGGGCTAAGCAGTTAGAATGACCAAGTGGCCTTCTCACTACATAAACTATAGCTATCAGGTGTCTGACAAGCTGAAGCCCCCCTGCCTATCCTTTGCCAAGCTACCTACCCTGAACCACAGCTTCTTTCAGACTCCATGGTTCATGTGGTTGCAGGGTAACATTTGTCAACTGTAGGGAGTGAAGCAAGGAAGAGAGACTCTCAAAAGACCTGGTACCCTCTGACCCTTAGGCTTCAGCTATGTGTCTGGGTGGAAACTCAGTCCAGAGAACAATGTATTTACCCTTTCTCAAGTTCAGAGACCTGATATGTGTGACATAAGAAGGGGAGGGGCTTTACCCTGATAAAAAATGTAGTTGATACTGTTGCCATGGAGACACCCCTGCCCTCCTTGAGTTCAGTTCTGGTTCTTTACAAATCACTGCCATTCTTTGGTTGAGCTCTGTGCTGGGACCTCCATCTGCTGAGAAGCCCATGTAATCAAGGCAACCACAATCAAAGCTGTAGAGAAACACTTTTGGGGGATATCCCCAAGCCCAGAAATACATCCATTCGTTGTTGCAGCAGCTCTTCCCCTGCAATTTTTCAGGGTCTACATGACTAACATGAACTCTGTGAACAAGGGTCACCTCTGCCTCCCACTGCACTGACAGTCACAGTGCCGGATAGAGAGGCTTCAGGACATGTATGCTGAGTGAAAGATTCCAAAATATCACAAGTTAGGCACAGTTCTGTATACCTTACAAAATTAGCTTCATGTGCCTCAGTTTCTTCAAGGTGTGGTCCCTGGCACTGTGCTGTGTACACACAGTCAACCTCTCCAAACCCAAGGTGTAGTCCTCTTTACTGTGCTGTGCATGCACAGTCAACCTCTCCAAACCCAAGATGTGGTCCCCGCCACTGTGCTGTGCATGCACTGTCAACCTCTTCAAGCACCAAGCCACCAATGAAGGCTGAAACTCACTGCCTTCCCACTTTTGCATTCCATAACACACAACACACACAACACATGTGTAGCCATGTACACACACACACACACACACACACCTGCACATACCCATACATGCACAAATGGAAATGCATGCAGGTTCTCACACACACACACAAAATGCATTTACACATGAGCCCATGCATGCACACATATGCACACACCATTCTGCTATGTGCACTCATCAATCTCAGTCAGAAAGCTTAATTAAAGAAGGGAGTCTTTTAGTTCTTTGCCTCTTAGAGGGCCTTTAAGGTGATTTTCTTACTTTCCACAAGAAGCAAATGCTGAGACCAAGGCTCACAACTCTCTTCTTTGAGGAATCCGGTGAAATATGGAAACCCGTGGAACCAGCATCCTGGATAGAGGAGGCATTCTGGCCTGGCTGGAAACTCGCAGGAAAGACTGCCTGATCTCCCAGCTAGAAGAGATGCTGAAAGCATATGGGCTCCAGAGGGCAGGCAGCTTGATGGTCCCAGTCCTCCATAAGTGTGTCTACTACCTATCATAAGCACGTGTTTGAAGACATGAGTAAGTCTGCATGCTTGTTAGAAAATAATGCCATCTTTTTTTAATACATCACCTTAAATAGCTCTCCATCTCTCACTCTTCTCCAATGCAAAAATAGTTTTTTTGTTTTGTTTTGTTTTAAGGACCAGCACATGTAACAGTATTTTGTTTGTGTTTTAAAAAAATAAAGCTCTCCTGAAGATCAGAGTGCAGAGCTAGAAACTAGCTAGCCATAAAGGCCAGGCAGTGGTGTCTCACACTTTTAATTCCAGAAATCATAAGGCAGAGGCAGAGGCAGAGAGATCTCTGTGAGTTCAAGGCCACTCTGGGCTACACAAGATTGATGCAGTCTAAAAAAGAAACAGAGCCAGGTGGTGGTGGCGCCTTCCTTTGATCCTAGCATATGGAAGTCAAACACCCTTAACCCCAGCATTGGAGAGGTGGAGACAGGAAGGGATATGGCTGGGTAAAGAGAGGAATATGAGGCAGGAGGAGACAGGAGCTCATTGCATTGAGTTAGAAGATTTATAGAGACAGGATCACCCCTTGTCTGAGAATTCAATAAAGGTAAGAACTAGTGGCTGGCTCTCTGCTTCTCTGATCCTTCAGCATTAACCCCTATATCTGATTCCAGGTTTTTATTATTGAAACCAATTAGATCCGTGCTACAAGCACGCTATCATCATGCTTTGGTGCTGTGGTCGACTCTTCATCTCAGGTAAGGACAGTTATTCCCCATCCTAAGCCCACATGAGATAATACACACACTTTCTTGAATGGGCAAGTTGCATTGTAATCACTAGATTACACCTTCCATGTGCAAAAATGCTTTTCACAGGGAGATAGCGATTTCTTCATTTGCATGTGCCCCCTGCCTACTAAAATGGGTAGAGTGATGGTACTCACTAGAAGGAAATGGCTAATATATTGTCTCTGGAGTTGCACTGCTGTGTTCTGAACCCCAGCTTTGAGTTTTGTGAACCATAGAGTCTGTGGTCAACTTTAAAAAACTCTCCATAGCTTCATTTTCCTTTTCTCAAAAGTGGAGAAGTGAATGGTATCCACCTCACGGTAGCTGGAAATCATTTACTGAGCTTATTCGTGTAGAGCACTGAGAACTCTGCATAGATCAAATGGAACACTCCATATGTCTTCACGTGCACTTGAGCCAATCTGTGAGGAAGGGAGCCCCCAAACATAAATCAGAGTTACTCTGGGTAGAAGATAGCTTGAATACCATTCAGAATGAAAATTTAAAAAAAAAAAAAACACCAAGATTTAAAAACTGAGATTAAAAACAACTGTCAATTCCAAGGAAAGGGAAAGAAACATGTTCAAGTAAAGTTTGTTAGACCCAAAGATGACAAAAGCCATTTTCACTTTTATGAAATGAGCAAGCCACAAGGTCACTTGTGTGTTTCTGTACATGCAAGGCCAGAGGTCACATTAGGTCATTAGGTGTCTTCTCAGGTGATTTCTCCCTTATTTTTGAGACAGAAACTCTCCCTGGAACTTGGTGCTCATCAATTAGGGGAGGCTGACTGGTCAGTGAGCTCTAGGGATCTCCCTATGTCCACTTCCCGATGCTGGGGTTGCAAACACACACTGCAGTCCCTGGCCTTTATCATAGGAGCTAGGAACTTGAACTCAGGCTCTCACGCTTACATGGCAAATGTCTACTAATTCAACCATCTCCTCAGCCCCACATAGCCTCTCAGATATAGATCATCTGAGTCAGACTTTCTATCACTTCCCACAGCAAGAGTCTTCAATAGAAACGTTGAGAGATGTTTGTCAAATTGATGAACTAATCAAACTGTTTTATTTAGCTTCTAGTGTATATTTCTTCCTTCAGTCAAATGATAACTTTTTAATCTCTTTGGTTTGCTCTCAATTATTTTATTTCAGGGAAAAAATCTCTGGAAGCTAAAAATTGGTAGCCTATTGGAATACATCCATTTAATTCTTAGTATTGCCCAGTAGGACTGGCTCAGTTCTGTGCATTTTTAGCAATATGGCACATGAGATGTCTTCATATAAACATTACAAGCCTCTTTCAAACCACTTCCTTATCCACCACATCTCTTGGCTTGCTGTTTTGAAGGGGCAGATGTTTTAAACTTTGGGTTGCTGACACTGAGGAAAGGTAAGCAAAGAAGGGTTTACTGAGGGGAGATACTCACTATCACCACTCAATGGACTGTAACCAGTTTAAAAATAGTCCAGATGAAATGCTTAGATGCTCGCATAAATTTGAAGAAATTTGGATAGACCAAAATGAACAGTTTTGTTTTCTTTTAAAAACTTTCAAAGTCCCCATGTGTCGTTTTCCAACAGGGAGTGTAAAACACTGATTATTCTGGGCTGGTTCCGAGCCCATATGATTTTCCACACTATCCCACTCAGCGTTGGTGTTCCAAGGAATGCACTTTTAGGAATATGATGATGTTGCCAAGAGAGATCTCAGAGGCAATGTTAAACCTTTTGTACTGTTATTTTTCCCCTCAGAGTTGGTTTTGAAAATGTTTTTGTTTGTTTGAATTTTTATTTCCGCCAGTCTACTAAGTCAAATTTCATAGTTTTCATATAAACTTTCCACAAATGGTATCCATATGAGTCTGACCTCCTCTGACTCACACAGGGTAGTGAGTAGTGTCTTCCTGGGTGGGATAATGCCTTTCCTCTGTCGAATGTGAGACTCATTGGTGTGTGGTCACATTGACATGGCATTGAGCAAGATAAGTGCCTGCCACCAGGACAAGTGTCTTTTTCCAACTCAGAGGGACGCTAATTCTTTTTGACAGTCTCTTCGGAGGTGCATGTCTGGTATAGATTTACAAGCTCTGAACCCTGGATCCAATCCTTGAGACAAGGGTACCCTTTGAAAGGCAACCAGCCACATGGACCAGAAAACAAACGGGAATAGTCCCTTGCTCTGTGGTAATACCATTGTTTTGTTAATTTTCACTGGTTTTGCTTCCTTAGTTAGATTTTGCCTGGGCCTTGGCCTTCTGTAAGTGCTTATTCCAACAAGAATTAGGAATGAACCAGTTCCTGGTAAACCGGCTTCCTCTCACCTTTCTTTGCTTCTCGTATTGCCCTCTAGGTATTCTCACCAAGAAACCCCTCTGCCATGGCACAAGGCATTAGTCAGTTACTAATAATGTCCAGAAGATGAAATAATGCACAGATGATGTATTAGAAGGGAATACTACAAACAACAAGGGTCAAATCACACACCTCAGAGGGTGACTACTCTCTCAAGAGCAGTGTTACTCTCTCTAAAGCTCTTTCTTCAGGAGATGAATTCAGCCCACACATACAGAGATATTTGGAAAAGACCAGAATTTCTGTTTGATGGTGGGAGCAGTGGAAGAAATTCAAAGTATGTCAGGATCACAGGAAATGGGGTCAGGTCCGATGTTGCCCCACGTATGTTTCAATTATCAGACATTCTAAGCTTTATAAACTATTTTATTCAAAACAGGGCAAACATTGTTTACTCAAATAAATTTAGGAAACCCTATCATTAAGGTCTTTCTCCCCCCTCTGTGTGTGTGTGTGTGTGTGTGTGTGTGTGTGCTGTAGGACATATCAGAACACTGTAACTGTGTTTTGTGCATCTTTAAAAGGAGTGGAGTTGGGGGAATGTGTCTAGGTATGCTCATTTCAAAGAGGCTTGAATAGTGTCAATCCAAAAATTATATGCCGAATTATTCCTGGATAGTATTTCCCAAAGTGTTTTCTTCTGCAATAGTAGCTGTCAGCATGAAGGATGTCATATGAAAAAAGAAATGTCAGGACAGTAGTTTGGGAAAGCCATCAGGTCATAGACTCGGTGGAAGCATACGTAGATCAGGGCTGTTCATGACATTTGGGCAGAAGTTCAATGGTGTGGTCCAGGCAACACATATGAATTTACTGATTCTGATCTTTACATCCCCATGTGCTGTAATTTAGCTGCATCGTAGAAATGAGAAAGTCAAGATTCAACGTCCAGGATCGCTCAGCAAGTAAATAGTAGAACAGAAATAAAAAACATTTCACTTGATTCCAGAGTTTTCTTACCCACTCTGCTACACTGACATCAGAATTACTGAGAACATGTGAACAAGCTGTGGAATTAATTTCAGGAAAGGGGAATGACAGTCTCCATGAAGTCTTTAGGTTATGGTAACCAGAAAGAGCCTCCAGCAGAAAGAATTCCATGTCCTGTGATGAGTTCATCTTATCTTTGACTACTTCTAAATGGCACTGGCTTCTCTCATACACTAATATACTTAACCATACAGCAAATGCCATAACAGAAGGAGGAGATGAAGTACAGGGTCATGTCTTGTGGAAGAATGCTTCCTTGACCTTACAAATACATGTTAGAAGAACAAAGATTAAATTTAATAGCTATAGCTTCCACCTTAGAAAATGATAAAATGAACAAATTAATTCCAAAGTAAGAAATCAAGGATTAAAGGTTATAATAGAAATCAATAAAATTGAAAACTTAAAATCAGTTGAAGGAAAAAAATCAATGAACAAAAGCTGTTTCTTTTGAAAAATAATCAATAAAATAGTCCATTAACCAGACCTAACCAAGGGCAAAAAAGAAGATCCAAATTGTCAATGTCAGAAATCAAGGAAGATCTCTAACTACTGACCCCATGAACATTAAAAGGCTAACAATACAACATTAACAATTTTGTGCTCATATATTGAATAGCTTAGATGAAATGCACAAATTCATTTAATCTTACAAGTAAAACCAAATAACCCTGTTAGACCTATCTCTATTTCAGAAATTGGCTGATAATAAGCCACCTGTTAGAACAGAAAGCACCAGGCACAGAAAGCTTTACTGGAGAATAGATAAAATATTTAATCAAGATGCTATGCCAATTATTCAATTTTTTTCAGAAAATACAAGTACAAGGAAATGTATGAGTAAAAGGTACTCTAATTAAAAAGCCAGATGATATAAGAACATAAAACTATAGACAGTATCTCTCATAAATATAACTGTAAAAGTCCTCAATGGAATATTAGCCAACTATATTTAACCATTAGAAATAGAATTATATACCATAACTAAGTCATCCGTGTACCAAGAAATCAAGGATAGTTCATCATTCCAAAATCAAATAACAAAACCCACTATAAGACAGGTAAAGAAAAATTTACATATAAACAGGTCACAATAAGCACTTGTTAAAAGTTAACACCCATTTACAATAGCTCAAAAATATTTCTAAGTTTATTGTACACTTTAAATTTAATGAAATCATTTCATTTGGAAATATGCTGTTTAATCTTCTATATTTTGAAATTTTCCAACCATGGTTTTATTATTGATGTTTGCTCTAATTCCACTGAGGCCTCATACACTACGATTTCTATGGTTTTTAAATGGCTTAAATTACTTAATTGCCTAGACTATTGTTTATATTGGACAATGTTCCCCAAGAGCTTCAGAAGCACAGCACTGTATTAGTGATGGATGAAGTAACACATGAAAGGCCTCTCGAGTCAATTGATGGATGGTACTGTTTTGTCTACCTACCCTCAGATGGCTGACTGTTGGGTCTTTGTTGCTATTGGGCTTCTGTAGAAATTTTCAGCTAAGATAGTAAATCTATCTCTTTTTTTGCCTCATATTTTCTGATGTCCACTTGGTAAGGAATATTAACTTAATGATTGTTAAGTTCTTGGGAAGTTGTTTTTTTTTTTTTTTTTTTTCAGAAAGTAATGTTTCTTTTCATTGCTGGTAACTTTACTTAATATGAATTTGTCATTGTGTGCAATCAGTATCCCCTTCCCAGCTGTGGCCCTTGAGGCTGGTTGTTGTGTCTTTCTTCACAGTCTCACTTCTACCCTCCCTGCATTTTTAGGTTGAAGTGTATTTCTTACACTTAATGCATAGCTGGGTCTTTCCCTTCCCAATACACTTTGACAACCATTGTCCTATAATTACTATACTGAGAGCATCTGTATCTAAGGTCACTGTTGAAATAATTGTTAAATATTTCCTGTACTTCTAACTATTGTTCACTCAATGCTTTTGACTAGTCCTTCTTTTACTTCCAATTTTTCTTACCCTCCACTGCTTTTAATTGAACATTTTGTGACTCCATTTTTCCTGATCTCATAATATTATTAATTGTGGATAGAACTAGAAAATATACTGAGTGAGGTAACCCAGACTCAGAAAATCATATACTGCATGTCTTCTCTTATTTGTGGATGCTAGCTATAAATCTTTAGAGGCAAGTTGTAGTGGGAGGCCACTTGATTGTTCCCAGCTGCTCAGACTTGACATAACCACACAGAAACTGTATTAATTAAATCACTGCTTGGCCTATTAGCTCTAGCTTCTTATTGGCTAGCTCTTACATCCTAACCTAACCCATCTCCATTAGTCTGTGTATCACCACGTGGCTGTGGTTTACCTGGTAAAGTTCTATCCAGCATCTGGCATCTATCTCAGGAAGGGCTACATGGCTTCTTCTTTCTTTGACCACTTTTTTTTCCCAGCATTCAGTTTAGTTTTCCTTGCTCCCACCCTCACCTAGCTCTCCTCTGCCCTATCACAGGCCAAAGTGGTTTCTTTATTCATTAACTAATAAAAGCAACACATATACAGAAGGACTTCCTACACCATTTCCCCTTATCTGTTTAAATAAAAAGGAAGGTTTTAACTTTAACATAGTAAAATTACATATAACAAAACAAATATCAAGCAAGAATTACAGTTACAATATTTATATTTACTTTATCTTTTATCATAACTACAGGAAACTACAATTATAACTATCTATTCTTCAACTCCATCCAAGACCCCAGAAGGATATATTACCTAAGTAAGCAGAAAGTGCATTGTAAGCAACTTCCAAAACTCTAGAAATGACAGACATCTCCCTGCCTAGACAGTCACATAAAGTTCTTCTGTAACATGGAGCATCCAATCTTTAGCCTATAGGCCCATAGTATCCAGCAGACTTTTCCATGAAGCAGGGAATCCCGAGATCTGTTCTGCATTGTAATGGCAAAGCCCAACAGTTGCTTTCTGGAAGACTCTTTCATGAAGCAGGAACCCTGAGACCACCTTACCTTTAGGCAAGTTCAGAAATCATTCTTCTATGTGTCCTGCATGTCCAGTTCACACAGCATACCATCAAGCAGTCCAGGCAAGAGCAGTCTCTTACCTAAATGGCTAGCAAACTCCATTAGGATCCTCTTCAATGTCCATCTTCCTCTTGAATTAATTGGTGTTACCAAAAGCAGATGTGTCTCATTGTCATGAAAAGGCCTAAGATTTTAAAACATTTTGAATGCCATATTCTGTAGTCTTTGAAACATTTGAAAAATACTTATTTAACTGAAATATATATCTATATATCTAGAAAATCTAATTAACATGACTACAAGCTTGATTATTTTAGATGACTATTGACCTGTATTTCTTAATTATCCATTATATTTTAAAATGAGCTGCACAAATACAATACCTTAAACAAAAGCAGAAATATGTATACATACATACACACACACACACACACACACACACACACACACATATATATATATGTTGTGGGAGCTGCGGGTTGCATTCCCGCCCGGCTCCTGGCCACCTGGCTAGCTTATGCCCCGAAATAACAACACACAAACTGTATTCTTTTAAACACTGCCTGGCCCATTATATCTAGCCTCTTCTAGGCTAATTCTCATGTATTAATTTAGCCCATTTCTAATAACCTGCGTAGCACCACTAGGTGTGCTTACCGGGAAAGATTCAGCATGTCTGACATGTTGGCTGGCTGCATCGCTTCTGGCCTGGGGAGCAGAGCTATGGCGTCTCAGCTCACTTCCCTTCTTCCCAGCATTCTGTTCTGTTTACTCCACCCACCTATGTTCTAACCTATGAGGCCAAGCAGTTTCTTTATTAATTAACCAATGACCTTTCTCCATCATATATATATATATATATAGCAAAATTTATCTTAAATGTGTATTAATAAACCAAGATCCTTATCAATGCAAAGTATTGATCTCTATGGCATATCTCCCTTTAAATGTAAACAAACATTTATAAACAATATTTGGGAATTTGGGTGCAGTTCTCTCCAAACTGCTTACTGCTTTTTGTTGTGCAAAGTAACTTTATGGGGTTGTTCATGACAACCTTTTGGGGGTATTGGTACATTAAACCACATTAGTCTGGAAGGATTCCACAGGTTCTCATCTTCTGTGGAAACAAAAGAAGAACTTCTTTGCCAAAGCAACAAACCATTAGACCCTAATTCTGAAGTCATGATACTTTAAAATATATATGTATGTATGTATGTATATATATATATATATATATATATATATATATATATATATATATATATATATATGCTGGTTTAGCTTAGCAGCCCATACAATGAAATGTCTCTCCGTACTTAGCTACTTCACAGTCAAAAAATTTAAAAAATAAAACACAATAATATACATAATCCAGACTCTCTGTGTATATTCCATGTTTATGTGGCTTAGTTTTCTTACTCTATTACTTTTTCTACACATTTGCTCTGTTTCTTTAAGACTTTGTTTTATTTTTTAAACCATTTACTTCCTTTCATAACTGTTCTATAACTCTCTCCCAAGCCTATGAACATTTATCCATCACTGTGACTCATTTATTTTCCATCTGGATTTGTCTTTATTACATGCATATCTGAAATTACTTTCTGACCAGGAGTACTTTGTTTTATTGCTAAGCAGGCATAGCTGTGACCAAGGCTACTTTGCCTTTTAGTTCCGCCCTGTCCTACATGGCAGAGGTCTGTTCACCACCTCTGCGAGCCATGCACACTGCCCCAGTTCCAGGGTCTGGTTGCAGCAAGTCTGTGTTGCCATTAAGCAGGTTGTAGCACTCTGGTCATACACCCCATTTAAATGTTCCATAGCTGGACCTCCCTAAAGAGTCAGAGTTGTTCATGCAACTACCCAAACCAAGAAGCCTTCTTAAAGGAGCTATGCAGTTTTTGCTGCTACTGCTGAGTTAGGAACCTTTGCTTAAAAGAATCATGCCTCTGCTTGCTTCTTGCAAACAGAGCCCACCAAAGAAAATGCTGTTACCCCCCCCCAAAAAAAGCCATGCTTAACTCTGTTCTTTTGTGTCTAGAATTCCTTTTTGTAAGCTTTCTCAGGTTTTATGTGGATATAGTTGACCACATTGGCATGATATATATCTTGGAGTAACCACAGATACCAGGAAATTAAAAAGGGATGATATCAGGGTGTACTAGAGAGGGGAATGATGGGACATAGTTGTTATGAAAGGGGAAACAGGGAAAACAGGTGCTGGGGCCTTATGTGGAAAGGAAGGAGAAAGTGGAATAAACAGTACAAAAATTATGTTCCAAAAAGTCATATGGAATTATACTAATGGATACTTAAAATTACACATATAAATATACATATCATTTATATGTAATATATATGGGAAGAGAAGGAGGGTAATAATGAGGTTGCACCAATTAGGGTAAAAAAAAAAAAGTCCCAATGCAAAATATCCATAGACATGCCTTTCAGCTCACTGATTCTTTACTTAGCTATGTCTAATGCACTTTAAAGTGTTATCTACTAAAACCACTTCATTTATATATAAGAAATGACATATGACTAACAGAAAAGTGGTAAAACTAAAGGAAATAGGTGCAGTGAAGACAAAAGAAATGACATATGACTAACAGAAAAGTGGTAAAACTAAAGGAAATAGGTGCAGTGAAGACAAGACTAAAAGAAGTCCATGCCAATTACCTTCATAAATGAGAGGACAGTTTATATGGTAGACATCAGAAAGCCAGAGCTAATGTTCACTGGAAGCAACTTACAGACACCTCAGAGAAGCTCAAGCTGAACAGGAGCACATGGGGGCCTTTGTGAGGAGGAGGCAGACTGCCCTTCCAGCAATGCAGGCTCAACATGAAAGCTCTGAGAACATTTGTGAGTGTGACTCTTACGATGGTTTGCTATCTGTGTTGCTCCTCATGGTCTCTAGACATGTGTGCCCACTGAAATTAATTTCTAACAAATTAAATTAAAATTGTTTGTTCTTCTATTGTGCCAGGCACAGTTCCAGCGCTCAATAAGCACATGCTTCTAGCAGTCACCATATCATGTAGAGCAGGGTAGTTTCTACATTGTAAAAGATTCTATTAGGCAGGGCATAAACTCTTGCTTCAATCAGCTCAGTTATTTTCCCCAATACATATGTGTGTCTGGAATTCTACTTTTCTTTTGCTGGTCAATTTAAAGTAATGAGAAAAAGAAAATAGAATTATTCTGCTAATGATAGATTCAATATAGACACTCCAATGAGAGGGCTTAAGCTCAAACCTCGAATTCAATTAAAAATGTTGATTATCCATTGCGACATCTATTCCCCTGTGTGCTCTTTTTCTTTTCCTGTGAGCATGTCCTGTCAAATTGGAAAATAAGTTGTGATTACTGGAATCTGGTCAAGTTGATTAACAGATGCCAATTAAGCATCTACTGAAAGAAGAAAAAATGATGCTGGCTAATTGTTGTTGCTGGACTCTGTGGTCCCCAACTGGTGTTATATAGACCTCCAGCAGGGATTTAAGAAATTGCTCTCCAGTTGCTGTTAGCCACCCACTGGGCTCCCTTGGATAGTCCCGACAGCATCAAGACCCTAAAGTTCCAGGCCTGCATCGTCTTGTAACTGATGAAAAGTATTTCCAGCAGCCACAGCTGAGTTAGAGCGGATGTTTCGTATGTTAAGGGAAATGTCATACTACACTGACGATGCCCTTTGGATATCATAATGTGGAGATAAAGGTGGGAGTTTGAGCATCAGCATGCAGAAAAAAAGGAGAATGAGATACAAACCAAATGACCAAGGCCCGGATGTGGCTTCACTCTATGCCGTGAAACCATAACAGAGTCACTTCGCGTTTCTATCACAAGAATTGTGTGTGGTGCAGGGAGGAGACCCACTGCGCATGGAGCACACTGAGGCTCAGGGAGGTTTCTAATCATTTCAAATGTTTCCAGTAAGTAGTAGATACATGGTGTAAACCCATAGTTTCCTAACGCCAAATCAGAGTTCTTCTCCACCACCCCAGCTGTGGTGTTTGCCCTCCAGTTGAGACTATCTTATCTACCTAGCTACAAGTCCACGTGAACTCTGACTGGTTTTGAGAGGTGGACGTGTTAAATTTGAGTTTGTGTTTTCAACCTTTGCCAGAAGTGTTTATATAGGAACCTGAGCCACATTTTAAATGAATGCACTTACTGAAAATCTTTCTTTTACTGAACAATTATTGGACGTTTATGGTACATTTAGAATTTGAGATATAGAGATAAATTAGTATTTCATTTTCTCTTCTTTCAAGTAGAGTACAGCATCGTAGAAGAAACAGGTGACCAGCAAACTATTAGAAAACACAGTTCTGGAGGTAATGAGACAAGGGTGCCTAGGCTATTATGTAATCATGTCCCAGAGATAGGAATTTGGGAGGAGCAACCATGTGGGGGCAATGAGTGCCACATTGCGGAGAAATGAATAATAATAGAAATGAATAATAATAGAATCAAGTAATGTTATATTTACTTATTTTGTTGTTGTTGTTGTTTTTTTGTTTTGTGTTTTGTTTTGAGATGAAATCTCACTATGTAACCCATGTTGACCTGAAACTTACTATATAGACCAAGCTAGCTTTAAACCTGCAGAGATGCACCTGACCCCACCTAATAAATTCTAGAATTAAAGGTGTGTGTCATCATGAAATGAGAAGAATTTTAAGCACTTTCAATGATAAACTCTTCTTTTCCCTGAAAAACAAAACAAACAAACAACAGCAAAACATTTGTCAGACTAAGTTCTAAACAATTGCTGTGCCTACTGTTAAATTTGGGATATATATATATATATATATACACACACACACACATATATATATGCGTATATATATATGTTTGGTATATATATATATATAAGTTTGGTATATATATATATTTGTGCTCTTGGTTTTTCTGGAAATATTCTACCCTCCATCAGTTAATTTAAACTCTTTGTTATTCAGTCAGCCTTCTTCTCCTAAACCATCATCCCAGAGCAGATTACAGAATAAGAATGACTGCACACCAGGGGCTCTGATGAAGGGACTCCTGATACCCGTGATCATGAGCAACAAGTGTATGTAAGCGGCTCGGCTATCATGAAGACCTAAGTCTCAAGAGGTGAAAATTCAATGCCCAGACAAGGATGCAGGTCTACATTACTTAGCTCTGACTGACCTGGAACTGACAGCTGGACTGCTGGGCTTTCTGTGTGCTGAGATTCCAGCCTGTCCTACTGTGCCCTGTATATATGTGAATATTGAGCTCACTGCCTCCCTCTTTTTAAAATCCCCTTCTGTTTATTGTTTGGGAATTCATCCACTGCTTCCTCAGAAGGCAGCTGCGTTAGATTCCGTGTGATGAGTCTACCCTCTGGGTCACCTCCACTTTCATTCTTTGCACTGCTCTGTCTCTTCTCAATGGGTTGCATTTTCCCAAATTTTAGCTTCTTGCCCTCTTGGGTGAGGGGCAGGCCCTTGGTGTAAAGCAGTAGTGGCTGGGTCTACTCCTAGAAATAGTCACCCTTCTCCTGAGTCACGGGAGCGCCTCCCGAGTCACACTACTCAGCATCTGGGTTGGGCTTAGGTTTTGGTACTTCTGTGCCTACTTAAGACTTTCTAGCTTTATACTCCTTGCTATTAGCTTGTCCAGGCAATGGGAGCGGCTCCAGAGTGTGAAAAGGTAGCCTCTGAGTTTCTTTTCTACCCACAATGGTTGGCCTTCCCTCTTGCCTGGGAGAGACAGCTGGCTTTTAACCCTTCAATGATGCAGTCATTTCTCTGTTTTTAAATTTGTGGTCTTCCTTATTCTTTTAGGCTTTTTCATCGTGTTTTTGAAGAGACTCTTCTTGTGTGAATATTGAATCTCCTTACCTTCATATTTTCATCTGTCTTCCCATATTTTCATCTTACCTCCTGTCAAGGATGTAAACATAGTTTCTGATCATCAGAGTTTTCATTAATATTAACTGTTGACAAATTTCATATTTGAAACTTGTAGTTTCATTTATGTGGATTTTTTTAAAAGTTCCAAATGGAAAGATTTTAAATGTTTTCCATCTTCTTGCTGCTATCAAAGTGTACAGTTTTGCTTAATGACAGACACAGCAGCCCGCGCCTGTAGCCCCCACTTAACAACAGACACAGCAGCCCACTCCTGTAGCTCCCATTGCTTAGGAGGTAGAGGCAGAAAGAACACTTGAGCATAACACCAACATAAAATACTTAAAGAAGTCATAAACAAATAAATAAAAAATTATTATCTCATGTAAAACGTACTACTGATTTCTTTGTGATCTAGCTGATTCTAAATCAGAATTGGTTTTGTGATAGGTTCATGGGTGTTTTAGGAAAATTTGTAGCCCTTGTCATCACTGTGTATATGTATAACATGTGGTGTTTGTGGGTGTACATAATATTTAGTTCTGAATTTGAAATACTCCAGAGATCATCATCATTATTATTGATATGATCATGTGTATATGTGTGTATGTCATCACTACATATATTATTTAGTGTGTGATCACTGTATATATGTAGTATGTGTGCATGTATGTATGCATGTGAGTACATATGTGAATATGTATGTGTGCATCTTACTTTGTGAGCTCCACCATCATGAACACTGACCCTCAAGGACTGTAAGTTCCAATTAAACAGTTTCTTTTACAAGTTGCCTTGGTCATGGTGTTTTTGTCACTGCAACCATAGAGTAGCTAAGATGATTCCAAAGAAGCTATACATTCGGGTGAAGGCTTTTACAAATCCTGTGTGCTTCTAAAAACATTTCTTGCCATCAGTAATCAGATCTATCAACAGAGAGTCTGAGTTTTGCACTCCCCTTTCTGGCAATAGATGGCAACAAATTTATGTCCATCTTTAATTTCTGTCCTTCCTTCCTACCTTCCTTTCTTCTTACCTTTTATAGTTCTTCTGAAACTTCCCTTTCACTGTAAAAGGCTTTCAGTGGACGCATGAGTGATAACTCACTGGCATTTGGCAGGTTTTCTGTCTACAGTTATTTTGAAGTTTGGTAAATCTTACACTTGCGTGTGTTTGTGTGATTTTATTTTGGGCTGTTCTCTATGGTTTTTATAGGATATTTGGGAAGGTGTGGAGCTAATTTGCTGCTATTGTTCTCAGCCACCCAGAAGTTCATGTGTGTCATTCAGAAAAACACTCTTCCATTTTATAATCAAAGATAAAATGTTTGTGACCCCTTGAGAAGCTCATTCCAAATCCAGCAGCTGCCTAGCGTAAGATCCTGAGGGCAATAGAAGTGTGTAGTTAGGAGCCCAGATTGCAGGATAAGATGTATTTGGTTTTGTAGCTGTGTGGTCACATGGCCTAACTGCCACAAGCTCTTGTTACCTTCATCCAGCAACGGGGATTCCAGTTCTCATTTCATCACTCCGGAGTGAAAATTGAGTGAGATAAATTATAAAAAAGTCTGTACTATATTCTCTATCATGACATGACACAGTAAATATAAATTAAGGCCTCTTTCCCACCTCCTCACAATGTTTTGTATAGCATCTTTGCCCAAGTTTTTCCTACAGTGTCTCATTGCCTTTAGAACCAGAAAGATCTTGGACCAACCCAATCATGGATCAAAAAATGAAGAGGTCAATTTATCTGGCCATTGTTATATATGCTCCTAACGTTTCAAGACATGAAAGTAATATTTAAAAAAAAAAACCTAGAGATTCATGGATATCTAAATCCTTCCTCATGATTCCCAGTTATTCATCTTCTCTATAAGCAAAAAACAAACAAACAAACAAAAAACAAAAAACCACTATTTACCACCAAGATGCTCTTTTTTTTTTTTTTTTTTTTTTTTTTTTTATCTGTGGCTGCAGGCTTCCTTATGTTGAACTGACTTCTCTCCCTCTGCTTTTGCCTTCCATCCACCCATTCTAATCTTGTCAACTTAAAGTGGCTACAAATAACTGACCCCGTAAGCTAGTTGCCTTACTGAAGTAATTTAAAAGCAAGTGCTCCATGGCGAGTCTGATGGCTCAGAGTGTAAAGGCATTTGCTGCCACCCCTGACAACCTGAGTTCTAGCCCTGGAACCCACATCTCAGCGCCAAACCCCACCCATCCAACAAGCCACCTGTTAGCAGGCAGACACATCCACCTCATCATCCCATTCGGAAACCCAATACTCCTCTGCCCACATCATCTTCTGTCCTTGCTACCTCGGTTCACAATGCCCTGCTTTGACATGCCTCGCAGAAAATATGGAAATAATTTCTGGTGATATCAACATCTGAATTTGTAAACTCACATTGAGTAACATCTGCTCTCCCCATTCCTGAATCCAAGCAGAGAGAAGAACCATCGCCTGCTCACATCAGCCTTGAATATTTTCTTTTTGATTCTATGTCCAGCTCTACTTTTTGACCTCCACTAAATCTCACGAGTTTCTCACCTCACTGCTCTACGACCTCACTTTTACCTTTGGATCATCTTCCACACTTGGCTCTTAGAGACAGTTTCCATGGTAATATTCTTGGTTATCCGTTTAGACTGCATTTCCCCCTTGGCTCTGTTGCTTTGGTTAGCACTGCTCAAATTCTTCTCAAGGTCCTATATTCCCCCAAGACCAGGTTTCTTGGAAGAGATGCAGTGGCAACTCTCCAGCCACAGTTGCCCTATCCCTAAGAGCATACACATGACAAATTCTATTTATAAAACATCTCTTACAACTTTATCCTTCTCTCTATTCCTGGAATTATTATAACAATCTATGCCCACTCTGCTTGTCCCCAAACAGCTAAATGCCTGTGTTATTCCTTGCCATCAAGTTCCCTGCTTAATTGCTCTTTGTTGCCAAGAGACTAGTAAATCTAAATCTTTCCTTTTCCGTACAAAACCCTTTGAATTAAGTGTATATTATCACTCATTTTTTCCAATCTCTGTGCCTCCATCCCTCCTAACCCTTTTTTACTTATCCTTATTCCCACCTCTACAGACACAAAATAAAAAAAACAAAATCTCTGATCACTTTGACTCCATAGTGCACTCATCCACAATCCTTTGCTAGAGTTCCCTTTCTACCATGAATATATAGTTCCTAAATCTGCTTTCTCTCACATTTGCTCTTCTCTTTGCTCCTTTCACCATAGCTACTATTCTACTGACCTATAAAGCCCTGTGTCCACACACCTGTCTTAACCATCACGCTGAAAGTTCAAGGATGGGAACTCTACCAGCTCCATCATTTTCCTTCATAGCTAGGCATGAAGCATGACATATGGGGGGCACTTCATGGCAGCTTCTTGGTTGCATAGAATTACTGTGTTCCTGGGGTTATAAACTGAACATAACAGTTGAAATCCACATGTTTTGTAAATAAAATTTTTCTTGAGCCATACCCATTCTCATTCACTAAGATGTTAATATTTTTCATATTACAATGGTAGAGTTGATACGATTCAAATAAACTTGAAATAATTTACAGAAACAAAATGATGGCCCCATTTTGGGTCCTTGACATGTTCTCGGTAAATATTAAATATACTTTTTACATAAAAGTGAACTGTTCTTCCTTTGATATTTCATTGTTCCATAGTTTTCTAAAGAAACAAATGTTCCCATGCCTTTCTTTCATAGGACCAAGGATAGAAGATTCCCATAAATAGGGGAAAATGGATAATTTCTGTTCAAGGGCTCTCAAACTGCTCATTTCCTTTCCTGGTGCTGTTCACTGCCACAGGCATGCCTTTTGATGCCGAACTATAGGATAGCTTGAGGGGCTAATTGGTGTAGAAGCATGAGTATAGAAGATTTAAAATAGAGCAAAAAATATTCCTCAGAGAAATATATTAAAAGTCTCATGTTTTTTATGACTTTTCTCTGTCCAGATTCATAAGTCTAAAATAATCAGCCTAGGCCACTGGAAAGAGAGCCTTCCGGGCAGATGGAGGAGAAGCCTATTTATTCAGAGAGACTGCATCCTGGTTGCTGTGCCAAGGTGTTAATGAAACTGCCCATGTACCACGTAGAGAGGGCTGGGCCCAGAATCACTATGTGGATGGTACCTGAGTACCCAAGGAGCTTCCTACATCGTAACCACTCCAGAGCCTTTGCATAGATGTTAAAACCGTGGGTGCCTCTGTTTTGGGCACCTTAATTCTGCTAATCGCCCAAGGTAAAGATTAGCTGTTCTTGTCAATTTAATTCAGCTTCAAACAAAGCAGCAAGGTCACTATTTCCCCTCTTCTCTGTCTCTCCTGCTCTCTCTCTTCGCCAGCAAGCAGGATTGAGTTGTCATGTCCCTCTAATAGGCAGCGCGGGGAATCGTTAGTCCACCTCAACGCCCTGACTGATGGGCATTTCACTTCAATCATCTGCCTGTGCAATGGTGGCCCAGTACTATTGACACTGTGTCAGCTTGCAGAGAAGATGCCTTAATCGGCCCTGACACCCTCTGCATTGATTTGACAAGTTGCTGTAATGACCTTCTTGTTTTTCTGAAGGATTTCTGTTTACTCGGAGGTGCAGCTGACTAAATGTACGGCATTGTCATGGAAACGCGGCATTCCTACCAAACCTGGGTAGGGGTATGTGACATGGAAAGAACACTTAATATTTCAATGAACTGCCTTGTCCCAACAAAATGAATTCCAGTCCAATAATTAGACCTAGTCTGAAGAGCCAACCTGAATGACAGATATAAGAGACATGGACAGTACTCACCACATTTCCAAAATTTATGTTTGGGGGTTCCAGTGGCTAAGAAAGGGTCGTTTATGTGGCCATCTCTTGGAACTTACACTGTCTGTTGTCTAAAGAGGCACTGCCTCTTGGGTCTTCAGACATACAATAAGCAGAATGGGAGGAATGAGCTCACACTTAGAGAACTCTTCATGCACCTGGCAATGGGCTAGGCACCATTGCACATAAGAATAAGACACATACTGCAAATGAGAGCCACCAGCATTATCCTAGCCTGGTGGTTCTCAGATAAACGACCTCCCTTTTCCAATATCTCTGCAATTGGGCATAGCTTATAAAATAACCTCAGTTTACACATATTGTCAGCCAGGTAACAGTTGTGACATAGTAGAGGAAAACCTTCCACGGACACCTGCTAATGTAAACAAAACAACATCGAAGTGTCTTTTTAAAAAAAATCTTATTTTACATACCAAGCCCAGTTCCCGCTCCTTCCTGTCGTCCTGCTCCCTCCACCTTCTCCCAAGTCTAGTCTTCATCCATCCACTACTCAGAGGGAGTGGAGCCTCCCATGGGGAGTCAACAAAGTCTGTCACATCACTCAAGGCAGGACCAAGGTCCTCTGCCTTGTTATCTAGGCTGGGCAAGGTATTCCTCTATAGGAAAGGGGCTCCAAAGGCCAGGTCATGCACTAGGGATAAATACTGGGTCCACTGCCAGGGGCCCCACAAACTGCCCAAGCCACACAACTGTCACCCACTTTCAGAGGGCCTAGTTTGGTCTTATGCAGGTTCCCCAGCTGTTAGTCCTGAGTCAATGAGCTTCCACTTGCTCGGGTCAGCTGTTTCTGTAGGTATCCCCATCATGGTCTTGGTCCCTTTGCTCATACATTGCTCCTCCTTTTCTATGACTGGACTCCAGGAGTTCAGCTCAGTGCTTAGCTGTGGATCTCTGCAACTGATCCTATCAGTTATAGGTGAAGGTTCTATAATGACAATTAAGGTAGTCATCAATCCAATTACAGGGGAAGGGCAGTTAAGGTACCCTCTCAATTAATGCTTAGATTCTTAGCTGAAGTCATCCTTGTGGATTCCTGGGAACTTTACTAGTGCCTGGTTTCTCACTAGTTCCATAACAGCTCCCTCTTTCAAGGTATCTTTTTCCTTGTTCTCCCTCTCTGTCCTTTATCTAACTCAATCTTCCCAAAGCTTCATGTTCTTCTCCCCACACTCCTTCTTCCCTCCCTCTCCCCTCATGCTGCCAATTTATTAAGGTGATCTTGTCTATTTCTCCTTCCCAGGAATATTCCATGTATGTTGAGAGACATCTAGATTGTTTCCAGGTTCTGGCTCATATTCAAATTATGAATAATGAAACTCTGAAAATAGTTGAGCACATGTCCTTGTAATATGAGTGTGCATCTTTTGGGTATATGCCCAAGAGTAGTATTGCTGGTTATTGAGGTAGATTGAGTCCCAATTTTCTGAGAAACTGGCATACTGATCTCCAAAGTGGCTGTAGAAGTTTGCACTCCCACCAGCGATGCAGGAGTGTTCCCCTTACTCCACATCCTTTCCAGCCTAAGATTTCATTAGTGTTTTTAATATTAGCCATTCTGACAGGTGTGTAAGATATCTCAGAGTTATTTTGATTTGCATTTCTCTGATGACTAAGGATGTTGACCAGTTCTGCTAGTGCCTTTCAGTCATTTTAGATTCCTCTGTTAAAAATTCTGTTTAGATCTATACTCCATTTTTAATTGGATTATTTGATATTTTTATATCTAGTTTCTTGAGTTCTTTGTAAATATATTGGAGATCAGCCCTGTCAGATGTGGGATGGTGAAGATCTTGTTCCATTCTGTAGACTGCTGTTTCGTCTTGTTGACTGAGTCTTTTGCCTTACAGAAGCTTCTCAGTTTCAGGATGTCCCATTTATTAATTGTCATTTCAGTGTCTGTGCTACTGGTGTTATATTCAGGAAGTGATCTCCTGTACCAGGGCATTCAAGGTTACTTCCCATTTTCTCTTCTATGAGGTTCAGTGTGACTGGACTTACATTGAGGTCTTTGATCCACTTGGACTTGAATTTAGTACATGGGGATAGAAATAGATATGTTTGCATTCTTCTACATGTCAATATTCACTGAAGATGCTTTCTTTTTTCCATTGTATTATTTTAGCTTCTTTGTCAAAAATCAGGTGTTTATAGGTGGGTGGTCTAATATCAGGGTCTCTGATTTGATTCCATTGGTCCACCTGTCCGTTTTTGTGACATTATCAAGCTGTTTACATTACTATAGCGCTATAGTAGAGCTTGAAGTCAGGGATAGTGGTACCTCTAGAAGTTGCTTTATTATTCAGGATTGTTTTGGCTATTTTTAGGTTTTTGTTTTTCCACATGAAACTGAGTATTGTTCTTTCAAGCTCGGTGAAGTATTGTACTGGGATTTTGTTGGGGATTGCACTGAATCTGTAGATTGCTTTTGGTAAGATTGCCATTTTTACTATGTTGATTCTACCTGTCTAAGAGCAAGGGAGATCTTTGCATTTTCTAATATTGTTTTCAGTTTCTTTCTTGAAAGACTTACAGTACTTGTCATACAAGTCTTTAGCTTGTTTGGCAAGAGGTACCCCAAGATGTTTCATCTTGTTTGTGGCTATTATGAAAAATGTTGCTTTATGATTTCTTTCTCAGCCCATTCATCATCTGATCTCTCCAAGACCTTTATCATGAAGGGGTGTTGGATTTTATAAAACCCTTTTTCTGCATCTAATGAAATGATCATGTGTTTTTATAATTTTTCTTTCGGTTCATTTATATGGTGAATTACATTGATGGATTTTTGTATGTGGAATCATCACTGCACCTCTGGGATGAAACCTACCTAATCATGGTGGATGATTTTTCTGGTGTGTTCTTGTATTAACTTTCCAAGTATTTTATTGAGCATTTTTGAATCCATATTCATGAGGGAGACTGATCTGCAATTCTCTTCTTAGTTGCATCTGTGTGTGGTTTGGGTACCAGGGTAACTGTAGCATCGTAAAAAGAGTTTGACAATTTTCTTTTTGTTTCTATTGTGTGGAACAACTTGAGGAGTGAAGGTATTAACTCTTCTTTGAAATTCTGGTAGAACTTTGTGCTGAAACTATCCGGCTCTGAACATTTTATTTATTTATTTATTTATTTTGGTTGGAAGACTTTTGATTACTGCTTCTACTTCTTTAAGGGTTATAGGTGTATTTAAATTGTTTTTCTGTTATTGATTTAATTTTGGTATGTGATCCTATCCAGAAAATTGTCCACTTACTTTAAATTTTCCAATTTTATGGTGTACAGTTTCCTGAAGTATGTCCTGATGATTCTCTAGATTTCCTCTGTGTCTGTTGCTATGTCCCCCTTTTCATTTTTGATTTTGCAAATTTGCTTATTCTCTCTCTGACTTTTGGTTAGTTTGGTTAATGGTTGGTCTATCTTGTTGATTTTCTCAAAAGAACCATTGATTCTTTGTATTGCTTTCTTTATTTCTATTTTTATTGATTTCAGCCTTCAATTGGATTATTTATTGGCATCTACTTCTCTTGGATGGCTTTGCTTCTTTTTGTTCTAGAGCTTTCAGGTGTTCTTTTAAGTTGCTAGTGTGAGATTTCTCCAGGTTCTTAATGTAGGCACTTAGTGCTATGAACTTTCCTCTTAGCACTGCTTTCAATATGTCCCATAAGTTGGACTATGTTGTGTATTCATTTTCATTGAATTCTAGGAAGTCTTTATTTGTTTATATCTTCCTTGACCCAGAAGTGATTCAGTTAAGCATTGTTCAATTTCCATGGGTTTGTGAACTCTCTGTAATTAGTGTTGTTGTTAAATTCCAAATTTTTAAACCATGGTGATCTGATAAGATAAAGGGGGTTATCCCAAATTTTTTGTATCTCCTGAGGTTTGTTTTGTTAACAAGTATGTGATTAATTGTTGAGAAGGTTCCATGAGACACTGAGAAGAAAGTATATTCTTTTGTGTTTGGGTTCTATAGATGTTTGTGTTCTATAGATGGCTGTTAAACCCATTTGAGTCATAAATCCTGTCAGTTCCTTTATTTCTCTGTCAAGTTTATGTCTGGCCATCCTGTCCAATAGTGAGAGAGAGATATTGAAATCTCCCACTATGTGTGTGGGGTTTGATGTGTGATTTAAGCTTTAGTAGTGTTTCCTTTTACAAATGTGGGTATTCTTGTAATTGGGGCCTAGATGTTCATAATTGAAACTTCATCTTGATAGACTTGTCCTGTGACAAATATGAAATGTATTTCTTCATCTTTTTTGACTAACTTTAGTTTGAAGTCTATTTTGCTAGATATTAGGATAGCTACACTAGCTTGTTTCTAATGTCTATTTGATTGGAAAATATTTTCCCAACCCTTTACTCTGGGGTAATATCTGTTTTGAAGTTGAGGTGTGTTTCTTGTATGTATCAGAAGGGTCGATTCTATTTTCAAGTCCATTCTGCTACCCTGTGTCTTTTTATAGGTGAATTGAGACCATTCATATTAAGAGATATTAATGATCAGTGATTGTTAGTACCTGTTATTTTTGGTTTTGTTTATGGTGATGGTGTTGTGTGTGTTTTCCTTCTCTAGGTTTGTGAACTATAGGCTTAATGTCCTTTGTTTTTATGTCTTTTGTTTATGGCTAGAGTCCACTAATGAGTGAATACATACCATATTCATCTTTTTGGGGTCTCAGTTATCTCACTCAGGATAGTGTTTTCTATTTCCATCTATTTGCATGTAAAATTCAAGATGTCATTGTTTTTTACTGCTGAGTAGTACGCTACACTTTCTTTATCCATTCTTCCATTGTGGGGCATCTAGGCGGAATGGGAGAAGATCTTCACCAACCCCGCATCAGACAAAGGTCTGATCTCCAAAATATATAAAGAACTCAAGAACCTAGACATTAAAATTCTAATTAACCCAATTAAAAATGGGGTACTGAACTGAACAGAGAATTCTCAACAGAAGAAGTTCAAATGGCCAAAAGACACTTAAGGTCATGTTCAACCTCCTTAGCAATCAGGGAAATGCAAATCAAAACAACTTTGATTTACTGTCAGAATGGCTAAAATCAAAAACACCAATGATAGCCTATGCTGGAGAAAATGTGGAGTAAGGAGAACACTCATCCATTGCTGGTGGGAATGCAAACTTGTAAAACCACTTTGGAAATCAGTGTGGTGGTTTCTCAGAAAACTGGGAATCAACCTACCTCAGGATTCAGCAATACCACTCTTGGGAATATACCCAAGAGATGTCCAATCACACTGCAAAAGCATTTGTTCAACTATGTCCATAGCAGCATTATTTGTAATAGTCAGAACCTGGAAACAACCTTTCTACACTTTCTTTGCTTCATTAAGGGATTTTTGATTTCTTTCAATTTTTTTGTTTGTCTTTTCCTTGACTTCTTTAAGGATATTTTTCATTTCATCTTTAAGGGCCTCTATCATCTTCATAAAGTAATTTTTAAGGTTGCTTCCTTCTGCTTCATCTGCATGGGAATGTTCAGGTCTTGCTGATGTAGAACCATTAGTTTATGGTGGTGCCATATTGCTCTTTGAATTGTTGGATGTGTTCTTACACTGTTGTTTACCCATACCTTCCTCCAGTTGATGCAGGTGGGGTCTGTGTCTTAGGTGGTCACTCTTCCTCCAGGTGCAAGAGGGCCTGTGCCTCTGGTGAAGGCTGATATGATTCTGAAACTCCTCCAGGCATAGGTGGGGCCAAGGCTCTGGTGACCACAAATGATGTGGGGTATGGCAGGGTGTGTGGGGAGGCTACTCCTAGGTCTCTGGGGCTACAGTGAATGGAGGTGGGACATGGGATTTGCCACCAGGGACAATGGCCTAGAGAATTGGGCCCTCCAGCTGGAGACCTAGATACTCATGTCTCCATGAAGTATCTTAGATCGGTTTGCAATGAGTGCTTTGTATAGATTGCTTTAATGGCAAAAAGACAAAGCAGAACAAGACCAAAAAAAAGCCTTCATATAATTCTATATTGTACTGTTTACTTGAATAGCAAGAAGTTTGATGGAGGAGGGTCATTTGTTTATGTGTTACTTTCATTGGTTAATTGGTTAATAAAGAAACTGCCTTGGCCCTTTTGATAGGACAGCAGCTTAGATAGGCGGAGTAGACAGAATAGAATGCTGGGAGAAAGAAGCTGAGTCAGGCAGTCGCCATAGTTCTCCTCTCCAAAATGGAAGCAGGTTAGAATGCTTCCCTGTAAACCACAACCTCATGTTGCTACACACATTAATAGAAATGGGTTAAGCAAGATGTGAGAGTTAGCCAGTAAGAGGCTAGAGCTTATGGGCCAGGCAATGTTTGAAAGAATAAAGTTTCCATGTAATTATTTTGGGTAAAGCTAGCCAGTGGCAGGGAGCCCTCCCAGGAGGCTCTCGTTGACTCATGAATTCCCTGGGAAAGTCCTGAATATTTTCAGCAGTTACTTAAAGGATTCTTATGGGGTGTGGGGAGAAGTGTGTTTGAAGCCTGGGTAGGTTAGTAAGGGATGGTGAATCCCAAGTATCAAGACAAGAAACTTGGAGAGATGTTTGAGATCCTCTGCTTCTCACCCTTTCCAATCTCCAACACCACACACACACACACACACACACACACACGCACACACATTTTAAGTAGTCCTGATGGAGCTATAATCATGGAGCTTCACCTATTCCCCTTGCCCTAGGTTGTAGTCAAATCATCATGTTTGGATTAAAGTATCTTCAGGTTCAGTAAGAAGAACTGGCTGTGCAGAATTTGACCAAAGAGGAATTGTGAGAAATCTGCTTTTGAAATTCTACATATGACACTGAATGGAGGAGTGTTTATCATTTTTTAAAATCACAAACCACTAGAGTGAAGCCTGGAGATGCTAGCAGCCATCTACCTAACCACCAGTAGAAACCTTATCAGAGAAGGACACTCTCACACACAGAAAGAACCTCAAGCTGGATTTCCCATTACTTGTTTCAAATGAGGCTAAGCAAACCCAAACTGAAGAAATTTAATGTGTGATGATACCATAAGATCTCAAACACTTGCAATAAACATGACCCTGATATGCTGGGATGGACACAGCAATGCTACAAAAGCCAAATCCCAGGCAGCTGATGAATTTGTGGGTGTTCAAATCAGGCTGCCATCTAAGAGTGCTTAGGGCCAGTTGTAACAAGAGCTGAAAGGAGTGGTTACATTAATACGGAGAAGTTGAAATCTAGTTTTCCCTTATATCAATATATCTATCTATCTATCTATCTATCTATCTATCTATCTATCTATCTATCTATCTATATATATATATATATATATACATATAGAGTGAATAGTGTATAGAAATGACCCTGGAAAGACTGAGGGCGGGGCAAAATACAAGAAATGATCATGGGAATACAAAGATCCACACTGCTCCTATCTCATGGAGATGTCTGTGCTTACACCTGTGAACGTACTCCTCCATATTTCTTTTTCAAATACATGAAGTGCTCGTGTGGCTAACTGAATTAGCAGTGCTTTCAGGCAAGTTTCTAAAATATCCACTTGGCCACTGATCAAGTGCATATGCTAGCTCTATGGATTTGGATTCTTGGGTGCCACCAAAGCCATAGCTACTACTTTAATCACACAAAGGTCAAGGGAGATTTCCCTTCCATGGTCTGGTGACCAGTGGCAGTCTCTCCCACTCTTCCTTTCAGAAAAGAGCATCAGGGCTTGAAGAGATCGGAGGCTCGGTGGTTAAACGATGTGAGTCTTCCAGAGGACACAAGTTTGTTTTCCAGAACTCACACTAGGCAGTTCAGAGCCACCTGTAACTCCAGCTCCAGCCGATTGGATGCCCTCTTCCGGCCTTCACAGGTACCTTCACACTTGGGACTATGTATCTCTTTGTGACTCTCTCTCTCTCTCCTCTTCTCTGTCTCTCTCTCTCACACACATAAATAAAATGAAAATGAAAATAGCCAGGAATGGCGGCACATGCTTTAATCCCCACATTCGGGGGCAGAGGCAGGCATATTTCTGTGAGTTGGAAAACAACTTAGTCTATGTGATGAAATCTAATCCAGCCAAGGTTAAATGGTGAAACCCTACCTCAAAATATGAAAAAATAAGGACTCTTTCAAAATGATTATAACAAACAAAAGCCAATGTATTGTCTCCAATTCCTCTTCAAACTATTACATTTTCACTGTTAAAAATGAATGAAATTATGCACATTGGAGGAAAATAAGCCATGTCATTGTTATTTAATTTTTACTACATATCTTATACATATTTTCATGGAAGGATATGTGCACATTTCATGTGTCATGCCTGAAGTGCTCGGTATGCAATAACCAAATCCAAGCACACAGGCAAGATGCAGCTAGACCATAGGAGACTGTGGTAAATGAATACGAAGATGACAGAGTAACAGTGATTCACTCTAAAGATGCTAATAGACTGCATGCTGCCTGTTATCCCAGGCGCTGTTGGCACTGAGTCAAATTAAAGGATGGGGCAAGTTAGATTAGTGTGTCACTTTAAATTGAAGCATGCCCCAATGTGCTACTTGAGCATAATAGAAGAACACCTATGGACCACCATTCGTTGGCATGGTAATGTATTAGGTTAAGATGAATGGGGTAGCCAGCTGAAGTGGGAACTAATGATGGCCAAATCAGTGGTTAACAAGCTGGAGGCCTGACATCTATCAGGTTAAGGAGAGACAGAGCAGGTGTTGAGGGTCCTCCTACCAATGCCTGATGAGGGTAAAAAGCTCAGCAGGTCCTGGGAAACCAACTAGTCTCCTTTGAGACTGTGCTGCTGTGGACAAGAATTTGAACACTTCACCCCATCTTTCTTCAAGCCCCAGTATTCTGTCCCTCCAAATTAATGACCAGCCACCTTAAAATATTGTGTGAAGCATGTTTCTCGGCAGAAGGAAACTGAGGTGGTTATTCCCTTCCCAGCACGTGACAGAAGGATCTTCTTCCTTGTGTTTGCTGTCACGTGACTGAGGCCTAGACCCCCCAAAGACCGGTTGCTTCACCTCTACCACTTCCTTTCACTGTCTCATTCTCAGCTCTGAGAGGTACCTACTCGGCGTGGCCTGTGGTCCTTGCTTACATCTGCCTGTCTCTTGAATGCCTGGAGCTATCTCTCCTGCCTCCCCACCTGCCCAGAACAGTGTTCCTTTCGCATCCATCCACTCTCCTCCTGCCTCTGTCTCACCCCTTAGAAGTATGGAGACCAACACCCAAACAAGGAGCAGTAAGTGTGAGGTCTCATTAACCCATCCTTCAGGGTACATTGTGGGGTTTTGGATTTTTGGTTTTTCGTTTGTTTGTTTGTTTTCCTTAGACATATCCTTTGTGGCAGGCAACCAAAAGAGACCAACAGATGTTATATAGATATCTGCTGAACAAATGAACCATATCAGAGTATATGAGGCCAATCCGAGGGGTCAAACTCCCAGGCTGTGGAGCCAGATGAAATCCTGAGGTCAAATTCTGCCTTCTGTATTCCTTGTCATGTGGCCCTAGATCACCTGGTTCCTTAGCCTGTGGGTTGGTATCCCATTAGAGGTCATATACCAAATATTCTTCATATCAGATATTTACTTTATGATTCACAAGAGTAGTAAAATTATAGTTATAAAGTAGCAAGGAAATAATTGCATGGTTGGGGTCACCACAACGTGAGGAACTGTATGAAAGGGTTCCAGCATTAAGAAGTTTGAGAAGCACTGTCCTAGACAGTCAGCTTCTGTGATTCCTAATTAAAAAACAAACAAACAGACAGACAGACAAAAACCAGAGGTGGTAATGGGCCCAATTTCACAGAGTTGGCATACAGGCTGAGGATTAGAAATGTCAGTATCCAGAGGGGCTTTCCCCGATACACTATGTGCACACCCAGTACTATTAACAGGGCATTTCCCTTTGCATTCTGAAATAAAAGCCAGAGAGATTTCATTCGACTTCCCTGAGTGATGTTGGAGTTAGAATATGTTCCCCACCATTCTGTATCATGCCGTTCTTTTGACATGGTATCTAAAGAAGAGTTCCTGGTTTCTGAATGTTGTTTTCCACCCAGTTAGCAGTGTTTCTAACTTGGAGTAGGAGCTAGCAAGAATGAAGGTTTGCTGAATAGTCTCAGTCATGGCCCTCCCCCTCCCTGTTGCCCAAGTCCCTGCCTGCCCTCTCATGCCCCACCCCCTCGTTGCTCCCATGCTGTCTTTTTACCCATCTCTCCCTTTCTCTGCCAACCATTAATCACCACTCTTGCCTTAATGACCTCCCCGCTTCTCTTTCCTTCTCTCTCACAAATACTTATGTAACTACAATTGATTTTTGCCCAAACTTCTAAAAATGCCACCAAGACTCTGTGATAGAAGAGCTATATGCCACCCTCAAACACTGACAGCTTTTAGCCCATATGTATATGCTAGTAAACTGTCAAGAAAATCAGAAAAGGTAATGCAAATAAAATAGAAATGTTTTATTCCACAAAGATGAAACAGTTCCCTTGCTCAGCTTTCAAGGGAGGCTTACCACACAGCTGTCCACAGAGCAAAGGCAGAGGCACCGCCTCCCGTGCTTGAGATAACCATGCCAGCTGGATGCCCATCAGAAGTTTCGTGGAGGCCATATGCCACAAAGCATGAGACTTCTGTGATAGTGCTACCAACCTCTTGTTGACAGTACTGTGATGTCTTCCAGCATTGCTACCCATCTCTTCCTCATTAACCACTCCAACCAGTAGTAGGTCTGAGCACGGCTTTCTCAGGGCTCAGCATCCTCTCAGCCATCCAGCAAGCCCCTGCGCATCCTATGGGCTCCAGATTGTCTCTGGACACATTCTAACATGAACCAGGAAGCAAATACCTTCTCCAAGCTATCATAGAAAATGGCTCTGTTGCCCACTTGGGCCAGGTGAGGGCTCGTGGATCACAGGGAAGTGTGGTTACACCGGGGGAGGTCATAGAGACTTAGGCCCCTTTATGTTCTCTTCCTCTTAACCTAATACTATTCTTGAGCTCCTTGAAGCGGGGGGGAGGGGGGGCTCTGTATCCCTTTTCTGAAATACAAACCAGGTTATGTCACCCATCCTTTGCCCACGAAAAGGCGACGCTCAGCAAAGCAAGAGGAAAAAGAGGATGTCATTTGCTTCTCCTTCTGGCTTCCTTGGTTTCTGTGAGTGTACACTTTCCCTCTCGGTGTCATTGAAGTGTTATTTATCGATCCTGCTGAGAGCAGCAGTAAATAGAGCCCGAGCTGTTTTACATCGCTGATGAGAAGGCAAGCTCCATAACTCATCATGCCCAATCGCTCTTCTCCCTTTTTCTCCTCTGTATCTCATTACAGAAGCAGAAATTAATACACTTGGACGGAAGAGAAATGAGTTCAGCTGCTCCTAAGGTTTTAGAAGGGAAGCGAGTGTCCTCAATGGTTCCTTAAGAAACACTGACAGATGGGTCAGAAGGTCATCAGCAGACACACCCTCACTGAGGCCCACCAGCTGTGCCCCGGTGACAATAGACCAGAGGTGCAGCATACACTTTTGCTTGACCTGAGATCTGGGGAGTAGCCTAGGCAAAGAGAGCCCCTCCACCCCCTTTTCCTAATCAGAGCTGCACAGCTGTGAGTCTGGGCATCCTAACACACACAGCAAACATGGAGTATTTTCTCAGAATGCCCATTTTCCTAAGATTTAAGGGGCAAATGTGCATTAAAATAAACAGGCCTATCCCTTAAAGTTGAATGTAAATGGACATGAATTTTAATGGGAAACTTCAAAGAAATTTCTTTCACTCTTGTGATGAGCCTTTAGGGCCATGCTTCATACCCTGGCTGACAGGCAATCGCTTCATTCCAGCTTTGGGGACTTCTCTGATGAAATACTCACCAGTCTGGCAGCCTATTCATTCTGTTCCTGTGAAAGTTCAGCCAAAACAATGGGCCTAGAGTCTGCTTGAAAGGGCCAGGCTGCTGGAATGTCTGCTAGGTGGAGAGCGGATGGCCGTGTGAAGATTCTTCTCCAGCCCTCAGCCTGTGGTTGCTGCACTGCAGGTTCATCACCATCTCCTGGCGAAACTCATTCATATTCAACTAAACTGGGATCCTGACGCAAGCTGGGTACTATGAGCATCAACCACTGTCTCTCAGGGGAGCTTACCTTGTCAATATTCTCATACGTGCAACTGTTCTGCCCCCCAGAATCCTGGAATTGACACTGGCTCTCATGGTATTACTGAATAGAGGCATGGGAAATGATAATATGTTCCTGATGGCTCTAGCATGTAAAAACATGTTGTATATCATTACTAACCACCTATTGACTGAATTATGCCTGGAAAATTCAATAATACAACTGAAAGTTACATTTGATCTAAGAGCTTAATATCAAACATGGAACTAATTTAGCCAAATTTTCCCACTACACACTAACTAGAGGGCAACAGTAAGAATATTCTGGGGAGGGGCGGTGGTGGCGCACGCCTTTAGTCCCAGCACTTGGGAGGCAGAAGCTGGCAGATCTCTGTGAGTTCAAGGCCAGCCTGGTCTACAAGAGCTAGTTTCACGACAGGCTCCAACGCTACAGAGAAACCCTGTCTTGAAAAACAAAAAAAAACAAACAAACAAAAAAAAACAAACAAGAATATCCCAGAGGGGTATGTCTTCAGACTCTATAAAAACAATGAAAAACAGATAAACCTTTCAAATGCTTATAAAGGTCTACCAGATGTCCAGCACTGTTCTACAACAACCTGGAGTTATCTTCTATAAATTTTATGATAAAGGTATATAATTTATCTTCATTGTACAACTGAATAAACAGAAACAGGAAGAAATCAACATCCTTTTAAATTATGTTTACTTACTCTATGTGTATGTGTGTATGCTGTGTGTGTGCACACATGCATGGACGCACACATGTGTGGAGGTATGAGCACAGTTTTACCATGAAGGGTCCAGGAATGAAAACTGTGTCCTTGGACTTAACAGCAGAAGCCTGTAGCCACTGAAACATGATACATACAACCAAGAAACTTGCTTAGGATAACAGACTTGATGTTGTTTGGACTCATACTTGTTGACTTCAAAACAAGTGAGTTTCTCATATGGTGAGGGTAGTACAATAAATCTCAAACCTTCAGGCTCTCACCCACTGACACACGAGGGACTCCAGGGTCCTCCTTGTGCCTTAGTTTCCTCACCTCTAAAATAAAGTCATTGCCTTAGATAATCTCGATCTGAGGAAACTCAGCACATTTGGAAAAGGACAGTGTGGAGCTGAACCTGAAGTCTGCAAATGATTCTGATAGTTTGAAGTTTATGCTAACTGAAATGAACATGGACATCATATAGTCCAAAAGGAAGTTCTTTCAATGATGCCTTTTAGTTTGTATAAACATAAGATGGGGTGAAAACTTTCCAAACTCAGTGATTTGAAATACATTTTGAGGAGATACATGTATACATTTATAAAACACGGTAAGTATAACCTACATTCACATATAATCATAATCATATACAATATAAATATACAATTATATGTATATCCACAAAAATGTTTGTCACTATCAACATGTTTCTTTCATCAACCAACCCTTTTCTGCTATACCCGGAACTTGGGAAGTCTCATCTCTTACTCTTTCCTCATCTTTCCTGTAAGTCTCTGCTTGTTTCCAGCTACTTCACAGTCCCTAACTTTGCTTAAAAGCATTTCTAATTTCTCACATTGAAAAGTGAATTGCCAAACGAAGTTTAATATGGAATGCTTTGTACCAAGAAAACTAATGCCTTATTTCACGCCCCCCCCCATGAATGCCAAAAGCATCGTAGACTCAAGGCTCATGAATAATGTATATCATCCAATTAAGTCAAACACTGTTCAGTTCTTGTGACTGGTGTGCAATGCTAGTTCTGGCCTTAGCGTGGGTACCAAGGCTGGGGGTGGGTAGGAGTAGAACTTGGAGAGGCAAATGTGTGTGCATGTTGTGTGTGCATGTGTGTATGTGTGACAGCTAAGCTTTGAAAACCTGTAGCGTGCTCATTATGCCCATGGAGATAAAGTTCCCATGCCAAGTCCTCAGAGAGATGGGATAATTTTCTCAACAATAAACAAAACTCATCTTAAATTTCTGAACCCAGAAACCTGCTCCTCAATAGCTGATTGTTGGTCAGTCTCCCTCTCTCATGCTGGCCAAAGCATCCATTTTAAATCCAGTTTAATTGGCCAGCTCCCTTCCTTCCAAAAGCTGAAAACTGAAATCCTTTCAGATTAGAGTCCTCAGGACACCTCCTATCTAAGGCCACAGCAGTGACTCTGTGCATAATTCATTCTCTCTCTCTCTTTTTTTTTTTTGGTTTATTTTTTTTGTTTTTCGAGACAGGGTTTCTCTGTGGCTTTGGAGCCTGTCCTGGAACTAGCTCTGGAGACCAGGCTGGTCTTGAACTCACAGAGATCCGCCTGCCTCTGCCTCCTGACTGCTGGGATTAAAGGTGTGCGCCACCATCTCCCGGCTCATTCTCTCTTTTCAGCTCAACTAAGGTATACTTTTTCTGCAAGTGTGTGTGTGTGTTGGGAGTGCCTGTGTATGTGTCAATATACAGGCACATGTGTCTGTACAGATGAATGTGTGAGTATGTGTACATGTATGTGAATACAGAGGCCAGAGAATGGCCTTGGCCACTGTTTCTCAGGTACCTTGCTCTTGTTTTGTCTTTGAGACTGGCTGCCTTACTAGCCTAGGCTCGCTCAATAGCCTAGGCTCGCCCAATGACCAGTGAACTCCAGGGTTTCTGCCTGCCTAGTGCAGGATTGCAAGCATATGCCATCATGCCCTGAGTTTATTTAAAAAGCAAAACAAAACAAACAAACAAACAAAAACAAACAAACAAAAAAAAAGGTTTCAGGGATCAAACTCTAATCTTCACACTTGCAAGACAAGCACTTTGCTGACTGAGCCATCCCCCCCTCAACTCTGAGCTCTTCAACAAGGGGTCTTCGCCATCCTCTTGAGGCTACTGAATTAGATGCATCTTGAACTCAGCTACAAAAACCGCAGGCCGGGAGGGTCTGATACCAAGACATAGCTGTTTTGGTATCTACCCAGACAGAGGAGGGTAGTCACTTCACACCCAGAACTTCATTTTCCTCATCAGAAACAAAAGATTTTAAACAACTGTAGCCTGGATGGTTGCAGGGCCCATGCTGTGATTATCCTCTTGGCTTTGAGCGCACACACATGCTCACTTACTGCCTTGTAATAGGACAGGAGGAACGCCCAGGGTTTAGGCCGGTCTGATCCTGATTAACATCGTTCATAAAAATACTCATTCATCAGGGCTTCCATTTGCAGCACTTAGTTGTGCCAAGTAACAGAGCAATCCAGTGGTTCTTCACCATTATGCCATCTAATAATAAATGCTGGAGACAGAATTTTTTTTGGGGGGGGGTAGGGGATCTGAAATCTCTTCTTATAACTCAGGACTGACAAGTACTGCCCTGATATCTCTTGATGGATCCAATTTAACACGAGACGAAGCAGTGACTCAGACTAACTTAAATATCTCAAGACGAGTTTCACCTTTTCCTGGGAGGCCGTATCAGTTCAATTGCATAAGTGCAAATTTATTGAAAGTGGCTTGGTGCTTAGCTTTTCTCTATTGGCAGTAATGGAGTTTAAATTTATAGCAGGCTGATGAATTTCAGATAAGAGAACCATTACCTTACAACAACATTAAGGAGAAATATATAACTCCGATTGCTGAACCTCGAATGTGTATTGTTCGAATGAGGGGAGATGGATGATGGGGGCCGACATTTGCAAATGCAATCCCTTTCCATCCTCACTGTGCTAGCCCAGGAGCTTGAGAGCATGGCATATTCAAGAAAGCTCTCAGGATAACGATGCTTTATAACAAAATAGTAGGGAGAAAATATGATCTATGGGGGAGAGATTTTTCTTTCTCTTTAGTAATATAATTGGAGGTGCCTTTTGGCAATGTGCCAAGGCTGTAGCATGGACTTGGGTCATTCATTTTTGGTACCTATAATGTGTCTCTCTTGTAGGTTATTTTTCCTCAGTACAAGGCTTTGTCTTCCAAAAGGGAGGTACTCTAACACCATAGAGATTGAAGTAACGGATACAAGGACCTCAGAAAGGCTCAGGGAGACCTGGACTTCTCTGTTATCTTGAAGTTATATGGGAAATGAAAAAAGAGAAGAAACACTGCCACAGGGTGACAAGAGTCCTTGTTGAATTTTTAAATGGTCACACCAAACAAATGACCTCTTTAAGTTAGAAAAATGTAAGCTACAGTTTTTCTGTGCATATGGTAATCAGAGAACTGAAAAAAATAAGGGGAGGGGGGCTGATTCCATAACAGAACATGTTTAAGACCATGCAATGAACTTAAGAATCTCACCCAATTCTCATATGCATTGTGGGAAGACCTCATTTAGACAGAAAGTATCGAGGTCTTTTGTGGATGTGTCTGTTTAGCCATTCTTTCTCTTTCTCTGGTAGCTTGTCAGTGTAGAGAAAAATTGTGAGATGTTGTGCATTTGTGAACACACACACACACACACTTATGTATGCCCGTACACTCACCCATACCTGTGTATGTGGAGGCCAGATGGCAATGCCAAGTGTCTTCCTCTATAGCTTTCCACCTTACTTTTGAAACAGGATCTCCCACTGCTCCTGGAGATCCCCAACTTGGCAATGCTGGCAGACCAGAAAATCCCCGGCTTCTTCTGCCTGTCTCTTATAGTTACAAGCATGTGCTGCCACGATCAACACAGCTGCTGAGCACCCAAACTCAGCTCTTCACCCTTGCACATCTTGTGCTTTACACGCTAAACCATCAACTTAGACCCAAGATGAATTTTTTTAAGTTTAAGCAAATGCTAAGTGTATGTGGTGATAGATATGTCATTCAGTTTAAATTAATCATTCATATATTCATGTGTGTGTATGTAGGTGAAATATATATATATATCACCATACCATATAAATATATGTAATTATTATTTAATAATTAAAATAATATTTTAAGAATTGAAAAACAATTTTGTTGTCAGTAGTTGGTTTCGTTTGGGTCTTATTCTTTATATCTATAGCATGTACAGAGTGCGTGGCAGGTTCACTAGGGAGGGGTTCTTGGAGCCACAGCGCTCTACAGTGAGACTTCAAAGGTCAGATTCCTTTTTCCCTCACTGAGGAGGCCTTCTGTGCCTATCAAAGGGGAGGCGACCCTGGTCAGGTTTCCCAGGCCTCTTTTGTACCTGACTGTGTGAGGAAAATCTGTCCCATATTTTTCTGAGGATGGGAAGGAAAGGGTGAGGGAACGGTTCATTTCTCTTCATTTCCTTGACCCTTGTGGCTAAGCAAAAGGAAACCATGAAAATGCTACTGTCAATTTGGACCCCAGGTCCTCAGATTCTTTTCCTCCTCAGGACACCAGGGGCAGGAGTGAAGAGATTTATCAAATCCTGTGCCCCTCTAATCCCTCATGTGAGGTCGCTTCTGTGTGGCTCTGACTGTTCTCCATCACCAGAGGAGGCCTGGCACTCAAAATGCAGTTAGTTTTAAAAGAGAAACCCCAGCTTGCTGCAAATAATAACAGGGGAATTTTGTGTTGAATGAGACATTTATTCTGTGGTTATACACAGAGCAATTTTTGCAAAGAAAAGGGACTGGATTCGGTTGACTACTCATTTATTTGGAAAAGAACCGATTATTAATTGAATCCAGCAATGTACAAGGGAACTTAAAGCAGCAAACAGATTGTGCTCCACTGGCTTTTTCTCAGCTAACAAATGGCTTCAGTGTGGCCCAAACTTGGAAGGGCTGAGACTGGCATTCTGGATTGAAGCGGTTGACTGCGGGTCCTTGGTATAAATAATAGCTCAAAGGAGATTCAGACAACATGGCCTTTAATTGAAAATAGTATTTCAGATGCAAATGGCAACACAGTCATCCATGTGACTCCCAGGATGGCAACTGTACTTTTCCTTTGGAGGCTCTGAAGTCCTCCTAACAAGCTTGTGCGTGTGTATATGTGTGCACACATATGCAGGTGGAAGTGTATGTGGAAGTCAGAAACTGATGGCGGGTGTCATCCAAACTCCCTCCCCAGAGCCAGGTGTGGTGGCACACACTTTTAATCCCAGAGGCAGATGGATCCCTGGGAGTTCAAGGCCGGCCTGGTCTACAGAGCAAGTTCCTGGACAGCCAGGGCTATACAGAGAAACCCTGTCTAAAAATAAAAAAAAAAATAAAAAATAAAACAAACTCCCTCTCCATCATTTGAGTCAGACTCTCTCATTGAACCTGGAATTTACTGGTGGAGCTAGAAAGCCCCAGGGACCTTTCTGTTTCTGCCTCCCATCCACCACACTCTACGTCCATTTCTTTTCTTTGGTAAGTACATTCTGGGATCTGCACTCGGGTGCTCATGCATGCAGAGGCAGCACTTTAGTGACTGAGCTGCCTCTGAGCCCCATCAATGGAAAGTCAACAGAGAATGTTTAAGCTTATGTAACTATAACTAACTAATTTTTAAGGTAGCAGAAAATAACAGATTTTTTCATTCAGTTATCAAGTCAGTTTTCTAAAGGAACTCAGACATGAGAGAAGTGAGCAGCTTCTACATCTCTGTCTCCATCTGGGCTCACAGGGTTTAGCATCAGGGCACTGCTGGATTAGGAAGGACAGATTGCCTTTTTTTACCTAATCCCATTTTAATTTTTCTCAAAACTCATAAAGTATCATGAGAGTGCTTTTTAATTTTTTTCTGAAAAGCAGGAAATCATAAGATTGATAAATAGGTTAATGTGAAGCTGGTGGCTTGGTTAATTCATCACCGAGCTGAGGAACCACTGCAATTCATGTCAATTCAGACAATTTTCAGGAAATGATTTGAATCAATTGCTAATGAAATTGAGAAATTTAGGAGCCGCTTTCTGACTTCCCAGTGACAGGACTCATATTTAACTCAAGAGATGTGACAGTTAATGACAACATAAAAGTGCTATGAATTATTTTCCAGATCATGGGAAAATTACAGCATCTCCCCAATGAAATGGTGCTAGGATCATCAGCCAGAAAATAAACAGGCTTAATCACAGGCTAAGAAAGCCGTGATGCTCTTTAAAACCTCAGTCCTTTTTGAAATAAACAAAGACTATAATCCTTGGAAATAAAACAATATTTCATAACCCTGTCTTTAATACCGAGTGATAGACAAACTTAGCACAATTGATACTACAAGCAAAAGACTGTAGGTGGAAGTTACTGTGGATCGCTCTTCTAGTCTAATTGCTTTAAGGCAGTGGTTCTCAACCTTCCTAAGTCTGTGACCCCTTAATACAGCTCCTTATGTTATGGTGACTCCAGCCATAAAATTATCTTCATTGCTACTTCAAAAAATGTAGTTTTGCTACAGTTATGAATCGTAATGTAAATATCTGAAATGTAGACGGTCTTAAGCAATCCTCAAAGGGGCTGCACCCCCCGGGTTGAGAACCACTGCTTTAACTGCTTAAAATGGATGAGCTTCATTTTCCTCTTGTACTTTAACCCTTCAACTGAGATTCCCAGCCCTTCTTCTGTGCTGTATATCATTCCATAACATCATTTCAAGTTAGACTTGTAAGTTAATTTAAAGTTACATCCAGATATAACAAGACAGTTATTGTGTGCTAATTAAATATCAATGGCAAGTGTGCTGATCAATATTTAATCTAATTAAGGTGTACACAAAGCAACAGCACTGTGTAATTAACTCAAAACAGCACCGGCAATTCGTGCATGTTTAAATGTTTTATTAATATGTTTGTTAAGAATTTTTAGATCATGCTGTTTTATGGGCTTGCTTGAGAGATATAAAATGAGAATGTTTGTCAAGATGCTACTTAGCAACGACTAAGTGAAGCTTTTAATCATGGTAACAGTCCTTAAGGCTCCTGTATGGATCCAAGACCCTCAGTAAGGATGAAAGATACTCCAGCCATGAACAAACACCAACACAAGCAGCCATTCCGGTAAGGTCTTTCGGGGGGAAAGAATTGGAGAGCTCCTTTGCTGCTTTGGAAGGATAATCTAAAAGAGAGTTGAGGCATACAAGGGGTTCAGATTAGCTTCAGGATTGTATGAGATTATTCTTTGAAGAGTTAGAGAAAAAAATGTTGAGGAAAAATATTGAGATTTCTCTAACATGGGATTTTAATATAGTAACTGTACAAACTCATATGAAATTAAAAGTTAGTAGAGATGATCTTTGATGAGAGAATCCTTCTTTTAACCATGCCATGCTTGTTTGGTGTGGTTTGTAGAAGCCCACAAGGTGATTGCAAGCTCAGGAACAGGCATAGTGTACAGGCAATAATATGGGCAGGACCACGAAGCCCACATTGGTGCTAAGGAAATCAAGAGGGATAAACTCAAAGTCAGAAATTTTGAAGAGTTGCTTCTTGAAAGATTTGCACTCCTGTTGCATTGATGCCCTTAAACCAGATAGACACAAGTTGCATCCGTTGTAAATGCAGGGAGATGTGTTTAGATATTCTCTGTCTCCAAACAACGGCAAACATTTTGTATAAACAAACCAATAGAGAGAGCAATTTGGTAAAATAGTGATTTTTATTTCAGACTTGTGTTGCCTCCTTCAATTTTAGCATTTATCGTTGAAAGAATATAAGAAGATCCTGGGGCAACTTACTGTCCTCTGCCATGCTTAGTATGTATATCTTGCCTAAGTGTGGGGCTGACATTTCTATGTTTTTATCTCTGTGAATGAGGAGGTGAGGATAACTCATATTCTCATTCCACTTCCTGCCTGTGAGTGATGGAAAGAGGGTTCAGCCATCATAGATTATATACACCACATATTTCCTCCTCTCTCTTCAGGAGGGCTGCAAATGCTGAAGATGACAGTTATGGAAGATGGAAAAGCCATAAAGGTGTTGGATAAAGATCCAACTACTGGAAGCAAACTTTTAAATACTTCTGTGTGACTGTGTTGGTAATGAAGCCATGAAGGCGTGCAAGGCAAGCTAACGAGGATGGCTGGAAGTGTTTTCCCTCACCCATGGCTTTCTAGCACGCTGATGTTTAAAATATCTTCAGACACAATTCCTCTTGTGTTACCAACCCTAGATGGTTTTTACACCCAAACCACTGCTAAGATCAACTAAAAGAAGGCTCACAAAGTTCCTGCCTGAGCTCAGTGTGGTGGTGGCCAGGCTGCTCAGTTAGGGTGATCAGCCTCAGAGCCAAGGGAAATCGGTGCTGGAGTGACACAGAAGGAGAGGAAAGGTCTGCCTCAGTTTGACCACAGACACCTCGCCCTGTCCACTCATAGGAATGACATGATAAAAACACTAATATTTGATTGCTTTTTAATATCAAAACTTAAACAAATACTAAAGATATTTTGCAGTATAGGAGAAATTAATAGTTAAACTTAAAAATAGAAATAAATTAAAATGAAGCAATATGCACAAGTAGGTGTTTGGGTGAGTCTACCAAGAGTGACTTTTGAGTTTCTTGTAATGAAGCTGTTCCAACTGGCCTATTACCTCACTCAGTATTAGTCTCCAAAGGATAGCTGGATTTTTATTTTTGTGTACTTTCCCCCTTCCTGCCTGCCTTCCTTTTATTCACACCCCACCCTAGTCTCTCTCTCTCTCTCTCTCTCTCTCTCTCTCTCTCTCTCTCTCTCTCTCTCTCTCACACACACACACACACACACACACACACTTTTTCACACAGTCTCTGTGTAACCCAGGCTGGCCGCCAACTCACAATCCTCCTGCCTCAGCTTCTAGAGTGTTTGGGTTCAAATATTTACATTGTGTGTGAAGGGGAATAAGACAGGGTTTCTTTGGAGCTTTGGAGCTTTGGAGCCTGTCCTGGAAATAGCTCTTATAAACCAGGCTGGCCTCAAATTCACAGAGACCCTCCTGCCTATGGCTTCTTCTGAATGCTGGGATTAAAGGCGTGCACCACCACCATTTGACTGAAATATTTACTTTTTATTACTAGCTTTATTAAGATTTATTTCACATACAAAAGAAATCATCAATTTGAAAACTACAACTATATGATCCCAGTATAAATATCTATGGACGGCTGGAAAGTGGGTAGGTAGATACACAGATGATAGAAAAGTAGGAAGAAGAAAAGAAGGGAAGGAAGAGACGGAGGGAGGGAGGAAGGGAAGGAGGGAGGGAGGGAAGGAGGGAGGGAGGGAGGGAGGGAGGATTACTACAACAACAACAATCACTAAGATCCACCATAATTACATTACCCAGTAGACTATTCCAATCCCCTCCCCCAAAGTTCCCCTCTTGCTCCTTTCCTACCAGTCCAGTTCCTACCCAAAGCAACCACTAAATGACTAGCTATTGTTGGAATTTCCAGAGTTCTACTTCAATGTAATTTCAGAATCAATGGTTTCTGTATCAGTCTTCTTTAGCGTCCAACAACACTGAAGTTTTATCACTTCACTGATGAAACCCCTTCCGCACAGCTAAGCAGAGCTTCTTGTGTTGATGTCACATGATATGCTCATCCACTAACCATTCACGTGCCCGTGTTCTGTTTCTAGACTATAGTTATGATTATTAACTAGATATCAATATTTGTGTGCATGTTTTTTGATAGGCATGATTTTATATTCCATAATTACTATTCAACATTGGGAATGCCAGGTTGAGCAGTTACAGTATGTTTAATTGTGTTCAAAAATTAAAAAAAAAATAACCAAGTGCTATTCACATTGATAATTCTGTGATAATTCTACTTCCCAAACTTGTCAACATGAAACTGCTCTTCATTCCATGTCAGCTGCTCTTCTGGGTATGTGGCAGTGTTTAATTCTGGTTTTAATATCCATTTATATTTTCTACAAATGCTCACTATCTTTTCATGAGCTCATTTGGTTATATACAATCTTTGATGAAGAAGCTGTTCAAGAATTTACCCTTCATTGCCTTTTATTCATTATAAACTCAAGCTTTGTAAATTCTAGTGAACATGGGACTTATTTATTTTGAAATTATTTATTTATTTATGTGGGTGAAATCTATTATAATGTTTTCCCTTTTTGTTTTGTTTTGGTTTTTGAGACAGGGTTTCTCCGTTTAACAGCCCTGGCTGTCCTGGAACTCACTCTGTAGACCAACCTGCCCTCAAGCTCACAGAGATCTGCCAGTCTGTGCCTACAAAGTACTGGGTGGGATTAAAGAGGTGAACCACCACTGCCTGTCTATAACATTTTTTATTTGATAATTTGTGATTATATGTTCAAATGGTCAAGATTTTCATAACATTTTTCATGTATTTGATTCTTTTTATAAAATTCATCATTAATTAAAAAAAATCCAGCCATACTTTTGACTGGGGTGGAGACTCTGTTGAAAAAGTCAACATATATCACATTATTCTTTTTTCAGGAGCATGAGCATTGTAATTTTCAACATCATGGAAATCATCAACAAGACTGTATTGGCTGGTCTCTGTTTTTCTTTCCAGCACTGTGATTATAGGGACACATAACTATGTGTCCAGGCCTTTTCATATGAGGTCTGCAGATTAAAATTAGATCCTCATGCTTCCAAGGCAGGCATTTTACTCACTGCAATATCTAAGTCTGATATCTCATAAGGCAGACAGTCCTGCTTATTTATGGTCCTAATGAGAAAACATTTGTCTTTTAGCTTAAAGAATGATATAAAAGAGCAGGTTTTTTGTTAAGAAGAAAGATAAGTTCTCAGTCAAGAGAAAGGTAGAGACACAAAGAAATGAAGAAACACACCATATTCATGGACCTCCAATTCTGCCATTTAGCTGTGGTGATCTTCAAATTAAACTACACATAAAATGCAATTACAATCAAACTTCCATAAGGTAGTGTGGTAAGGTGGCTTTCTAAAATTCCAGTGCAAATATGAAAGTTCTAGAATTGCTAAAACATCTCTGAAAAAAGGAATAAACTTGGATTAAACCTTTTTGTTTGAAAAATATTGTAAAGCTGAAGAAAATTTTAAGGTTTGACATTAGATAACTAAACTAGATTTTGTGAAAATTAAGAACTTCTGCGCTTGAATATTCTATTTCTCTTAAGAAATTAACAATATCCACAGAGAATGCTTGTAAGTCACATCTAATAAATTACTTAGATCAAGAATATGTAAAGAATGTCACGTATGACCCAATTGCAAGCATGTACAGGCTAGGAGAAAGCTCAGAGTGAGGAATAGAGGGAAAAGGAAAGACAATATTTAAAAACCTGACGAATAATTTCTAAAAATTAAAGAAAGACTCATTCTGAAGTTGCAAGGGTTGATAAAACAAGAAGATATACACAGTATCCCCAGTGCTACACTGGCATAGACAGAGTTTAAATAATAGTAAGGAGAAAATGGTAATTCTTGCTATAAAACCGATGTGTCCACCCACAGCAATCACTGTGGGTCCTCCAAGCTACTCTGTCATCATAAATTTAAAGAAAACAAGACTTGGTACCACCCAGAGACAGCTCACACTCCACAAGTGACAAAGGGGTAGAGTACCAACACTCCCAGTCTCTCTCCATGAAAGTAAGATAATTTCGAGGGAACAGTCTGTCCCATTTCTCAGCCCTGTCCAGGGAAATCAGCCCCATTTGCTCACATGGTGACTATCTCGAGAAGTCCTACTTGTATTTTCCTTTCTGGTCTCACTGATCACTAGTGTTTCTGGGATTATCTTCCCAATGCACTTCCTGTTCTGCTATCTTTGCCTTATAGTCTATTTCCAAAATTGAACCACTACAAAATTTGTCACCAATACAATTGTACTTCGTGTTGTAATGAAATCACCTCTTGAAAGAACTAAAGAAAACATGTGACCCTAGAACTCAATACCCACATATAATATTCAAAGTTGAGTTTAGATTCAGAAGTCTATTAATTATAAACTGTGTTAAACACTGACTCATTGGAAGAGAATGACTCATGCAATAAGGAAAAAATGTATTCAGAAGGAAGCAGGAGCATGCATGAAGAATTAGCAAAAAAGTGAGAACCACTTGTGGTTAGATCTAAATAATGATTTATTATAAAGAATTTTAATAATAATGTGAATTAAAATTTCAGGAGGTTGCCACATGGGCTTTAGTGGAGGTTAGGGACAAAGCTGAGAAAAATTAAAGTGCTTTGGAGGAAGTAGAGTCCATAATTAACTAGTTCCAGACTTGAGAAGAAATCAAAACTAAAATGAATGGCAGAATTAACTCACAGAAGGATTGCATAGTTAATGGTGTTTGTCATAACAGCTCTTAGAAAAGCAATATACTAATTTCTGTACACAGCCTCTCCTCCTTTATTATGTAATAATCTTTCCATCAAAAGCACCCATACCTCAAAACAGACACACACACCGTTCACACACACATGCACTCCCTTAGAAATAAATATAAGTGGATATTCTCTATGATGTGACATTGTAGTATTATGATTTTCGGAGAAGATGCATTTATCCATTTACTAGACAGAGTTCTAGTCAGGGATTCTCATGTGGAACAAGTTTAAACTGTGGGTTATAGTTCAATGAACAAAAACATTTCATTTGTGATATTTGCCAAGTGAGAAGGACACAGGGGAGATACTTCTTCAATGGCCTGCTAAGCTTATGTGATTTTCCCATGCTTCAACAGGCCTTTAGCTTTAGTCCTCATTTCCTTAAATAGATATTTATTTGTTTTTCTGTATTTCTAGGATTTTAGTACCAGATCCAACATGCATTCAAAAATGTTCACCAAATACAGGATGATGGATGTACATATACTAATTCAACTCTGAAATGTCATCTTCATCTTTTAGCAAAATCAACTTGGATTGTCTCATGTATTTATTGACTATAAATGCTTGTGTACTATATGAACTTGTTTCACTGTTCAATTAATTCATCTTTCTGTTTGTCCTATATGAAGGTCTCTGGGGCTGAAACAGAACACATCCACTTTTTTCCATTAGAATTATAAGACTGGCATTTTTCATTTTAGAATTGACACCTAAAGAGCTCAGAAGTCATCATTACCAATAGAACTGTTGTCAAATCTACTAGAAAACAGTTCATAGAGTAAATTCCACTCCAAAAATCTGAAAAGATGAGTGTACCTAGAGAGATACAACTCTGGAGATTTGCTAATAGGGGCAAGAGCTAGTGGTCATGGGGGCAGGAGTCAGTGCTATTGGGGACAGGAGTCAGTGGTCATGGGAGCAGGAGTCAGTGGTCATGGGGACAGGAGTCAGTGGTGATGGAGCAGGAGTCAGTGGTGTTGGGGCAGAAGTTAGTGGTAATGGGGTCAGAAGTCAGTGGTGATAGAGGCAGGAGTCAGTGGTGTTGGGGGCAGGAGTCAGTGGTCATGGGGACAGGGGGCAGTGGTGTCAGGGGCAGGAGTAAGTGGTCATGGGGGCAGGAGTCAGTGGTCATGGGGGCAGGTGTCAGTGGTCATGGGGGCAGGAGTCAGTAGGGTTGGAGGCAGAAGTTAGTGGTGATGGGGGCAGAAGTTAGTGGTGATAGATGCAGGAGTCGGTGGTGTTGGGAGCAGGAGTCAGTGGTCATGGGGACAGGATCAGTGATCATGGGTGCAGGAGTCAGTGGTGATAGAGGTAGGAGTCAGTGGTGTTGGGGACAGGAGCCAGTGGTCATGAGATGGTATGAGAAAATGGTCTCTATTCTGTCAATTATATTTTAAATATATGCTGATTGGCCAGTAGCCAGGCAGGAAGTATAGGCAAGACAATCAGATAGGAAGTAGAGGTGGGTCAATGAGAACAGGAGAATTTGGGAAGAGGATTCTGCTTCTGCAGTTGTGATCCAACCACAGAAGAAGCAAGATATGACTGCCTTGCTGAAAAAAGGTACCAAGCCACATGACTAACATAGACAAGGATAATGGGCTAATATAAGTTATAAGAGTTAATAAGAAGCCTGAGCTAATGGACCAATCAGTTCATAGTTAATGTAGACCTCTGTGTGATTTCTCTGGGACTTAATGACTGCGGGAACTGGGCAGGGCAGAAAACTCAGACAACAAATGGCACCCAATGTGTGGACAACTGAATACACATAAAGCCTGAAAGAACTCAGGAAGTAATTCTAGACATAAAATAATAGAGTTAAGTATGGCTTCTTGATAGCATCACTTTCTCTGGTGGGCTCTGCTTCCTAGAGGCAAGCACTCTCATTTAAGAGAGGCTTCCTGCTCAACTTTAGCTATAAAACCTTGCAGCTCTTTTAAGAGGTCCTGCCAAGAAACATTTAAATACTGATGATGAAAAGCTGACCACATGCTTTCTGGTGGTGGCAGGGACCTTGAAATGCCATACAGTTATGGCAATAAACATGGCTCAAGCCAGTGCCTCCACCATGAGACTTGAATCTCAGAAAGCTAAGAAATGGGCTGGATCCAGGCATCAATGCCATGGCTTTAATCCTCTCCATATTGCTTAGCAAGTTAAGGACTCATGTGGTCAGAAAAAGAGAGATACATTAAAGAGAGATTCAAAGATAAAGAAAACCTCTAACTGTTTTACAGTGTGTTAAGAATATATGCAGGCTTGGGAGAGAAAAGAAAAAGGTTAAAGTCCTTAAAATAAAAGAGAGAGAGAGAGTAGTTGGGTGTGGTGTCACACACCTTTAATCCCAACACCTGGAAGACAGAGGTAGGCAGACCTCTGTGAGTTCAAGGTGTAGTGGCACACACCTTTAATCCCAATGCTTGGGATGTAGAAGTAGATAGATCTCTGTGAATTCAAGGTGTGGTGGCACACACCTTTAATCCCAACACTTGGGAGGCAAAGGCAGGTAGATCTCTGTGAGTTCAAAGACAGCCTGGTCTACAGAGGGAGTTCCAGGACAGTCAAACTACACAGAGAACTGTCTCAAAAAGCCAAAAATTAAAAGTAAAATATAAGAAATAGAGGTTAAAATAAAACCATGTAAATATAAAAAATACACAGAGAACCTGGATACTGTATGTTATTATGCTCTCTTTGAATTGTTTGAATGCTGAGGAAGGAGCAACAGCTGCTAAAAGATATTTGCTTATAAATGCTGCTGAATTAATTCAAGATAGATATTTGAAAATGCCTTGACTTCAAAATTGAAATAAAAAAATATGTTACTTTGGAGAAGAAGTTTTGCTTTTGTTTCCACAGAAAATGAGAGGTTATGGATTCATTCTGAGTTAAGAATAATAAGGTTTGATCAAGGAAGACCACCTGAGAAATCTCCAGTAGGAACATATGACCCAGATGTCTGAGTTCTACATCCAGAACAGTTTCAAGACTGCTGCCTAAGATGATCAAGACTCACAGGATAGTCCAGTCAGGATTTGATCATAATTCTAAATTTTCTTTAGGTCCCCATAAGATTATCAGCACCCCAACCAGTGGGAAGTAGCCTAGAAAACTACGCCCACATTCCCCAAAAATGGACTACAGATATTTTCCTTTGTTTAGAATGTTGGTTATAAGTTGTTATGGCTAACAATCAGGAGAAAAGCTAAATAAAGGATATTAGATTCAGAGTTTTTGCTGTTTTTTTTTAAAGAGGGGGAAATAGTGTGGGACAATAATCTGTTTTCTGTCAATTAAATTTTAAATAAGTGCTGATTGGCCAGTAGCCAGGCAGTAAGTATAGGCAGGACAAACAGACAGGAAGTAGAGGTGGGTCAATGAGAACAGGAGAATTCTGGGAAGAGGATTCTGCTTCTGCAGTTGTGACTCAGCCACAGAAGAAGCAAGATATGACTGCCTTGCTGAAAAAAGGTATCTAACCACATGGCTAACATAGACAAGAATAATGGGCTAATATAAGTTATAAGAGTTAATAAGAAGCCTGAGCTAATGGGCCAATCAGTTTATAGTTAATATAGACCTCTGTGTGATTTATTTGGGACTTAATGACTGTGGGAACTGGGCAGGGCAGAAAACTCAGACAACAATGGGGACAGGAGTCAGTGGTCATGGGGGCAGGAGTCAGTGGTGTTGAGGGCAGGAGTCAGTGGTGTTAGGGGCAGGAATCAGTGGTGATGGGGCAGGAGTCAGTGGTGAGAAGTTGCACCCCTCTGCCCGTCTCCCACTCTCTGCTCTAACTAAAGGCAAAAAAAGTAACCACCTCCTTTCCTTCTCCATCTCCATCACACAAACTTGCTATCACACAGGACACCTTTGCCAAAGAGCAGTGATGAAAATCTAGGGAAACCAGGGAACATTTCCCCAGGCTGACTCTTTGACCTGTTTCGCCTACAAGTGATAAAAATATGCAAGAGAACTAGGAACTTAGTAACCAGTGAGGCAGGGAGAACAAAACTAGGAGGAAGAAAATAATAAACAAACATTAAACTACATTCTGAGGCAGAAGGCCACCATACAAGGCCTCTTAAAAATTTTCCGATTGCAACCCATTTTTTTTCCAAGAAACTTTTTACACAATACTGATTGTATGTTTATAAAAAGGTCTACAAATCAAGCTTTAGTCATGGTAAATCATAAAGAAATTTCTCTTAAAACAATTCTTCATCATACATACATAATTAACCACTCAGTAAAGAGAAAAGCAAATTCACAATGAGATAGATGTACCTGTCTGTTTTTATGAAAGCTTACATCTTAACTGAACATTTCATGCTACAAGGAGCATCTTGAAGATTCCTCATAATCCAACAAAATCTGACTGGAAGCTCATCAGTGGTAATATTATCTTCTACAGAAAGGACTATTTCAGGAACTCCTAGACATTCAGTCTAAATCCCAAGTCAACCTTCACTTAAACATTTCTATGAAATTCAAGTCAATGATTCAAACAATAAATTTCCTAAATCAAATATTTTACCATAACAAATCCTAAGATACATTAATTTGATACTTACATGCCCAGGAAGGACAAGGAAGAAAAAAAGCCTTTGTTTTCTGTAATGAAACCACAGCATTTTTGTCAGAGCAGAAAGCCTCGTGTACAGACAAAATTAAACTGTATTTCACAATATGCAATAGTCCCACATCTGAGCTTACTGTTTCTGTCAGCTTTAACTGATGTTTTATGGTATGATTGCATATACTATGTGAAGTATGTATGTTTACATGTTTAGAAACACACGTACAGTGAAGTCACATGATACAATATAGGTAAGTACTACAAGAGACACCTCTAACATATTATCCATTTGATTTCAAATTAATTTGTTGTCAATGTTTATTATACACTATTACCAATTTTTGTTCTGATCCCCATGGTCAGCAAAATGATGCTCGGCCCTAAGAAAGAAAGGTCTCTTCCCTCTCTCTCATTCAACACCACACTAGCATATCTTTAGCATAACAACAGGCGAAAAAATAGAGGCTAGGAATGTCTGGAATCAAAAGTGGTGGCACAAGTCCTAAAACACTGGTGGACCAGGATTGAGCCAGTGACCAGATCCAGAGTCAGCGATTTCCACCAAAACTGGAGTGGGACTGAACCAGCTACCTAGGACAAACAAGCTCTATCAAAAGCAGAAGACAGGAGTAAATCCAATCCCAGGAGCCAACCCAGTCCCGGGACACTGGCTGATCAGGATGGTCTAGCCACCAGATCCAGAGTCAGCGATCTCCACCGGAACAGGTACAGGGGAGTAACCGCTGAGCGAGTGAGTCAGAGCCAGAGACCTCTGAGGGTTCAGACATGAATCTGGGACCTTCAAGGGAGTAGACCTAAGCCAAGACCCTGGTGGGTTTGGGAGTGAGTCTAGGACCTCACAGGAACTAAGCCTGAGCCAGGACCTCTGCTAGTCTGGGCAAAAATCAGGGACCTCTGAGGGAATAGGCAGGAACCAGAGATCTCAGTGAGGCCAGGTGTGAGTCTGGGTCTCAGAGGCTGTAGCCCTGAGCCAGGACCTCTGTGTGTCCAGGCATTGGTCTGGGACATCAAAGGGAATAAGCAGGAACCTGGAGTCTCTGCTGGTCCCAGCATGAGTCTGGGACCTCTGAGGGTGTAAGCAGGTCCCCTTGGGTCTGGACACAACCAAGCCTAGGAACTCTGAGGTAGTAGACCGGAGCCAGAAACCTTCCAGGTCTAACTCCAAGCCAGGAACTTCTGCAGGAGGGGATCCAGACCAGGATTTATAGAAACAGGGCAAAGCTGGCAATCTACTTAAAGAAAACCAAGAAAAAGAAATCAAACATATGAAAGAAACTATTCAGGACTTGAAAACTGAAAAAGAGACAATAAATAAAATACAATACAAGGGAATTATAGAAACAGAAATCAGGAGAAAATGATCAGGAACCACAAAGAAAAGCATGAACAGCAGAATATGAGAGATGGAAGACAGAATCTCAAGTACTGAAGATACAATAGAGGAAATAGACTCATCAATTAAAGAAAACATTAAATCTAACAAGAGCTTAACCCAAAATATCTAGGAAGTATGAGACACCATGAAAAGGTCAAATTTAAGAATAATAGATATAGAAAAAGGAAAAAAAGTTCAACTCAAAAGCACAGAAAATATATTTAACAAAATCAAACTTTTCCAACCTAAAGAAAGATATGCCTATGAAGATACAAGAAGCTTACAGAGCACCAAATAGACTGAATCCAAATAAAAACATCCTCTCACCACATAATAATCAAAACACTAAACATACAGAGTAAAGAAAGAATATTAAGAGATGCAAAGGGAAAAGGCCATGTAACATATAAAGGTAGACCTATCAGAATTACACCTGTCTTCTCAATGGAGACAATGAAAGCCAGAAGGTCATGGTCAAGTGTCATGCAGACATTAAGAGACCACAGATGCCAGCAAAACTTTCGATCACTGTAGAAGGACAATACAAGATATTCCATGACAAATCTAGATTCCACCAATACCTAGCCACAAACTTAGCCCTACACAAAATACTAGAAGGAAAACTCGAACCCAAGAAAGTTAGCTACACCAACAAAAACACAGACAATTGATGGTCTTGTAGCAGCAAATCCCAAAGAAGGAAAAACACACAAATTAACATCACCAACACTGAAAACTAAATTAACAGGAGATAGCAATCACTGGTCATTAATATCCCTTAATGTAAATGGACTCAACTCACCTATAAAAAGGCACAGATTAACAGATTGGATACGAAAACAGAATCCATCCTTCTTCTACATACAAGAAACATATCTCAACCTCAAAGACAGATATCGTATCAGAGTAAAGGGTGGGAAAAATATACCAATCAAATGGACCTAAGAAACAAGCTGGTGTAGCTATTCTAATATCTAACAAAATAGACTGCAAGCAAAATCAGTTAAAAGAGACAAAGAAGGTCATTTCATATTAGTCACAGGAAAAATCCATAAAGAGGAAATCTCAATACTGCACCAAATACAAGGACAACCTCATATGTCAAAGAAACACTTCTAAAGCTTAAATCATACATTAAACCCCCCACACTAATAGTGGCAGACTTCAACACTCCCCTCTCACCACTGAACAGGTCAGTCAGACAAAAAAATGAACAGAGAAATAAGAGAATTAACAGATGTTATGATTCAAATGGACTTAACAGACATCTATAGAATATTACATCCAAACAGAAAAAAATATACCTTCTTCTCAGCACCTCATGGAACCTTCTCAAAAACTGACCGCATACTTGGTAACAAAAAAACCTCAACAGATACAAAAAAAAAATTGAATAACTCAATGTACCTTATCAGATCACTATGGTTTAAAACTAGAAGTCAACAGTAATACCAATTCCAGAAATCCCACAAACACATGAAAATTAAACAAAGCTCACCTGTATCATCAATGGGTCAAGGAAGAAATAAAGGGAGAAATTAAAATTAAAGACTTCCTAAAATACAATGAAAATGATCACACAACATACCCAAATTTATGGGACACCACGCCTACATAAAGAAGCTGGAAAAATCCCACGCTATTGAGTTAGCAGAACATTTGAAAACTTTAGAACAAAAAGAAGCAAACTCACCTAAGAGAACTAGACAGCAGGAAATAATAAAATTGAGAGCTGAAATCAACAAGATAGAAACAAAGAAAACAATACAAAGAATCAGTGAGAACTTAGTTGGTTCTTTGAGAAAATCAACAAAATAGACAAAGCTTTATCCAAACTAACCAAAAGGCAGAGAGAGAATATCCAAATTAACAAAATCAGAAATGAAAAGAGACATAACAACAGAAATGGAGGTAATACAGAGAATCATCAGGTCATATTTCGAAAACCTGTACTCCACAAAATTGGAAAACTTAAAGGAAATGGACAACTTTCTGGATAAATATCTCTTACCAAAATTAAATCAAGACCAGATAAGCAAATTAAACAGACCTATAACATCTAAAAAAATTAGAAACAGTCATCAAAAGTCTCCCAACCAAAAAAACCCCAGGACCAGATGGTTTCAGCTCAGAATTCTACAAGACTTTTAAAGAAGAACTAATACAAATACTCCTCAAATTATTCAGCACAATAGAAACAGAAGGAACATTGCCAAACTCTTTTTTTATGAGGCTTAAATTACCCTGATACCCAAACCACATAAAGACATTACCAAGAAGGAGAATTACAGACCAATCTCACTAATGAACGTTGATACAAAAATACTAAATAAAATACTAACAAACCGAAATCAAGAACACATCAGAACCATCACCCACCATGATCAAGTCGGCTTCATCCCAGAGAGCAGGGATGGTTCAACTTACAAAAAAATCTGTCAGCTTAATCCACCATATAAACAAGCTGAAAAATAAAAACAACATGATCAACATGATCTTTTGACCAGATACAATATCCCTTCATGATAAAGGTCTTGGAGAGAGCAGGGATACAAGGAACATACCTAAACATAATAAAGGCAATATACAGCAAACAAACAGCCAACATCAAACTAAATGGAAACTCCCAGTTATTCCACTAAAATCAGGAACAAAACAAGGTTGACCACTCTCTCCATATCTATTCAATATAGTTGTTGAGGTCCTAGCTAGAGCAATAAGACACCAAAAAAAAAAAAAAAAAAATCAAGGGGATACAAATTGCAAAACTAGTCAAACTCTCACCATTTGCTGATGATATGATAGTTTACATAAGTGATCCCAAAAATTCTACCAAGAAACTTCTACAACTCATAAACACTTTCAGTAATGTATCAGAATACAAGATTAACTAAAAAAAAAATCAGTAGCCATCCTATACACAGATGATAAAAGCGCTGGGGAAGAAATCAGAGAATCAACACCCTTCACAATAGCCACAAATAGCATAAAACATCTTGGAGTAACTCTTATCGAAACAAGAGGAAGAATTTTATGACATGAACTTTTAATCTTTCAAGAAAGAAATTGAAGAAGACACCAGAAAGTGGAAAGATTTTCCATGCTCTTGGGTTGGCAGAATTAACATAGGAAAAATGGCAGTATTACCAAAAGCAATCTACAGATTCAACGCAATGCCCATCAAAATCCCAGCAAAATTCTTCACAGACCTCAAAAGAACAGTGCTCAACTTTATATGAAAAAGCAAAAATCCCAGAATAGCCCAAACAATCCTGTACAATAAAAGAACTTCTAGAGGCATCACAATCCCTGACTTCAAACTCTACTACAGAGCTACCGTACTGAAAACAGCCTTGTATTGGCATAAGAACAGACAGGAGGACCAATGGAACTGAATAGAAGACCCGGATATCAATCCACACATCTTCAAACACCCGACTTTTGACAAAGAAGCAAAAAATATCAAATGGAAAAAGAAAGCATATTTAACAAGTGGTACTGGCATAACTGGATATCAACATGTAGAAGAATGAAAATAGACCCATTTCTATCACCATGCACAAAACTCAAATCCAAATGGATCAAAGACCTCAACATAAAGCTAGCAACACTGAACATTATAGAAGAGAAAGTGGAAAATACACTTGAACACATTGCCACAGGAGACCACTTCCTAAATATAACCTCAGAAGCACAGACACTGAGAGAAACAATTAATAAATGGGACCTCCTGAAACTGAAAAGCTTCTCTAAAGCAAAGGATATGGTCAACAAGACAAAAAGACAGCCTACAGAATGGGAAAAGATCTTCACTAACCCTACATCAGACAGAGGTCTGATTTCCAAAATATACAAAGAACTCAAGAAACTGGTCACCAAAAGAACACATAATGCAATAAAAAAAATGGAGTGCATATATAAACAGAGAACTCTCAACCGAGGAATCTAAAATGGCTGAAAGACACTTAAGAAAATGTTCAACATCCTTAGTCATCAGAAAAATGCAAATCAAAACAACCCTGAGATTCCACCTTACACCTGTAAGAATGGCCAAGATCAAAAACACTGATGACAATTTATGCTGGAGAGGTTGTGCATAAAAGGGAACACTTTTGCATTGCTGGTGGGAATGCAAGCTGATAAAACCCCTTTGGATGTCAGTGTAGCGATTTCTCAGAAAATTAGGAAACAACCTTCCTCAAGACCCAGTAATACCACTTTTGGGTATATACCAAAAGGATGCTCAATCATGCCACAAGGACACATGCTCAACTATGTTCATAGCAACTTTGTTTGTCATAGCCAGAACCTCTAAACAACCTAAATTCCCCTTGACCAAAGAATGGATAAGGAAAACGTGGTGCATTTATACAATGGAGTACTACACAGCAGAAAAAAATAATGACATCTTTAAAAGATTCAGGAAAATGGATGGAGCTAGAAAACCTTATTTTGAGTGAGATAACCCAGACACAGAAAGACAATTATCACATGTATTCACTCATATGTGGTTTTGAAACATAAAGCAAAGAAAACCAGACTACAAACCACAATCCCAGAGAACTTAGACAACAATGAGGACACTAAGAGAGACTTACATAGATCTAATTTACATGGGAAGTAGAAAGTCGAAAAAGACAAGATCTCCTGAGTAAATTGTGAGCATGGGGACCTTTGGGGGAGGGTGAAGGGAGAAGGGAAGAGGCAGGGAGGGGAGCAGAGAAAATTGTAGAGCTCAATAAATATATAAAAAAGAATTCAGACAAAAGTATGCACCCTATTAAAAAAAAGTGGTGCCACAAACAATGCTTTCACCAGAGGATCTGAGAAACTTGACAGTATTGTGAAAAACAAATCAGTGAACTTGAGGGTAAGCCAAGAACAACTTTTCCAAAATGAGGAGAGGATGAGAGATTATAGCAGGACTTAATCTAAGATCTGTAGAGAGATGTTTGTCTGTAATCAGAGCAGCAGAAAATATAGAGAGTGTGGGGTAGAAGAAATGTTTTGAGAAGCATGGCTGAAGCATCATTACACTTAATAAGACAAAACAATGGATTGCAGAAACTCAGAAAAGTTGTATACAACTACAATTGTATACAACTGCAGAAAACCAAAGGAGGCAGAGCCGAAAATAAATCAGAGAGGGGAGAGAGACCTTGACTGTATAGTACCAAGGATAGATACATAGCAAACTCCTCAGCAGAATTCATGAAAGAAGGTACCATGGAGTATTGAATGTACTGCCCCCAAAAAGAACCCAAGGAATTCATATCTAGTAAAAGTGGTCTTCAAAAGCAAGGCAAAGTTACTCCCTACAGGGGGAAGGAAGTGACTAAGGAAACCACTGCCAGTGGAACAGTCCTCAGAAAAGTATTACAGATTCCTCTGATGGGTACAAAACTTTCTAAGTTAGAAATCTGGGTCCTTTATTACTCTTAATGCGTCCCAAACAAACTGCTTTTAAAAGGATTAACAATCCAAATGTATTATGAAACTGAATCATGTGGATAGTAAAATTCATTATCAAAATTTCCTCAATGAATTGGGAAGATGTTGTTATAAAACTCCTGTACTGCACTTGAAGAATTATAGTGGTATTTAAAGTAGATTTTTATTAGTTTTTTTGATTTTTATTATTTTAGCATGCACATACATAGTGAACCTTGAAGCAGTTGCTTAGGACATGTCTAAGGAGAATACAAATGCTACTCTAAGAATTGCATAAAATGCAAAACTAGAAAAGGTAGAAGTAGGGTAAAAAAACAAAGAACAAACATAATTATTAGAAAATTATTTGTCTGATTAACTGTTAAGTAGAGACACAGAAAAGAGTAGAAAATCCTAACATGACTCAAGATAAAGTAAACTTGTAACCAGAACAATTCTGAAGGATAAAGAGGAGCTTTACATAAAGTCAGAGGGAAGTTAATTATGCAGGGTTTTATAACACTCACAGCCATGCAAGTATTTAACAGACTTTCAAGATACACAAGACAGTAACAACAGAACAGGGAACTAAATAAATCAACCACTACATCTGCAGAATTAAACCCTCCTCTGTGAATAATTGACAGATGAAGTCTGCTGACAATCAGTAAAACCTTCAGAACAACACAATCAATTGATCAAACTGACATTGTAGAGCATAATTTATCAAAAAGAAACAGATCACTCACTCTCTAAGTACACATGGTACATTTTGCCAATTGATTTTGACATAGTTGTATTTCTAAAAGATGTTCTAGATGCATTTTGTATGTAATATGTATTAATGTTTTTGTCTACATGTACATATGCATAGTATGTAATCACTTCTGTCCACAAGGGTCAAAAGAGGGCACCAGATTCCCTGGAACTAGAGTTACAGATGGCTGTGAGCTGCTATGTGAGGCTAAGAAATGAAAGCAGGATTTCAGCAGAAGCAACAAGTGCTCCCTCTCCAGCTCCAGCTCACAGGGTTTAAAAGAATCAAAGTTATCCAAAGCACATGCTTATACTACAACAGACATTACACTAAAACTCAAGCTAGAAAACAATAACAGATAGCTGGGAGGTGCCCAAACATTTGGGTATAAAATAGCACCTGTCTAAATAACAAGAAAAGTTTCAAAACATATAGCAAGGTGTATGATGGCTTAAACGAAATGGACCAATGTCTTGAATGGCATGCACAGATCCATACCATACCACTGAAGAAATTGAGTTCCTCGTTTAAAACCATCCACCAATTATTTCAGGAAGAAAGGATACAGATTATCTCCAATCCCTTTAATAAAAGGTAAGAGAAGGCATCACCTCTCTGATCATTTTATAAGGACTGCATAAACACAACACAAAAGACAAGTATGCATTACTTCATCTCATAACTACAGACAAAAATGTTCTTACCCAAATTTTGAAGTCAATAGACTTCAAAAATAAAAATGGTGACATATCACTACTTAGTTAAAGCTGATACAACATCATTGATTAATCAGTACAATTGGCTGTACATGCAAACTGAATAAGAAATGGCATTAAGCTCATACCAAGAGTGTATATGAGTGGCACAGTAAAAAAAAAAAAAGCACCAAAATGCCTGCTCCATTTTGGAAGGTTTTTGTTGAGGAAAAGACAGAGAAAATGTCCAGAGGCATCTGAAAAAATCCAGAGCAGAGAGAAAAAGAAGCAGACAGGACACAACCAGGACTGTCTGCTAGGGATGGAGGACAGTAGGGTGGGGGATAGCAAGAGAGAAAACAGTAGAGAATAGTGAGTTATAAGGAGGATGAGTGATTTGTAGGGGAACCCAGTGAGCTGGAGCAGGGCTGGGAGTTTAGAGTAGGGAAGGAGATAAGAAGAGCTAGAGTGCTAGTTTGGGGGCTTTGAAATATATAAGGTGTACTTGTGAATAGGGACTATAGGAGCCTGGAGGCCAGCACAGGCTTTGATGTGTAACCACAGCTATATGTCAATAGACAGCCATATGTTCTTTATGCCAGAAGCATGGGAATTGACCCCTTTTGACTGACAGGAACTTGTTTTGCAAGTTTCTAAGGAATGCTGGCTTTTACCTAATTGCCAGACATCCTATAGTACCGCTTGAGGGGCAAGACTGCTCATTTCTGGATATATCCACTTTCTGAGATCTAACAAATACATACAGAAAGTTAAAAGTTAAGCATTCATTTATGGCTTGAAAATAAATTTTGAATGAAGAAAATTTTCCTATTCTAGGAAAAGATGCATGAATGAACCCTGATATCAAACATAATCAGACACTGAACACTTTTTCCTTAGCTTTGGGAACAAATCCAGAATGTCTGCTGAGACCGAAGCTATTCAATATTGTAATGGGAACATATACAATGAAACAAAACAAGAAAAAATAGTACAACTGTAATGATTATTAAAAATTGCTGCGGATCTCTGAGTAGCTTTCTGCGGGATCCCCAGCAGACAGAGGGCAGCAGGTCCCAAGAGCAGCCAGTCCCAGGCAGGGCAGGGACAAGAGACCATGCAGCAGGTCTCTGAAGGTGGCTGTTCCCCAGCGGCTAGCCATGTGGGCAGCAGACGGGCAAGAGAGACAGATAGGCACACCATGTAGGGTGAGTCGGTTATTTATTTAGTGGTAATGGAAAGGAAGAAAGAAGGGGAGAAGATGAGAGAGAGACAGAGAAGAGGGGAAGGAGAGAAGTGGGGAGAGGCAGAAGCTGCCTCCTCAGTGAAAGATGGAGAAGAGAGACTAAGGCTGTAAGCAGGAAGGGAGTGGGTGTGACTTGCTCCTTAAAGGGACAGAACAGATAATTACATTCCAATTTCTTTTTTATAATAAAAAGATGGGAAGTTAGGCACCACAGATTAAAGGAATTGTGTCGGCGGATTCTCAAGGCTACTTTCTACTTATTTGTGGGTGTCGTCTTTGGGGGAGAACCTGGCATGGAACTGATTACATTCCTTTTTATCAGGAATAGAATTGTAATGCAATCATTTTTAGTATTATTTTTAACATCACCAAAAGAATAGAAGATATAAACCAAAAAAGTATGCCAAAAAACTTTTCATATAACACTAGAAAATGGAAAAAAGATCTAAATAAATGAAAAGATATACCAAATATGTATTATTTGTTCCTAATGTTTCTATGAGAAAGGGCCTGACAGAAAAAACAAGGAAAGGATATTTGAGAACTTGGTTTCAAAGAATTCAGTATGTAGTAACTTAGCCCTATGAGGGAGTGGGCAAAGCTTCATGGTAGTGAGGTTCTTTTCACCTTCTGATGAGAGAGAGAGGGAGAGAGGGAGAGGGAAAGAGGAGAGAAGGGGGCGAGAGAGAGAGAGAGAGAGAGAGAGAGAGAGAGAGAGAGAGAGAGTTAGTTCCAGGACAAGGCATAGGGCAACAATAGGGCAATCTCCCCAAAGGACTGTCCACAGTGAACTATACATGCCACATCCTGGGGGACCAAACACACAACATGTGAGTCTGTGGAGACATTTCATATTCAAACCACAATAAACATACATACATTACAGGACTCAAGTCAGACTTAATCAACATCACTGCAGATTCTAAAATATATGTAGAAAATCAAAATCAAAGAATCTAAATTAGTTTCATGGTACTTAATAGGTTTTCTGCCCCAGGTAATCTCTCCACTGACACAGTAAGCTGGATCAAACCAAATTGGAAAAATATAACAGGTTAATGGGAGCAACTTCCAGGAAGGTTCACTGGTCCCAGAGAATGGGGCCAGAGAAGGCCTATGCCAGAGCTAAGGCAGGTCAGTTTAATAGACCCTAGATGAAGAGTGATATATATATTCTAATGTCCTGCTCAGGAAATGGTGCCAACAACAGCTAAGGCAGGATTTAGCACCTGAAATCTATATAACCCCTGATCGGCATGCTTGGAGGCTAGCCTCATCTAGATGACCCCTTACATGGGTGCTCAGGAGATTTGTTTATTAGGTAGCTGTTGAGCCTCCTAAATTGGCAGTCTATATTAACTCTCATCTGTGACATTGGTGAGAGAGTGAGAATTAACATATAAATCCCAGGGAAGAAGAAAAATTTACCATAGAAATATGACTGATTTTTCACAAAGCTACAAAGCCAATGGAGTAAAGGAAAGATAGTTGAGAAGATTGTCAACAAAGGGAACTGAAACAAGTCGGCAGCCATATGCCTTATAATGTGTGTAATCTCTCTCTCCCTACTGCTCCCTCTCTCTCTCTCTCTTTCTGTCTCTGTGTGTGGATGTGCACACACGTGCAGACCTTACAGCTTACACAAATATTAACACCAAATGCATATAGACATAAATGTAAAATCTGGAGGGATCAAAAAGCTTGTACAATTCTGAATTTGTTGATGACATTTTAGATTTTAAAAACCATGATTTGTAAAATATAAAGTTGATAAACTGAAAACTATTAAATTTTAAAAGTATGCTCTCTCTAAAAAAAAAAAAACAACTCTCAGATGCGCATTGGCTTGGCATAAAGTACTTACATTATACGTAGTGAATAAAAGACCAGCATTCAGAATATGCAAAAAACTCTGAAAATTCAACAGTAAGGGAAGAACCCAACCTATAAACACATCACCAGCAGGAAGCTGCAGGTATCAAATCATTAGGGACAGGTGTATGGTGGTGCACATAGGTAATCTCAGTGGTACAGAAGCTGAGACAGGGGGATAACTGTGAGTTGCAAGCTAACCTACACTATGCAGTGATTTCAGGCTCAGCTTGAGATACACAGCAAGACTCTGTCTTAGAACCCAAAGCAAAGACAAAAGAGAAATAATCATTCAGACCTTGTTGCACAAATAATAAAACCCCAGAGACAGATATTGGGGTTCAACCTGAAGATCAAAAAAGCAAAGCAGCAAACCACTAGAGAGACCTTTTACCTCTACTAAATCTTCAAAACAAAAGCAGAGATCCTGTCTCCACAAATCCTCAGACTTCATATTCCACTGAGTTCCTGTCTCTTCCCCTTTATATCCCTCTCTCCACCCAGCCATATCACTCCTGTCTCCACCTCCCTAGTGCTGGGATTAAAGGTATGTGACTCCCAAACACTGGGATTAAAGATGTGAACCACCACTACCTGGAACCGTTTCTGAATCAATCTTGTGTAGCCTGGGGTAACCTTAAATTCACAGAGATCTGTTTGCCTCTGTACCTCAACTCCTGGAATTAAAGCATACTTGGGTTTAGAGAAGGAGAGAGCCACACTACAACTCCAAAGCCAACATTAATCTTTAAATAGACTCGGTACTACAAAAAAAATGACCATTTTTTATTATATATCTTTAGAGAATAGCAAAAACAAACAAACAAGCCTGGCTGATCTACCTATATAGGATCAATGTGTGTTATGTGTAACAGATGACTCCTATTCCTGATTGTCTTGTAACTGAATAAATAATAAAGTCAATTCTGCTTCATGTGGTATCAAATTCAGTGTTTTCTAATATTCAAAACAATTCTTCCTGCATATTGCAAATTGGTTAAGAGGTTTTTAAAACTCCCTTAGAACCATAAGAATAGCACAGAATTCTGACTTTTGGACAGAGTCATAAAGGCTTTGATCCACTTTACTTAATTTTTTTGATTTTTAGCCTGCATTCCCTGAATTTATTTGCAACAGTATAGAATGTAGGGGTTGCAGTTATTGGTGTGTCCCATACAATGAAAGGAAGAATTCAGTTAGTTCTCTTTATAAGTTTAATTCTCTTTTTTTTTGAGATAGTTGTTGCTAATTTCTCCCAAAAAAATTCTACAAACTATTTACCAGGGTTCACTTTCTTCCAATAATTTGTTAATTTTATCATTATTGAAAGGTATTATAATTTCTGTTTGATCTGTTCCTGATAATTAACAAAGTCCCAATTTTCCTTTTAGAATTAACTCAGAGACCTTTTCCACATCAGTTTTTATTTTTTTTTTCTTGTTTCAGATGGCAAAAAGACCCATTCTAAGGTAATATCTTCCCTCTGCATTAAAGTTCCTGAAGGGGAATGTTTGGAGGTAATATGGCCAGGATGCAGTTAAGATTTGGATCTACATGATCCACACATGCCTTCTGTAATTTCTCTTCAATCAGAGGCAGTTCTCTCTCAGCTTTAGTTGATAATTTCCTGGGATTATTTAAGTCCTTGTCACCATATAAGGTTTTGTTTAAATTAGTCATTTCATCAGGTTTTATTCCAACAGTGAGTCATGATAGGAAATGTCTCTTAGCAATCTTTGGGAGTCATTAGGAGTCTGCAATCAATCTCTCCTAATTTGCACTTTTTGTGGTCTAATTTTTTGTAGACCTATTTTATAACCTAAATAATTAGTAGAATCTTTGTATTTTTCAGGAGTAATTTGTAATCCCCAACAAGGCAAAATTTTCTTTGCTTTTTCAAGTGTTCTAAAGTATCTACATTTGAATCAGATGTTAAAATGTCATCCATGTAAGGTAAACTATAGACAAGAAATTGCTTACTTATAATTTTCAATGGCTGAATTACAAAATATTGGCACAGGTTGGGGCTATTGGGCATTCCCTGTGAGAGATTTTTCCATTAATATCTTTTAGCAAGCTGTGAAGACACTGTAAAGGCAAATTTTTCTGTCTTTTTCTTGTAAAGGTATACTGAAGAAAGAATCTTTTAAATCAATAACTATAAGAGGCCATCATTTAGGCAATAGAGAAGGCAAAGGAATATCATACTATAGAGAACCCATTGGCTGAATCACCTTATTAAGAGCTCTTAGATTTGTTATCATTCTCCATTTTCCAGATTTCTTTTTTAACAACAAATTCATGAGAATTCTAAGGGCTAGTTGATTCTTCAGTATACTGAGTATTTAATTTCTCCTGTACTGGCTGTTCTAAAGACTGAAGTTTCTTTGTTATTAAAGGCCGTAACTTAACCCATATAGGTTTGTCTGTCAATCATTTTTAAAGTATGATTATTGGTGTCTTTAAAATATCAGCAACTGTTGTTCCTTGTTTGTGTACAATCTGAATGATTGGTGATTGTTCTTTATAATACCTTGTAATATTTTTCCTAGATACATATGTCAACTTATGGGTTTTTTCTAAACTTGGGGAAATGTTAATCATATATATATATATATATATGAATATCTATATTAGCATATAAATCCTATAACAAATTATATTTCCACAAATTCATTGCTGTTTTAGTCACATATGGTTTTAGTATTCCTCAAATCCTCTGACCCTATGCATCCAACCCATTTCACACTCTGCTTTACCTGAGTTCCATCCTAAAACCTGAACATTTATGTCCCGAAGAGGCCAGTTTTGTTGTCAAAATTCTGATGAAATTATTTTTACATCTGTCCCTGTGTCTACCAGACCTTCAATGGCATTGCCATTTATTCGTATTTTTAATTTTTGTATTTGTTCATTTATAAAAGTTTGCCAAAACATTCACTTTATATTTTCTCCTGAATTTTTCATTCTCTATTCTATAGCTGTTCTATTTTCCAGAGCAATATGGCTTTTTTACATTAGGCATTAGTTTCTTTAATTGCTCTTGGAAGAAATTTCCTCTATGATGACAGGAAATGACTGAACTGGTCAAGGAGTTTCCCAAAGGCAAACATGAATATCCTTTGTTGATCTACATTCACTAGTACAAATGCCTGCCTTTGCCACACCTTCTGCACAGTTCAGAAGGGAGGGGCATTCTGAATGGATGATGCTTACATAAAACATTGTTTCTAGGAACACCCTGTTTACAATTTCTTTTAAGGTGACATTGTTTGCCACAGTTGAAACACTTGACATTTCAATTTTTCTTCAAACCTCTGGAAATCACCTCTCCTATCCAAATATCACCATGGTCATGAGATTCAATATTAATTGTATTCCAGATTCATTCTTCCAAAGGTGTTGACCTTGTCTTTAATGGCCTAATTATCCTTTTTTAATTGAAAATTAGCATTTTCTTTTTCCTTTTTTTTTTTTGGTGGGTGCATGTATGTGTGTGCACATGTATGTAAGTGTGTGCATGTAGGTGTATATGTATGCATGTGTGTTGATGGAGAGAGGAGGGTCCCTTTTTTTCTGGCTGCCCAGCTAGCTTACACCCAAAATAATCACACAGAAACTATATTAATTAAAACACTACTTGGCTATTAGCTCTAGACTCCTATTGGCTAACTCTCACATCTTGATTTAACCCATTTTGATTAATCTGTGTTCACCACGAGGTAGTGGCTTACTGGGAAAGATTTAGCATGTCTGACCTGGTGTCTCCATGGCAGCTCTCTGCTCTGCTTTCTTCCTCCCAGAATTCAATTCTGTCTTCTCCGCCTACCTAAGTTCTGCCCTATCAGGCCAAGCAGTTTCTTTATTGATTAACTAATGAAAGAAACACATAAACAGAAGGACCTCCTACACCATATGTGTACATGTGATGTGTGTGTGTGTGTGTTTGTGAGTCTGTGTGTGTGGTATGCATGTGGAGGTCAGAGGTTGATGCTGAGTGTCTTCTATTACTCACTGTTTTATTTAAAAGTCATATTTGTTTGTTTGATCATGTGGGAGTGAGCATCAGAGGACAATTCTCTGAAACTGGTTAACTCTTTCCCTTTTGAGAATTAGCATTTTCAAAAGCCAAAGAATCAATTATTATTTGCCTAGCTTTTGAATTTGGTATCATTCTATTTACTGCTGACATCAATCTTTGTAAGAAATCTGAGAAAATTTCTTTTGGGCCCTGTAAAACTTAAGTAAATGATTCAATCTTTTTTCCTACTTTTTCAGTTCTGTCCCAAGCATTCAAAGATGCAGCATTCCACCTTTCTATATTAGTATAATCTCCTTCAAGAATTTGACCTTGGGAGATTTTTCATCTCTAACTTTACTCTGTTGTTCAATAGTCTTAGCCTCTTTTCTGACCATGTACTTTACGTAACTGTGGACCAGGCTCTAAAACAGCTTTAACCAAATCTATCCAGTGTTTAGGAATAATTCTATTATGAACTGACCACACCACAAGTTTAACGTTTAACATTTGCTTCAGAAAAGATAAATGCATGCCATATGAGACTACTGTTCTTGAATCTCCTTTTTTTTTCAATGTTGGACACAATTTTATTCAGTGGAACCACTATGTAATTTAATATGGAGGCTTCTAAAACTGAAAATCACTGACAATAGATGCACCTACAACAGCTCTGCTAATAAGTGCAATGGAATGCAAGTCTATACAATATAGAGACCCGTGCAATCCACCTATTTATTGAGGTGGCAATCATAACAGTCATTTGATGAATTCATCTTAAAAACCAATAAACTGGTGAGATATGGAATTATCTTATATGTTGATTAATATATGAATAGATAAGCAAATATATTGCATACATATAATGATTCTCTCATATTTAATATAATTAGATTATTAAGAATTTTATTTATTTATTTTATTTATTTATTAAAGATTTCTGCCTCCTCACCGCCACCGCCTCCCATTTCCCTCCCCCTCTCCCAATCAAGTCCCCCTCCCTCATCAGCCTAAAGATCCATCAGGGTTCCCTGCCCTGTGCGAAGACCAAGGACCACCCACCTCCATCCAGGTCTAGTAAGGTGAGCATCCAAACTGCCTAGGCTCCCACAAAGCCAGTACATGCAGTAGGATCAAAAACCCATTGCCATTGTTATAGAGTTCTCAGTAGTCCTCATTGTCCACTATGTTCTGCAAGTCCAGTTTTATCCCATACTTTTTCAGACCCGGGGCCAGCTAGCCTTGGTGAGTTCCCGATAGAACATCCCCATTGTCTCAGTGTGTAGATGCACCCCTCGCGGTCCTGAGTTCCTTGCTCCTGCTCTCTCTCCTTCTGCTCCTGATTTGGACCTTGAGATTTCAGTTCGGTGCTCCAATGTGGGTCTCTGTCTCTGTCTCCTTTTATTGCCTGATGAAGGTTAATATTCAGGAGGACGCTTATATGTTTTTCTTTGGGTTCACCTTCTTATTTAGCTTCTCTAGGGTCACGAATTAAAGGCTCAATGTCCTTTATTTATGGCTAGAAACCAAATATGAGTGAGTACTTCCCATGTTCCTCTTTTTGGGTCTGGCTTACCTCACTCAGGATAGTGTTTTCTATTTCTGCCCATTTGTATGCAAAATTCAAGAAGTCATTGTTTTTTGCTGCTGAGTAGTATGCTAATATGTATATACGCCATACTTTCTTCATCCATTCTTCCATTGAAGGGCATCTAGGTTGTTTCCAAGTTGTGGCTATTACAAACAATGCTGCTATGAACATAGCTGAGCATATACTTTTGTTGTATGATAGGGCATCTCTTGGGTATATTCCCAAGAGTGGTATTGCTGGGTCCAGGGGTAGGTTGATCCCGAATTTCCTGAGAAACCGCCATATTGCTTTCCAAAGTGGTTGCACAAGTTTGCATTCCCACCAGCAATGGAAGAGTGTACCCCTTTCTCCACAACCTCTCCAGCAAAGGCTATCATTGGTGTTTTTTATTTTAGCCATTCTGACAGGTGTAAGATGGTATCTTAAAGTTGTCTTGATTTGTATTTCCCTGATCACTAAGGAAGTTGAGCATGATCTTAAGTGTCTTTTGGCCATTTGAACTTCTTCTTTTGAGAATTTTCTGTTCAGCTCAGTGCCCCATTTTATAATTGGGTTGATTAGCCTTTTACAGTCTAGTTTCTTGAGTTCTTTATATATTTTGGAGATCAGACCTTTGTCAGTTGCTGGGTTGGTGAAGATCTTCTCCCATTCAGTGGGTTGCCTTTTTGTCTTGGTGACAGTGTCCTTTGCTTTACAGAAGCTTCTCAGACTCAGGAGGTCCCATTTATTCAATGTTACCCTTAGTGTCTGTGCTGCTGGGGTTCTACATAGGAAGCGGTCTCCTGTGCCCATGTGTTGTAGAGTACTTCCCACTTTCTCTTCTGTCAGGTTCAGTGTGTTCAGACTAATATTGAGGTTTTTAATCCATTTGGACTTGATTTTTGTGCATGGTGATAGATATTGATCTATTTTCATTCTTCTACAGATTGACATCCAGTTTAGCCAGCACAATGTGTTGAAAATGCTCTCTTTTTTCCTTTATCGAAAATTAGGTGTTCATAGGTTTGTGGGGTAAGGTCAGGGTCTTCTATTCGATTCCATTGGTCTACTTCACTGTTTTTATGCCAGTACCAAGCTGTTTTCAATACTGTAGCTATGTAATAGAGTTTGAAGTCAGGGATGGTAATGCCTCCAGACGATCCTTTATTGTATAAGATTGTTTTGGCTATCCTGGGTTTTTTGTTTTTCCATATAAAGTTGGTTATTGCCTTCTCCAGATCTGTGAAGAATTTTGATGGGATATTGATGGGGATTGCATTGAATCTATAGATTGCTTTTGGTAGAATTGCCATTTTTACTATGTTGATCCTCCCAATCCAAGAGCAAGGGAGGTCCTTCCATTTTCTGGTGTCCTCTTCAATTTCTTTCTTCAATGCCTTAAAGTTCTTGCCAAATAGATCTTTCACTTCCTTGGTCAGAGTTACCCCAAGGTATTTTATGCTATTTGTGGCTATCGTGAAAGGTGATGCTTCTCTGATTTCCCTCTCTGCTTCCTTATCCTTAGTGTATAGGAAGGCAACTGATTTTTTGGAGTTGATCTTGTATCCTGCCACATTACCAAAGGTGTTTATCAGCTGTAGGAGTTCTTTGGTAGAGTTTTTGGGGTCGCTTATGTATACTATCATATCATCTGCAAATAACGAAAGCTTAACTTCTTCCTTTCCAATACGAATCCCCTTGATCCCCTTATGTTGTCTTATTGCTATTGCTAGAACTTCAAGCACAATATTGAAGAGGTATGGCGAAAGTGTACATTCTTGTTGTGTTCCTGATTTTAGTGGGATGGCTTTGAGTTTTTCTACGTTTAATTTAATGTTAGCTGTCGGCTTGCTGTAAATAGCTTTTATTATATTTAGGTATGACCCTTGTATCCCTAATCTCTCCCAGACCTTTATCATAAAGGGGTGTTGAATTTTGTCGAATGCTTTTTCAGCATCTAATGAAATGATCATATGGTTTTTTTCTTTCAGTTTATTTATGTACTGGATGAGATTGATAGATTTGCATATGTTGAACCAGCCCTGCATCTCTGGTATGAAGCCTACTTGATCATAATGGATAATTTTTCTAATGTGTTCTTGGATTCAGTTTGCCAGTATTTTATTGAGAATTTTTGTGTCGATGTTCATGAGTGATATAGACCTGTAATTCTCATTCTTGGTTGGGTCTTTGTGTGGTTTTGGTATCAGGGTAACTGTAGCTTCATAAAAGGAATTTGGCAATGACTCTTCTGTTTCTATATTGTGAAATACATTAAGGAGTATAGGTATTAGCTCTTCTTGGAAGGTCTGGTAGAATTCTGCATTGAAACCATCTGGTCCTGGGCTTTTTTTGGAAGGGAGATTTTTGATAACAGTTTCTAATTCTTCGTGACTAACAGGTCCATTTAGATCGTTCACCTGGTCTTGGCTTAGTTTTGGTATATGGTACTTATCTAAAAAAATGTCCATTTCTTTTGCATTTTCCAGTTTTGTGGCATACAGGCTTTTGTAGTAAGATCTAATGATTCTCTGAATTTCCTCTGTGTCTGTGGTTATGTCCCCGTTTTCATTTCTGATCTTATTTATTTGCATGTTCTCTCTCTGTCGTTTAATTAGTTTGGATAGGGGTTTGTCGATCTTGTTGATTTTCTCCAAGAACCAACTTTTTGTTTCATTGATTCTTTGGACTGTTTTCTGTGTTTCTATTTTGTTGATTTCCGCCCTCAGTTTGAGTATTTCCAGTCTTCTACTCCTCCTGGGCGCGTCTGCTTCTTTTTTTTCCTAGAGCTCTCAGGTGTGCTGTTAAGTCCCCAATGTATGCTTTCTCCATTTTCTTTAAGTGGGCACTTAGTGCTATGAACTTTCCTCTTAGAACTGCTTTCATCGTGTCCTATAGGTTTGAGTATGTTGTTTCTTTATTTTCATTAAATTCAAAGAAGACTTTAATTTCTTTCTTAATTTCTTCCTTGACCCAGGTGTGGTTCAGTAGTTGACTGTTCAGTTTCCATGAGTTTGTCAGCTTTCTGGGGGTAGCATTGTTGTTGCCTTCTAACTTTAATCCGTGGTGATCTGATAAGACACAGGAGGACACTGATATTTTTTTGTATTTGTGGAGGTTTCCTTTGTTTCTGAGTATGTGGTCAATTTTCGAGAAGGTTCCATGAGCTGCAGAGAAGATGGTGTATTCTTTCCTATTTGGGTGGAGTGTTCTATAGATATCTGTTCAGTCCATTTGCTTCATTACCTCCAACAATTGCCTTAATTCTCTACTAGGTTTCTGTCTGATTGACCTATCCATTGGTGAGAGAGGTGTGTTGAAGTCTCCTACTACTAGTGTGTGTGGTTTGATGTCTGCCTTGAGTTTTAGTAATATTTCTTTTACATAAGTGGGTGCTTTTATATTAGGGGCATAGATATTCAGGATTGAGACTTCATCCTGATGAATTGTTCCTGTTATGAGTATAAAGTGTCCATCTCGATCTCTTCTGGGTGATTTTAGTTTGAAGTCAATTTTGTTAGAAATTAGTATGGTCACACCTGCTTTTTCCTTAGGACCATTTGCTTGAAAAACCTTTTCCCAACCCTTTACTCTGAGTAGATGCCTGTCTTTGTGGTTGAGATGTGTTTCTTGCAAACAGCAGAATGTTGGGTCCTGTTTTCGTATCCAATCTCTCAGCCTGTGCCTTTTTATAGGTGAATTGAGACCATTAATATTAAGTGATATTAATGACCAGTGGTTGTTTACTCTGGTTATTCTTATTGTTTTTGGTAGTAGAGTTTGTGTGTCTCCCTTCTTTGAGTTGTGCTGTTGAAGGGTCGCTAGATGCCTGAGTTATTGTAGTCAGTGTTGGCAATGTTGGATTCCTTGGACTGTGATTTTCCTTCTATTACTTTCTGTAGGGCTGGATTTGTGTCTACGTATTGTTTAAATTTGTTCTTATCCTGGAATGTCTTGTTTTCTCCTTTGATAGTGAATGATAGCTTGACTGGGTATAGTAGTTTGGGTTTGCATCCATGGTCTCTTAGTTTCTGCAGTACCTCTATCCAGGACCTTCTGGCTTTCATGGTTTCCATAGAGAAGTCAGGTGTAAGTCTGATCGGTTTACCTTTATAAGTTACTTGCCCTTTTTCCTTTGCAGCTCTTAATATTCTTTCTTTAATCTGTATATTTCATGTTTTGATTATTATATGGCAAAAGGATGTTTTTTTTTTTGATCCAGTCTGTTTGGTGTTCTGTATGCTTCTTGAATACTCAAAGGAATATCTTTCTTTATGTTGGGAAAGTTTTCTTCCATAATTTTGTTAAAAATATTTTCTGGGCCATTGAGCTATGACTCTTTTCCTTCTTCTATCCATATTATTCTTAGGTTTGGTCTTTTTATTGTGTCCCATATTTCCTGAATGTTTTGTGATGAGAATTTGTTGGTTTTGCTGTTTTCTTTGACCAGTGTGTTTATTTTCTCTATGGTGTCTTCAGAATCTGAGATTCTTTCTTCTATCTCTTGTATTCTATTGATTATGCTTGTTTCTGTAGTCTCTGCTCGTTGACCTAGATTTTCCATATCCAGCTGGTCCTCAGTTTGTGTTTTCTTCCTTGCTTCCATTTCAGTTTTCAATTCTTGAACTGTTTCCATTACCTGTTTGATCGTTTTTTCTTGGTTTCTCAGGGTATCATTTACGTATTTACTCATTTCTTCAAACTATTTGTTATACTTCTCATCCATTTCTATGAGGGCATTTTTTACATGTTGTTTAAGGGACTCTATTGCTTTCATAAAGTCAATTTTTTTCCACTTCTTCTGTGTTAGGGTGTTCAAGTCCTTGTGTTGTAAGATCATTGGGTTCTGGTGTTTTCATGTTGTTTTTCAGATTGTTGGGTGAATTCTTGCCTTGGCGTCTGCCCATCTCCTCCTATCGATGCTATCTAATGGGTCTTTTAAAACAGGATCAAGTTTCCTTGCTGGCCAGGGGCCCCGCTTACAAAATGCTCTCGATCTGTTTCCTGGCTCCTGCTGCCAGCCAAGATCCCTCTCACCATTCAGAAGGGTCTTCAGGACCAGGACCAGGCTCCCCATTCGCCAGGGACCTTGCCCACAAAAGGCCTAACACTCTGCAGGTCAGTCACCAAAACAGAGAAACTCCTGCTGCCCTCTGCCTTGAGCTCCCGACCCAGTGCCCAAACAGGCTAAACTGGGTAATTCCATAGTCCCGCGGAAGGGAGGGGGAGTGAAGGAGGCCCCTGGGCACAAGCTGGGATGGGCCAGGGAGAGAGAGATTGCAGTAGAGGAGCAGCAGCCCCAGCAGAGGGTACCACCCCTCACAGACTAAACGGGGGGGGGGGGGGGCGGGGGGGTCAAAGGGGTCAGGGAATGTCCCCGCTCCATTTCCTGTGTCCCGCAGCGGGCCAAGAACACTCTCCCCACTCAGGAAGGTCTTCAG